>NC_090324.1:162288154-162888154 GCF_040869045.1 Eurosta solidaginis
ACAAATTGTGTGCAGATAATTATGTGAACTGAGTTTAGTAAAGATATATCGATTTTTGCTCAAGTTATCATGTTAACGGCCGAGCGGAAGGACAGACGGTCGACTGTGTATAAAAACTGGGCGTGGCTTCAACCGATTTCGCCCTTTTTCACAGAAAACAGTTATCGTCCTAGAATCTAATCGCCTACCAAATTTCACAAGGATTGGTACCTAAATATTTTTTCGACTTATGGCATTAAATGTATCCTAGACTAATCAAATGAAAAAGGGCGGAGCCACGCCCATTTTGAAATTTTCTTTTGTTTTTGTATTTTGTTGCCCCTTATCATTACTGGGGTTGAATGTTGACATAATTTACTTATATACTGTAAAGATATTAAATTTTTTGTAAAAATTTCACTTTAAAAAAATTTTTTTTTTAAAGTGGGCGTGGTCGTTCTCCGATTTTGCTAATTTTTATAAAGCATACATATAGTAATACAGGTAACGTTCCTGCCAAATTTGATATATTGATGATATCTTCAACGACGGCCAAATTACAGCTTGCAAAACTTCTAAATTACCTTCTGTTAAAAGTGGGCGGTGCCACGCCCATTGTCCAAAATTTTACTAATTTTCTATTCTGCGTCATAAGTCCAATTCACCTATCAAGTTTCATCGCCTTATCCGTCATTGGTAATGAATTATCGCACTTTTTCGAAATTTTCGATATCGAAAAAGTGGGCGTGGTTATAGTCCGATATCGTTCATTTTAAATAGCGATCTGAGATGAGTGCCCAGGAACCTACATACCAAATTTCGTCAAGATACCTCAAAATTTACTCAAGTTATCGTGTTAACGGACGGACGGACGGACATGTCTCAATCAAATTTTTTTTCGATACTGATGGTTTTGATATATGGAAGTCTGTATCTATCTCGATTCCTTTATACCTGTACAACCAACCGTTATCCATTCAAAGTTAATATACTCTGTGAGCTCTGCTCAACTGAGTATAATAATAATACACAAAAATAGACTTAAATTAGTAGAATAAGAAAATGTTCAACCTACAAACACAAAATACAAATTAGAACTAATTTATACTTAACTAAATAAAAATAGAATGCTCATGCATTCTCCAAATGCATAAATATTCTTAAAAAAAAGGGATATGTAGTGTAAATAGCCAACAATTTAATGCTAAATATTTAAATCAGCTAATATGCTATCCTGTTACAAAAATAGTCTAAATGTTCATCAACACATAAATATGCATTTGATAAATATTGCTGACATAACCATTCACACGATTTAATACAGGTGTGTTTACAACACACAACCAAACAAATTTGCATTCCAGCAAATTTGCAAACATTGCATTTCCCACAGAAGTCACAGCTCAACACAGATGTGTAGGTACATATTTTGTATCGAGTTGTATGTAGGTATGTAAGTATGTATACTTAAGGTAAATATGCATGTAAGTATGTATGCTTAAATGTAAATATGTATGTAAGAATATGTTTAGAATAATTTAGTTTAAATAAGCTGACAATATTTGAATAAAGAGACATTCAGCAATCGCTCATTGGCACTTACACCTCACAAAACCGACTACTCATTTATTAACCTTTTATCTTAATATATAAAAAACACGTGTCAGAGGTTAGAGGCCAATGGACTCCTAAACTACTGAACCGATTTTGAATTTGTTTTGCACCCCGTATTTAGTTTGATCTAACTTGAAATATAGTGTAGGTTATATCTCAGTTTATAGTCGCAATATTATTTTATTGCAATTCTTTTAATTTGTTTATACGTAATAATAAAATGTTACGTATACGCAGTGGCACTCATATTTTCAGGTGGTGCGGATATACTTCCGTGTATTTGCTTGGTGTTTAATTAAACAACCTGCTTATCAATAAAAAATAGTATAGCGAATGGTGGGGGGGGGGGGGGGGAGTTTCTGAGGGGGGCCCGAGATTTAGAGGTACTATGACATTTTTTTTAATTCAGGAGAGTCTTTAGTTGTTCCATGTGTAATTTTTAAGCCGAATTTCAAAAGCAACGAAAGTCTGCATTTCGTTTTAATATTATAGTGAAGTGTGAAAAATAAAAATCTATATATATAAAAAGAGAGGCTAAAATGTGTGTTAGTTGGTCGCCGGTGTTTGAAGAGATGCGTCGGTCGATTTTGTTCAAACTTTCACACAAATTGCGTATACCTCAAGCGGTTCTTACTAAATAGGTTTGGTTGCGATCGACGTACAGGGTCTCGAGATATAGGCCGAAACGTGGACCCGAGTACCCCTAAAATGTGTTTATAGAATATGGATAACAAATGAAAGCTGTTGATGAGTGCTTTAGTAGAGGGTAATTTTCATACCCCTGGGTGGCTAGGGTCTCGAGATATAGGCCAAAACATGGACCAGTGAACGCCTAGACAGTGCTTATACAATATGGATATCAAATGAAAGCTGTTGATGAGTGCTTTAGTACAGAGTAATATATTATCAAGAGGCGGACTGGGACTGGGATAAGGACTAGGACTGGGTCTGAGATTTGGAGTGGGATTGGGACTGGAATAAAATACATACCACCCTCTGGGAGAGGCAATAAGGGATGCAGAATAATGAAAAGGAATTGAGAGAAGAGAAAAGAGAGAAGGAGATGGAGAAAGAGATAGAATGGGACCAAGATGGAGATAGATGAAGCGAAAAAGACGGAGGGAGGAGTGAATAAAAGGATTAAGAAAAAGTGAGGAGGGGGGGGGGGGGCAGAGTCAGACGGAAAAAGCTTATTAAAATGTATGCAGATAGGCCACTATAAACTATAAATTATTATACAATTAAAATTTTTTTTTCTTGATTTTGCTCTGGCAAAGTCACTTATCAAATCATCAAAATCAATCGATCGAAGTAAATCAACTTCAATGCTTAACCTAATCAATGCGGACAACCCTTCATCTAACATAGTTGATCGATATATATTTTTTTATTCTTTTTAAAATCGAGAATGACCTTTCAGATTCGCAGTTTGCTATTAGAATCGTAACCAAAATCCTGTAAGCGATGTAGATATTCGGGAATACTTCGATCATGTTCACATTTACAATCCAATTAAGAACTTGCAAAGGGCACAGAATTTGTTCTGTTTCGTTATATAATTTTCTGTTCTATTATTACAATGAGTATATGTCATGATATACTTACTATAGTCCGAACTCTGAACGTGCTTGCTTATATTATCTTATTCTTCACGAGTGCGTGTATTCTTTTCCATATTACTATTGTATATAAATTTTGAAATTAAATTATGTGTACGCAAATACGTAATATGGTATTATTTATTCGAGCTCGCGGGGCCCTCCCGATGCTGGGGCCCGGGGCTATAGCCCCTCCTTTAATCCGACCCTGGTTCACGGAGGGGGTAACAATTTGGTGCATAATCGAAATGGATGGTGTTGCTTCGGACATAATATGCAGTTTGAGTTTCAAATTTTAGTAACAAGAGGTACTTTCTTTTGGCCCGCGGAATTGCTCAAATGTGCTTGTGATTTTGGTGGAAGACTATAGGATTATTCCGAGCGTTGCTTTAAGTGGGCGATTTGATCCCAAATGTCTACCTTGACCTCGTGAATTTGTAGGGATGATAAGCATCCATTACTGCCTTGCTGAAGTTCTTTTATCGCTGTTCCACTTTCAGTCAGAATGACTCTTGATCAGGACGCGTTTATTCTCGTAGGCTGCTTTCAAATTCGACCACGCCATTTCGGAGCCTTAATTGGTAAGAGAAGCTTTCGCGACGATTTCTTTTGCTTCACCACTTGTTTTCTGAAGCAAGAAGTAAAGTTTTTCGATGCATTCCAGTCCCGAATTCTTGGCGTAAATGGCAGTGAATAGATCGCTGAAGGATGGCCAAGAGACGTAATCACCATGGAATATTTCCGTGTCACATGGCGGTAAACGCAAACTATTAGAGAAAGAAGTTGCTTGGGTAGGGGCCGTGGCTCGAGCAACGGTTGCTTCAGCCTGTTGAATAAATTCAGTAGTGCGTGAAAAAGATTGTAAAAAATTTTCATAAGCCAACTTTGTTTTCGACCAAGTGTAGATTAATTTTGTTTTCAGAATATCTGACGATATTTCGAAATATTCCTTCAAATAGGCCTCATTTAATTCAGCGTTGAATTCAGTAATTTGGTCTGAGCACCTGGTGAAGAACTAAGAGATAATTTACTTTTAAAAGAACTACACCCTATATGCCAATAAAAAATTATCAAATAAACAGGAAATAGTAAAATATACCAAAGGCCAAGAACAGTTAAAGGGACTGATAAGCACCACCAATTAAATATAAAGATGAAAATATATACGGATTTTAATATATTGCAAGAGTCTGAAAAATATCCTACGGGGACAATTTTAAAATTTCCTATGTTTGCTCTTAACAATGTGCTTTGTATGTGTATCTAATGTATACAAAAAGGCAAAGTCACAAACGGAGGGACCCAATTTGAAGGCTAGAGCAATTAGAAAAAGTAAAAAAGTTTAGCGGAACATTAATATATGTTTGAAAGCGCGTAATTTGCTTTTTATCGGTTTGTTAGCTGTAGAGATCACGAGCGGGGGGAAAAAGCGAATTTAAAGAGATCGTCAAGTAGCAAAGGAGGTAATATGTTCTTGCCTATGCAAATAGCCGGCAGAGATTGAGTATTGAAAAATAAAGGGAAAAAACCCCGAAATTTTATATATGTATATATTCTCTCATATGTATATATTCTGAATCACACCAGAACGCCTACACGGATTTAGATGTAATTTGGGACACAGGTAGATAAAATTCTATGGAAAGGGGGTCCAACGACCCTTCGAACAATTATTTTTTAATAACACAGGCCGACAAAAATTAACCAACATTCAGACCCAGAAACCAGACTATATATTTCCGAAGGTATATGATGTGCTGAATCCAAATTTGGCTTCAGATTTTCGATACATCCTAACCTAAAAGTGGAAAAAACACCGATTTTGCCCATATTTGAGGTTATGTAGCCTAGCAGATGTTTTCTTCTACCAAAATTAAAAAGTGGCATCTTTTGTTTAAGTGAGTGTTGCTCACTTAAATAATATTCCGTTCTGTAGGTCATTATGCGTTCTGTAAGTGACTTTCGGCCACCTAACCATCCATCTGTGACTTGCGATCACTTTTCCGGTGACTTACGTTCACCTCACTAGTTATGACTTGCGTTCATACAACCCTGGCTATAGAGTAGACTGGAGTTGCCATCCAGTGCTTCCAGTCAACATTGTTGGAGTTGCCTTCCATCAATCTTTTTTCTTCTTATAAATACTAATGCGATACACAAAAGCGCTCTCTTGCTGTTTTACTACTGGTGATATCATTTTATATCGACAAACCAACCGGATCCATCGAAAATCATCTACCAATCATCCATCATTTCCAAATATCATCAACCAGTATCATCTACATTTAGCATTTTTCATCGGATCACCAACTACCGACCGATTATTAACATCATCATCTCCACCACATCCAACCCAAAGAAAAAGAAAAGGAAATATCCATCCACAACCGTAAGTTATATTTTAAATATAAAACCATCCGAAGTAGAATTTGCGCTGCATTACTCCCCTAATTCTACCTAACCATTGGACGGGCGCCATAGTACTCGCGTTATATTAGTTTCCTAATCCCACTTAACCCTTGCGCGGTCGCAAGAAGGATCACATCGTTGGTGGCAACGCAAAAGGTACACCACTGTTTGGATATCGCTATCGCCCCATAGCTAACTTGTTCTTCATTCGAAAATTTGCCATTCGCGTGTGCTCACTAGTAAATTTGTGAAAAAAGTTTTCATTCAATTCATTTGAAAGTTCAAGTTGAATTTAAAAATAACTCAAGTGTTTCACACAGTGTTTGCGGTTTTGCGACAAAAGAAGCTAAATAGATAACATAAGTGGTGTGTATACCCCCACTTAAAAGTCAAGCAAGGCGCGCAACATACTGTGCGTACACTGGCCGGGTCAGGCCAGTTTGCTTCAAATTTTCAAGCTCCATCACTACGAAATCAACGCCAAAAAAGCATGAGAACCGTGAGGATACGCACGTAAGTTACATTTCTCAGTTTTTCCTGAAAATTATATTCCGAAACCAAGCCCGTATATTTTACCATTATTTTTATATACGGTTATATAGATATATATATATATATATATATATGTATATATATATATATATATATATACGGAGTTCCAGTTCGCTATTTTGCAAATAGCGTGATTCATTTCCAACAATTTTTTTCGGTCGTCGCTTGCGCTTGCGCTAGCAGCGACGGCGGCTGATCTCTTTGGTTTTTCACGTCATTCATACATGTATGCACTTACAAATATTTATTGGTTGACAACGTTCAACAAATATCCAAGCTATTTGCACTCGGATATTACCCCTTGTCTTTCAACTAACTTCTCAAAATTGTAAAAAGATCCCTCTTTATTAATAAAAATCAAGAATTCTAAATTTTATAAAGTGCATATTCCAGTTTGTTCCAACGAACAGAAAGGCCGTGTACTTACGCCTATACATATCATCACCAGATGCTTATTTGCACATACACTTATATACATATTTACTTCAATACTCATTACGCTATTTACACTAGTCACTACCGCTAGTTACCTACCAAAAAAAACCCCTTCTTTTTTCAATTAGCTTGCGTCTAAAAAATTTATAAAATTCAAAATTCATATTTGAGTTTCCCCCAAAAAACGAACTCACGTATATATCATACATACAACACCACTTGTTGCTGATGTGCATATATAGATATAAACGCCAGTTTGTGTGAACGTGTTTACATATGCCGAGCAAACAAAAGTGGTGGTTTTTATACTCAGTTGAGCAGAGCTCACAGAGTATATTAAGTTTGATTGGATAACGGTTGGTTGTACATATATAAAGGAATCGAGATAGATATAGACTTCCATATATCAAAATAATCAGGATCGAAAAAAAATTTGATTGAGCCATGTCCGTCCGTCCGTCCGTCCGTCCGTCCTTTAACACGATAACTTGAGTAAATTTTGAGGTATCTTGATGAAATTTGGTATGTAGGTTCCTGAGCACTCATCTCAGATCGCTATTTAAAATGAACGATATCGGACTATAACCACGCCCACTTTTTCGATATCGAAAATTTCGAAAAACCGAAAAAGTGCGATAATTCATTACAAAAGACCAATAAAGCGACGAAACTTGGTAGATAAGTTGAACTTATGACGCAAAATAGAAAATTAGTAATATTTTGGACAATGGGCGTGGCGCCGCCCACTTTTAAAAGAAGGTAATTTAAAATTTTGCAAGCTGTAATTTGGCAGTCGTTGAAGATATCATGATGAAATTTGGCAGGAACGTTACTCTTATTACTATATGTGCGCTTAGCAAAATCGGAGAAGGACCACGCCCACTTTTAAAAAAAAAATTTTTTTAAAGTAAAATTTTAACAAAAAATTTAATATCTTTACAGTATATAAGTAAATTATGTCAAGATTCAACTCCAGTAATGATATGGTGCAACAAAGTACAAAAATAAAAGAAAATTTAAAAATGGGCGTGGCTCCGCCCTTTTTCATTTAATTTGTCTAGGATACTTTTAACGCCATAAGTCGAACAAAAATTAACCAATCCTTTTGAAATTTGGTAGGGGCATAGATTTTATGGCGTTAACTGTTTTCTGTGAAAATGGGCGAAATCGGTTGATGTCACGCCTAGTTTTTATACACAGTCGTCCGTCTGTCCTTCCGCATGGCCGTTAACACGATAACTTGAGCAAAAATCGATATATCTTTACTAAGCTCAGTTCACGTACTTATCTGAACTCACTTTATCTTGGTATGAAAAATGAACGAAATCCGACTATGACCACGCCCACTTTTTCGATATCGAAAATTACGAAAAATGAAAAAAATGGCATAATTCTATACCAAATACGAAAAAAGGGATGAAATATGTTAAGGTAATTGGATTGTTCTATTGACGCGAAATATAACTTTAGAAAAAACTTTATAAAATGGTTGTGACACCTACCATATTAAGTAGAAGAAAATGAAAAAGTTCTGCAGGGCGAAATAAAAAACCCTTAAAATCTTGGCAGGTATTACATATATAAATAAATTAGCGGTATCCAACAGATGATGTTCTGGGTCACCCTGGTCCACATTTTGGTCGATATCTGGAAAACGCCTTCACATATACAACTACCACCATTCCCTTTTAAAACTCTCATTAATACCTTTAATTTGATACCCATATCGTACAAACTCATTCTAGAGTCACCCCTGGTCCACCTTTATGGCGATATTTCGAAAAGGCGAACACCTATAGAACGAAGGCCCACTCCCTTTTAAAAATACTCATTAACACCTTTCATTTGATACCCATATCGCACAAACAAAGTCTAGAGTCACCCCTGGTCCAGAAAGGCCCACTCCCTCTTAAAGTACTCATTAACTCCTTTCGTTTGATACCCATATTGCACAAACGAATTCTAGAGTCACCCCTGGCCCACCTTTATGGCGATATCTCGAAACGGCGTCCACCTATGGAACTAAGGATTACTCCCTTTTAAAATAATCATTAACACCTTTCATTTGATACCCATATCGTACAAACGCATTCTAGAGTCACACCTGGTCCATCTTTATGGCGATATCTTGAAAAGGCGTCCACCTATAGAACTAAGGCCCACTCCCTCTTAAAATACTCATTAACTCCTTTCGTTTGATACCCATATTGCACAAACGAATTCTAGAGTCACCCCTGGTCCACCTTTATGGCGATATCTCGAAAAGGGGTCCACCTATAGAACTAAGCCCCACGCCCCTTTAAAATAATCATTAACACCTTTCATTTGATACCCATATCATAGTAACAAATTCTAAAATCACCCCTGGTCCACCGTTATGGCGATATCTCGAAAAGGCGAACACCTATAAAACGAAGGCACACTCCCTTTTAAAAATACTCATTAACACCTTTCATTTGATACCCATATCGTACAAACAAAGTCTAGAGTCACCCCTGGTCCACCTTTATTGCGATACCTCGAAAATGCGTCCACCTATAGAACTAAGGCCAACTCCCTCTTAAAATACTCATTAACTCCTTTCGTTTGATACCCATATTGCACAAACGAATTCTAGAGTCACCCCTGGCCCACCTTTATGGCGATATCTCGAAACGGCGTCCACCTATAGAACTAAGGCACACTCCCTTTTAAAATACTCATTAACACCTTTCTTTTGATGCCCATATTGTGCAAACAAATTCTAGGGTCACCCCTGGTCCACCTTTATGGCGATATCTCGAAACGGCGTCCACCTATGGAACTAAGGATTACTCCCTTTTAAAATGCTCATTAACACCTTTCATTTGATACCCATATCGTACAAACGCATTCTAGAGTCACCCCTGGTCCATCTTTACGGCGATATTTCGAAAAGGCGAACACCTATAGAACGAAGGCCCACTCCCTTTTAAAAATACTCATTAACACCTTTCATTTGATACCCATATCGCACAAACAAAGTCTAGAGTCACCCCTGGTCCAGAAAGGCCCACTCCCTCTTAAAGTACTCATTAACTCCTTTCGTTTGATACCCATATTGCACAAACGAATTCTAGAGTCACCCCTGGCCCACCTTTATGGCGATATCTCGAAACGGCGTCCACCTATGGAACTAAGGATTACTCCCTTTTAAAATGCTCATTAACACCTTTCATTTGATACCCATATCGTACAAACGCATTCTAGAGTCACCCCTGGTCCATCTTTACGGCGATATCTCGAAAAGGCGTCCATCTATAGAACTTAGGTACACGCCCTTTTAAAATACTCATTAATACCTTTCAAATGATACCCATATCGTACAAACGCATTCTAGAATCAACCCTGGTCCACCTTTATGGCTATATCCCTAAATGGCGTCCACCTATAGAACTATGGCCCACTCCCTCATAAAATATTCTTTAATGCCTTTCATTTGATACACATGTCATACAAACACATTCCAGGGTTTCCCTCGGTTCATTTTCCTACATGGTTATTTTCCCTTATGTTGTCACCATAGCTCTCAACTGAGTATGTAATGTTCGGTTACACCCGAACTTAACCTTCCTTACTTGTTTGTTCTAATTTAGCCGTTCCATTCGGCATAGTTAAATTTGCAATAAGGATTTGTCTTCGCGATTGGGTGCGTTCCCAACTATCCTCCGAAAAAAATCCTAATGACAAATATAATCTATACATTTCAATATTTTTGTTTGTCGAATCTTTTGCAAGAAGTTCAATAAAAATCACGTTCAATACCGTATTCTGCAAAATTTGAGTTTTTTGACTTTTTTTCTTTGATTTTTAAGGTTTTTTTCATGACCTACTTAACAAATTTTCATTTGATTTTAAAATTTTCATGTATACCCTGTCCGCTAAAAACTTTAGCGATAACAGTTGTTTGAAAAAAAATATTTTTTGGGTTTCGAGGAGTGTTTTGGTAAAAAAATTAATTTTTTCGCCATTTTTTTAAGGGTTCCTTGAGAAACGTTCCAAAGTGTTGCTGATGAAAACGAATTTGTCTCATAGTTTCTATCCCACTTAAAATTATACGATAAAAACGTTGGCATTAACAGTTTTTAACAAAAAATTTTTGTTTTGGTTTTTGGGACTTGTTTTGGTCGATATCGATTTTTTTAATTTTCAAGGCGTCAAATCATTTTTAATGTATATGTTTCCGTTAGACCCACCAATAAGTATACCAAAATGATCAGGGGACGAGCTAAGTTGATTTAGCTATGTCCGTCTATCCGTCCGTCTGTCCGTCTGGCCGTTTGTTTGAACGCAAACTAGTCCCTCAATTTTTGAGATATCTTGATGAAATTTGGTAAGCAGACATATTTTGATGGGGGATTTGACATTTGTCAGAATCGACCAGATCGGAGCACTATAGCATATACCTCCCATACAATCGATTGTCAATTAGAGGGTTTTCGCCTTTTCTGCCCCATTTCTGCCTCATTTTAAAAGCTACCAACATCAAATTTTACCACAAGCTTACGTATTGGGCATAGATAGGTTGTCTGAAAAATCGTCAAGATCGGACATATTTATAATAAAAATCGATTTTGAAAAAAATGATGAAAATCCACTTACCTGATATGGGATATATATTATAAATATGTCCGATCTTGATGATTTTTTCAGACAGCAATCTATACCAAATACGTAAGCTTGTGGTAAAATTTGATGTTGCTAGCTGTTAAAATGAGGCAGAAATGGAGCAGAAATGGCGAAAACCCTCTTATTGAACAATCGATTGTATGGGAGGTATATGCTATAGTGGTCCGATCCGGTCGATTCCGACAAATGTCAAATCCCCCGTCAAAATATGCCTGCTTATTATATACGGATTCATATACATAAAAAATGATTTGGAGCCTTGAAAATGAAAAAAGTCAATTTCGAACAAAACAAGTCTCAAAACCCAAAAAATATTTGTATTTTCAAAAAACTGTTATCGCCAAAGTTTTTAGCGGACAATTTTGAGTCCGACAGGGTATTCGTGAAAATTTTAAAATCAAATGAAATTTTTTTAAGTAGGTCATGAAAAAAACCTTAAAAATCAAAGAAAAAAAAAGGTCAAAAAACTCAAATTTTGCAGGCTCGAAAATTATTTTTCCTGAGCCCAAAACCTATCGAAAAATCGATGGCGCGATATAGGTTAATAAATCGACCCAGCTTAATGTACATACGAGTGTCACGCATAATGTCCCAGTCAAAGTATAGTTCACACCGAACAAAAACACGCACTGCATTTTTTGGAAAAAATGGTACTTTTGTTTATGAGATTTTGCTCATTTAAGAAAGGAATCAAGTATTTTTTTAATGCAGAACGAAGGTAGATTTCAAAGTTTTACTGCAGGTAAGAAATACTCCAGTCGATCCACCCGTTTTGAATTTATAGCGGTGTAAACAAAAGAGTGTTGTTTTTTGACTTTTTTCAGGCAATCTTTATAATTTTCCTTTGCGTAAGAGCCATCCTCGTACTTCAGGGAATATTAAAAAAAAAGAATTAGCGAAATCGGTCAATCGTTCTCGAGACTCGCGCTTATCAACAAATTCAGCGACCCCCTAAAGAGGGTAGAGAAGGGAGGAACCTTTAGAAGCCCTTGGTCAACGAACTGGACTAAATTCCAGAAACAGGTAAAAACAAAACTGGGACAACCCAAATAGGTTGCCAATGTGGAGGAACTGGAGGAGTCTAATGAATTCCTAACAAGGACGCTTATGACTGCGTATAACAAAGCTTGCCCTCTAAGAAGATTCAGAGGAAAAGCAAAGCCGCCATGGTGGAAGAATGAGCTGAGTCTTCTAAGAAGACAGGTGAAAGAAATGTTGAAGCTAGCAAAGACCGCGGAAAGCGAAGCGTGTACAGGGACAAGTACAGGGATCTACTGAAGATCTACAAGCGTGAAATTTCCAGGGCGAAGAGAATCTCATGTAAAAGTTTCTGTACGGACATAGAGTGCTCCAGCGAAACAGCACGGTTGAAAAAAGTCTTAGCAAGGGGAAACATAGTCCAGGGAATAATAAAGAAAGAGAACGGGGAACATTTCCCATCGGGAGATGGTTTAGAAGAGCCAGCAGACAGCACTCACACTTCGATCACGGAGCGGGTAGTGCCGGGCTTGGTGACCGATACCAAGATCGAATGGGCGGTGAAGACGTTTTCTAAGATTAAATCGCCGCACAGTGGTCTGGATTTGTCTTTCAGTGGACTTAGGGAAATGAAAAAAATATTAGTTAATAACACAAAAACTTTGGTGGGGATCGATTTTAAGTCTCATTACATGACGCTTTTATATATGAGTATTTTTTCATAAGGTCTTAAACAAAAAAGTTATAGCAAATTAAAAAAAAATGTATGTATGGGAAAAATCACATTTTTACCGTTAACTCATTTTCCTCACATTTCCCCAAAACTTGATTAATTTATTTATATAGTTAGGGTTATATACTATGCAATGTACTCGGTTTCATGGTTCGAAAAGGTTCGTGTTTTTTATTTTATTTTATTTTCGTACTGCGAATCACTCTTTAATTTTGGGTAGAATTTAAAAACAAAAATATTTTTTTTTTTGTTTTTTTCGTTTGTTTTTTTTTTTTTTTGTTTTTTGTTTTTTTTTATTTTAGTATTGCGAATCACTTTTTAATTCTGGGTAATATTTAAAAACAAACATATTTGATAATAATTATACATTTAATTTTTGTATATTGAATTTACATTTAACAATCCAAAAAATGTTCAAATCAAAAATTTAGCTATTCCAGCTTTTTCGTAAATTTTTTTTTTTATATATGATGCTTACTATTCCAGCTTGTTCGTTAGTACCAAAAGAGTAATTAAAAGCAAAAATTATTCGATCGGTCAATAGTCCATGAAATCTCCAAATATACATATAGGTATATGACAAAAAAAAAACTAAAAAAAAAAAAACAATTTTTATTATTTTAAGTGTTGCGTTTCATATGTAGTATATATATTCGTACCCAATTAAAATTGAGAAAGTAAAATATTTAGTTTTCTGTATCATAATAGTCAAGGTTTTGCGGTAGGAGTAGTAGAGATTCCACTTCTTCGGATATTTCCTCATGCTTACTAGGTAATTTTGATCTCCTCGATGAAATAAATGGGTCAGAAGTAACTAACAAATTATTTATTATCCTCATTTGTGGCTTTGCGGCTAATTTTTCTTGCATGGTCTCGACGATATGCTCTAAAATCTTTATTTCTTGATTCAGCGGCTTTTTCAGACAACTTTCCAATAGGAATGGGACCAAAATAGTCTATTATTGAAGCTCCGTGTACTAAAATTTTATGCACACTTGAGGGCATGTAATACCATTCATATAGTTCGACGTAAACTCGAATGGTTTCTCTGGCGTACATGTTGAACTTTTGTAGATCTATTGGACACCCACATGAAAGTGCCCCTAATATTGTAGAGAATCTTTGAATGAGATTTTCACTAACACCAGTTATTGAGGCGGTAGTTTTAATGTGCGAAAAATCGTCTAGCGGTTTTTCCATCATTCGTTGTACCGTGACCTTCCTATACCACGTTTACCAATAAACCAGTGTGATTTCTGAAAGAACTCTGTACTGCTCTCCGCTTTTCTTCCAATTTAGATTTATTATCCAAGATTTAAATTCTAGTCGGTAAGATATATGAAGAATACACTCCATAAACCGAATTCTCGCATGCAGAGTTGTCATTCCATATTTGTAAATGTCCGTATCAACGTCTATGTTAAAAATTAAAGTGAGGTCGTTCATCTCTTTCGAGGTAGCCTTACATATGTCACAACATTGCGTGGATGTATCACTCAAAATTGATGAAGCTTTTCCATCAATCATGGTTAATACTAATGAGTGACTGACTTTAACTTTTTCACATTTTGTTTCCGTTAAATTGTCGATTTCGAATTGAATCGCACTCATTTCTTGAGTGATAGTATTTTCTTCAGTTTTCTTCAATAATTTTCTCAACTTTTGTTTCATGGCCTACTATCAACTCTTTGTAACCTTTTTTATAGCAAGTAGATCTAACCGTCACTTTGATATCGTGACCAATTATTAACTCTGTATAAACTCTAAGATTCGTCGAGATTTCGCGAATTTTGCACACATTTTTAAATAAAATTGAAAGCTTCTGGGTTAGACCTTGATACATATTTTTATTGAGAAATAGTAAAAATTATTTTAGTGAAGCCAAATTGCTGGAAATTGGAAAAAATACCTAGATGTACACATATGCTCTTTAGGGTATGTCGATATGAAACCCGGTTACTAAAAGTGTCATAACTTGTTTAAATTAGGCTTTACGAAAAAATTTTATATAACAAAAAATTATGGCAAAAGATCACAGAATACGAAAATGTACATTCAAAGTCCTAAGTCCCAATTTTTCAATTTCGGTCCACTGTGCGCCGGGCCCAGATTGTATATTCCCGGCCATGCTGCAAGTTTCAAGTTGAGCGGTCGTGGAATGGCCTAAAATAATATTTGATGGGTGCATAAGACTGAATCATGTAGCGTACTCTTAGAGAATTGCCGGTGTAACTTTCGTACCAAAGGCGGGGAGATCGCTCACGTGTATCCCAAAGACTATAGACCCATTACCTTAACATCATTTCTGCTGAAAGCTTTTGAGAGGCTGATAGCTGTGTACATAAAGTCCAACGTGGATGAAAAGCTGCTCTCCAAAACACAGCATGTGTACACCAAAGGCAAGTCGGTAGACACCGCATTGCATACGGTGGTAATAAGCATAGAGAAAGCCCTGGAATATAAGGAATATTCTCTAGGAGTCTTCTTAGCCATTGCCGGGGCTTTCAATAATGTTTCTAAATGGGCGATTATGGATGGTCTTAATTACATTAAAGTACATACAGCCTTAACCATATGGATGGGCTGAATGTTAAATTGTCCACGAAATCAGTGGACAGGGGCACGCCGCAGGGAAGGGTGCTATCACCTCTGGTCATCAATCAACTGCTCAGGCGATTCGATGAGGGACCCGTAAAACTTACGGCTTACGCAGATGACGTTGCAATTTTCATAAGTGGAAAGTCACATCCAACGATTAGCTCTTTGATGGATCGGGCGCTTCGGGATATTCATACCTGGGCATCTAATGTCGGTTTTCAACCCGACAACGGACAACGCGGAGAAGACGGATATTGTCTTGTTTACAAAGAGGTACAAGGTTCCAAATTGGATCAGGCCGAAGTTAGGAGGGGTGACCCTACAGGAGAAACCTTGCACAAAATATCTAGGAATCATCCTAGACAGTAAGCTGTCATGGAAGCTCAACGTGGAGGAGAGGGTGAAGAAGGCCTCAACGGCACTTTATGCATGTAAAAGAATGCTGGGGTGTACGTGGGGCTTATCGCCCTCTCTGCCTCATTGGGGTTTTACAGCGATCGTAAGCCCTATTCTATACTATGGAGTTCTTGTTTGGTGGAAAGCCACGCAAAAAACAGCCTACCTCAAAAAATTAAAGGGGGTATGCAGACTATCGATGCTTAGCATTAAGGGAGCCCTGAAAACAACCCCGATGGCTGCGCTGTATGCCATTCTGCACATTCCACCTGTAGACCTGATAGCAAAGAACATAGCGTTAACAACTGCAACCAGGTTCAGTGCCTCGGGGCAACCTGAGCGCCGATCATGCGGCAATAGTATTATAGCGTCATCAATCACATGACGAATACATTACCTGATTCCCTATCTGCGCCTCGAGGGAGATCTTAATGCCGCAATAGAGGTGGATGGTTGGCGCCATGGTACTAAAATGGTGGACGAGGCGATACATATATATACAGATGGTTCCAAAGTAGTGGAATGAGTAGGGTCTGCGGTATACTGTGCGGATCCAGAAATAAACAGATCCAATAGGCTGCCGGATTACTGTAGCATTTGGCGCCGACCACATGGCCATAGTAGCATAGCGTCATCAATCAGAAGACGAACAGACTACAGGATTCCCTATCTGCGCTTCGAGGGACATCTTAAGGCCACAAGAGAGGTGGACGGTTGGCGCAAGGGTGCGCAAATGGCGGACGAGGCGATACATGTGTACACCGATGGTTCCAAAGTAGTGGAAGGAGTAGGGTCTGCGGTATACTGCGCTGATCCGGAAATAAGCAGATCCTACAGGCTGCCGGATTACTGTAGCGTTTTCCAAGTGGAAATATTAGCCGTAACCAAAGCAGTAGAAACCCTGGAAGAGAATAGCCTAAGCTGCAACCATGTTAGCTTTTATATCGACAGTCAAGCAGCAGTTAAGGCAATAATCTCGCATAGCACAGCATCTAAATGCGTGTTAGAGCGTAAGCAGTGTTGTACGTCCTAATGATTCGCTCATTCTGACATACAAACATATGAACAAGCACGCTTTAGCACAACTCAGAGGTCAGTCAACTGACAGCCAACTGAAAAATCATATTTCATAAAAATGCACTTTGTGTGCATTATTCACAGTTACCTAAACAAAATATTGAACCCCGTTGTTGAATGAATGGCGAAAGTCATAGCAAGTATGTATGTACATATTGTTGTTACGCTTAAATAAAAATGCTTGAAGATTGGTGTTCAATACGCTAGTCTTCTTTATTCGATAAAACTTTTCTATTTATACACAAAATTACTTCCAATTATTTCCTATATACTATTATACACATTTACTCTAATACTTACGCGCTAGGTAAATAGTATGGTATGTACATAAGTATATTGTGTAGTGAATAGGAAAATCGAAAATCGAAGAGGTTCGGTTCAGTGGTTCGAACCACTCGCGGCTACTTCTGAACCTCCGAACCGGTTCGGTTCAAGTGGTTCAAACGTTTAATACTAAGTTTTGATAGTATAAAAAATTTTAAATTCGTCACTTGGGAGCTGTGTGCAACCAACCATCGATATGTACCTACTAAGCATACAAATAAAATACAGTTTTTGAGATCAAATCCATGTATGTATTTATTTATAAAACTTATCAAAACGGTTTGTTGATTATTATAAAATGTAAGGAACGAAAATGGTAGAATTCATGACTATACATATAGGGAGTAATTACTAAGCATATATTCTGCACATAAGAAAGTAGTCGTATTTTTAAGAAAAGAAAAACTATTCAATTAGCTTATTTCAATATACATATAAAACATACTTACTAAATTTTAGATGCGAGATTACTACACAAACTAAAATATATTCATGAAAATGTAAATATCTTCTTTGCTTTTCTGAGGCATTAAGGTTATAAATTATGATATACGGTTATGTGAAAAATAATATGGTCTACCTTTAAAACGGTATTGTCCCAAATTACGTTTATTTTATAAGGAACATAAGCATTAGACAAAAGTATTATAAGGTATTTTATGCGGCCCACGTCTCTGATATAAAAATCGGATACATAATAAGTTTGCACTTAAGCCGGACGGACGTGTCCAAATACAAAGATTGTGTAATTATTGAAGTTTTTTGGAAGCCGGAACTTTTCTCGTGATCGCCGTGTGACCACGATTCTATTGTAAATTTTTGTGTTGATACCTTTGAGAAGCTGAGTGGAGAAACAACAGAAAAATTGGCTGAGTGGTATAAAACAGCGACGGTTTGGAAGAGGCGCCCTCCGAGAGGACGCAGCAATTATTGCAGCAAATTACTGAAGACGTTTAATGCTGGATGTGCAATATGGCGGACAACCGAAGTTGAACAATATGGCGACCGTGACGGTAGGTGGTGGTGTACAATTTTTTTGCGAGGCAGTTTTTAAAGTGCCAGTGGCAGTGTAGAGACTTAATTTTTAAATAAGATAAAGTTTTTAATAACACAAAATTAATACTAAGTTTAATTGGAGCAGAAATAATACAAGGAAGGAAAGCGGTTAAATAATAAAAATTGCATAAAAACTACAACTAAACTAAACAAAAATAATACAAAAATCTTTTACATAACCAAACGGATTAAAAAATACAAATAAACGATACAGAGGCAATACAAAACTAAATATCTACTTGTAGAAAATAAAATGTTTAATACAACAAAACTAATACTACGACTAAATTCAACAGAGATAATACAAAATCTTTAATATAGTAAAATTAACTAAAAACTATACATAAATATTACGGAAGTAATTGAAAGTTAAAAAAATAGAAAATTTTCGTAAAATATCACGCCATTAAATAACGGAATATAAACCCACGCCACTAGCCAACGGTATATCATCGCCATTTTTTATCCACACCCACCAGCATTAACATCGGCAGCAGCAGCATTGGCGACGACAGCGGTCCGTTTACGGCAGCGGCATCGTTTACGGTGGTAGCAGCAGCAATCATAAATATTTATGTAGATGTAGCTTTGCCTTATGTCTACGTGTGTATAAATACTTAAGATTTTTTTTTTTACATTTTTGAATAGCAACGGTGCGCCCGTTTGCATATAACTTATAAATTTTGGATTTTTATTAAAACGGTGGTACTGTAGAACAACCAAATAGATTTCTTTGATTACAACGGTGCGTCCGTTTATATAAAATACTTGGATTTTTTACTAAAACGGTGCGTCTGTCTAAATTTAACTACCTCAGTTTTCAAAAATTTTAAAATTTTTCGAACCATTTTATAAATTCCGACATTTTCAGATCTACATTCAAATTTGGTTTCTCAAGTTTCAACCCATTTTACAAATTCTCACACTTTCAAGCTTCCATTTTTCAAATTTTCAAATCAAATACATAAATCTTCCATTTAAAGTTCACATGTCCGAATTTCCATTTTTCAAATTTTCATTCTACTTCAGCTTTTTTTAATACGTACATTTTCCAACAAAATATCACCATATAAGACTGAGTGAACTAGATAAGCAGTCTGCAGGTAACCTGTAAATTCGATATTTTTTTCATTATAAACGGTGGTTCCGTGAAAAACCAAATGACATTTTTTTTGATACAATAGTGGTTCCGTGAAAACCCAATTGAGATTTTTTTGAATAAAGCGGTGCGTCCGTGATTACCACATTTTTGAGATTTTTACCAATTCATACTTATACACTTTTGAGCCATTTTAAATTCAATTACTTCTTACAGTTTTTTCATATCAATATTTTAGTTTCAATTAAATTTTCCAGTAAATTTTTAAATATTTCGTTAGCGAAAATTCACTGTAAATCAGTTCCCTTTTTCAAAATTTTTTTCCTCAACATTTCAGCTTCAATTATAAATTCCTACATTCAAATAAGTGCTTCATTAATTTCATAGTAGTTTAAACTAAATTCTTTTGCTCTTCTTATAACTACAATGTACAACTATAGAAATAGGAAGGAACTTAAGATTCAGAATCCGATTCCGATAAATTAGCTTCAAGCTCCGAAAGTATAACTTCATCTTCGACCGAAAAAGTCACAAACCAGGAAAATAGATTATCTTTTTCAACAGATTTTCCAGGCTTCGAAGATTCTTCTAGCAAAAATTTAACTTCTTCTAAACTTAATTCAAATCAAATAGTGCAAAATTAACTTCAACTTCTTCTCATTTAGATTCAAATCTGAACGATTCAAATAGTGTAAAATTAACTTCAAATTCTTCTACTTTAAAATCAAATCTTAAAGACTCAAATAGTGCAAATTTAGTTTCACCTTCTTCTAACTTAAACCCAGACCTTAACGATCCAATTAGTACAAACGTTGCCTCACCTTCTTCTAATTTAGTTTCAGATATTAACGATCAAATCATGGCAACACTTGAGCAGAAGAAATCTTTCATTAACATGTGTGCTAATTCTATTAGAGAAAACTACAGCGGTGATCTTCTAGCACTTGAGACCTTTATAGACAAAATTGAATTACTTGAAGAGTTCGCTGATGAAAATATAATTGGCACTTTTATAGCATTTTTAAAATCAAAACTTGAGGGCAGTGGCGGATCCAGGCTGCTTTTGAGGGGGATGGGGGACATATTTGGTTTCATTTAGTTATTCAAATTAACAATAGTACATCCAATTTTTTGACATTTTGACAATCATTTTTATCTTCTGCATAGTTCATATTCACAGAGTAAATTTAATTCTACGCTTCCCTTTTTTTACATATCTTTCAATTATATGATCAATATGAATCTCAATATCGAAATGGGTATTTAAAAGTGCAAGACCAGTGAGTCTGTTCTCGGACATTGTGGACCGTAACCACGTTTTCAACCGGCGAAGTGTCGAAAAACTCCTTTCAGCACAAGCATTGCTAGCTGGAAGTGTGGCCAGAATTTTGTAAAGAGCATTTATTGATGGAAACGCATATTCATTGCAATCATTTAAAACTTTTTCAGCTGATAGTGGAATTGATTTTTTGTGTTGCTTATCAAACCAGCGTTCTGACTACACTTCGTACTCTCCATCTGGATTAATTTTATTTCCTCCAATAAGAGATGCGTATCCTTTACCAAGATCTTGAACAATCTCTTTAGACAAATTCTTTTTTTGCAGTGTATTATATTTGATTATTCGCGATGAGAGTAGCAAATTAAGATTAAAAACATGCAATGTATCTTCAGGTAATCTACCTTGTAAATCAAGAATGATATGATCAAGAAAAGGTATATAAATTGCTTTTCGATAATACTCTTCAGCGTCTGATGAAGTGTAATTCGCTCGATGTATTTGCTTTTTAGCAATTCGTGGGAGGATTTTTTTGTGGGAGGAGATTTTGCATTTAAACGACACACGTTAACCGTTTGTTCGACTGCCATTTCATGAGCTTTCGCTTGAGTGATCTCTTCAATAATGAGAGACCGCTAAAGTGAGTCAGCTAAATCTTCAACTTTTTTGGCAAAATCTGTATAATTCTTGTTGTTGACGTGCAACGCTGCAATTTTCCCTGCTACAACTTTCGAGTTGTCGGGTTTGATCCTACTACGTAGAGCTACTTTGATTTCATTAACTGAAGTTACTTGCCTTGGTATTGCTTCACGGGCTTTACCCTCCAGTTTTGATTTTAAGAAAGCTATAAAAGTACCAGTTAAATTTACATCAGCGAACTCTTCAAGTAATTCGATTTTGTCTACAAAGGTTTCAAGTGCTAGAGGATCACCGCTGTAGTTTTCTCTAATAGAATTTGCACACATATTAATGAAAGTGTTCTTATCCTCAGGTGTTGCCATGATTTGATCGCTAAGATCTGAAGCTGAATTAGAAGAAGGTGAGGCAACGTTTGTACTAATTGGATCGTTAAGATCTGGGTTTACGTTAGAAGAAGGGGTAACTAGGTTTGTATTATTTGTGTTGTTAAGATCTGATTTTAAAGTCGAAGAAGTTGAAGTTAATTTTGCACTATTTGAATAAGAATCTTCGAAGCCTGGAAAATCTGTTGACAAAGATAATCTATTTTCCTGGTTTGTGACTTCTTCGGTCGAAGATGAAGTTAAACTTTTGTAGCTTGAGGCCGAATTATCGGAATCGGATTCTGAGTCGGAAGTTTTTTGCACTTGCTTACCACTTTTAAGGTACATATGTAGTTGTCAGAAAAGCAAAAAGAATTCAGTTCAAGCTATGAAATTAATGAAGTACTTATTTGTATGTCTGAATTTATATTTGAAGCTGAAGTGTTGAGGAAAAAGAGAGAAAAAAAAATTTTATAAAAGGGAACTGATTTACAGGTGAATAGTCGCTAAGGAAATATTTAACAATTTATTGGAAGAATTAATTGAAGCTGCAGTATACTTGTATGAAAAATATGTAAAAAGTAATTTAATTTAAAATGGCTCAGAAGTATGTAAGTATGAATTGGTAAAAAACTCAAAATATGGTAATCACGGACGCACCGCTTTATTCAAAAAAATCTAATTTGGTTTTTCACGGAACCACCGCATATATCAAAAAAATCTTAGTTGGTTTTTCACGGAACCACCGCATATGTCAAAAAAAGTTAATTGGTTTTTAACGGAACCACCGCATACATCAAAAAAGTTAATTGGTTTTTAACAAACCACCGTTAATAAAAAAAATTCAATTGGTTTTTCACAAACCACAAAATCCAAAATTTATATGAAATGCGAAATTATTTTAACTGAAATGCGAAGGCACCGAATTTAATAAAAAAAATTAGTTTTTAATATACATACATATATACGTTTAAAGAAAAAAATACCCGTAGGCAAAAAAATGTTAAATACATATATATATAATATACTTATTGTACTGCTTCGCTGCTGCTAAAATGATGGCTGCCGCTGATGTCGCCAATGCTACTGCTGCCGGAGTTGTGTATGCTGCCGAAGTCGCTGCCGGTGTTGTTGCTGCTGGCGGTGGTACAGTTGCTGATCCCGTTGTCTGAGTGGCGAGGGTTTTTGGATGCCGTAATGGATGCCGATGAGTTTAATAATTTGTATTATTTTGTAAATTTTTTAGATATTCGAATTTTAGTTCTTTTTATTATTTCCGTAGTATTTAGTTTTAGTACAGTTTTTTTTTCCCCATTATGTATTGTTGTATTAATAGCTTTGAAAAATCTTTTAACTCCGCTTTTTATTAAAGTTGTATTTAATTAGAAAAACTTTATTATCTCTGAAAATTGTTAAAACATTTGATAATCTCCGCATAGTATTATTAGATTTTTGAAAATTGTTTTCAATTAGAATTATTATCTCCGCATAGTATTGATAGTATTATTAGATTTTTGTAGGAAACCGCATTTCTTAGAAACAATTTTTATTATCTCTGCATAGTATTATTACTTTTTGAAAATTGTTTTTAATTAGAATAATTATCTCCGCACTTGATTATTTTAATTAATTTAGCTTGAAAACTGGTTTTTATTGAAAATATTAAGTCTTTTTATTACAAAAATTGTCTTTAACCCACACACACAGGTTTTTATTGAATTTTTTTTTTTTTAACTCTTTATATTACCAAATTATCTTTAAACCACACGCACTCACCGCCGTTATATTAATGCCGCATGCCGCTGCTGTACCACCGCTGGAAACCGTCATGGTCGCCATATTGAGTACGGCTCCGCTAGCCGACCCAAAAAAAAAACTCGCCCGTGATTACTTGGGATTAAATCCCATGGTCGTGGAATGCCCTAGATTTATATGGTGGTGGGCGCCGCCGCCACATCGTTGCCATGGTGCCGATTCTTTCAATAATAAAAATGAACCCCTTGGTTGGGTTTGATAATTAACTTTATTTAATTATTATACCTTTCATGAACATGACAGGGCGACGAACTTAGTTGATATAGCCATGTCCGTCCGTCTGTCTGTTTGAACGCAACCTAGTCCCTCCAACTTTGAGCTATATCAATGAAATTTGGCACAAGGATGTAGTTTTGTATTATATTAGACATTTGTCGGATACGTTAGGATCCGACCACTATAACATATATCTCCCATACAACCGATCGTTTAGATAAGACGATTTTGGTCATTCCTGCCGCAATTTAGAAAGTAAAAACGTGAAACTCGGTGATATATATTTTAATACATCATAGAAGATTTTCTGAAAAAATCACTTTGATCGGAGCTATATCTAGTAAACTTGGTGATATTTATTCTAATATATCAAAGAAGATTTCATGAAAAAATCATTTCGATCGGAGCTATATATAATATATATCCCATACAACCGATCGTTCAGATAGAAAGATTTTTGGCCATTTCTCCCTTAGTTTCCAATATAAAAACGTGAAACTTGGTGATATATATTCTAATATATCATAGAAGATTTCCTGTAAAAATCATTCCGATCGGAGCTATATATAATATATATCCCATACAGCCGATCGTTCAGATAAGGGGGTTTTTTGCTATTTTTATACTCAGTTGAGCAGAGCTCACAGAGTATATTAACTTTGATTGGATAACGGTTGGTTGTACAGGTATAAAGGAATCGAGATAGATATACACTTCCATATATCAAAATCATCAGGATCGAAAAAAAATTTGATTGAGTCATGTCCGTCCGTCCGCCCGTTAACACGATAACTTGAGTAAATTTTGAGGTATCTTGATGAAATTTGGTATGTAGGTTCCTGAACACTCATCTCAGATCGCTATTTAAAATGAACAATATCGGAATATAACCACGCCCACTTTTTCGATATCGAATGTTTCGAAAAACCGAAAAAGTGCGATAATTCATTACCAAAGACGGATCCAGCGATGACACTTGGTAGGTGAGTTGGACTTATGACGCAGAATAGAAAATTAGTAAAATCTTGAACAACGGGCGTGGGACCGCCCACTTTTAAAAGAAGGTAATTTAAAAGTTTTGCAAGCTGTAATTTGGCAGTCGTTGAAGATATCATGATGAAATTTGGCAGGAACGTTACTCCTATTACTATATGTATTCTTAATAAAAATTAGCAAAATCGGATCACGCCCACTTTTGAAAAAAAAAAATTTTTTTTTAAGTCAAATTTTAACATAAAATTTAATATCTTTACAGTATATAAGTTAATTATGTCAACATTCAACACCAGTAATGATATCGTGCAACAAAATGCAAAAATAAAAGAAAATTTCAAAATGGGCGTGGCGCCGCCCTTCTTCATTTAATTTGTCTAGGATACTTTTAATGCCATAAGTCGAACAAAAATTTACCAATCCTTGTGAAATTTTGTAGGGGATTAGATTCTGGGACGGTAACTTATTTCTGTGAAAAAGGGCGAAATCGGTTGAAGCCGCGCCCAGTTTTTATACACAGTCGACCGTCTGTCCTTCCGCTCGGCCGTTAACACGATAACTTGAGCAAAAATCGATATATCTGTACTAAACTCAGTTCACGTACTTATCTGAACTCACTTTGTATTGGTATAAAAAATGGCCGAAATCCGACTATGACAACGCCCACTTTTTCGAAATCGAAAATTACCAAAAACGAAAAAAATGCCATAATTCTATACCAAATACGAAAAAAGGGATGAAACATGGTATTTGGATAGGTTTATTGACGCAAAATATAACTTTGTAAAATGGGTGTGACACCTACCATATTAAGTAGAATGAAATGAAAAAGTTCTGCAGGGCGAAATAAAAAACCCTTGAAATCTTGGCAGGAATACTGCTCGTGGTATTATATATATAAATAAATTAGCGGTATCCGACAGATGATGTTCTGGCCACATTTTGGTCGATATCTGGAAAACGCCTTCACATATACAACTACCACCCACTCCGTTTTAAAAGCCTCATTAATACCTTTAATTTGATACCCATATCGTACAAACACATTCTAGAGTCACCCCTGGTCCACCTTTATGGCGATATATCGAAAAGGCTTCCACCTATAGAACTAAGCCCCACACCCTTTTAAAATACTCATTAACATCTTTCATTTGATACCCATATCGTACAAACATATGTGACGGACTTTTCCTTGACTTGCCGGGGTTGATCTCAGTCCGTCCAGGGTTCCTGGAAGTAGAAGTTTCTAACGGTCCTTCTGAAATAATAACTCTGTTTTGTTCGATACAAAACGTTATAAAATTATTTATTCAACAAAATTCTACTTTTCTACTCCTAGGCTGATTTCCTTGCTCTATAAGAGGTGACGGAGGTGATAAAGCCCTCGGCCAACCTCTGCGGTCGAATGGAGTGATAAAGCCTCCAGACGAGTATACTCTAAGTACAAATGAAGTGAAAAAGCCTTCAGGTGTACTCTTGGTCGGTAGTGATAAAGCCTACCGACTCGTATGCCTGCCTCCTAATCTCTGAATTTCAATGCGAACTTGTCGCCCTTATATACTAATTTTTGCACGCAGGCAAACGGTTATTTTATAATAACAACTTTGAACTAATGGTATTAACAATATAAAACAACTGTTGTTCCGGTAAATATTTCCTTCCCATGAATTTCCATGCACCATAATGCTCCTTATTGAATACAATGCCTTTGTACTTGCTCATACTGTGCTTTCCAGGCTTTGGTTTATATATTGTGTGTTTGTATATTTGTTTGTGGTCACCTGATTCTAATGTTGTGTTTTGCTTTGCCCAATGCTTCTGCCTTCTGTTGTATGGCGTGCGTTGGTGTGTTGTATGCTAGTGCGTAAATATGTATAACGAAATTTCAATTAGTAGCGGCGCTTATTTTGACGACTTGCTGCTGATCTCCGTTCACTTAAGTTATTATGTATGTTGTATTTGTAACTGGGTACATTGGATTTTGAGTGTGCAAAGGGTTGATCGACCGCTGCATTTTTATGTTTTGTGCGTATCTACTTTCCAAATATTTAATGCATGTTAGGGTGATCCTATATTCAAAGTTTATGTTTGCGAAAATGTAAATATTTGGCTTGCGTGCAAAAGTGCGCAAGTGTAATTTGCTCTTCAATTTAATAATTATCAATTCAACGTACAACCGAATATATGTATTTAGAGTATAATTCATAAAGATATACATATGTATATTTCATAAAAAATGTATAAGTGGTAAATTCAAATATAAACTCCAAGTTATTTCAAAACGTATCTTCTTTAGAAAAATGTATGGATATGTGTATGTTGTGAGGATACAAAGTCCTCGACTTTGGGGTCCTCACACATATTCTAGAGTCACCCCTGGTCCACCTTTATGGTGATACCTCGAAAAGGCGACCACCTAGAGAACTAAGGCCCACTTCCTTTTAAAAAGACTCATTAACACCTTTCATTTGATGCCCATATCGTACAAACAAAGTCTAGAGTCACCTCTGGTCCACCTTTACGGCGATATCTCGAAAAGGCGACCACCTACACAACTACCACCACTCCCTTTTAAAACCCTCATTAATACCTTTAATTTGATACCGATATCGTACAAACACATTCTAGAGTCACCCCTGGTCCACCTTTATGGCGATATCTCGAAAAGGCGTCCACCTATAGAACTAAGCCCCACGCCCTTTTGAAATAATCATTAACACCTTTCGTTTGATACCCATATTGTACAAACACATTCTAAAGTCACCCCTGGTCCACCTTTATGGCGATATCTCGAAAAGGCGTCCACCTATAGAACTAAGGCCCACTCGTTTTTAAAATGCTCATTTTCCCCTTTCATTCGATACCCATATCGTACAAACAAATTTTAGCGTCACCCCTGGTCCACCTTTATGGCGATATCTCGAAAAGGCGTCCACCTATAGAACTAAGGATCACTCCCTTTTAAAACACTCATTAACACCTTTCATTTGATACCCATATCGTACAAATAAATTCTAGAGTCCCCCTGGTCCACCTTTATGCCAATATCTCGAAAAGGCGACCACCTATACAACTACCACCACTCCCTTCTAAAACCCTCATTAATACCTTCAATTTGTGATAGATGTGTACATAAAGTCCAACGTGGATGAACAGCTGCTCTCCACAACACAGCATGCGTACACCAAAGGCAAGTCGGTAGACACCGCATTGCATAGGGTGGTAATAAGCAGAGAGAAATCCCTGGAATATAAGGAGTAAGTTCTAGGAGTCTTCTTGGACATTGCCGGGGCTTTCAATAATGTTGCAAAATGGGCGATTATGGATGGTCTTAATTACATTAAAGTACATCCTGCCTTAATCAAATGGATCGGCTGCATGTTAAATTGCAGAAAGGTTACATCACAATGGGGATTGTACGAGGCCACGAAATCAGTGGACAGGGGCACGCCGCAGGGAGGGGTGCTATCTCCTCTGCTGTGGACGCTGGTCATCAACCAACTTCTCAGGCAATTCGATGAGGGACCCGTAAAACCCACGGCTTACGCAGATGACGTTGCAATTGTCATAAGTGGAAAGTGCCTTCCAACGATTAGTTCTTTGATGGATCGGGCGCTTCGGGATATTCATACCTGGGCATCTAATGTCGGGTTGAAAGTCAATGCGGAGAAGACGGATATGGTCTTGTTTGCAAAGAGGTACAAGGTCCCAAATTGGACCAGGCCTAAGTTAGGAGGGGTGACCTTACAGGAGAAACCTTGCACAAAATATCTAGGAATCATCCTAGACAGTAAGCTGTCATGGAAGCTCAACGTGGAGGAGGGAGTCAAGAAGGCCTCAACGGCACTCTATGTATGCAAAAAAATGCTGGGGTGTACGTGGGGCCTATCGCCCTCTCTTTTTCATTAGGTTTTTACAGCGATTGTAAGCCCTATTCTATATTATGGAGTTCTTGTTTGGTGGAAAGCCACACAAAAGACAACATACTTCAAAAATTAGAGGGGGTATGCAGACTATCGATGCTTAGCATTACGGGAGCCCTGAAAACAACCCCGACGGCTGCACCGTATGCCATTCTGCACATCCCACCTGTAGACCTGGTAGCAAAGAACAAAGCGTTAACGACCTCAACCAGGCTCGGTGCTTCGGGGCAGCTTGAGCGCCGACCATATGGCCATAGTAGCGTAGCGTCATCAATCACAAGGCGAACAGACTACATGATTCCCTATCTGCGCTTCGAGGGGGATCTTAAGGCCACAAGAGAGGTGGACGGTTGGCGCAAGTGTGCGCAAATGGCGGACGAGGCGATACATGTGTACACCGATGGTTCCAAAGTAGTGGAAGGGTAGGTAGGGTCTGCGGTATACTGCGCTGATTCGGAAATAAGCAGATCCTACAGGCTGCCGGATTACTGTAGCGTTTTCCAAGCGGAAATATAAGCCGTAACCAAAGCAGTAGAAACCCTGGAAGAGAAAGCTTAAGCTGCAATCATGTTAACTTTTATATTGACAGTCAAGCAGCAATTAAGGCAATAATCTCGCATAGCACAGCACCTAAATGCGCGTTAGAGTGTAAGCAGTCTCTGGAGAGAATCGGGACAGGGAGAAGCATACATCTATATTGGGTCCCAGGGCATATGGGAATAGATGGGAATGAAAAAGCGGACGAACTAGCTAAAAAGGGCGCATCCCTTGAAGCTTGCTCCGTAGATGTCCCAATTAGATTGGGCGAGATTAAGCGAAGGCGAGAGGTGCACATGATCGACCAAGCGGGAAAGGCGTGGGTTCAAGCGCGGGGCTGTAAAGTGTCGAAGATTATGTGTAGGTCTTACAACCTTAGACTAACACAGTTGCTTCTATCATTAAAAAGAGAGGACTGTAGACTCATAACGGGTATTCTGGCTGGACACTGCCTTCTGGCGTCACATGCCTTTAAATTAGGCTTGGTCAGTGATAGCAGATGTAGGAAGTGCGGGTTGGAGGAGGAAACGATCGAACACGTTCTGTGCTCGTGCCCTACACTTGCCAGGCTAAGACTCCAGCTATTAGGAGTGATACAGCTGTCAGATCTAGAAGCAGCAAGTGGTTTAAGCCCTAGGAAGCTTCTAGTATTTGCAAAGAGGACGGAGTTATTTTATAACATAGGTCCTGGTTTTTGATAGGGTTGTTCAGTTTGGCCGTTAAAACAAACTTCTGGTAACGCTACGGACTCAATCAGTCTATGAGAGGTCCTCATTGACCGGCCAATTCAACCTACCTACCTAAAAAAAAAATAAAAATGTGATACCCATATCGTATAAACACAATCTGGAGTCACCTATGGTCCACCTTTATGGCGATATCTCGAAAAGGCGTCCACCTATAGAACTAAGGCCCACTCCCTTTTAAAATACTTACTTACACCTTTCGTTTGATACCCATATTGTACAAACGCATTCTAGAGTCACCCCTGTTCCACCTTTTTGCCGATACGACTACCACCACTCCCTTTTATAACCCTCATTAATACCTTTAATTTGGTACCCATATCGTACAAACACATTCTAGAGTCACCCCTGGCCCACCTTTATGGCGATATCTCGAAAAGGCGTCCACATATAGAACTAAGGCCCACTCCCTTTTAAAATACTTACTAACACCTTTCGTTTGATACCTATATTGTACAAACGCATTCTAGAGTCACCCCTGTTCCACCTTTATGCCGATATCTCGAAAAGGCGACCACCTATACAACTACCACCACTCCCTTTTAAAACCCTCATGAATACCTTTAGTTTGATACCCATATCGTACAAACACATTCTAGAGTCACCCCTGGTCCACCTTTATGGCGATATCTCGAAAAGGCGTCCACCTATAGAACTAAGCCCCACGCCCTTTTAAAATACTCATTAACACCTTTCGTTTGATACCCATATTGTACAAACGCATTCTAGAGTCACCCCTGGTTCACCTTTATGCCGATATCTCGAAAAGGCGACCACCTATACAACTACCACCACTCCCTTTTAAAACCCTCATGAATACCTTTAATTTGATACCCATATCGTACAAACACATTCTAGAGGCACCTCTTGTCCACCTTTATGGCGATATCTCGAAAAGGCGTCCACCTATAGAACTAAGCCCCACGCCCTTTTAAAATACTCATTAACACCTTTCGTTTGATACCCATATTGTACAAACACATTCTAGAGTCACCCCTGGTCCACCTTCATGGCGATATCCCGAAAAGGCGTCCACCTATAGAACTAAACCCCACACCCTTTTGAAATGCTCATTAACACCTTTCGTTTGATACCCATATTGTACGAACGCATTCTATAGTCACCCCTGATCCGCCTTTATGGCGATATCTCGAAAAGGCGTCCACCTATAGAACTAAGGCCCACTCCCTTTTAAAATGTTCATTAACCCCTTTCATTTTATACCCATATCGTACAAACAAATTCTAGGGTCACCCCTGGTCCACCTTTATGGCGATATCTCGAAACGGCGTCCACCTATGAACTAAGGATCACTCCCTTTTAAAATACTCATTAACACCTTTCATTTGATACCCATATCGTACAAACAAATTCTAGAGTCAACCCTGATCCAACTTTATGGCGATATCCCTAAATGGCGTCCACCTGTAGAACTATGGCCCACTTCCTCATAAAATACTCTTTAGTACCTTTCATTTGATACACATGTCATACAAACACATTCCAGGGTTACCCTCGGTTCATTTTCCTACATGGTTATTTTCCCTTATGTTGTCACCATAGCTCTCAACTGAGTATGTAATGTTCGGTTACACCCGAACTTAACCTTCCTTACTTGTTTATTTTATATTTATCTTAAAAATCGTTTAGGTATCTACATATGTTCACTACATAATTCTTATCTTATACATGCTATTATTTGGAGATTACGAACGGGATAAGATTATTGTTCAGCCCCATTCATGAATGGTATGAAGTCTTCGGCGCAGACGAAGATAGTCCCTTCCATACTTGTTTTTAATTTAAATTCAAAACACAGCTACTATAAAAATTTCCTCTAAGCACTTGGTTGTACGAGTATACGATAATGGTGGTGAAATATGAAAATGGCGAGGACCCTATTGCCAATCGACATTTTCATATTTCACCCCCACATATGTATCTTATTCACTCTTACATGCTGTATTACAGCAGCTGAATAAATATGAACATACATTCTTTTATTCTTTCTAGCAATATGCACTGTTCACAATGACATATGTGTATTGTGAGCAACGATTCTGCCGGATGGTTTATAAAAGATGATTTGGGGAATTTAACCTTTACAACAATATCAAACTTCAACTCATCTGCTAATGCGATTATTTTTTTGTAAAGTCCCGAAAAACGACTTTCTGCTTCAAGTCTATGGTTTTTTAATGTTCGCGAGGTGTCACTCAATGCTTCAGAAGCTTGATTCAAATCTATTCACGGTGTTTGCAAAAGTAAGCTTAGTCGTCGTGTAACAGAAAGTACATTGCTCAAACAAATCATTGAAGTCACGGACTCTGTCTCGCAAATAGATTTCAACATAGAACGGGCCTCAGAACTTGTTGTTGAATCTTGCCAAGTAGAAATTTCTTGAAACGAAGCAACAATTTTTGTGATGTTTTCTTCAAACTGCATTATACCATCATGTTTTTCAGACCAGCGCGTTTCACATAGTCCACTTAATGATTCCTGCAGATGTTTTTTGAAAACTATGGTACGGTTCGGAGACTGGTTTGGAAAACTGATAATTTTTTTCATCAACGCAATACAATACTTTGTTTAAAGAACTTTCGACGTTTTCGCAAGCGAGTTATTAAGGCAATGGTTGATACACGGACAATGATTAGCATTGGTACATATTTTAATAAGTTCCTGCACAGTTCCCTTAACTTCTAATGTCATTACAGAACATCCATCCGTTCCATTTCCAACGCAATCTTCGAAGGGTAGTCCTAAATTATTAAATCACTATGTGTGCCAAGGCTACACCTGTTAATTTTTTTCTCCGTTTATAACATCTTCTCGGATCGAATCGTACGCATCAAGGGAAGTTACAAAATCTTCTCTTATATTGCCATCATATAAGATTCTGAATAAACTTTATTCAATAAAGTAAGGTTTGATTCAGTGTGTTATCAACAGCGCAAATATTTCTGAGCATTGGACTGATTTGCATGAGCATTCTTACTGTTGAGAGCTAATATTATTTGAAAATTGATACTCAATTAACCCAGATATTCCGACGGACCTCCTGGTGAAGCAATTTCCAAAATTTTTTTAATACCGTTCTTTTAAAATAAAATATTACAGACATTAAGATAAATTAACAAAAAAAATATTTTTAAACGATTTTGTAGGGTGTACTACATGTACTACGCTAGGCACATACACAAGGAAAAAGTAGTAGCTTTTGGTTATATAGGAAAAATCGTTTTTATTCTTCTAGAGTACTTATTATTTCATTTAAAGTTAAAACTGAAAACAAAAAATTTGTTGTTTTTTTTAATTTTTTTTTTCGTACTCTAATGCCGAGCGTATTACATGTAGTACGCCAGCAAATAAATCAATAAAAATCACATATTATTAGGTTTTACACTTCGACTACTGGTGTACCTCAATTTCTACAGTTTTTTTTAATAAAAATATGCAAAAAAAAGAGCAAAACAAAATAGGCGACATCTTCACACTTGTGACAATTTCACAAAACTAGCATTTTTGATATTAAAAAAGGCAATCAAGGAATTGCAACAGAATTTGTTTTCAAAGCCAACTATGATGCCTGTTTTGTACAGTAGCACATCGACAGGTTGGCTACTTAGTTTTAATTACTGTTTACGAAATATTTTGAAAATAACAGGTGTTCTACATGTAGTACGCTCGGCATATCTGGGTTAAAGCATGCATACAAAAGCTGCATTATGAAAAGTGACGATCAAATATCCATCATTATATTTATACAAATACTGCATAAAAATAGTGGGTTTCTGGGACTTCGTGAAAAAATGTTTGTTCGGAATAAATTTTGGGAAAAAAATCTAGTCTGGCGGGGACGATCGCAGATTAAGCTGACTCACTTGAGCGGTCTCTTATTAGTGAAGCGATCACTCAAGTGAAAGCTCATGAAATGCCAGTCGAACAAACGGTTAACGTGTCGTTTAAAAGCAAAATCCAATTTAGTCAAAACTATTTTAGCCTCAACGGCATTTACTGATCCGAAAGACGTAGTAGCGAAGCTAATTGTAGAACAAAACAACGGAGTACCGGAGCGTCAGGTTTTAGCTTTTCGATCGCGTGGTAACAATACATTCAGAAATTCACGTGGTAGTTATCGTGGCTTTTATAGCTGCGTATAGCTGCGATTTGCTATACTTGTTATAGAAATAATAGTTCATTTTCATACAATAGCAACCATAACGGTAACAATAGTCAGCGATATCTATATGATAACAGAAATAGATACCAGAATAATAACAATAGTAATACACGTTCAAATTCAAATTCAAATAATAGTAACAATAGAGGTAACAATTCAAGATCGTCAAACGGTAGAGGTAGAAATGCAAACGTCCGCGCTTTAAACGCGATTGCCAATCAGGAGCGAACACTGGGGGAGGACGAACTAAGCGAGTAAGCGATTTTTTCTCACCAATAGGCATCTATTGTTTATATTTAAATTACTCAGATTTCACAGAATACAACTTAATGAGTCACAAAAATTTTGTTCTTTCCTAGTAGACACTCAAGCAGACATATCTTTAGTAAAGATATCATGTATAGATAGTAATATTTCCTTAAATACAAACGACATTATTAACATTACCGGTGTTACTTCCAATTCAGTTTTGGCTTTAGGTAAAATTACCGCAAATTAAAATTTTTCAAACTCTTCTCTTAAATATACTTTATATGTAGTAACTGAAGACTTTAATATTCCATCCGATGGCATATTGGCTAAGGATTTTTTGAAAATTAACAAATGCATTATTAATTATGAAAGAAATAGTATTTCCTTTTGGGTAGGTAATGAAAAAGTCGCGGTACCAATCCTGCACGGAACAGGAAGCGACAGTTGTATCATTCCTCCCAGATATGAAAATTTCAGACTTTTTGATTCAGGACATTCACCCGAGCCACTCCTCGTGGACTCGCAGGAAATTGAAAAGGGTGTTTTCGCAGTTAGGTGCGTTGTTAATTCCAGTAACCCAATAATGAAAATCCTAAACACCACCGATGATGTATAGTATGTAAAAAGAAACAGTATTCGGACAGAAAAACTTTTAAATTACAATGTTTATACTATTAACAAGACAGAAACAGAAGAAAAACGTGCGAAAAAACTTATTTCGATTTTAAAAAATCAAATACCTCAATGCTCAAAGCAAATTAATTGACCTTTGCATAGATTATTCCGACATTTTCGCTCTTGACATGGACAAAATGACTTTAAACAACTTCTACGAGCAAAAATTAAGATTGACAGACAACGAGCCGGTATATGTTAAAAACTATCGTTTGCCATACTCTCAACGCGAAGAAATAAACCGCCAAGTAAATAAAATGTTGGACAACGATTTGATTGAACCTAGTTACTATAATTACAATAGTCCTTTGATTGTAGTCCCAGAGAAGGATACTAATGGTCAAAAAGCTTATCGTATGTGCGAAGATTTTCGCGCAGTAAACAAAAAACTCATTGGTGACAAATTTCCACTAGCTAGAGTTGAAGATATTTTAGATAACCTTGGCAGGGCAAAGTATTTTTCCACATTAGATCTTTTTTCGGGATTTCATCAAATCCCCTTGCATCCTGACTCACGTGACGTTATGTCTTTCAGCACTGACGGAGGTGCATTTAGATCAGGCATCGGCATTTAGTGGCACAATTGTGCACACTGAATTCACACGTATTATTATTCTCTTTAGTTTAGTAGTCACTGAGCATTTGGCGCAGTAACATCGATTTTGTGTGTCGCTCGCAATGTTGACGAATGTTATTAGCAAACAACAAGCAAAGATCGTTTGTTAATTTTTTCAATGCGCACAAGCGAAAAATATTTAATCTTGACCAACCTTTTGCGCAAATACAATGTATTTTATTGTATAAACCTTTGCTTCCATTTTGCGTATTAAAAATATAATACGAAACGATCTTGTCTTGTTGCTTGCTAATAAGCGAATGAACTAAGCAAACCGATGCATCCATCCGCGATTATCGCGCTCTCACTAACACATCTGCATTTCCAATTAGCCGATGCCTGATTTAGATGGAAAGTTCTTCCATTCGGCTTAAATATAGCACCAGATTAATTCTCACGAATGATGACAATCGCTTTTTCGGGAATACCACCCAATGTCGCATTTTTGTACGTCGACAATATTATCGTCATAGGTTGCAGTGAAGCACACCATATTAAAAATCTTTCAAAAGTTTTCAATATTTGTAGGTCTTTCAATCTAAAACTTAACCCAAATAAATGCAAGTTTTTACGACCAGAAGTTACATTTTTAGGTTACAAATGTTCAGCCAAAGGTTTGTTGCCAGACGACTCCAAAATAAACGAAATTAAAAAGTATACAAAACCGACTGATAAAACTTGGTACGACGATTCGTCGTGTTTGCGAACTATTACAGAAGGTTTATACCAAATTTTGCGGCACTGGCAGACCCTCTAAATCGACTAAGTAAAAAAAGAGTTGAATTCGTTTGGGATGTTGAGTGCGAAAGGGCATTTTTACCTTTGAAAGCAGCGTTACTTTCACCAAAATTACTAAAATACCCATATTTCACTAAATAATTCATTATTACCGTTGATGCTTCAACAACTGGATGTGGCGTTATTTTGAGTCAAGAACAGCAAGGCAGTGATTTACCAATTTGTTTCGCTTCTAAAGCATTTAATAAAGCAGAGCAGAAAAAACCCATTAAATTTTAGAACTTTTAGCTAGTTACTTTGCAATCAAGCAATTTCGACCATACGTTTATGGCACCCATTTCATTTTAAAATCAGATCATAGACCTCTAGTATACCTTTTCAATATGAAAGACCCATCTTCAAAACTTTCAAGAATAAGGCTAGAACTAGCTGAATGTATTTTCACTATTGTATATATTAAGGGTAAATCAAACGTTTGTGCCGATGCACTATCGCGCATTACAATCGATGAGATTAAGGAATCGAACAAACAAATTTTAGCAGTACAGAAAAGATCAATGACAAAACGACAAAACGGCAAAACGATGAAAACTTTCTTGGGAAACCTGACAAAAACGACGAAAAAAAAACTTACTTTACACGTTTACGACAAATTTTCATTTAATTCTTCAAAAAAGATTCCGCGAATAAGATCTGAAATTACTTACGATAAAGATAAAAAAACAACAATTTAAGAATTTTTGCGCATATAAAACATAAAAAACTCGAGTTACTTAGTTTTGAGCTTGTTAACGAAATAATTACTTTAGAGAAATTACTTTCGAGGCCTGAATCAGAAGCTAGCAAACGAAAAATTAAGCAAATAGAATGGCCTAAGGATGATATTTTTTTCAATCATTTTTCAATTACAAATTTAAAAGACCGCGGAAAAAAAAATTTAGAATCAATAGAAATTATTCTAACAGATCCCGTAGAGACTGTAACAGACAATGATAAAAAACTTAAGTTAATGACTATTTACCACGACGACCCAATTTCAGGAGGACATTGTGGTATGAAAAAACTTTACGCGAAACTAAGAACAAAATTTTATTGGAAAAACATGACTCGTGATATAGTAAAATATGTTAAAAGTTGTAACAAATGTCTTTTAAACAAGGTTAAACCTAAAACGAAAGAAAAACTCGTTTTAACACCAACTCCTTGTAAACCATTTGATCTAATAGTTATAGATACAATAGGACCTCGTCCGGAGTCCAAACACGGTAACAAGTTCGCAGTTACCATGATTTGCGACATGACCAAATATCTGGTAGCAGTTGCTATACCAGACAAATCTGCAAAAACAATTGCTTAATCCATTTTCGAAACATTTATTTTAACCTACGGCGTAATGAACGCCATAAAATCAGATTTAGGTACAGAATTTAAAAATGAATTATTTGAAGAATTAACTAAACTTTTAAATATTAAACATAATTTTTCAGCTGCATGCCATCACGAAACTGTTGGTACAATTGAACGTAATCATAGAGTCTTTAATAAATACTTACGTGCATTATTAAACAATACTTTTTATGATTGGGATATTTACTTAAAATGCTTTACTCTCCTACACAATACAACAACGGTGATAAAAGGAACATAAGCATTAGACAAAAGTATTGTAAGGTATTTTATGTGGTTGGGCCTTAAGTTGCATTTGACAGGTGCGTGCAGTTGGCAAAGGGCATGTCAAATACAACTGCGGCCCACGTCACTGGTATAAAAATCGGATACATAATAAATTTGCACTTAAGCCGGACGGACGTGTCCAAATACAAAGTTTGTGTAATTATTGAAGTTTTTTGGAAGCCGGAACGTTTATCGTGATCGCCGTGTGACCACGTTTCTATTGTAAATTTTCGTGTTGATACCTTTGAGGAGCTGAGTGGAGAAACAATAGAAAAATTGGCTGAGTGGTATAAAACAGCGACGGTTTGGAAGAGGCGCCCTCCGAGACGACGCAGCAATTATTGCAGCAAATTACTGAAGACGTTTAGTGCTGGATGTGCAATATGGCGGACAACCGAAGTTGTCCAATAATTTATTAGTTTTTAATAATTCCAATTTGAAATATCGTTCTAACTATAACACAAACTATATATACATATGTACATTTCAAAGCCAACAATTAATCAAATTTTCATCAGTTTCCCAGACTTATTACAAACTTTCAAAAAATTTCTGAGTGTGCAGTTTTGTAGCTCATATAACTGTAGTGTAATAATGTGCAAGTTTCCATAGGACATTTTTTTCCATAAACCGCATGAACAAAAGTTGTTTTTATATGGAAGTATGAGCAACACCCTATTACACTATTATACTACAATTGAATGAGCTTCAAGACTGCACATTCAGAAATTTTCTAAAAACTGTTAATAAAAAGTTTCAAAAATTGATAAAAATTTGATTAATGTGGTTTGTGTTATAGTTCGGACTATGTTATAAATGAAAAATGAAAAAGCTCTTTCATACAGGCGCTATCAAAAGTGACAACTTACGGCGTCGCCATAGAGAAAAAATGTATGCAATTTTATCTTAGAGTTGTATTTTCAAGCAAAGTGGTGAATTAAATAAGTTAAGTGATTTTTGTTGAAACTTTATTTTGAACCGAACCGAACAATTTTTTTTGATGTTTTCGGTTCGGTTTTTGGAGTTAAGAAACAAAAAACGGTTCGGTTTGTGGTTCGGTTCAAAGCTCCAAAATAGCGGTTGGTTCGGTTCATGAACCGGTTTGTAGCCCTGGTAGTGAATATATGTACATATATACTTACATATGAATATCCCCATTCATTCAACAACGCGGTTCAATGCTTTGGATAGGTAACTGTGAATCATGCACAAAAAGTGCATTTGAATAAAATATGATTTTTCAGTTGGCTGTCAGTTGACTGACCTCTAAATTATGCTAAAGCGTGCCTGTTCATATGTTTGTAAGTATGTCAGAATGAGTGAAACATCAAGACATACAACACCACCCGTTTATGAAAGAATGACCTCATTGTCGTCATTCACTTTATGACCTAATTAAATTTTGGTTTATGTCAGTGTAATTGTTGTAGTTTAGTGACATAGTAATTTATGACATAATTGTAAAATTTTGTTTTTTGTTTACATTTGATTTGTAAGCGCTATTTGTTTATTTTTTCTCTTTTTGATTTGTTTGCATGACTGTTTATAAAAATTTGCCTATGCACTATGATATTCTTATGATGTAGGGTACAACTAGTTTGTTTATTAATGACTTTGATTTTATAGAAGTTTAAGCCTATTTTTTATGCATTATTATTATTATTATTTTTTTCATTTATATTTTATACATTATAGGGAATTAAAGTGTAATTATTTTTAGTATCTATATTTTCTATTCTAAAGGGACATTCAATGCCTATAGAATAGAAAATATTTTTATTTGATATTTTTCCTATCAATATTTTCTACTCTAAAGGGATTAAATAAAAAATATTTCATTATATAATTTTTCGGTCAATTTATTAATAGTATTAACTAGAATTTTTTTGTTAGGCTATTTTAACCTTTTGGTGTTTGATGCACATAAAATAACTTATTTCATCTTTCAACCCGACGTTTCGCTAGTCTCTCTAGCTTTTTCAATGGTGCTCTCTGTATTTAATAACAAAAACAAAAAATAATACATTAATGTGAGAAACATGACATCCAAACATTATGTGTTTAAAAAAATGTGTTATGAAATATAATTATTCAGGGTTCTTTGCCTCTTGTTTGGGATATTTGTTTGTATGTAATATTGTGATCAATAATGTTTGGGTGTCATGTTTCTCACATTAATGTATTGTTTTTTGTTTTGACAGAGAGCACCCTTGAAAAAGCTAGAGAGACTAGCGAAATGTCGGGTTGAAAGATGAAATAAGTTATTTTGTTTGCATCAAACGCCAAATGGTCAAAATATCCTAACAAAATTCCTAGTTAATAGTAAAAATATTTCTCCTATTGATATTTGCTATTCTACAGGGCCCTATATATCTACTATCTAACTTAACTAGGTATAAAGGATCCTATTATCTAAAATTGTGACCTCTCAAACAAAGCTTTTGTATTGTTATTTCATTTCACTTGAGCCTAACTAAAATTAAGAGTTATAATAGAATGTCCATAACTAATTGACAATACAACAATACATAATAAATTTTAATAAATTGACACTAATCTAAAAAGCGAGCGAGAGTTTCCGAGCATATTACATAAAAAAATTGAGTAGCTACAGTTGTTGCAAGAGAAAGGTAGTTGTATAGTAAAAGTAGTTAAACCAATGGGTAAAAAGAAGGTACAGTGGATGCAAACACTTTTCATATCTTTTATTATACCATTTTTCACATTTTCCAGTAATATTTTCATCTGATCTTCTTCATCATGCTATTTATGTCTGGGTGGCCAAAAACAGGATTGTCATGATATTTATGAAGAACTTCTTATATTTTTATTTTTTAATTTTGTCAACTTTTGTCACATGCGTAACTTCTGGTGTTGATGCAATTATGGGATTTTTGAGAACTTGATACCTATTTCTTTTTAAGTTTGCCTACTCTAGTATTTATAATTATTGACCAATTTGTCTCCTAAGGGACAACTGTCTTTTTTTTTACAAGTCCTAGATTGCCGGCGTTTTTCAGTCTGGTAAAGTATTGTCCTAAATCTATTTTATCCTCAACGATCCGGTTGCTTGTATTTTTTATGCCACGAATTTTCTATCCTTTTGGGGAATTGAAAACGAGCGCGACATGTCTTTTGCAAATTTATTTTTTTATTAAGCGCTTCATATACATATTACGGAGTTCTCATTGTGACTTTTAGTTTCTTCATTGGCTGGTTCTTAGTTTCCGCTCTTGTGGTATCTTTTATTTTGTTGCATGCTTCCACTGACATTTTCCTTTCTAGCTATGTACTCTTTGAAGCGTTAATTGTGATATTAATACCAAATTCGTTATTTTTATAATGGGTATGTAACTATTTAGAAGAATATTAAGTACATGTATTTTTATTTTATTTAAAATTTTTTCCATCCAAAATTTTTGCTTCATTTTCCTTTCTAGCTATGTACTCTTTGAATCGTTAATTGTGATATTAATACCAAAAACGTTATTTTTATAATGGGTATGTAACTATTTTCTTCTAAATAAGTACATGTATTTTTATTTTATTTAAAATTTTTTCCATCTTTGGGTTGTGCAAAAATATCATGAGTATCCAAAAAGATTATACAAAGTCTTGGTTTGCTATCGAACTTAGACAGTGCTGATGAAGCTGCCTTAAGAAATTTTACTGTTGATTGAGGCATTTTGAGGGTTACTAGGTAAAGGTTTATTTTCAATTGTTGGTTGCTCTTCCTCAAAATCGTATCGAGTTTGAAGTAATAAAGTAAAAAATTTAAATAATAAGGTATTTAAAATGTTACCGATTAAAGCAACTCTGTTAAAATGCGCTGAAAATGCAATCATGCGCGCTTGTCCATTCTTCTTTGCGTTAATTTTCTTTATCAGAATTTCGCCATTGCTTCTTAACGTCGATCAGGCGATAGTCAGAAAATTCATTATTTTACATAGGACAGCAGAATATTGAAATTAATATAAAGAACTAAGGTATATATTAAGACATGTTGCTTAATTGAATATTATAAATATGTAACATGAAACACTATATAATGTAATGTATTTATTTATTACGGCTTTCCTAAGCCTAACTTAAATCTATTTTACATGTTTATAATTATCATCTGGACTATGCAATCTAGAATAGTTACATCTATGTCCTACCTTGGAGTACTATGGATGGGAGACTTCCAGATCATGCGAACAAAGCGTTGTGATTATGTAGTATGTAGGCATTTTACGCATGTTAGTAAAGCGCGAAGGCAACATCTGCACGGCGATGCACTGAGTTAATCGAGTGATGCGTTTCAGTATGTGCTTCGGCAACCTTTTTTGTATGCGCACAAGAGCTTGGAAGTCTTGGCGCTACACAGCAGTATAGTTTCGCTGCACTTCTATCGATGCTATGGAAGTCCGCCTGTCCAGCACTAAATTGGTAGTGTTCTGCAATAATTGTACAATTTTTGTTTAAATTTATTGGAATGACATGATTTAATATCAATCGGTAGTTCGTTATATGATTTAAGACCTTTATAATACAGATTACATTTGTCTGCTTCAGTTTTATAAGCCGGCAGATTAAAATCATTTTTATTACGAGTATTTACAGAGTGCACATCTTTTACATATTTTATATTAGTCCTCAAATACGCAGGCAAAGTTCCTTCTATTATGTTTTTAATAAATTTTATGGTATAATAAAAAAGTTGCTGTCTAATGCTAAGCCAATTAAGAGAGCATAGCATGTCTCTGATAGGTGTGTCATACCGTTTTTTGAGAATGAATCTCATAGCGCGGTTCTGTTGCTTTTGTAGCTTGTATATCTGACTATCTCGCAAGATGAAAAATATAGTTGGACAATAAATAAAATTAGGTTCGATTATAGATCTGTAGACGATGATTTTATACCTTCTATTTAAATATTTGCAGGTTCGTTGTGTAAAATATAACTTTTTCGCTATTTTTCCTACCGTATAATCCACGTGCTCGTTGAAATTCAGCTTATTATCTATTTTTATTCCCAAGTATTTTATAATGCTGACTTTTTCAATTAGTTCGTTATTTATATTTAAGTTTTGTAGCTCATTGTTTTGAAAATTGCGTCTAGATATAACCATAAATTTCGTTTTATTGACATTCACTTTTAGTCTGTTTACGCAGAACCAAGCATATACGCTGTTAAGATCTTCTTGTAGCTTAGCATATATTTCAGTAATATTGTTCCCACTTATCATCAGTAATGTATCATCAGCAAACAATTTTATTTCACAGTGCTTAGTGGAGCTAGTTATATCATTAATATATATATTGAACATTATGGGTGCCAGCACAGACCCTTGAGGTAGACCAACAGGTACCTCCCTTTTATCCGATACGGACGTTCCAATCACTGTTCTTTGGTATCTGTTAATTAGGAAGTCTTGAAACCATTTTAGTTCTATACCAGAAACGCCAATGCAAGAAAGCTTTTTCAGCATTAATTTTTGGTCGATCGTCTCGAATGCACGCTTTAAATCCAAAAACACAGCTAATATGTGTTTTTTCCTGCTTAAGTCTTCTTTCCAGTTAGCTAAAACCAAATTCAAAGCACTTTCACATGAATGTTTTTTTCGAAAACCAGATTGTTGAGGTATAATAATTACGTTATCTTCTAAATATTTTACCAGCTGATTTTTTACCACTGTTTCCAAAATTTTTTCATCACATTGTAACGTGTTAATAGGTCTTATCTCCTCAGCTTTGATGGTATTTTTCACTTTTTCTAATGGCACAACTATAGAAGATTTCCATAAACTAGGAACGAGACCTTTATCTAAGCTCTCATTAACAAGCTGAGAATAGAAAAAACCTGTATACGTTATGGAATCTTTAACGACTCCTTCCGACACAAGTTTCTTCCCTCCAATTTTATTTTTAAACTTACTTACTATATCAACTATCTCTGAAGTGGAAACTTTCTGAAACTTAAAAACATTACGGCCATTTTGCTCATCTATAGTACCTTCATTACTAAAAGAAGTAGGAATATTCATGCTAATCTCCAATATACTATCAATGAAATAGTCATTCAAAGACTGCGCTATTTCATTTTCCACTGTGTAGAGTTGGTCGTTTATTTTAATTTTTTTAATACCATTATTTTCTTTAGCCATGCTTATGGAATTTTTCAAGTTTTTCCACATGACCTTACTATATCCAGCACTATGGTTGATTTTGTTTTCCATGTGCTTGGCTTTTTTTATCTTAATTAGCCGTTTATATTGGCGTTTCGCAATATAATATTCACACCATTCTCCAGTGGATAGGCTGATCTTGTAAAGATTTAGCTTACGTTTATTTAAGTTAGCCAGCTCAAAATCATACCACTTGTTCATAAGTTTGACACTGACTTCTTTAGAGTATGTCAGGGTGGTCACTGCGGTTGATAGCGTATTACATAGGAATGTTGCCTTATTTTCGATGCTCAGATTTTCAAAGTCAGTGTAGTTAAGCTGTCGTAATTCATTAACAAGTCCCAGGAATTTATTGTTCTCTTCGTTCTCATCTGAAATAGCTTATGTAATTTGATTTTGAATTTAATCGTTTCATGATCTGAAATCTGAAACTCTTCTAATTTAAACATGATATAGAGCTACTATCTGTAAATAACAAGTCGATCAATGTATCTGTCTTATCGCCCTTTCGTGTATAAAAATCTATTTTTTGCTCCATAGCAAAGGATCGAAATAAGTCAACTAACTGTTTACTATAAGTTGTGCTCTTGTAAAGGTTTATATTGAAATCGCCCACGAAGATAATATTATCCTGTGTTACGCAGTTATTATTTAAAATGTCGTATAAGTACGTTATAAATTCTGCATCACTTGAGCTCGGTGAGTGATATATCAGAGCTATTTGATATTGGGGGAAAATATTTTTAACTTTTAGTATGATACACCAGATGTTCTTGTTTAATGTTCTGTTGTAACTTATTGAGTATTCAATTGTTTCATTTATATATATTAGCACACCGCCTGTGTGCCTGCTGTGGGAATCGCACCGTACAAGTTTATATGTTTGTATTTGTAGCTCTTGATTCGTTATTTCTTCAGTCGAACAAGTCTCCGAACAAAATATTAAATGTGGTTTATGTACATCTATCAGACGCTCTAGTTCAGCTTTATTGGCGACGATACTACAAATATTTAAATATATACAACTTAGCTCCTCTGGTATTCGTTGCTAAACTCGTGCCTTATTTCTTGGCTGCGAATATTTTTTATACGCAGAACAATCTTTGCTGAAAGCGTAATGGCTAACATCGACGTCAATAACTTTTTTTTGAACAAGTTCGCTACAGTTTACACATTTAACAATGTTAGATGTGCACTCTTTGCTATCATGGGGTCCAGCACATTTGCTGCAAGCTACTTTATTCGTGCACTCAGCTGCTTTGTGCTTATATCCCAGACATTTAAAACACCTCAAAACACTTATATGCTCGTAAGCGACGCAAGTATCCCACTCTATATATAGTTTCTTTTGCTGCAACACATTATCGAATGTGACTGCATCTGTTTCCACTAACGCAATGTAGCTTACTTCTCTACGATTGGTATTTTCATACAGTTTTAACACTTTAAAATCCTTTCCGTTATATGAGTCATTTTGCTTAGTTAAGCATTCTACCAAACGCTCATTGCTAACTTTTTCAGTTAAACCAACAATTTTTATTTTCTTTTTTATTTCATCCTTATTTTTTGTTTTCTCTGCTTCGTAATCGTTTCCAATACCTTCTCTTACCTTTAGCTGGACTTTTTCACAGGCGTCTTTATTTTTACATTCTACAATAATGGCACCACTATTTACTTCTTTAACATTTTTAACAAGGCCTTCGGTAGGTTCGACAACTTTTTTTAGAGCTTCCTTGGTTTCCTTAGCTTTTTTGCCCTTCTTTTTCGGTTTAATGACAATTTTATTCTCATTTACAGAAGCGACCTGAGCATAAGATAGTTTTTCTGGCTGATCATTTGCCACGCGTAAATCGCTAAGCAATTCATTGCTCTTTTTTAATTCATTAGATAAATATTTTACTATCTCATTCTTCATTGCAATCAATTTTACTTCTATGTTATGCTCTAAAAGGGAGTTGAAGTCCGTAATAATGCTACTTTTAATCTGGGAGAATTTATTACAAAATACTGTTCGACTATCTGTTTAATATCAACGGCTTTCATTTTTGTTTCTTCACATTTATCAATCAAATGTTTGATTTCCACAAATTTAGTATTGGTATCCGCTAATGCACATACATTACAGAACCATTTTATGTTCATATTATCTTCTATTATCTTTTTTTCATTTCTTTTAATATTACTGCATTTCAAGCAGAAACTATAGCCACACCCACCAGAGCATGCTACTATGTCATCTACCTGAAGCAGTTTCGCAGTACATTCTTTGCACTCTGCTGGCATTGTAAATGTATATCTTTATAAGAAAATGTAAATGTATTACAGATTTTTAAAGCATCTAGTGCAATCTGAATTAATAAAGCACAGCTATTAAAACTTAGTGGTTCATTATTTTGCAAGGTCCGCAACAATTCTTTAAAAATCTTATTTCGTGGATATATAAACAGCTTCACATACTCTACAATGGCGCAGTCTAATGGTATTCCCGATTCGCTAAATGCAATCGCTGAAGAAGCGGCGGAGCAGGGTGAGAATGACCATAACCTCACTCATACCCAACCGCGTGTAGATCAAAGTCCACAGTGTAGCGCGGATGGTGACAGCGGTGGTCTCAACGCCGCACAAGAGTTGCCGGCACTCAGCAAACTTAAACTACTCCGTCTGCAGGAGCTAGAAGAGACATTGCGTTTAAAAGAGGAATATTTGCGAGAGAAGTATCGAATATTACAGGCTGAAGAAAATTCAGAAATTGGAGGTTTTTGCAGTGGCAAATCCTGTGTTGTTGGCCCGACAAAAGAGTCTGGAACTAATGTGCGCGACAATGCAGAATTTCATCCTCCTTTAACACAATTTGCACAAAGCAACTCGTCAGGCGCGTATCAACCGACAGATGAAAAAGTACCGGTGCATACAGCAGTGCAGTTTGCACACCAAAATTCAACGCTGACGGCAGCAGATGCCAACCAGGTAACGCAAGTAGATAGTAACAGTGCTTCTCGAAACATTTTTACGTCGCTCACTACTCCCAACTTATGAAGCACTGTACATTCGCCAAACTATGCCGCTCCGTCAAATGATACACACAATTTAACCATGGCGCAGATAGCATGTCGGCAATGTGTGTCGAAATATTTGCCTTTGTTCAGTGGTGATCCGCAAGAGTGGCACATTTTTATTAGTTCTTATGAACAAAGCACTCAAATGGAGGGCTACTCTCATAACGAAAATTTAATTCGCCTTCAGAAGTGTTTGCGAGGTAAAGCCAGAGAAGTTGTTCGCAATTTGTTGGTATTACCCGACATGGTGCCGAACATAATGAGCACGCTTAAAATGTATTTCGGTCGCCCTGAGCACATACTCAAACAACTTATCGATAGAGCGCACCAATTACCAGCGCAAAAGGGCAGACTCGACATGTTGATAGAGTTCTCTTTCGCAATTAAAAATATAGTAGCAACAATTCATGCCAGCAAACTCGGTGGTTATTTAAATAGCCCATTGTTGCTTCAAGAATTTATAGAAAAGCTCTCTCAAGAGTCAAAACTCAATTGGGCAATTTACTCAATGGGGTTAAACAACCCTAACTTAGAGGACTTTTCGAGTTGGCTGTCCACTTTGGCAGAAGCAGCATGTCGTGTTGCAAGTCCGCCTGCTCTTCTGGAAAAATACAGCAAGCGAGAAGCTCCACTAAACACTCATAAATCTGAGACAGTTATGAAACAGGTTAAATCAAATTCCAAGTGCCCTCTCTGTAGTGTATCACATAAAGTGACTCAATGCGAACGATTTAAAGCCCTTTCAACGCAAGAGAGATGGAATATCGTTAAAGAAAATAACTTATGTCGTCAATGTTTGGACACACATTCTCATCGCTGTTGGAGCAGCAAGTTATGCGGTATAGACGGGTGTGCAGTCCGCCACCACATGTTACTGCACAACAGCGCCAGCAGAGACGGCAGCGAGCTGACAACAACTCTAAATAATCACTGTTCAGCTTCGAAAGGCAGTACTTGTTTTCGCATTCTGCCGGTTAATCTACATGGCAAAAATTAAACGATACGCGCATTTGCGTTTATGGACGATGGCTCCACACTTAGCCTTATGGAACAAAGTCTAGCCGACGAGTTGAGAGAAACAGGTATTTCAGATCCGCTGTGTATCACTTGGACTGGAAACATAAGTAGGCGCGAATCGTATTCACGAAAGCTGGACCTAAAGATTTCAGGGGCTTACCAAGGAGAAAAAATATATCCCCTTCGCAACGTCCACACCGTAAAAAATCTGAATATGTCACCGGAATCACTTATGGCCAACGAACTTAAGGAAATGCATGATCACCTTAGAGATGTTCCGTTTCCGAGTTTCGAAGGTATTACACCTAAGCTTATCATTGGTGTGAACAACCCAAACCTGATATCGGCATTAAAGGTACGTGAAGGGGGCTGGCAAGATCCGATAGGGGTGAAGACTAGGTTAGTTTGGACTGTACTAGGTGGCAACAGTGCCGTAAGTAAACCCGTACATTTAAATTTGTACGAGTGTAGCTGCGGCAACGACAACGACTTGCACGATCTAGTGAAAGCCTTTATTATAAATGAAAAAATGAGCGTTTGTGCACCTAAAAAAAATCCCATTTCCATTGAAGACCAATGGGCCGTTGAAATTTTAAAGAGTTGTGAACTTCGTGAAGGCCGCTTTGTTGCGAGCTTACTGTGGGCCAACGACGACACGCATCTGCCGGACAGCTCGACGATTTAAATGTTTGCAACGCACAGTTAGTGCCGATGAGGAACTCCTTTCCAATATACAACAACAAGTTGACAACCTAGCTGCAAAAAACTACACTACTAAACTACCAGCGGATGCTATACACGATCGCGGTTCCAGAGTGTGGTATTTACCGATTTTTATTGTGCGTAATCCACATAAGCCAAACAAAGTTCGGCTCGTGTGGGACGCAGCAGCGAAGTCCGCCAATGTTTCGCTGAACAGTTTTCTACTCAAAGGGCCTGACATGTTAACCCCACTCATCAATATTTTATTCAAGTTTCACATGGGCGCCATCGCAATTTGCGGAGATATTGAAGAAATGTTTCACCGCATTAAATTACGCGAAGCAGATGCTGACGCCCAGCGCTTTCTTTGGTTTGGCGACAACAAAGAAGCGATAAGCGTGTATAGACTTAACGTTTTAAGTTTCGGAGCTTCGTGATCGCCGTGTATAGCGCATTATGTGCGGAATCTGAATGCTTCAATACATTCCGAGGGCCGCTCACAAACAGTGCATGCAATAACAAACCATCACTATGTTGACGATTTTATCGAATCCACACGAACAGTGGAGGAAGCCATCACCTTAGCAAAAAGCGTTCGCGATATACATTCAAAGGGCGGCTTTCATATGCGAAATTGGTCTAGCAAATCGCTAGAGGTATTGGCTGCTCTGGAAGGCGAAAGTGAGCCAAAAAAAAAGTCGTTTGACTGCAGCGCAAATATAACAACTGTCGAAAAAGTTCTTGGAATGTATTGGGCGACACAAGCAGACAGTTTTAAGTACGTGTTAAAATTTGTTCGACTAAGGCGCAATGTATTCGCTGAAGGAATTATGCCTACCAAAAGGGAAGTATTACAAGTACTCATGTCAGTTTTCGACCCCCTTGGCTTAGTAGCCTGCTTAACGTCGTATCTTAAAATACTCATTCAGGATATATGGCGCAGCGGAATAGACTGGGATCAACCGCTCGACCCTGAACTTCAGTTAAAGTGGCAAACTTGGATCAAGTACATTCCCGTCATTACCAATATAACGGTTCCGCGTTGCTATTCCCCATATCTCTACGAAAAAGACTGTAAAGTGCAAGTCGACGCAAGCGAGTATGCTTATGCTGCGGTGTCTTATTTCCGAACCGAATTGAATGGCGAAATTTCGACCAAGCTTGTGTCCGCCAAAACAAAAGTAGCTCCGTTGCGACCTCTCTCAATTCCACGCATGGAACCGCAAGCAGCAATTTTCGTGGCGCGTTTAACAAATGTGATAGAGGAGGCGCATTCAATTCAGTTGGAAAAGCGATACATATGGAGCGACTCCAAAACAGTCCTTCACTGGCTCAACGGCGATCCTCGCAAATTCCAACAATTTGTCATGTTTCGAATAGCCGAAATTCACGAAACAACTAACCCGGGTGAGTGGAGATGGGTACCTACTAAGCTGAATGTTGCCGATATCGCCACTAAGACAAAACCGGCAATCGAGGTGGGAGAACTATGGATGAATGGTCCTGCTTTTCTTTCCAAACGTGCTGAAGAATGGCCAAAATGCGATGACTTGGGGACGATGAGCACTAGCGAAATGCGACCTAGGCTCCTAATACACGATAATCGGCGATTACATACCAACTTCACATATTTTTCGAACTGGGTACGGCTGTACAGAGCTGTTGCTAACTGGATTCTATATTTCGAAAAGCTTAAGCAGCGAATCTACTCGACATCGGATGACTGTCGGCTACAAGCTGATCATTATCGTCGTGCAAAACAGTTTATTTTCAAAACAATCCAAATGGAGAATTTTGACGAATGGCATCTACTCAAAAATGGTAAGACTGTTGGCAAAGACTCGTCGTTACGTAGACTGCAACTTTTCCTGGATGATAATGACTTCATGCGCGTCCAAAACAGGGCATCATATTTTCAGTCTTCCTTAAAATCCCAACATGATTTTATCGTCTTGCCCACAGAAAATTCGGTCACAAACCTCGTAGTAGAGCACTATCATCAACTTTACCACCACATACAGCACGATACTGCCTTAAACGAGGTAAGACAGACATTCTTTATACTTAAATTGCGATATTTATTCAAAAAGGTAAGGCGCAACTGTCAGGTATGCAAAAATGCGAACGCATCCCCACAACCACCACAGATGGCGCCTCTACCAGTAGCCAGGCTTGCTGCATACACTCGGCCATTCACTTACATAGGCATTGATTATTTTGGTCCCATGACTGTAATTGAGAACCGAAAACCAAAAAAAAGATGGGGTGTAATGTTGACATGTCTCACTGTAAGAGCAGTGCATATAGAAATAGCGCATTCACTTAGTACTGACTCGTGTTTAATGTGCTTGCGTAACTTCACAGCCGTCCTGCCGAAATATATAGTGACAATGGAACAAACTTCCGAGGAACGGAAAATTTTCTGAAAGAAGAATTGATCAAACTAAACACATCAGTAGTAGAAAGCCAAATCGCTCATAAAGGTGTCACCTGGAAATTTAACCCTCCAGCCGCACCGCATATGGGGAGGAGCCTGGGAGCGTTTAATCAGAACAACAAAATCGATTTTATACAAAATAATACCGTCTCAAAAATTTACCGATGAGAGTCTTCGGTCGGCCTTACTAGAGGTGGAAATGATTTTTAATTCTCGGCCGCTCACATTCCTATCGCTTGATTACGAAGATCAGGAGCCTATCACCCCAAATCACTTTCTGTTGGGTAGATCAAACGGGGCCAAGCCGTTCTGCAATGCAGAGAGTATCGACTTAAAAATGAATCTGCACCAAAGCGAAATTTTCGCAAATCATTTCTGGCGTCGATGGATACGAGAAATGGTGCCAACTCTTACGCGACGTGGTAAATGGTTTGAAAAAATAAAACCCATCAGCGAAGGTGACATCGTGCTCATAGTGGACGAGAACGCTGCGAGAAACACTTGGCTTAAGGGTGTTGTCATCGAAACAACATTGGCAAAGGATGGACAAGTACGACGAGCTAAAGTCAAAACAAAGCAAAGAGTACTGGAGCGGCCCGCAGTAAAACTAGCAGTACTCGACATCGATAAAAGTAGGGAGAGCTCCGAATGCAATCATGCGCGCTTGTCCATTCTTCTTTGCGTTAATTGTCTTTATCAGAATTTCGCCATTGCTTCTTAACGTCGATCAGGCGATAGTCAGAAAATTCTTTATTTTACATAGGACAGCAGAATATTGAAATTAATATAAAGAACATGTTGTTTAATTAAATATTATAAATATGTAACATGAAACACTATATATATGTATTACAGATTTTTAAAGCATCTAGGGCAATCTGAATTAATAAAGCACAGCTATTAAAACTTAGTGGTTCATTATTTTGCAAGGTCCGCAACATTGATATATATAGTAGTAGTGCAATGGTCAATAGTATGAATACACAAAATAAAATAACTAGCCAAAATTCTGGAATATTTTGAATATTTTTTGTTTCTTCTTCAACTGGTTGCTAATATTTAAATATTCTGTTCTCTGTTACTTTATTTTCAGAATTTTCCTTTCCTACTTCATATCCGGCTAATGCTCTCATAATGCCGTTTCCTAATTTTTTCCACCAAGACGCTGTGAAAAGCAAGAATTTCCTGTTTCTTTGAAAAAACGACTAATTTATTAATAATCCTTTTTAGGATTTTTGAAAAAGGATTTTAACGGTGTACTAATTTCTAAACTGGCTTTCTAATTTAGGCTTTAATAAAATTTCTTGTTTTTATTTCTTAAGCTATTATTTTTGAATCTAAACGTTCCATTTTACTTTAAAAATTTGCTCTTATGTTAATATTTTTAACATTTTAGTGTAATTTATTTTTCCCTTATTTAATTAATTTTACAAAATATGAATTTCTTTACAAAATATTATTTAAAATAATTTCTATGCTATTCGCGGGTTCGAATCGAGCTCAAGGCCTAACAATAATTATTGTAACGAATGTTAGCAGCACTGAGCCATGCTATCGTCTCTAAGCCGATGCTAAACAGTGACGTGAATTCACATCCATAGATCAATCATTATGTATCTACATAAACGAAACAATAATTGCGTCTACACATATGTACCACGTACGTATACGAGCAGCGGAGAGTCAATGCACAAACACATGCATATATCTGAGATACTCCTATAAGTATGCAATGAGAAAAACTATAAAATTGTGCAATTGTAGTTACAGCTGAGAAGTTTGAGAGCTGCTGGACTAGTAGATTCTGGAAGTGCCTAGAAAATGCGAAGGTTGAAATCAAAGAGTATAAAAGGCGGCAAATGTAGAGGCACTGGAATCCAGTTTGATTTGAGCTGTCAAGCAGATTCGACTAAGACGCTATCTAGCGAGCACGATCAGTATTATTTTGAATAGTAGAGTTTCATTTGAGCTACCAATCAGTTTGGTTATTAAGCAAGCTATTCGTTGCACAGTTTGAGTGTTATTGTGAAGTACTTTAATAAAGGCCATTTTGCAATATTACATATTGGAGTTATTTATTCAACAGTTTAGTGATTCGAACTTAGCAGAGGATTGCAAATAAGAGGATTTGCAAGTAAAATCGTTACAATTGGTGTCAGAAGTGGGATTGTTGAATAAATTCCAGAGGACAACAAGGACATGGCAAAGTTCAGTGAATTGAAGATCCAGCAACTGAAGAAGGAGTTGGAGAACCGTGGATTGAATACAAGCGGCGTTAAACTCGAATTTCAGGCACGGCTACGAGAGGCAATGGAAGCAGAAGGAATTGATGTGGATGAGTATGTCTTTTATCCTGATGGGGACGAGACAACAACAAAAATTGAAGAGAAAAACGAAACATCGAAGATAGTTACGAGCACAGACTTGAGCATGATTTTGGCTGCAATATCTGCACAGACATCGAGAGTAAAAGAAATGTCGTCACAAATGTCATCTCAACTGGAATCACAGGAGACACGCATAACATCCAAGATGGCATCTCAACTGGAATCGTAGGAGACACGCATAACATCGAATACTGAAGCACAAGAAACGTATTTCAGAAATGTCGACACAGATTAAAGCAAACATGGAAGCACAACTGAAAGAACAAGAGACACGCATAACAGTACAACTCGAAGCGCAAGAGGCGCGTATATCATCAAAACTCGAAGCGCGCATGGACGAGAAAATAACGGAGTTTGAGGAAAAAATCGAGGCCGAGGTGGATGCTTTGAGAGGTCGTATAGAGGAGTTGCACCTAAATCGCCCAGCTGTTTCAGCAGGGCGATACGAAGGTAAAAACTCCATCTTTTGACGGCTCTGTTTCTTTCCAGGTGTTTAAGATTCAGTTTGAGAAGACCGCAGCAGTGAACAACTGGAGTGCTGAAGATAAAGTTGCTGCACTATTCGTGGCATTGAAAGGATCTGCTGCTGAAATCCTACAGCCTATTCCCGAGGGAGGGCGGAACAACTACGAAACATTGATGAGCGCTCTAGAGAGGCGATACGGAAGCGAACACAGGAAGCAGATACACCAAATAGAGTTACAAAACCGCTACCAAAAGCTAATGAGTATTTGCAGGAGTTTGCGTCAGATGTCGAAAGGCTTGCACATTTGGCGAATGCCGACGCACCCGTGGAATTCACCGAAAGAGAAAAATTCAGAGCTTTATAAATGGCATACGGGACGTCGAAACGAAGCGAGCCACATACGCAAACCCAAAGCCAACATTTGCAGAGACGGTAGGTATCACATGCATTGACTCAGGAAACTGCCTCACTATTGAGTAAACTAGCATACAAAGCTCATCGCGTGGAAGTGGAAAGACCAGATTGGGTAGACACAATTTTGGAAGCACTGAAGGGATCACAACAGAAAAATGCCGGAGTTATTAAATGTTTCAAGTGCGGCAACCCAGGTCATATTGCACAACATTGCAACACCAACCCTAACAGTTCCAACAATGTGGGTGGTCGTAAACGCAGAGCTGAAGGAGATGCGCAAATCTCCAAGTCCACTCAATCGTTAAACTAAAGAGAGTCAGCCGCAAGGGGCGAAAGCTGGCTCCCTCAATTGAATGCCCCATAATCTCTATTGGAAGAAGGTCAAGCAATCTTACTGTCGGAGGACATGTGGATGGAAAGGAACGGTTACTGATTGTAGATACGGGTGCATCCCATTCCATCATTCGATCAGATTTAGTCAACAAAAAGATAAGACCGTTGCTTGGAGCAAGATTACGTACAGCTACGTGAGAGGACACCCAGGTAATTGGAGAAGTAGAATGTGAAGTAGCAATTGGGAACGTCACGGTACTACACAATTTTATAGTGGCAGGTATTGTAGATGAAATCATAATTGGAGTGGACTTCTTAATCAACCAATGCATCAAAATCGATATGCAAAGCAAGACGATGCGATATAAGAACATGCATGAGCCACTTAATTTCGGCTACGAGAGAGGCTACAGCAGTAAACGAGGGCTGGTGGAAGAGAGTCAGCAAATACCACCGAAATCAGAAGCAGTTATCTGGGCAAAGGTTGACGGAGATTGTGGGACAAAAAAATTGTGGGTGGTCGCAGCAGCAAATAAACCAGCACTGAACATACTTGTAGGAAAAACCCTGGCTATGAAAAAACAAGATGGACGTATTCCGGTAAGAGTACTCAATGAGTTCAAGTCACCATTCAATTTGACCAAAGGAGCTATTTTGGGAAGATGCCAAGAGGCCGAAGTAGTTATTAACTGTGAACAGCTCCAGGAACACGTTTGATCTAGTAATACTGATCTTTCAAATAACATCACGGCATGGACGAAGGGGCTAGAGGAAGATTATCAGAGTAAGGCAAAGCAACTGCTCCTAAAGTACGCAAACATCTTTGACCACGATGGGTCCAAACCAGGCCGCACCCATGTTGTGAAACATCAAATTGACACTGGAGACGCGAGGCCGATACGTCAAACTCCACGTAGAGTTCCACTGGCGAAGCGGGAAGTTGTGAGTCAAATTATACAAGAAATGAGCGACAGCGGCATCATCGAACCATCAGCTAGTCCCTTAAGCTCACCGGTAGCACTTTTAAAGAAGAAGGATGGAAAAATGAGGTTTTGCGTGGACTACCGGAAGTTGAATGACGTTACGAAAAAGGATAGCTACCCATTGCCAAGAATTGACTCTGGACTCGCTCTCTGTTACGAAATGGGTTTCCACACTGGACTTGAAAAGCGGGTACTGGTAAGTGGAAGTGAAGGAGGAAGGCAAAGAGAAAACATGCTTCAACGTTGGAGATGGTCTTTGGCAATTTACAGTAATGCCCTTTGGACTATGTAATGCACCAGCTACTTTCGAGAGACTAATGGATCAGGTATTGAAAGGGCTACATTGGAAAACATGCTTGGTATACCTGGACGACATCATCGTATTGGGCAAGAACTTTGATGAACATATTAAAAACTTAGATGAAGTTTTCCAGAGAATAGCTGGCGCTGGTCTGAAGTTAAGTCCCAAAAAGTGTGCGCTGTTTAAAAAGGAAGTAAATTATTTGGGTCACAAGGTAAGAACAGAAGGTATCCGTACAGCGAATGAAAAGATAGAGGCAGTAAAGGATTGGCCAAGACCACAGAATCTGCATGAATTGAGAAGTTTCCTTGTGTGCACATATTACCGCCGATTTGTACCAAATTTTACCAGCGTAGCCCATAGTCTCCACGAGCTAACAAGGAAAAATAATACTTGTGAATGGAAGAAGGAGCAAGAAGTAGCTTTCCATACATTGAAAGAGCGTTTGTGCACTGCCCCAATGTTGGCATATCCGATTCCAGGAGCAACGTTTATTATAGATACAGATGCGAGCGGATATGCTATAGGAGGCGTTTTATTACAACTGGTCGATGGACAGGAGAAGGTAGTTGCATATTACAGCCGTTCAATTGGAAAACCAGAGAGGAACTATTGCGTTACACGGAGAGAGTTGTTGGCATTGGTAGAGTGCATTAAACATTTCCACAAATACCTCTACGGCGAGCGATTCCGCGTCAGGACAGATCACGCAGCGTTCAAATGGCTTCTGCAGCTCCGTATTCCGGAGGGACAATTAGCACGGTGGATCGAGCGACTACAAAGCTATGACTTTTCCATTGAGCATCGAAAAGGTAGCACCCATGGAAATGCTGATGCAATGTCACGAAGACCATGTAGTTTGGAATGCAAGCACTGTTCAAAGGCCGAGGCTAAAGAAGACATTATAGATGTCCGGCTAATGACTATAACATGTACAGATGAATGGGACAAGGAACAGCTATGAAAGTGCCAGCTAGAAGATACAGATCTGTCACGTGTTATTCAAGGGCTCGAACGAAACGAAAGACCAAACAGAGAAGAGATGTCAGCAGAGAGTCCCATTGCAAAGTCATATTGGGCACAGTGGAACAGTTTAGAATTGATATCCCGTTGCCTTCATCGAGTATGGGAAAGTGAGGATGGTAAATGCAAGAAGAAACTGATAGTTGTTCCCAGAAAGAGGATTCCTGACGTGCTCAGCGAGCTGCATAATGGTCTAAGTGGAGGTCATCTTGGAATCACGAAGACGCTCGAGAAAATTAAGCAGAGATTCTATTGGCTTGGTTGCCGTCAGTCGGTCACCGAGTGGATTGCCAACTGCGAGGTATGCAACAGAGCGAAAGGGCCCAAAACACGAAGTCATGGCCAGATGAAGCAGTTTATTTCAGTTGCACCATTTGAAAGGATCGCTATGGATGTCGCAGGTCCATTTCCTACTAGCAACAGCGGAAACAAGTACGTACTGGTGGTTATGGATTATTTCAGTAAATGGCCGGAAGTATACCCAATCCCAAACCAAGAAGCAGGAACAGTAGCAGAAGTGGTTAAAATCGAATTGGGTGCAAGGTATGGTGTACCAATGGAATTACATTCTGACCAAGGCAGGAATTTTGCATCAGCTGTGTTCCAAGAAATGTGTAAATCATTGGGCATTCGAAAAACACGGACAACTGCATTGCATCCTCAGTCCGATGGTATGGTGGAACGTTTTAATAGAACCTTGGAGGAGCATTTAAGGAAAGTAGTAGACAAGTACCATAAGGAGTGGGATACCCGCATACCATTATTCTTGATGAGATACAACGGGCCAAACCCCTGCAAAAGTTATTTGGCAATGACCTTCGACTGCCTGCTGATTTGAAGTATGGGATAGGTGCCGATGCGGAGAGGAATGTCAAAAAATCCACTGGTGTATTGGAAGAAGAGCTGAGAGAGATACACGATCTTGTAAGGCAACGAGCAAAGATTATGTATGACAAGATGAAAGCGAGGTACGATAAAGCAATTAATTCGGAAGGGTTTCAGGAAGGAGATTTGGTGCTGCTATACAACTCACAACGAAAAAAAGGTTTGTCCCCGAAATTGCAGTGTAACTGGGAAGGCCCATACAAAGTTGTAAAACGGATCAACGATGTAGTGTACCGCATACAAACTATTGGCAAACTACGAACCAAAATGAAAGTGGTTCATTTGAAGAGGCTAGCAGCGGTTAAATCGAGAGATTTGTCTGATCGGGACGATCAGACTTAGATGGAGGGCAGTGTAACGAATGTTAGCAGCACTGGGCGATGCTATCGTCTCTAAGCCAATGCTAAGCAGTGACGTGAATTCACATCCATAGATCAATCATTATGCATCTACATAAACGAAACAATAATTGCGTCTACACATATGTACCATGTACGTATACGAGCAGCGGAGAGTCAATGCACAAACACATGCATATATCTGAGATACTCCTATAAGTATGCAATGAGAAAAACTATAAAATTGTGCAATTGTAGTTACAGCTGAGAAGTTTGAGAGATGCTGGACTAGTAGATTCTGGAAGCGGCTAGAAGATGCGAAGGTTGAAATCAAAGAGTATAAAAGGTGGCAATTGTAGAGGAACTGGAATTCAGTTTGATTTGAGCTCTCAAGCGGTTTCGACTAAGACGCTATCTAGCGAGCAAGAGCAGTATTATTTTGAATAGTAGAGTTTCATTTGAGCTATCAATCAGTTTGGTTATTAAGCAAGCTATTCGTTGCACAGTTTGAGTGTTATTGTGAAGTACTTTAATAAAGGCCATTTTGCATTATTAAGTATTGGAGTTATTTATTCAACAGTTTATTGATTCGAACTTAGCAGAGGATTGCAAATAAGAGGATTTGCAAGTAAAATCGTTACATTATTTTACCATTATTATTGTTATGATAAATTTTTTCTTAATGGAAAAAATTATTAAATTAGAATAGAAGAAAGAAAAAATGTAGACAACTGCCAAAGCTCGTTGTATAGGTCCATTTCGGGAACTGCTAAATTCCTTCATCGGCAACGTTTAGGCGCCGCTGCTATAACCATTCAGCCACCACAGCGGTTTTTTGTTTGTCGTCATTAATCCAAATTCTATTCTGGTTCTTGCCAATTGATATTCACAACACTGCGACATCTGTTGCAGAATGAATGTGAAAATTGGACTTGTTTGATGGCAAAGCTGCCATAGTGTCATATTTTATTGACACTTTTTCCCCGTGCTCTGGGATGTATTAACAATTTCTGTTGTTATATCGGCCTACTGATTTGTAAGATCGCGGGTTCGAATCGAGCTCAAGGCCTAACAATAATTATTAATAATATAGATCCATTTCAGGAACTGCTAAATTCCTTCATCGGCAACGTTTTGGCGCCGCTGCTATATTCATTCAGCCATCACAGTGGTTTTTTTTGTTTGTTTTCATTATTCCTACTTCTATTCTGGTCCTTGCCAATTGATATTCACAGCACTGCGACATCTGTTGCATAATGGATGTGAAAATTGGACTTGTTTCATGGCAATGATGCCATAGTGTCATATTTTATTGACACTTTTTCCCCGTGCTCTGGAATGTATTAAAAAGTTTTGTTGTTCTATCGGCCTACTGATTTGTAAGATCGCGGGTTCGAATCGAGCTCAAGGCCTAACATTTATTTTATCATTATTATTGTTATGATAAATTTTTTCTTAAGTGAAAAAATTATTAAATTAGAATAGAAGAAAGAAAATTTTTTTTTTTTTTTTAGAGAACTGCCAAAGCTCGTTGTATAGATCCATTTCGGGAACTGCTAATTCCTTCATCGGCAACGTTTAGGCGCCGCTGCTATAACAATTCAGCCATCGCAGCGGTTTTTTGTTTGTCTTCAATATTCCTACTTCTATTCTGGTTCTTGCCAATTAATATTCACAGCACTACGACATCTGTTGCAGCATGGATGTGAAAATTGGACTTATTTCATGGCAATGATGCCATAGAGTCTTATTTTATTGACACTTTTTCTCCGTGCTCTGGGATGTATTAACAATTTTTGTTGTTATATCGGCCTACTGATTTGTAAGATTGCGGGTTTGAATCGAGCTCAAGGCCTAACATTTATTTTATCATTATTATTGTTATGATAAATTTTTTCTTAATTGAAAAAAGTATTAAATTAGAATAGAAGAAAGAAAAAATTTAGACAATTGCCAAAGCTCGTTGTAGAGATCCATTTCGGGAACTGCTAAATTCCTTCATAGGCAGCCTTTAGGCGCCGCTGCTATAACAATTCAGCCATCGCAGCGGTTTTTTGTTTGTCTTCAATATTCCTACTTCTATTCTGGTTCTTGCCAATTAATATTCACAGCACTACGACATCTGTTGCAGCATGGATGTGAAAATTGGACTTGTTTCATGGCAATGATGCCATAGTGTCTTATTTTATTGACACTTTTTCTCCGTGCTCTGGGATGTATTAACAATTTTTGTTGTTATATCGGCCTACTGATTTGTAAGATTGCGGGTTTGAATCGAGCTCAAGGCCTAACAATAATTATTTTATCATTATTATTGTTATGATAAATTTTTTCTTAATTGAAAAAATTATTAAATTAGAATAGAAGAAAGAAAAAATGTAGACAACTGCCAAAGATCGTTGTATAGATCCATTTCGGGAACTGCTAAATTCCTCCATCGGCAACGTTTAGGCCTTGAGCTCGATTCGAACTCGCGATCTTACAAATCAGTGGGCCGATATAACAACAAAAATTGTTAATACATCCCAGAGCACGGGGAAAAAGTGTCAATAAAATATGACACTATGGCAGCATTGCCATCAAACAAGTCCAATTTTCACATTCATTCTGCAATAGATGTCGCAGTGTTTTGAATATCATTTGGCAAGAACCAGAATAGAATTAGGATTAATGACGACAAACAAAAAACCGCTGTGGTGGCTGAATGGTTATAGTAGCGGCGTCTAAACGTTGCCGATGAAGGAAATTAGCAGTTCCCGAAATGGATATATACAACGAGCTTTGGCAGTTGTCTACATTTTTTCTTTCTTCTATTCTTATTTAATAATTTTTTCAATTAAGAAAAAATTTATCATAACAATAATAATGATAAGATAATTATTGTTAGGCCTTGAGCTCCATTCGAACCCGCGATCTTACAAATCAGTAGGCCGATATAACAACAAAAATTGTTAATACATTCCAGAGCACGGGGAAAAAGTGTGAATAAAATATGACACTATGGCAGCATTGCCATCAAACAAGTTAAATTTTCACATTCATTCTGCAACAGATGTCGCAGTGTTGTGAATATCAATTGGCAAGAACCAGAATAGAATTAGGATTAATGACGACAAACAAAAAACCGCTGTGGTGGCTGAATGGTTATAGCAGCGGCGCCTAAACGTTGCCGATGAAGGAATTTAGCAGTTCCCGAAATGGATCTATACAACGAGCTTTGGTAGTTGCCTACTTTTTTTCTTTCTTCTATGCTAATAAAAATTTTTTTCAATTACGAAAAAATTTATCATAACAATAATAATGATAAAATAATTATTGTTAGGCCTTGAGCTCGATTCGAACCCGCGATCTTACAAATCAGTAGGCCGATATAACAACAAAAAAAAATTTCTATGCTATTTTTATTTCTATTTCATTTTCTTTTCTATGTCACCTTGGGCTTCAAACTTTTTTATATTTTTTTTTTCATTTTTCTTTGATCTGCCTTAGTTCTATTAGTTACAATTAATTACTTTTATTTTAATCTATATATATAAAAATGAAATGTCTTTCGTACGACCGCGATGCCTGCCCAAAGTGCTAAGCCGATCTCAATTCTGTAAAAAGTAGTTTCTTGGACCTTCAAAACTACCAAACCGCCGAACCGATTTGGTTTGTGTTTGAAACATGCGTCAGCGCTTTAAAGGAAAACGTTCCTACCATAAACTGACTCCCGGGGTGGCGCTGGAGTCCCGACCCCGGCTTTTGGAAATATAGGTCATAGAATATCTTTGTACGATATGGACACCAAATGATAGGTGTTGATGAGAGTTTTAACAAGGAGGTGAAACCGGGTTCATACGAGACCCCATTCCCGGAATATCGACCAAAATTTGGACCAGGGGTGACCCTAAGATGCTTTTATATGATATGGATATTAAATTAAAGGTATTATTCATATGTGAACCTTTTAAAGAGATATCGACCAAAATGTAGACCAGGTCTGACCACATGATTTCGCAATTTTATTGCATTTTCAGTACTTTGTATGCCACCAAAGTACTAAATTGTTGGGCCGATTTGGTTTGCGTTTGGAACATGCTTTGAAAGGAAACGTTCCTAATGATAGATACCTCATCTCACCTCACCACACCCCTCCTCACCTCGCCGCAGCGTTTGGAACATGCGTCAGCGCTTTGAAAGGAAACGCTCCTAATGGTATATACTTCATCTGACCTCACTACACTCCACTTCACCTCATCCCACTTCACCCCACCCAAGAATTAGTAGTTGTCGGGCATTATTCGTCGGGTTTGGGTTTTTTCTTCTTTCTTTGCAATTAGCTCGCATACTAATCAAAAAATAAGTACGTATGTACATGTGAACCAGCGGGAACTTAAAAAGAAAATACAATGATTGAGATATGTTTAAAACATAGTACACATTGGAAAATTTAGAAAATACATTTAACGATTGAAAAATATTAAAAAAAAATCGTAAACATTGGACTCAGTGATTGACAGCTATTGAAAAGATTTATAAATAAAAAGTGAATTATGTATTCGTGCTGATAATAATAAACTTTTGGATCTTTTTCTAAATTTTAAAGTTAATTTTTCAGTGAGCACAAAATTACTACAATACCCAGATTTTATTAAACAATTCATTATTAACGTTGATGCTTCAACAAGTGGATTTGACGCTATTTTGAGTCAAGACAGCAAGGCAGTGATTTACCAATTTGTTTCGCTTTTAAGCATTTAATAAAGTAGAGCAGAAAAAACCCGTTATAGAATTAGAACTTTAAGCTATTTACTTTGAAATCAAATAATTTCGACCATACGTTTATGGCACCCATTTCATTGTAAAATCAGATCATAGACTTATAGTATACCTTTTCAATATGAAAGACCCATCTTCAAAACTTTCAAGAATAAGGCTAAAACTAGCTGAATATAATTTCACAATTGTATATATTAGGGGTAAATCAAACGTTGGTGCCGATGCACTATCCCGCATTACAACCGTTGAGATTAAGGAATCGAACAAACAAATTTTAGCAGTACAGAAAAGATCAATGACAAAACGGCAAAACGATGAAGACGTTCTTAGGAAAACTGACAAAAATGGAAAATACAAATTTATCTTGTTTTCTTTCTGGTATGTGGCTGCTGCGGTGATGATGGTGGTTGGTGTTGGCAATGATGTGGTTGTAGACGGTGGCGGTGGCAGGTTGCGTTCCTAAATATTAGGATATTTTGCGGCACACAAATGGGGGTGGAGAATATTACTCGAATCAAATTAAAAGGTCACTTTATCACTTTAAAAGAGAAACCACGATTTAAAATTTAAGAACTACTATTCCTTTTAATATTCTTTTAGCAGAGATTTACAAGACGTTTGCTTCACACCGAATGGAGAAAAATTTCGATAATGATAAAACAATGAAATGTCAAAACATTGTATATACATATGTTTGGCAACCAATGGTTGGGGTTGCCAGAGGGGCGAAATATGTTCAAGCGTTCATTTTACAATTTTATGAGTGATAATCCGAGTTTAACATGAGTATTACGGATAAGAATTATACGTATTCTAACTAATTCATAAATATACGTTTAAATTCAAAATATGTTTAAATTCAATAGAACATATGCAATAATACATATTGAAGCGTATAGTAATTCAAAATTGTTTATAAATCCAATATTTTAAAATAAAAGGGTTGGTTGTTGGCGACTACGACAGTCGCTCAAACATCGTCCCCGCCCTAGGCGCGTTCAGCGACTAGAGCCTCTTGCAGCTCTTGAAGAGTCCGTGAAGCATCGCGTATGAGGAGGTCTGACACCTTTCCCCTGAAAGTGTCAGTCTGCATCCCTTGAGCAGTGCACCGAACGGTGCGTCGAGCGGCAGTAGACGCCGACGGTGGTGCGACGATAGCTAGACGAGACCGAGAGGGAACTGGGTGAGAACGGGGTCGCACGGTGGGCGCAGAGTGTACCTGAGGTGGTACAACTTGGCGACCAGGCAGGGGTGCCTGGGTATGACGTGGGATGCTCGGGGTTGCATCCCGTCGATGCAGCAGAGATTGTTGTCGTAAGCCGCAAGTTCGGCAGCGATCATGCGAGCTGCATTCATCTATGGGGTGCGATAGCGCTAAGCAATTTATACAGAATTTATGCGCCCTCGCGAGAATCCATCGTTGTGGCGGTTTCATTTTCCTAAAGACGCTGCAATTGCGAAGAGCGTAGTTGCGTGTACATATGCGGCATCGTCGATAGTCGATTTGCAGCGGCGGGCTGCGCGCGACAACTTCTGACCGCAGAGAAGGTCGGGGTGCCGGTGGCGGAGCGCGATCCATGATAATCTGAAATGACAGATATTTTAGGAGAGAGAACTGCTAAATAGAGAGGATTTCAGATTGCTTGAGTCTTCTGTAGTGTCATGTAGTGCCAGCTAACTAAAGACTAAAAATAAAACTAAAATACTTGGCATCACCCCCACATGCAACCATGCATGTATGCACTTGGCATTACTGGGTGAAAGAGTCGAATGACGGAGAGAATTCTGATTGGCTGAATCTCCCGTTACTCGACTCTATCACGCCATTGCATTATGCGATTTTCCCGTTATGCACTTTTGCATACCGGCAAAGCTGCTTTTGAAGCGTCAGCAGTTTTTCAGTTTTTGAGTAGAGTTGAAGTGAACCGGCCGCCGCGCTAGACGCGCAAGTTAGAAAAAGCTAAGTAAAATTAAAGTGAAACAAACTAAGAAGACAAAAACCAGATTGTTAAAATAAGAACTTAAAACCACTTTTAAATAAAATAAACTAAAAGGTTAAAATAGTATTTTGTTGTGTATTTGTGCGTGCAGATGCGAGCCAAAAATTAAGTGGCATTTAAATGCCACTTTACATGGCGGCCGTGGGCCGAAGCCTTTCGAATGCGGCAGAATAGGGAAGAAAGAAAAAAAAAACGTGGAAAAATGTGGACTAGACGATGTCGAATTTGTGTACTGTCATACATGTGCCACATAAATTTTCGTAAAAAGTAGCAAAGAAAGAAAACACGAAATAATAAGTATGTGAAAATTATAGCAATCGTGCAAAAGTAATGTTAAAACCAACAAAAAATATATAAAATTTTCAAAAGTTACAAAAAAAGTATAAAACAAAAAAAATTACAAAACTGGAAAAATTTACAAAAAATACAAAAATTTAAAATTATCTACAAAAAAATGATACACAAAACCAATTCACTACTATGCTTCATATAATATTCTAACTAATTGGAGAAAAATTATACAATTTTCAAAAAAAAAAAACAATTTTGATTTATAGACATATAATGCTGGTATGTACAGCCTGCTAAAAAGCAAACCATATGGTTATCGTTAACGGCACATAATCACGCCAGAAACCATATAACGGAAATGAAGTAACGGCACTAAAGCCATAACATCAGCTTTACCAAGTGGAAAATCCAGCAAAACAGCAGCGGCGGAGAGTATACTGGCAGCAGCGCAGCAACATCAAAAACAGAGCACCACATCGGCAGAAGTAAAGCGTTGACAGCAGTATGACATGTATGTATGTAACCACTTATTGCTTTTTCTAATGCGGTTTTAATGATAACATTTTCCATTCGAAACAATTATTGCCATTCCCTTCCAAACACAATGATTAACAATATAATTTAAAAATTTCAAAAAAATTCTAAAATTTGAGAAATATTCTCATTTTTCTAAACATTTTATAATTCACTACTTTCACTTGAAAAATTTATAACAAAAAAAAAAAAAAATTTTTTTAATACACATACTACAACAAAAAAAAAACAAAAAACATTTTATTAATAAATTAAAACTACATAAAGGCAGTTCAGAGATTTTGTGCATTGATATTGAATTACGTATCAAATATAATATAGCAATATAAATTTTTCGCGTTTGGTGTAAAAGTACTACACGAGTTTGTAAATACAATGACCATTTGCACAAAATCCTGAGCTCCCCTATTCTTCTTGATTTTGATATGCCATAAAATGAAATTTTTGCCTTGATTGAATTTAATGAATTTAATATGAAAAAAAATTAAAATGTTTTCATTAACTACAACTTTAAACAAAGCGTTTCGTTTGCTGTAGAAATTATATATATACATGTTCTCGTGAAACAGTTTGGAAATTTTATTAATAGCGGTGCGTCCGCAATATAATAGAAGATTTTTTTGATAGAAAGCAGTGCGTCCGCGATACAAAATACGTTTTTAATACTTTCAATATTAAGCGATGTCATCGTAAACATCGCCGTATATTCGGAAAATTTTTGGTTAGGCTTGTGAAAACAAGTGCGGTTTTTTTATATTTTTTTCCAATAGTCCGGAAAAAATATATACCAGCCTGTTTCGGTTTTCCACGAAATAAATAAAACCGGATCACGCTTGCCTATTTCCTTTTGCAAATCCCATTTTGGGGGGGCGAGAAACCACAGACCAAGTATCCTTTTTAGGACAGCCTGTCCATTGGTTAGCTAGCGAGGCTAACCTAGTGGGGGACAGTCGGTAAGTCCGACTAAGTTCAGCACGGAAGTGGGGTAGGCATTTCTCTAGCCTATAACTTAGAGAAAATCCGCAGACCGGATGTTCCTTTGTTTTCAAAAAAAAAAAAAAACACACAATTTATATAATTATCTTAACCAGACTTACCATTTTATAACATTTATACCAAACGCGACAATTATTTACCGGATTTTCAAAACATACTCGGTGTTCGGCCTGAGTGCGTCGTAAACCGGCAATGGGAATGGCGCACACGGGTCGATCTCGGGTTTATGGGTTTCTCGAAATGAAATAAAGAAACACAAGAGGATTTGCCTCGTTATAAAATATTATTTAATTAGAAAGTAAAAGGAAAATATACAATTGGTATAATGTTACCTTAATGTCGCAAAAATGACGATGGTGATCCGGGGCGTTGTGAACTGCTTGGCGGTCGATCATAAAAGAGGCCGGTTGTGCCGTTGAGGACAACCGCTAAGCCGCGAAAAGGTCCTCTGGTATTAAGGAGGGGAAAAAAAGCCACACACACAACAGCCCCCACATATACGTGCATGGGTGCTGACAACCTGCACACACACATGCATGCGTATGAAACGCATGCATGTGCATGCATGCACACAAATGCGGCGTGAGTGTGGGTGGCTGGAAATCTTATTAAAACGTTAGGGAGGGGCGCCGTCAATCAAGTAAAAGTTAGGCCTTGGGCCTAAACATGCCGCCCCCCTTGCGGTACGCAACATCACAGTCCGCCAAGGATCACCGACCGTGAAGAAGAGAAGAAAAAAAATAAAAAACTTATAACTAATTATATCTAACTTAACATAAACCCTGGTCAGTCCGCCGGCTTGGCGGCACGCAAGATGGTCTGCGCAATGGGTGAGCTTGGTTGCTGATGCCTCTGTCATTCGGCACTTTTCCCGTTATGATTCAAGGCCTAAGCCAGGTTTGCCTAGAGCTAGGGATTGCGAAAAGAAGTAAGAAGATATACGTGTTCATATTTCTTGCCATTTATTACAAATTCATTGGAAATCCTATGCTTGTGAATTTTGTATGAAGAAAATTCAATAAAAAAGGAACGTATTGTAATGATACAAGATTTTAAACGCACACCTCTTGCGACTGTGTACAGCAGAAATTCAATAAAATAAAAAGGATACAAAGTGTAAAAATTCATGTATTTCGGTCGTTACCGAACATTTGCTGTTAGGCCTTCGCTGTGCCCGAGAGTACCCAACCGAAGATGGTACTCTGAGCTAACAAAGGGCCAAACGTGGTGGGCAGAATCCCTGGGAGTATTATCTCGGCATATACATCTGTGCCTAGGACGAGGCGGATCGGGGCGGATGAGTAGAACTGCGGATCCGCCAGACGAAGATGTGCGTACGGGGCTGCGATGGCACTGTCGATGCTGGTTGTGGGTGTCGTGCGCCGAAAATTGGCTACGACCGCAGCATGGGTCGCAATCCTTCTGTTCTGTCCGTGTCTTCCTCGGATACGCAGCAGACATCCTGCTTGCCCGCCAATGTTGCTGGTAGGAAGTTGGAGCTCCTGGGCGAGCTCATCCGCAATCACTGTGGTGGGGGAGCATCCGTCGATTAAGGCGCGAACGAGGTGTAGCCGCCCCCCTGCTTCTATTTTCACGACCGCGGTGGGGGTGATCGCTACCGTCGGTATCATGGTGGCGGTGGCAGCTGAATGCGGGGCTAGGAGCCCTGCCCGGAAGGCGGACACGGTGGTGAGCTGCAGCGAGTTGGATCCGTGACTGCGATCTCGTGGTTGATGATGGGTGTGATGTCGTTGTTGCAGGCGAAGAGGCCTTGTCTCCGCTCTGCGCTCGCGCGGTGGTTGTCTTCGTTGAGGGGCCTTAGTTTGCCGGCGAAGAGACCGAGTCTCCGCTCGGCCGTCACGAACATGGCGCTGGACGGTAGATGGGTTGTGCTGGAGCCGCTTCCGTTCGTGCTGCAAAAGCGGTCGATACGATTTGGCTGCTGGTGTTGTGTTTGGGCGAAGAGACCGAGTCTCCGCTCCGGTTCGGTGGATTCGAGCTGGACGAAGAGGCCCAGTCTCCGTTCCAGCATCTGACGCATATAACGAGATGGAGTCGTCAATCCGCTCACGGGGTGATTCCAGCTCCTCCTCAACTTGTACACTCCATGGCTTGGAGCGGGCTTCGTGGAGTAGCTGTTCCTCTTCATCAATCGAGGAAATGTGAAGCATCGTGTGATGTTTTTCGCCGCATTTTTTACATCGGCCTTGGCTTGGGCATGCGTTAGAGCGGTGGTCCAGAGCCAAGCAATTTCCACAGCAGCTCCCGCGGATCGCTAAGTAAAGACGCTCCTCGGGTTTTTTGGCCCGAAAGATGGGGCACAGGCGTATGGGATGTTGCTTAAAACAAGCGCGGCATTCCGACGTATAACGCATGACGTTCTTGGCAGCGTTTCGTTTTAAAGCGGCAAAACGACCCATTTTCCTGAAAGGAGTGAAATAGGTTTCAATGGGTCGGGTCATTGTCAAAGTGCATGGGCGAGTGGTCCCTAGTTGTATTAGTGGGGATTTGGGAAATTTTATTAACGCGCGCATAAGGGGAAACATCTGTCGCTGCAAAAAAAAAATATTCATATGTGGCTTGCATTATGTGCATGGCCTCTTTCCCCGCACGTTATGTGCCTGGGTCTTTAGTGCCTTATTTTGTTTATTTTGTGTCACCCGGCAGCGTTTTAGTTGGCCACGTGCACACTAGTGCTGCAGAAAATGAGCATTTACGATTTTCGGTTCACACATTCTGGTGCCGAACCGGGTAGAAAGTGTATAGCGTGGGTTCTTTTGAGTCGCTGTTATTTGTGTTGTTGGTGCTAAAACCCAACAACTTCCCTGCCCGCCACAAAAAAAATGTTTGGACAGCAAAATTGTATGCGATGTTAAGAAAAAAATAAAAAAATGTTCGTTTTGGATGAGGAGAATCATTTGTAGAATGTGTCATTTTTCTCTTTTTGTATTACCTTTCGGTAATTTATGAGAGTTGTTTATTCAATTTTTTTTTCCAAGTACGCTTCTAGTCCGGTTTAATTGATGGCCTTTAGCAAATGGCACGGTTCCCGAAGGGTATTTGGCTCCGGTACCGATTTTTCGAAAACGGGTTCTTCGGTACCCGTTTGCATCATTTTATGCATCCCTAATATAATGTAGATTTAAAAACTCGGCATGTATGTACATACGTTGGTATAAGTATATGGGCAGTCAGTGCCCGTACTTTACCGCATTGGTAGTTTGACATACCTTTTTGGCCCATTTTTCATTTTCTACTACTACCGCTACCAAAACCCAGATTCTACCAATATTTCAGTATTTTCGCACTGAAAACGTATACTGTATACTGCGATAATTTTAAAGTATTGAATTGCAGAGCCCACCCAACTACCATTAGGGGGCGATACTGATCAAATCAATAATTTTTGAAAAAATTTGTGCAGAACTTAAACAGGAAATAAATTTTTGAGTGGAGAAATATAATGCCTGAGTACGCGAATATTTTCTGCGCTATTTTTCTCAGTTTTTTTTTTGTTTTTTTTTGTGAATAATTTGAAGGAAAATAAAAAGTTTTACGTAAACGATAGCAAGCTGACCTTGGTTATTTGGCGGCAGTAATTTTGGTACCTTGGAAAATGGTTGTGGTAGGTAGACGTTTTGGGATGTGATTTATTTGTGATTTGTTTGTTTTACGATAAATTGGGAATTTTTTGGTACCAATATAAACCGTAGTTATCGTTTTCACGAAACTTCTACTACCATTTTCAGTGCCCCAACATTTTGCCTTTACAAAAGTCCATGCACTGGTAGATATTTACCAGCCGCAAAGACAAAAAAAATTGTGCACATTCATACACACCCGTGTATAGAATGTAAATTTCTCAGAATTGCAACAAACTCAACAACAGCAAATGAATATGAAAACAAAAACTGCACTGGCCAACATGTTGAATAGTCGCTTGGGTAACAGCAATGGTGGGGCAATACAAATACAACAACAGCAACAGACGATGGTCGTAGCAGCAGGTGGCACCCCAGTACCAGAACAGTCGCTTCAACAACAACAGCATCCCCAGCAAATAATACAACATCAAGTTGTGGTCGCTGGTAATGCCCCACAGTCTGGTATGATATTGCATCACAATCATCAGCAACAGCTGCAATATCAACAGCGCCAATTAAATATGGATCAAGTGGGTATCACTTCATCTCCTAATGATAGTGCTTTAAACATGATAATGGAACACGAGACCCAGCAAAATCAGTCCCAACTATCACAACAGCTGCCACGCGAAAGAGGTGATAGATCACCACCTGAAATTAGCGATATTGTATCATCTGTGGCGAAGTTGTTGGGTTTTAGCAATACGCCCTGTTGTTGTGGATTATTGATTTGCTGCTGTGGCAGCTGTTGCTGCTGTTGTGGTGTTGGTTTGTCACCTTCAACAGAACCTTCTTTACCATCTTTAATTACTTTCGGCTTGTCTAAGTCAAGCAAAGTTTTGGCTGCAGATGGCTGTTGCGTCTTTTGGGGATTCAACGATTGCAAACCAGATGGTGTATCTGATAATATATGAAAATGTGAAGTGGGAGGTGGACCCATTGGTGTTGGACGTAATTCTGCATCGATTTGGTAATTTATAAGACCCCATTGTTCCAGGAATGCATGTACACGCATTATAGCGCATACATCACCAGCTAGGTTTCTGCGACAGGCGGTGCTGGTTAAGTATTCAGTTGGATTTAATCTGTAAGTATCAATCATAAAATTACGATAAGCCATATAAATTTCAGGAGTTTTTGATTTAATTTTGCCATTAAAAAATTCCGACATGGCACGTTTTTCAATAATATGGATAGAGTTGTAGTCAAACCAAGCCGAATATGAGGGTACAATAATGTGATGGGTTTGCTCGGTAACATTGTCTTCCATATCCTCTTTGGCAGAGGAAGAGAACTCTTGAGTATTACTGTTGTCACTAGTTTTACCAGTTTGTGAATTTTCACCATCGCCAGTGGAAAGCGCCGGAGCCGCGCTACCGCCTGTCATTTCATCATCTAAATCTGTCATAGTGCCACTTCTAATGGGTATCATATCACTGTCAGCACGTGATTTTCCTCCTGGTGCTGGACTAGCAGTTGACTGCATGGGCGCTGATTTTACAACCTCTTGAACATTCGGTTCTGCTGGTGGATCATCCATGTCACGTGTCAAATCTTCATCGTCATCTTCGTTACGCAATTTTTTATGCAATACGGCTGGCGAACGCTTACGTTTGCCAGGTTTCGAAGTGTTTGGTGATGGTGAACGACGTCGCTTTTGTTTACCTGTCGTAGTACCACTTACACCAGAAGAAACGCGATTCTTTTCATCCGTTCCAAATGACATCATATCATCAACAGACATACGATGTTTATGTGTTTTCTTTTTGCCCATTTCATCGACTTCGTAATCCTCTTCGACCATCCATTCATTATATTGCTCCAAATCCAAAACCCAAGATGCCGAAACAAGCCAACGTTCTCCAGTTGAGTCTGGATTTTCGGGGACGAATTCGGGTAAATCAAAAGTATTTACTGCCCAAGAGTCGTATGATTCAGGAAAATAATACCAATGCAACATTACATGATTTCCGCGCTTAAAAACTGGTCGTGCATATTCATCTGGATGAGGATCAACCACCGGATATATAATGTGAGTAGCTTCATCCTCATCGAATACGATTTCTACACGTCTGGTAATTAGTATATCACGTAATCGTTGTGCTAAATCTTTGCTTACTTCTGGTCTGATGTAAATATAATTTATACGATGAAGATTTGCCTCAACCAACGCTTGTTCAATGTCAATCACCAATTGGATATTTGGATCTTTACGTGGTGGATTTTTACCAACGGAAAAATCAAAATTTTTTTCGCGTTGCTCGGCACGAAATCTAAACATTGTGCTGAAGATGATACATAGGCCACCGCCAGGCTTGAAATCCATAAATAAACGCATCGGGATTCGCGTTGCCGGCGGCTCCTGAGCATTTTTGCCCAACTTAGCCTCCACATATTGCAACAATTGTATTAATAATTGTGCCCACGATTCTTTGGTTAAGTGCATCTGCGTTCTGTGGCAGACCCTGAGTCTGCGTTAGGGTTCTGGTGTCCTCGCTCGGGGTGAGTGAGTGAAATGGGGTTTGGTTGTGAAAATTAAAAATAAGTGTTTTGTGGCAGATGGGGATCTGCATTAGGGTGGTTGATTGGCCTCGGTGGGCGAGCGCTGGGTTTTGAAATTTTGAAACTTTTAAAAGGATTATGGGCCGAGTGCCTTTGCTTTCTGTGGCAGACCGAGGGTCTGCGTAAAGGCTTTTCTGGTATACTCGTTCTGGAATAACGAGTAAGTGGGATGGTTTTTTTTGAAATGAAAAAAATAGAAGTTTTTTTTTTTTTTTTTTTTTTTTTTTTTTTTTTTTGAACGGAGGGATGTGGAGGAACGGGGGGATTGTTAAGCGAAGCTTTTGGTCCTCGCACAATCTATCTCCGTGGGAAGAAGGATCAGTTTGACCAAAGGTCGTCTGACTTGACCCTTCTCGGTTATGAGGTCGACTACACGTACTCGGTTATCTTCGCCGGGGTGTACGTTGACGACTCTGCCTAACCTCCATTCGTTGGGAGATAAGTTGTCCTCTTTGATGACAACTAGATCATCCACTTTAAGATTTTGCTTTGACTGTTTCCACTTCACTCGTTTTTGAAGTTCGGAAAGGTATTCAGTTTTCCAACGAAGGCAGAAGGTTTGATGGAGGGCCTTGAGCTTCTGCCATCTGTTTATTATGGAGGCCGGGCTTTCGTTCACATCCGGTTCTGGCGGCGCCAGAAGATGGCTGCCCGTTAGGAAATGTCCTGGGGTTAGTGGTTCCAGGTCCGTTGGGTCATTCGACCCCGGACTGAGAGGGCGCGAGTTGAGGCACGCCTCAATCCGGCACAAAAGTGTTTGGAACTCCTCCATAGTATATTTGTGGGGAGAAGCGATCTTTTTGAAGTGGCTTTTGAAGCTCTTCACTCCCGCTTCCCACAAGCCGCCCATATGTGGAGCGCCAGCGGGAATAAAATGCCAAGTTAATGCTTGATGGCTATACTTGGAGACTGTTTTGTCTCGGCTTTCTGCCAGGAAGGCTTTGAATTCCGATCGTAGAGATCTGGAAGCTCCGACAAAGTTCGTACCATTGTCGGAGTAGATGTTCTTCGGACATCCTCTTCTCGCGATAAAACGCGAAAAGGCCGCGAGGAAGCCTGGGGTACTAAGGTCACTAGTGGCTTCTAAATGGATGGCCTTAGTGGAAAAGCAGACAAAAAGGCATACGTAGCCTTTTGACAGTCGACATCCCCTACCGCGGTAGCTTTTGATGTCGAAAGGCCCTGCAAAGTCTACCCCGGTATTGGTGAACGCGCGGGTAAAAGTAGTCCGTTCGCAGGGAAGGGTCCCCATAAGTTGGGACTGTACCTGCTTTCGGTGAATAATGCAGGTTTTGCACTTGTGGATGATGGCTCTGATCATGGTCTTGACATTCGGTATCCAGTATTGGGTTCGGATAAGACGGAGCATGAGCTGGTTCTCGCCATGAAGGGAGTCATGATGAGCCATCATAACTGTAAGGCGAGACAGCCTACAATTGTATGGCAAGATGATCGGATGACGCTCATTGTATGACATGTCCTTTGAAGCCCCTAGACGCCCCCCTGTTCTAATAATATCATCTTTGTCGATATATGGGTTGAGTGACAGTATTTCACTCTTTCGATCGATAGGTTCCCTATTTTTCAATTTTAAATATTCTGTCCCGTAAAATTGTTTCTGGCAGACTCGTATTAATGCTTGAGTCGTTGCCTTAATCTCATCGGCTGAGATTATGCACGACCTTTCGTGGAACATTGCTTTAGGTTTTGGGTGAGTTCGTTTATAAAATCTCCTAACATAGGAGAGAACCTTTAAGGCCCTGGGTAAATTTGAAAAACGGTCGAGAATATCTACATGATCTACCCTTGTCGTGGCATATGTTTGTGCCCTCTTCTCCTCAACGGACGTTTTGTATTCGGTCTCTTGTGCTGGCCAGTGGGAATTGTCTTCTTGCAGCCAAGAAGGTCCCTGCCACCACAACGAATTGTTGGTCAACTCTGATGCAAGTAGTCCTCTGCTTCCTAGATCCGCTGGATTAGATTCCGAGTCCACGTGAAGCCAGTCCTTGCTACCGACCATATCGATGATCTTAGTGATTCGGTGTGCGACGAAGGTTGACCAGGAACAGGGCGGCTTTCTTATCCAAGCGAGTACGATGGTTGAATCCGTCCAGAGGTGAACTTTTGCTGGCCCCAAATGAATGTTTCGGAATATTGATTCCATGATTTCTGCGAGCAGCACGGCGCCGCAAAGTTCTAAGCGTGGTAGTGAGATGGTTTTCACTGGGGCTACTCGGGTTTTGGCTAGCAAGAGATTTGTGAAAATTGTATCGTCCCTTTTTACGCGCATGTATATAGCTGCTGCATATGCCTTTTCCGATGCATCGCAAAAACCATGTATTTCGATGTCGTCCTCGGGCGTAAAATTTACCCATCGCGGTATCCTAATGTTATCTATTTCGTTATAGTGTTGGGTGAAATTTTCCCACCGTTCTAAGGTAGTTGGGGAGACAGGTTCGTCCCACCCGGTGCCCTCTAACCAGATATGCTGCATTAGTATTTTTGCCACTATGACCACTGGTGCAAGCCAGCCTAAAGGGTCGAAAAGTTTGGCTATAGCGGATAGGATTACGCGTTTGGTGATGTTCTCGCCACTCTCTAAAGCTCCTGCGGTGAAGTAAAACATGTCTGAATGCGCGTTCCATCGTATTCCGAGTGCCTTCACCGAGCTAGCCTCTTCAAACGCTAGGAAGTCCTCGCTGAGCAGATCCGTTTTGGGGATGTCCTGAAGGATTTCCTCACAATTTGATGTCCACTTGCGCAATGGAAAGCCAGCTGAGTGTAATGCTTCGCGAATCTCGTTTCTTGCTCTGATTGTTGACGCTATTGTATGTCCTCCAGATAAAACGTCGTCGACATACATACTTTCTCGTAATATACCCGATGCTATTGGGTGCGTATTTTCTACATCATCAGCCAATTGTAGAAGTGACCGTATCGCGAGGTAGGGGGCACAGTTTACACCAAATGTGACAGTCTTTAGTTCGTAAAGACTGATGGGTTCGTTGGGGGATGTTCGATGGACAATTCTTTGAAATTTGGCGTGATTATCGGTCACCCAAATCTGCCTATACATCTTTTCTATGTCGCTATTAAAGACAAAACGGTAAAGTCTCCAACGTAGAATTAAAATAGGCAAGTCTGCTTGGAGTACTGGACCTGGGTGGAGTATGTCGTTTAGACTAATGCCATTTGCCGTCGGACTTGACGCGTTGAAGACGACGCGCACCTTGGTAGTGGTACTTTCCGCCTTTACAACGGCGTGGTGGGGCAGGAAATAATTATCCGAATCGTCGGATGGTATATTATTTTTAATTTTTCTCATATGTCCAAGCGTTTCGTATTCGGATAACACCCGAACATATTCTTTCCCTAACTCTTGGTTTTTTAGTAATCGCCCCTCATTTCTGAAGAATTGTGAACATGCGCGCTTTAGGGACGGTCCTAATTTAATATTCTCAGGGTAATCCTGCCTGAATGGTAGCGAAACTATATACTTCCCATTTTCATCACGTTTTGTCGTTTCCTTAAATAGTTGTTCACAATACCTTTCTTCTTCATTAAGCATTTTGTTTTTGGGAACATTTTCTATCTCCCAGAAAGCTTTTAATTGGTTGTCCAATGCAACCTCGTTATAAAATGACATGATGCTCTTCGTTGGACTCGGTGCTTCGACGCGACCGGTTAGTATCCAACCGAACACTGTCTCTTGGGCCAAAAGTGTATTTAGTACATTCTTTTTCAGACCGCTCAGTATAATTTGGGGATATATGTCTCCTCCAAGTATGAGGTCTACGTCTTCGTTGATGTAGAACCTCTTGTCTGCCAACACCCAGTCTGGGAATGCCTGCATAGTCATGGCATTGATATGGCAGGATGGAAGATTCCCAGTGAGTTTGGCTAGGACTAGAACGGGTGTAGTCAGGCTGAAGCAGGCATCCACTGGTGAACGTAATTCAATTTTGGATGCCTCTTTCACCTGAGCTGACACCGCATTTGTGATGCCTGAAACTTGGGCATGCATTTTCCTCGCTGGCAAATTGATTCTGCGTTTCAGTCTTTCAGTTATAAAGGAACATTCAGACCCTGAATCAATTAATGCCCGCGCGGAGAAGTCGGTACCATTATGGTGAATGTGTACGCGAGCAGTTCCTAATAGCACACCTGTGCTGGAATTCGTATGACAGGATGTCACATTTTTGTTCCCGTTTGACCCTGGTTTTTCTGATTCCTGTCTCGCTAATGCCTGTCTAGAAGTAGAGGGCCTATTATCGTAGGAGTGTTGGGGCGGGTTGTAGGTGGTATTTTTCTGTAGGGTATCCGCATGCAGGAGCGTATGGTGACGAGAGTGGCACGTATTGCAGTTGTAGGAACTGGTGCATCTGGTCACTGTGTGTCCTGGGGATAGACAATTCAGACAACCACTTGTAGATTTTATGAATTTAATCCTTTCTGGAGGGGTTAACTCGCAAAAGCGTGAACAGTTGCGTAATCTGTGTTCAGGGGATTTACACATTTTACAAATTGATTTTATTGTTTGCTTGGATACTTTCGTTTGAAAAGCACCAAGTCTTTTCGTAGGGGTTTCTGACGATTGTCGCGACGCGTTTGGTTTTTGCACTTTCGAAGTGGCATGCCCTGTAAAACCAGACACTGTTTCAAGTGTCTGAAACCGATTAGACAGGAATTTATCCATATCCTCCCACTTGGATATGTCCATTTTATGGTCTATACTTTGCTCCCAAAGAGCCAGCGTGCTCTCTGGTAACTTGGTTGAGCATAGATAGGTCAGGATTGCATCCCAATTGGAAGTGTCAATTTTGTGGCATTTGAGGGACGAAATACAATTATTTATATCATTTTGCAGCTTTTTTATTGAACTGCCACACTCACTTTCTACCTTTTTTAAGTTGAATAAAATTTGCAGTTGTGTGTTAACTAAGATACGTTTGTTTTCGTATCTTTCACACAAGTTTTTCCAGGCCATCTCGAAACCTTCATTTGTGAGGGGGCATTTTTTAACGATATCTTTTGCTTCGCCCTGCGTTTTGTTGTTGAGATGGAATAACTTTTCCACCCCTTTCAAGCTGGAATTGTTTATATAAATTGCCGTGAAAAGATCGCGAAAAGTTGGCCAAGACAGATAATCCCCTTTAAAAACTTCCGTGTCGCAAGCAGGGAGGCGAATTTTATGCCCATGAGGTTCTTGCTCAGGGTTGACGTTCTTTTCATCCTTCTTGTATTTTTCTGCCTCAGCAGATATAGACGCTGAGCATCGCACGTAGATTGCGTATGCTGCCTTTTGCTTCTTTCTGATCGCCATAACGTCATCCGCTGACACCTCATCAGATCCCAATAGCGAATCAAACGCAGACTTTACCTTCTTCCACAAGAGCCGCAACTCTTCCTGCTGTATTGCAAGGGTGTGTTTGCTATGGTCGCTCTCCGGAATAAGGCTGTAATCTTTATCAAACTCTGCGATTGATTCTGCTAAACGGATGTAGGTTTCCATTGTTTTATTTACGTTTATTAACGAGAAAATTGCCGATTATAGAAATGGAACTCTTCAGAGTTAAAATGCCTGCCCAGCCCTAAATAAAAACTATTGAACTTCAAGTTTATTATTTATTTTGTTTATTGCAGACTTTTTGTCTTGGTAGCGACAACGAAAAGGGTTTATTTTATGGACTTTTTGTCACAGCAGCGACAACAGAAAAAAGGTTTAATTTACAGACTTTTTATCTCAGCGGCAACAACAAAAAAGGGGACCACTCGCCACCTCCACAAATAATGGGTGTATTTTGGTGAAAGTGAAAAAATGCGTGCGATATTGCAAAACAAGCGCCAAAAAAAAGTGTAAAAAGTGTTTAAAAAGTGAAGTGAGCACCGGATTAATTAATTAAATTGAACTTAATTTCGTGTTTGTGAAATACAAAAAAACAACAACAAAACCTATTTAGTATGGTGCGGAAAGTGAGGTTAGGTTAACCTCTTCCTTGTGTTGTGTCTGGAAAACCTTACCACTGGTGGGGGGATAAACCAGATAATCACAAGGATCGAACTAAAAATTAACAAACCAAGTGATTGAATTTTTGAAATTGGAAAGAAAAAAAAAAGGTGCTCACTAAATAACTTCACTTTTTTACACTCCTTTTCGATTTAAATTTTTCGCGCACGACACGGGTATTTATCTTTATTTGTCACTAATAATCACTTAAACGAGAAAAAAAAGTGGCAAGAAATATAACACTTACTTCTTATTTTTGCTGGAGGTATTGATGTGATGGCTGTGGCAAATAAAACTTTTGATGATTTTTTTGTTTGTGGCAATTCGTGCAAAATTTTGTAATAGGCAAAATCCTTCGGCAAAAGTTTATGAGTTGGATAAATTGTGCTGTGCAGGTAGATTCTCTGGTGCGGTGGACTGTAATTTTAGGCTTTTAGTTCCTTTTTCCGGCTCGAAGGACCAATGTTCGGCCTGAGTGCGTCGTAAACCGGCAATGGGAATGGCGCACACGGGTCGATCTCGGGTTTATGGGTTTCTCGAAATGAAATAAAGAAACACAAGAGGATTTGCCTCGTTATAAAATATTATTTAATTAGAAAGTAAAAGGAAAATATACAATTGGTATAATGTTACCTTAATGTCGCAAAAATGACGATGGTGATCCGGGGCGTTGTGAACTGCTTGGCGGTCGATCATAAAAGAGGCCGGTTGTGCCGTTGAGGACAACCGCTAAGCCGCGAAAAGGTCCTCTGGTATTAAGGAGGGGAAAAAAAGCCACACACACAACAGCCCCCACATATACGTGCATGGGTGCTGACAACCTGCACACACACATGCATGCGTATGAAACGCATGCATGTGCATGCATGCACACAAATGCGGCGTGAGTGTGGGTGGCTGGAAATCTTATTAAAACGTTAGGGAGGGGCGCCGTCAATCAAGTAAAAGTTAGGCCTTGGGCCTAAACACTCGGATTTACAAAATATTTACCTGATTTACAAAATTGTTTTCTTTTAAAATAATAATTTTCAATAAAATTACCCTGTTTCAAACACATGTCCGATTCTGAGGGCAATTCCAGCGATAAATCAAGCTCTAAAGGTAGGTGTTCACTAGCTCGTCAAGAAGATTTTTTTGGATTTAATGACTCAGATATCGCAGAATATAATAATTCAAAATTTCAATCAGTAACTGATATTGTAAACACTCAGCCTTCAGTAAATTCGTCTAATAATTCAGACAACCTACTAACTAGCACTTCCAATTTTCAGTCAGAAGCTGACTTTTCCAATTCTTGTTCTACTTCAAATTCTTCTAATTCGCCTTCGACAAATCAGATTTACAATCGAATAACAATATTTTTAACATGGCAAGCTCAGAACAGAAAAAGTTGTTCATTACCAGTTGCGCCTCAATTATTAGGGACAACTACAGCGGCGATCCACTGGCACCAGAATCTTTTATCGACAAAATAAAATTAATTGAAGTCTTCTCAGATGAAAATTTAAATAGTACTTTTATTGCATTTTTGAAATCCAAACTTGAGGGAAAAGCACGCGAAGCATTGCCAACCGTGATAAACTCAGTTGAGGATATAAAGACTGCCTTGAGAATTAGAATAAAACCGGACAACTCGAAAGTTGTTGCTGGTAAAATCGCGTCCTTACATGTCATCAATAATATTTACTCGGACTTTGCTAAGCGCGTTGAAGAACTATCCGACGCATTGCAACGTTCTTTGATTATTGAAGGTATGACACAAGCCAAGGCACATGAAATGGCCGTAGAGCAAACAGTGAATGTGTGCAGGTTGAACACTCGTTCAGAGTTGGTCAAATCCATCCTGGCTTCAACTACCTTCAGTGATTCAAAAGATGTAGTTGCAAAAATGATAGTCGAACGTAATAATGAAGTTAAAGAAAGACAAGTACTAGCATTTCCTTCTCGTGGTAATTGGCAAAGTAGTTTTCGAGGAAATTATAGAGGTAATAATTTCAATAATAGGTACAACAATCCAAATGCAAAAATCAACAATAACAATTGAAATAACTACAACAATAATAATTACGGGTAAAATAATTCTAAAGAGGTAATAATGACAGATATAGCACTAATAGAAACAATCAGCCTAGTAGTAGTAACAATAATGCTAATAATAATAATAGACGTTCAAATTCGCGAAGTAATGCCAATGTACGCGCTTTAAACGTGAACGACCCTCAAGAGCAAACACTGGGGGATCGGGATCACGATTTAGACAATTAAACGAATCTTCTGCAAAAATATTAAAATCCATCTACTGCTTAAACCTTAATTATTCGGATTTTATTGAACTTCAATGTAGCGATTCCTACAAACCATGTACTTTTCTAGTAGATTCTCAAGCAGATATTTCTTTAATCAAAATTTCAAGTTTATCGCAAAATTGTAACTTTAATAGTAACGAAATAACCAACATAACAGGCGTAACACCTGAAACAACTTCAACTTTAGGAACCTTAAAAACCAACTTAATTGCATATAAATTTTTAATACCGCATACCTTACATGTAGTTAACGACGATTTCAATATACTTTCAGACGGAATACTCGGCAAAGACTTTTTAAAATTAAATAAATGCATTATTAATTATGCAAGCGATAGCATAACTATTAATACCGGCTTAAAACACTAAATATTCCAATTTTGCACGGCACATGTACCGATTCTTTAGTTATTCCTCCGAGATGTGAAGTTTATCGGTTATTTAAATTACCAAAATGCGATAATCCTGTTTTTGTAGACTCGCAAGAAATCTGTAGTGGTGTTTTTACGGCAAAGTGCATTGTTGACACAAATAATCCAGTTCTAAAAATTTTAAATGTTACTGACGAAGTAAAACATGTCAACAATTGCAATATCGTAACGGAAGATATCACCAACTACAATGTCTACAAAATCAATGAAACTTCAAAAGATCAAAAACGCCTATAGGAATTAACGAAAATTTTGAAAAATCAAATGCCAGGTTATGCTCAAAAACAATTGCTAGATTTATGCCTAAAATATGCCGATGTATTCACTTTAAAAAATGATCGTATGACTTTAAATAACTTTTACGAACAAAAACTACGTTTAACTGATAAAATCCAGTCTATATAAAAAATTATCGTTTACCATATACACAACGTGAAGAAATTAATAAACAAGTCAAAAATTTAATGAAAAATGATTTAATAGAACCCAGCCTTTCTAATTATAACAGTCCTTTAATTTTGGTGCCGAAAAAAGATCCTTCAGGCCAAAAGTCTTATCGTATGTAAGTTGATTTCAGAGCAGTTAACAAAAAGCTTATTGCAGACAAATTTTAGTTGGCACGCGTAGACGACATACTCGACAAACTTGGCAGAGCCAAATATTTTTCGACTTTAGATATTTTTTCTGGTTTTCACCAAATACCACTTCATGTCAATTCTAGAGACGTTACATCTTTTAGTACAGACCGGGGAGCTTTTCGTTGGAAAGTTTTACCTTTCGGTTTAAATATAGCACCAAACTCTTTTTCATGTATGATGTCATTAGCATTTTCAGGCATTTCGCCAAATCAAGCTTTTATGTACATTGACGATGTTATCGTCATCGGTTGTAGCGAGACACATCACCTCAAAAATTTAGAAAAAGTTTTCGATACTTGTAGAAAATTCAATTCAAAGTTAAATCCCAACAAATGCAATTTCCTTCGTTCTGAAGTAACTTTTTTAGGCCATAAATGCACCTCAAAAGGCCTGCTGCCAGATGACTCAAAAATAGACGCAATTAAAAAATACACTAAGCCTAAAGACAAGGACGCTGTTAGGCGATTCGTTGCATTTGCAAATTATTATAGGCGTTTTATACCTAACTTTACGTCACTGGCAGCCCCTTTAAATCGTCTAAATCGGAAAAAAGTTGAATTTGTTTGGGATGATGCTTGCGAAAATGCTTTCGAAAAATTAAGATTATCATTAATGTCTCCCCAACTATTACAATACCCTGATTTTTCAAAAGAATTTATTATCACTGTAGATGCATCTAAGAGTGGTTGTGGCGTTATATTAAGCCAAAAACCTGGAGATAATGATTTACCGATTAGCTTTGCATCAAAATCTTTCAATAAAGCCGAACAGAAAAAGGCAATCATAGAATTAGAACTTTTAGCAATACATTTTGCTATCAACCATTTTCGGCCGTATGTTTACGGTACACATTTCACGGTAAAATCAGACAATAGACCATTAGTTTATCTGTTTAATATGAAAGATCCTTCCTCGAAACTCTCTAGAATCAGATTAGATTTATCAGAATACAATTTTACAGTTGAATATATTAAAGGAAAATCGAATGTCGTGGCTGATGCTCTTTCGCGTATAAGTATAGACGAGATTAAAGATTCGACAAAACACGTTTTAGCCGTTAAAACGCGATCACAAACTAAACAAGAATTACAAAACGAAAAAATAAGTTTAAATGATACGACTTCTAATGATAATAAAGTACAAGTTTATGATAAATTTTTATACGATTTTTCAAAAAAGATACCGCGAGTAAAATCAAATATACAATATACTAAAAATAAGATCTCCAATTTAAAAATTTATGCGCATTTAAATCAAAAAAATATAATTTACTTAATCTCGTGACTGTTAACGAAATAACGAATTTAGATGAGTTATTTTCGAGGCTGGAAAAAGCAGCCGACAATCACAATATTAAACAATTAGAATGGCCAAAAAATGATATCTTTTTCAATAATTTTACAATTACAAATTTTAAAATCCGCGGAAATGAAATTTTAAAATCATTACAAATAATATTGACGGACCGTGTAGAGACCGTAACAGACAATGAACAGAAACAAAAACTTATGACCATTTATCACGAAGATCCACTGTTAGGAGGTCATTGCGGAACAAAAAGGTTATATGCCAAATTAAGAACTAAATATTACTGGAAAAACATGACACGTGATATAGCGAAATTTGTGAAAAATTGCAATAAATGTCTTTTAAATAAAGTGAGACCAAAAACAAAAGAAAATCTTGTCCTTACTCCAACACCCTGTAAATCATTTGACATAGTAATTATCGATACATTAGGTCCACTTCCAGAATCCAACTATGGTAACAAGTTCGCTGTTACTATGATTTGTGACTTTTCTAAATACCTGGTAACAGTAGCTGTACCAGATAAATCAGCAAAAACTATCGCATGTGCTATTTTTGAAACCTTTATATTAACATATTGTTACGAATATTAGCAAAACGAAGGAGTGCTGCCATCTCTAAGCCGATGCTAAGCAGTGACGTGAATTCACATCCATAGGTCAATCATTATGTATCTACATAAACGAAAGAATAATTGCGTCTACACAGATGTACCATGTACGTATACGAGCAGCGGAGAGTCAATGCACAAACACATGCATATATCTGAGATACTCCTATAAGTATGCAATGAGAAAAACTATAAAATTGTGCAATTGTAGTTACAGCTGAGAAGTTTGAGAGCTGCTGGACTGGGAGATTCTAGAAGCGCCTAGAAGATGCGAAGGTTGAAATCAAAGAGTATAAAAAGCGGCAATTGTAGAGGCGCTGGAATTCAGTTTGGTTTGAGTTGTCAAGCAGTTTCGACTAAGACGCTATCTAGCGAGCAAGAGCAGTATTATTTTGAATAGTAGAGTTTCATTTGAGCTATCAATCAGTTTAGTTATTAAGCAAGCTATTCTTTGCACAGTTTGAGTGTTATTTTGAAGTACTTTAATAAAGGCCATTTTGCATTATTACAAATTGGAGTTATTTATTCAACAGTTTAGTGATTCGAACTTAGCAGAGTATTGCAAATAAGAGGATTTGCAGCAAATTCATTACAATTGGTGTCAGAAGAGGAATTGTTGAATAAATTCCAGAGTACAACAAGTACATGGCAAAGTTCAGTGAATTGAAGATCCAGCAACTAAAGAAGGAGTTGGGAGAGCCGTGGATTAAATATAAGCGGCCTTAAAATCGAACTTCAGGCACGGTTACGAGAGGCAATGGAAGCAGAAGGAATTGATGTGGACGAGTATGTCTTTTATCCTGATGAGGAAGAGACAACAACAAAAATTGAAGAGAAAAATGAAACACCGCAGATAATGACGAAAACAGACCTGAACATGATATTGGCTGCAATATCGGCACAAATGTCCGAAATGTCATCAGAAATATCTACCAACATGTCATCACAATTGGAAGAACAGAAGACACATATTGCAGAAATGTCGTCAGAAATAACACCGAAGATTGAAGCACAAGAAACGCGTATTTCAGAAATGTCGGCACAAATTTCAGCACAGATATCATCTCAGATCTCCACACAACTAGAAGAGCAGGAAGTCCGTATATCATCTAAACTGGAAGCGCATATGGAAGAAAAATTAACCCAGTTTCATGAAGGCTTCAGTGGTCGACAGGATAAAATCGAGGCCGAGGTGGATGCTTTGAGAGGACGTATTGAGCAGTTACAACTAAATCGTCCAGCAGTTTCAGCGAGTAATCCAAAGGTAAAAACACCATCCTTTGACGGTTCTGTTCCTTTCCAGGTCTTTAAGCTACAATTTGAGAAGATTGCAACAGTGAACAACTGGAATGCTGAAGATAAAGTTGCTGCACTCTTCGTAGCATTGAAAAGACCAGCTGCCGAAATCTTATAGACGATTCCAGAGTACGAACGGAACAGTTATGAAGCATTGATGGCTGCTGTAGAACGACGTTATGGAAGCGAGCTAAGAAAATAGATATTCCAAATTGAGTTGCAAAACCGCTACCAAAAAGCAAATGAGACTTTGCAGGAGTTTGCGTCAGATGTCGAAAGGCTTGCACATTTGGCGAATGCCGATGCACCCGTGGAATACACCGAAAGAATAAAAATTCAGAGCTTTATAAATGGCATACGGGACGTCGAAACGAATCGAGCCACACACGCAAACCCAAAGCCAACATTTGCAGACGCGGTATCACATGCACTGACTCAGGAAACTGCCTCACTATTGAGTAAACCAGCATACAAAGCTCATCGTGTTGAAGTAGAAAGGCCAGAGGGGGTAGACGCAAGATTGGAGGCGCTGAAAGCATCGCAAAAGCGGAGTGAAAAAATTATCAAATGCTTCAAATGCTTGAAGTCCGGTCACATTGCACGTCATTGCGATCTTGGTCCTAATAGTTCCAACAATGTGGGTGGCCGTAAACGCAAAGCTGGAGGAGATGAGCAAGAGCGAGTAAGAGGTAGAGATCGAGAGCTAGATCCAGCTATTGAACACCCTGTGATATCTGTGTTGCAAATTGGTAGAAAATCGAGCAGTCTTACCATCAGAGAGAATGTGGATGGTAAAGAACGTGTACTGACTGTAGATACGGGCGCATCTCATTCCTTGATCCGATCTGACTTGGTCAACAGGAGAATAAAACCGTTACTTGGAGCAAGGTTGCGTACGGTCACTGGCGAGTATAACCAAGTTCAGGGAGAAGTGATATGTGAAGTCTTGATTGGAAAGGTCACGGTTCTACACAAATTCGTTGTGGCGATGATCGCTGAAGAAGTCATATTGGGAGTGGACTTCTTGGTTGACCATGACATCAAGATCGATATGCAGAGAAGGGTGATGCGCTATGAGAACTAGGATGTACCACTTAACTTCAAGTTGGAGAAAGGGTTCAGTAGTAATCGAGTAATGGTGGAGAAGACTCGACAAAGGCCGCGAAAGTCAAAAGGAAAGGTTGATGGATCGAATGGGCCAAATAAAGAGAAATTAAAAGTATCTGCGAGAAAAAGACCGGCATCGACAAACCCCAATGGACACACTAAAACGACTGAAAGAAATTTTCAGAAAGAATGCGAGGGTGGTTTCAAGCCAGCGCGCACTACTGTTGTGAAACGTCCAGACGATAATGATGATGCAAAGTTAATCTGTCAAGATCAAGCTCTGCGAAGTAGTTCTTCATTGGCCATCTCTAAGCCGATGCTAAGCAGTGACGTGAATTCACATCCATAGATCAATCATTATGTATCTACATAAACGAAACAATAATTGCGTCTACACATATGTACCATGTACGTATACGAGCAGCGGAGAGTCAATGCACAAACACATGCATATATCTGAGATACTCCTATAAGTATGCAATGAGAAAAACTATAAAATTGTGCAATTGTAGTTACAGCTGAGAAGTTTGAGAACTGCTGGACTGGGAGATTCTGGAAGCGCCTAGAAGATGCGAAGGTTGAAATCAAAGAGTATAAAAAGCGGCAATTGTAGAGGCGCTGGAATTCAGTTTGATTTGAGGTGTCAAGCAGTTTCGACTAAGACGCTATCTAGCGAGTAAGAGCAGTATTATTTTGAATAGTAGAGTTTCATTTGAGCTATCAATCAGTTTGGTTATTAAGCAAGCTATTCGTTGCACAGTTTGAGTGTTATTTTGAAGTACTTCAATAAAGGCCATTTTGCATTATTACAAATTGGAGTTATTTATTCAACAGTTTAGTGATTCGAACTTAGCAGAGGATTGCAAATAAGAGGATTTGCAAGTAAATTCGTTACAATATGGTACAATGAAAGCCGTTAGATCCGATTTAGGGACGGAATACAAAAATGAATTATTCTCGGAATTAACAAAACTTTTAAAAATTAATCATGATTTCTCAACAGCTTATCACCGCGAAACTGTTGGTACTGTTGAAAGAAACCATAGAGTCTTTAACGAATATTTACGTGCGTATCTAGATGAAACGTATTCAGATTGGGATACGTATTTGAAATACTTTACATTTTTACATAATAATACAAGTAGTTCGGTTTTCGATAATAAATTTACTCCTTTCGAATTAATATTAGGCAGGAAATCTACAATGCCACATGAATTAAAAAAGGAACAAATCGATCCGATCTATAATGTAGAATATTATACAAAAGAGCTAAAATATAGAATGCAAAAATCTCATAAAATGGCAACAAATTTGATTAATAAACATAAAATTAGAAATAAAGAATTATATGATAAAACGGCTAAGCCTTTAGAAATTAAAATTTATGATAGGGTTTTAGTAGAAACAGAACCGAGAAATAAACATAGAAATATATATCAAGGTCCCTACATAATAAAGACTATCGATGGACCAAATGTAAAAGTTTTTGATGAAATTAATAAAATTGAAAAAACTGTACACAAAAATCGTATACAAAAAAATTAATTATCTTGATAGTCGAAAACAATCCTTAAATATAAACCTACTTTAAGAACATGCCAATGAAGGCCAAACTAAACAAACTATTAAAAAAAAAAAAAAAAAAATGTAAGGCGCTATAACCTCCGAAGAGATCTAAAGCCGAGCTTCTCTTCCAATTTGCGTCGTGCTCCTCTTGATTTTCCCTACAAATTGGCCGGACGGGACCTACATGTTTTATGCCGACTCCGAACGGCATCTGCAAGGCAGATGAGTTTTCACTGAAAGCTTTTCATGGCAGAAATACACTCGGAGCGCTTGCCAGTCACTGCCGAGGGGCGACCCCGCTTAGAAAAAATTTCTTCTAATTGAAAAACCTTATTTCTAAAATTTTGATGTTGCTTTGCCCGGGAGTTGAACCCAGGGCGTACGGTGTGATAGGCGGAGCACGCTACCATCACACCACGGTGGCCCCCACTATTAATGTTAATATTTTATACGGCCTAATGTACAAAATTTATATGTTAAATTTGAAATACTTAATAAATATACATATATTTACTCAATTTAATATTAAGCATACATTTTTTAAAAAAATAGTAACAGCTCACTTCAAACTAAAAACATTATTTTTTACACATTTCATTTTCTTATAGATACAAATCTTAATCCTAGTAAAGCCTAAAGAAGAATGTGGCAAGACTGATCACCTTGCCAAATTCTTCTTTTCTAAAGGGGGATGATGTAGTGTCATGTAGTGCCAGCCAACTAAAAACTAAAAATAAAACTAAAAAACTGGCATCACCCCCACATGCAACCATGCATGTATGCACTTGGCATTACTGGGTGAAAGAGTCGAATGACGGAGAGAATTCTGATTAGCTGAATCTCCCGTTACTCGACGCTATTACGCCATTGCATTATGCGATTTTCCCGTTATGCACTTTTGCATACCGGCAAAGCCGCTTTTGAAGCGTCAGCAGTTTTTCAGTTTTTGAGTAGAGTGGAAGTGAACCGGCCGCCGCGCTAGACGCGCAAGTTAGATAAAGCTAAGTAAAATTAAAGTGAAACAAACTAAGAAGACAAAAACTAGATTGTTAAAATAAGAACTTAAAACCACTTTTAAATAAAATAAACTAAAAGGTTAAAATAGTCTTTTGTTGTGTATGTGTGCGTGCGGATGCGAGCCAAAAATTAAATGGCATTTAAATGCCACTTTACACTTCGAAGTGTCATACTTATGGCCAAACACTTAGAATACCTGGTGAATTAATTATTTAATTATTAAAATACTATTGCGACGAGAATGCGGTAGGAGTGGAAGAGGTGGTTCAGTGGTAGCTTGGTGGGCTTTCCGTGCGTGCCCTAAGTTTCGCTTTGAGGGAGGAAACATAACTTTACAAGTGGGCGTTTGATGGTGCCGGTTTGAGTGCGAACGTCGACAACGCGTGTATGACCATCTGGCCCGGGATATATTTTCTCAATGCGTTCTAGACGCCACTCTGTAGGAGGGAGTGAGTCGTCGTGACTACAAACGCATTCACCGACTTTGGGTTCAGTTTGTGGATTTCTCTACTTTTGCCATTTCTGCAGATCCTTTATGTAATCTTCTTTCCATCTTTTGCTGAATTTGTGATGGATGCTTTTCACCCTTTCCCAACGGTTCATAAGGGACAAATCTGCATGATCCACTTCCGGGATGGCCAGGAGAGGGCAGCCTCTGAGGAAGTGGCCGGGGGTGAGAGCAGTGAAGTCGGAGGGGTCTTGAGATAGAGGTGAAATCGGGCGAGAGTTTAAGACGACTTCTATTCTTACCAAGAGGGTGGTAAATTCTTCAAATGTGAAGGTATGAGTTCCTGCAGTCCTTTTAAAATGGAATTTGAAACTTTTTACTGCGGCCTCCCACAGACCACCCATATGGGAGCACCGGGGGGAATAAACTGCCAGTTAATACCTTGAGGGGAGTATTTCTTAATGACTTCTTGGGAGGCAGTTTTCCGAAAGTCGACAAATTCCTTTTCGGTTGCCGTTTTGGCTCCTGTAAACGTTGTTCCATTATCGCTCACCATTTTTGCTGAGTATCCGCGACGTCCGACGAAGCGAGCGAACGCTGCGAGAAAAGCGTTAGTTGTTAGATCGGAGCATAACTCAAGGTGGACAGCTTTTGTAGAGAAACACACAAAAACTGCCACGTAACCTTTTAGTAGGGTGTGAGACCTTAGCATAGAGGCTTTTACGTGAAAAGGCCCCGCAAAGTCAACACCGGTAATAGTAAAAGGAGGAGCATAAGTGTACCATTCCGGGGCAACGCTGCCATGATTTGCGAGCGCATCTGCTGTTTATGGAGGGTACAGGTCTTACATTGGAGTATGCATTTCTTTATAAGGGGTTTGAGCCGAGGGATATAGATTTCCTGCCTTAGGCATTGTTGCAAGAGACGTGCCTCGGCGTGGAGAAATAGCTCATGCAGGAATTTAACAAAGAGAGTCGCGGGATGATAGAGTTTCCGGGATGGAGATAGGGTGTCGTTCTTTAAACGTCATGGTCGAGTGGGCTAATCTCCCATTCACCCGAAGCAGGCCATCTTTGTCGAGATATGGACTAAGTGCCAAGTGGGGGCTTCGTTTGTCTATCACCTTGGAGTTTTCTAAACATGCCTTTTCACGGGGAAAGAAGCGGGTTTGCGTCAAGGCTATAATCTTACATTTTGCTGTACGGAGATCATCGTAAGAGAGAGTGGAGGACACGGAACGTGTGCCTCCTGTTCGATGACTCAGGTTGCGGATGAATTTTAATACATATGCCATAACCCTAAGGGCTCGGGAAAAGGAGGAGAATCGGTCGAGAAAATCCGGTTCATCTTCCGTGGCGAGTAGAGCTTTGACTCGGCGTATCTCCGGTGGGTTGGTGTTTCGTACAATGCATTTTGGCCAGGCTTCTAGGGGCAAAGTCAGCCACTCAGGGCCATTCCACCATAACAGAGAACTAGCCAAGTCGATGGATTTACATCCTCGAGTGCCAATCTCCTCTGGGTTATCGCGAGTGCCGACATGTTTCCATGACGCATTTCCGACGAGATCCATTATTTCAGCGGTGCGGTTAGAGACAAAGGTCTTCCAAATATGGGGGGGGGGGGTTTCCAGCCATGCTAGCACTATTTCCGAGTCAAACGATAGTATTACTTTTGTAATAGAGAGGTTTGACTGGACGACAGCGACTAAACGTGCCAAAAGAAGAGCCGCGCATAGTTCTAGCCTTGGCAGGCTGGAAGTGCGAAAGGGTGCAACATTACCCTTGGAAACAAAGAGATGAGAGGAGGTACTGGTCGTGAGTGGTCTGAACATATATATTGGCGCAGTATGCATTTTCCGATGCGTCACAGAATCCATGCAGCTCTACTTGCTGGTTGGGGTTATAGTTGACCCATTGGGCGACCTTAATGTTCGAGATACCGTACACATTTTTTGTGAATTGAGACCACTTTATGAGACGAAGGGGTTTGACTTCTTCATCCCAGTCGGTTCCGTCTATCCACAACTCTTGGAGAAGAATCTTTGCCTGAATCATTATCGGCGTAAGCCACCCTGCGGGGTCAAAAAGTTTAGCGACAGAGGAGAGGATCTGACGCTTTGTCCTAGCAGACGACAGGGGTATAGAGTCGACTGTGTACGAGAAGGTGTCGGTGAAGGCGTTCCATTGAATGCCGAGAGTTTTGGCGTTACTTGTTTTCTCTAACTCTAGGAGATTTGTATCGAGCAAATCCTCTTTGTCGACATCTTTCAGAATACTAGGGTGGTTGGCAGTTATTTTTCGTAATGGGAATCCTGCTGAAACGAGCGCTTGGACGACTTGAGAGAGAGATTTTTCAGCCGAGAGAATATCATGGCTACCAGAGAGAATGTCATCTATATACGTTTCTTTGGTCAAGACAGGGACGGATTTGGGGAAAGTTTCTTCTACATATTTGGCCAGTTGGTGAAGAATACGTATGGCGAGGTAGGGGGTACAGTTCACACCAAATGTGACTGTTTTCAGACGATAGAGCTTTATGGGGTCGCTCGGGAGCATAAGGAGCATTAGATCGGGTTGGAGGGTAGGTCCGGTATAGAGAACATCATTAAGAGAATATCGTGATGCTGATTTCTTCGAGGCGTTAAATACGACCCTTACCTTCGTGGTTTTTTCTCGGGCTTTATAACCGCATGATTGGGGAGATAAAACGAGGCGCATTTTCCTTCGTTGAATTTTTCATGGGAACCCGTTTCTTCCATATGATCGAGGGTGATGTATTCTTCTAATAAATTATCATATAGTTCCTTGAGATTTCCTTTTCTGGGGAGAGTCTTTTCCATCCCTAAAAATTGGCTGAGGACCGAGGGGCGCGAATTGGATAAGGAGATCGCGTCAGGAAAGCTAGGCTTAAAGGGGAGCCTGACCACATAACGTCCATTATCCGCGCGGGTAGTTGTGCCTGTGTAATAATTTTCACAAAACTCATCTTCAGGAGTTTTGTCATTGAAACTGGGTATTTCTTCCAACTCCCAAAACTTCCGTAGTAGGGAGCTTAGTTCGCTATTAGTTACCTCTGAGACTTGTATGGAGTAGGAGGTTACTTCCACGGGCGTCTTGCCGCTGATGATCCATCCAAAGATCGTGTTCTGAGCTAACAGATGGGGTGAGAGCTTTTCAACGCCTTCCTTAATTATGTGGGGTATTATTTCACTACCTAGAACAAGGTCTATTTGAGATGGAGAGTGAAAATTTGAATCCGCAAGATTGAGGTGCGCCCGTTTCGCTTGGAGTTCGTTGGTCATTTGGAAGCTTGGGAGCATTTTCGTCAGCCGAGGTAATACTATCGCTTCCGCATTGATTTTTGTTTGCTTATCGGCGGAAACAAGGGTCAGGGAACACAGTTTATTTGAGGTTTGCACTACTTTCCCTCCCATGCCAGAGATTTCAAAACTTGGAGGGATTTATAAGGGAGTCTGATCCTGTCTTGGGGTCTTGTGGAAATGAAGGTTCTTTCAGATCCCTGATCTACGAGAGCTCAAAGCTTGAATATCTCCCTTCTATGTTCTGCCGGGACGATAGCCGTAAGCAAAATTGTTTTACAATCAGTTTCTGCACAGAACGATTGTACTTGGCTTTTCTGAGAGCACGAAGGTCGGCTTGATCCGGGGTTTTATCGGATGAGTTAATGGGGTTTGTCGTTGTGGTTTGGGAGGTTGTCTTTTGCGATCGGGAGGGTTGTCTCTTCGGCGTGGGTGAAGTGTCTTCATGAAGCACTGAGTTGTGCCGATCTCGACATTGATTGCAGGTTTGACTGCTAGGACAATCTTTCAACATGTGTGACTGGGAGAGACAATTGAAACACATGTTGTTTTCTTTGGCAAACTTCCTGCGGTCAGAGGTAGACAATTTCTTAAATTTGAAATAATTTATTAAGGGATGAGAAAAGGTTTTGCACATTGAGCATTTGTACATTGTTCGATTCTCTGTTGCGTGAGACTGCGTGTGGGAGGTCGATTTGTTTGGAAACGAATATGACGGTTGAGGTTTAAATGGCGGCCTAGTTTGAGGGGGAGCGAATTTACTTTTACTTGGGCGCCATTTATCAACTCTTTCTACCACTTCGTATCGAGTTGTGAGGAACTGGTCCATTTGGGATCATTTGGGAAGTTCTCTTCTTGAGGTTAGAGATTGCTCCCACAACGTTACTGTATTTTCTGAGAGTTTGGAGGTAACGAGGTATATAAGAATTGGGTCCAAGTCATCTGTGGAGACTTGTTGCGTGCCGAGAATTTGAAGGCACTTATTTACCGACGGTTGCAACTTTTGAATGTCCTCACTGTTTTCTGCGGTGATCGTTTGTAAATTCCTTAGGGCCCGTATTTGATTATCTACGAGAACTCGTCTGTTCTCGTATCGGGACCTTAGCGCTTCCCACGCTAAGGCAAAGTTGTCATCCGTCAAGCGAAATTGATTGATTATTTCAGCTGCCTTTCCTTGGGTTTTGTATCTGAGGTGATACAATTTTTGCACTGGGGAGAGTTTGGGGTGGTTAATGTAAACAGCTGTGAACATGTCACGAAACAAGGCCATTTTACATAACCACCATAAAATATTTCGGTATCGCAGGGAGGGATTTTTAGCGAAATACCGGAGTTGTCGGATGGACCCGGTGTGACGGTAGGGGGCGCGGGTGAATTTGCTTGTTTAAGCAACTGAAACTGGTCTTCGATCTGGGCTTTTGTGTCTTCATACGCTATGAGACGGGACCTGTATTTACTATTAGCAGATGTTGGAAAATCTTCGGGCAGGTCCTGATCTGGGGTTTCGACAATTTCATCGAAAGCGTGTTGGACTCTATTCCAGAATTTTTCGATGTTCGGATTTTTTATATTGAGGGAAGGCTCAGTGTTGTCTTGGAGAGACATCGACCTAAACCGAGCACAATAACCCATGAAATTGTCCGTTTCGGATATAACTTTTTTGGGGGCAGACGAGAATTTAAATCTTCTAACCGTTTTACTTTGTCTGGTTTCCTCGTCACTCATTTTTGAGCTTAGTTTTATCACGATGAGAGTTGAGAAGGATTAATAAAATTTAACTTAGAGAGAAAAATTTTATATATTTTTTTTTTTTTTTTGAAGAGAGAGTATTTGCTTTTAACAATGATAGGGAGTTACGTAGGGTTGGTTTTTGGCGACTACGACAGTCGCTCAAACAGATGAAAAACTACTTAATTTACACGTTTACAACACATTTTCATTTAATTTTTTAAAAGAGATTCCGCGAATAAGATCTGAAATTACTTACGATAAAGATAAAAAAACAACAAATTTAACAATTTTTGCGCATATAAAACATAAAAAACTCGAGTTACTTAGTTTTGAGCTTGTTAACGAAATAATTACTTTAGAGAAATTATTTTCTAGGCCTGAAACTGAAGCCAGCAAACGAAAAATTAAGCAAATAGAATGGCCTAAGGATGATATTTTTTCAATCATTTTTCAATTACAAATTTAAAAGACTGCGGAAATAAAATTTTAAAATCACTAGAAATTATTCTAACAGATCCCGTAGAGACTGTAACAGACAATGATAAAAAACTTAAGTTAATGACTATTTACCACGACGACCCAATTTCAGGAGGACTTTGTGGTATGAAAAAACTTTACGCGAAACTAAGAACAAAATTTTATTGGAAAACATGACTCGTGATATAGAAAAATATGTTAAAAGTTGTAACAAATGTCTTTTAAACAAGGTTAAACCTAAAACGAAAGAAAAACTCGTTTTAACACCAACTCCTTGTAAACCATTTGATCTACTAGTTATAGATAGAATAGGACCTCTTCCTGAGTCCAAACACGGTAACAAGTTCGCAGTTACCATGATTTGCGACATGACCAAATATCTGGTAACAGTTGCTATACCAGACAAATCAGCAAAAACAATTGCTTAAGCCATTTTCGAAACATTTATTATAACCTACGGCGTAATGAACGCCATAAAATCAGATTTAGGTACAGAATTTAAAAATTAATTATTTGAAGAATTAACTAAACTTTTAAATATTAAACATAATTTTTCAGCTGCATGCCATCACGAAACTGTTGGTACAATTGAACGTAATCATAGAGTCTTTAATGAATACTTACATACGTGCATATTTAAACAATACTTTTTATGATTGGGATATTTACTTAAAATGCTTTACTCTCCTACACAATACAACAACTAGCACAGTTTTCGACAATAAATTTTCTCCCTTCGAGTTAATCCGAACCAATTAATAGAATGCAAAAGAAGAATATGGCACACGTGTTTAATTTGCCAAATTCTTCTTTTGAAGAGGAAGGGTGATACAAGGAACATAAGCGTTAGGCAAAAGTATTATAAGGTATTTTATGTGGTGGGGCCTTAAGTTGCATTTGACAGGCGCGTGCAGTTGGCAACGCGCATGTCAAATACAACTGCGGCCCACGTCACTGGTATAAAAATCGGATACATAATAAATTTGCACTTAAGCCGGACGGACGTGTCCAAATACAAAGTTTGTGTAATTATTGAAGTTTTTTGGAAGCCGGAACTTTTATCGTGATCGCCGTGTGACCACGCTCCTATTGTAAATTTTCGTGTTGATACCTTTGAGGAGCTGAGAGGAGAAACAATAGAAAAATTGGCTGAGAGTATAAAACAGCGACGGTTTGGAAGAGGCGCCCTCCGAGACGACGCAGCAATTATTGCAGCAAATTACTGAAGACGTTTAATGCTGGATGTGCAATATGGCGGACAACCGAAGTTGTCCAATAATTTATTAGTTTTTAATAATTCCAATTTAGAATATCGTTCTAACTATAACACAAACTATATATACATATATACATTTCAAAGCTTACATTAAGCTCCCAACAATTAATCAAATTTTCATCAGTTTCCCAGACTTATAACAAACTTTCAAAAAATTTCTGAGTGTGCAGTTTTGTAGCTCATATAACTCTAGTGTATAATGTGCAAGTTTCAAGAGGACATTTTTTCCATACACCGCATGAACAAAATTTGTTTTTATATGGAAGATATGAGCAACACCCTCGGGGAAAAAAATTGACAAACATTAACGGTAATTCTCATCTACTTGAAACTTGCACACTATTACACTACAATTGAATGAGCTTCAAGACTGCACATTCAGAAATTCTCTAAAAACTATTAATAAAAAAAGTTTCGAAAATTGATAAAAATTTGATTAATTCAACTTTAAAATTTATTATAATTATACATGTGTATGTATGTGGTTTGTGTTGTAGTTCGAACTATGTTATACATGAAAAATGAAAAAGCTCTTTCATATACAAAGTTGTTATGTAATTATAATGTATGTAAATTTGTTTATTTTTTCACAAGTTTCTGACCACAGGCGCTATCAAAAGTGACAACTTGCGGCGTTGCCATAGAGAAAAAATGTATGCAATTTTATCTTAGAGTTGTATTTTCAAGCAAAGGGGTGAATTAAATAGGTTAAGTGATTTGTGTTGAAACTTTATTTTGAACCGAACCGAACTATTTTTTTGGGTGGGTTTCGGTTCGGTTTTTGGAGTTAAGAGACAAAAAACGGTTCGGTTTGTGGTTCGGTTCAAAGTTCCGAAATAGCGGCTGGTTCGGTTCATGAACCGGTTTGTAGCCCTGGTAGTGAATATATGTACATATATACTTACATATGAATGTCCCCATTCATTCAACAACGGGGTTCAATGTTTTGGATAGGTAACTGTGAATCTGCACAAAAAGTGCATTTGAATAAAATATGATTGCCTGATGATGATTACGTTGGCGGTTTTCGAAATGGTTCCATCGCAATATGCCAGTAAATGTTTCGTTCTTTTCAGTTTCTCTTAGAAAAACATAATAATTGAAATTCAATTATTATAAGCCGGTCTTACGCTCACAAATTCTTAAATATAAAATATGATTTTTCAGTTGGCTGTCAGTTGACTGACCTCTGAATTATGCTAAAGCGTGCCTGTTCATATGTTTGTAAGTATGTCAGAATGAGTGAAACATCAAGACATACAACACCACCCGTTCGTCATTCACTTTATGACCTAATTAAATTTTGGTTTATGTCAGTGTAATTGTTGTAGTTTAGTAACATAGTAATTTATGACATAATTTTAAAATTTTGTTTTTTGTTTACATTTGATTTGTAAGCGCTATTTGTATATTTTTTCTCTTTTTGATTTGTTTGCATGAGTGCTGAAAATTTGCCTATGCACTATGATATTCTTATGGTGTAGGGTACAACTAGTTTGTTTATTAATTACTTTGATTTATATTGATATTTATTATTATTTTTTTTTTTCATTTATATTTTCTACATTATAGGGAAATAAAGTGTAATTATTTTTAGTATCTATGTTTTCTATTCTATAGGGATTGAATGTAAAAATATTTTTCCTATCAATATTTTCTACTCTAAAGGGATTAAATATAAAAATATTTCATTACATAATTTTTCGGTCAATTTATTTATAGTATTAACTAGGATTTTTTGTTAGGCTAATTTGATGCAAATAAAATAACTTATTTCATCTTTCAACCCAACGTTTCGCTAGTCTCTCTAGCTTTTTCAAGGGTGCTCTCTGTATTTAATAACAACAACTAAGGAAGGGCTAAGTTCGGGTGTAACCGAGCATTACATACTCAGTTGAGATCTATGGAGACAAAATAAGGGAAAATCACCATGTAGGAAAATGAACCTAGGGTAACCCTAGAATGTGTTTGTATGACATGTGTATCAAATGGAAGGTATTAAAGAGTATTTTAATAGGGAGTGGGCCATAGTTCTATAGATGGACGCCATTTAGGGATATCGCCATAAAGGTGGACCAGGGCTGACTCTAGAATTTGTTTGCACGATATGGGTATCAAATGAAAATTGTTAAGGAGTATTTTAAAATGGAGTGGGCCTTAGTTCTATAGGTGGACGCATTTTCGAGATATCGCCATAAAGGTGGACGAGGGGTGACTCTAGAATTTGTTTGTACGATATGGGTATCAAATAAAAGGTGTTAATGAGTATTTTAAAAGGGAGTACTCCTTAGTTCTATGGGTGGACGCCTTTTCGTGATATCGCCATAAAGGTGGACCAGGGGTGACTCTAGAATTTGTTTGTACGATATGGGTATCAAATGAAAGGTGTTAATGAGTATTTTAAAAGGGAGTGGTTCTTAGTTCTATAGGTGGACGCCTTTTCGGGATATCGCCATAAAGGTGGGCCAGGGGTGACTCTAGAATTTGTTTGTACGATATGGGTATCCAAATGAAAGGTGTTAATGGGTATTTTAAAAGGGAGTGGGCCTTAGTTCTATAGGTGGATGCCTTTTCGGGATATCGTTATAAAGGTGGACCAGGGTTGACTCTAGAATGCGTTTGTACAATATGGGTATCAAAATAAAAATGGTAATGACTATTTTAAAAGGCCTACTCCGCCTTAGTTCTACTTGTGGCCGCCTTTTCGGGATATCGCCATAAAGGTGGACCAGGGGTGACTCTATAATGTGTTTGTACGATATGGGTATCAAATTAAAGGTATTAATGAGGGTTTTAGAAGGGAGTGGTGGTAGTTGTATATGTGAAGGCGTTTTCGAGATATCGACCAAAATGTGGACCAGGGTGACCCAGACCATCATCTGTCGGGTACCGCTAATTTATTTATATATGTAATACCACGAACAGTATTCCTGCCAAGATTCCAAGGGCTTTTGATTTCGCCCTGCAGAACTTTTTCATTTCATTCTACTTAATATGGTAGGTGTCACACCCATTTTACAAAGTTTTTTTCTAAAGTTATATTTTACGTCAATAAACCAATCCAATTACCATGTTTCATCCCTTTTTTCGTATTTGGTATAGAATAATGGCATTTTTTTTCGTTTTTCGTAATTTTCGATATCGAAAAAGTGGGCGTGGTCATAGTCGGATTTCGGCCATTTTTTTACCAATACAAAGTGAGTTCAGATGAGTACGTGACCTGAGTTTAGTAAAGATATATCGATCTTTGCTCAAGTTATCGTGTTAAAGGCCGAGCGGAAGGACAGACGGTCGACTGTGTATAAAAACTGGGCGTGGCTTCAACCGATTTCAACCTTTTTCGCAGAAAACAGTTATTGTCCTAGAATCTAATCCCTTACCAAATTTAACAAGGATTGGTAAATTTTTGTTCGACTTATGGCATTAAAAGTATACTAGACAAATTAAATGAAAAAGGGCGGAGCCACGCCAATTTTGAGAATTTGTTTTATTTTTGGATTTTATTTCCCCATATCATTACTGGAGTTGAATGTTGACATAATTTACTTATATACTGTAAAAATATTAACTTTTTTTTTGTAATTTGACTTTAAAAAGAAATTTTTTTTAAAAGTTGGCGTTGTCGTTCTCCGATTTTGCAAATTTTTATAAGGCATATACATAATACTAGCAGTAACGTTCCTGCGAAATTTCATCATGATATCTTCAAAGACTGCCAAATTACAGCTTGCAAAATACCTTTTTTTAAAAGTGGGCGGTGCCACGCCCATTGTCCCAGATTTTAAAAATTTTCTATTCTGCGTCATAAGTTAAATTTACCTACCAAGTTTCATTGCTTCATCCGTCTTTGGTAATGAATTATCGCACTTTTTGTGTTTTTCGAAATTTTCGATATCGAAAAAGTGGGCGTGGTTATGGTCCGATTTCGGTCATTTTAAATAGCGCTCTGAGATGTGTGTCCAGGAACCTACATACCAAATTTCATCAAGATACCTCAAAATTTACTCAAGTTATCGTGTTAACGGACAGACGGACGGACGGACATGGCTCAATCAAATTTTTATTCGATACTGATTAATTTGATATATGGAAGTCTATGTCTATCTCGATTCCTTTATACCTGTACAACCAACTGTTATCCAATCAAAGTTAATATACTCTGTGAGCTCTGCTCAACTGAGTATAAAAACAAAAAAAAATACATTAAAGTGAAAAACATGACATCCAAACATTATGTGTTTAAAAAAATGTGTTATAAAATATAATTATTCAGGGTTTTTTGCCTCGTGATTGGGATATTTGTTTGTATGTAATATTGTGACCAATAATGTTTGGATGTCATGTTTCTCACATTAATGTATTGTTTTTTGTTTTGATTATTAAATACAGAGAGCACCCTTGAAAAAGCTAGAGAGACTAGCGAAACGTCGGGTTGAAAGATGAAATAAGTTATTTTGTTTGCATCAAACGCCAAATGGTCAAAATAGCCAAACAAAATTCCTAGTTAATAGTAAAAATATTTCTCCTATTGATATTTTCTATTCTACAGGGCCCTATATATCTACTATCTAACTAAACTAGGTATAAAGGATCCTATTATCTAAAATTATGACCTCTCAAACAAAGCTTTTGTATTGTTATTTTATTTCACTTGAGCCTAACTAAAATTAAGAGTTATAATAGAATGTCCGTAACTAATTGATTGGGAATTAACAATACATAATAAATTTTAATAAATTGACACTAATGTAAAAAGCGAGCGAGAGTTTCCGAGCATATTACATAAAAAAAATTGAGTAGCTACAGTTGTTGCAAGGGAAAGGTATAGTAAAAGTAGTTAAACCAATGGGTAAAAAGAAGGTACAGTGGATGCAAACACTTTTCATATCTTTTATTATACCATTTTTCACATTTTCCAGTAATATTTTCATCTGATCTTCTTCATCATGCTATTTATGTCTGGGTGGCCAAAAACAGGATTGTCATGATATTTATGAAGAACTTCTTATATTTTTAAATTTATTTAATAATTTGGGAAAAATTTAAACAACGTGACATCAGGACGGACAAGGCGACAGCTGTTTCCATTATACCTTGTAAATCTCTTCAAAGCCCTTTCTCCCGGGAGTGGGAGTCGAACCCGCACTCCTACGATAGTTGAAATGGTTATAAACGCATTCAGCTACGTCATGCCTTAGTTGTTGTAAAGTTTTTCCCAATTGCCTTCTTTTTGCATATTTTAATCTTTTACACATTGCATACTTCGTATGCAATTATGTGTTAAAGCTATGCTTGGTACGGCGGTTTTCAAAGAAACTTTGGTTTTGTTGCTGTTGTTTTTTTGTTCTATTTATAGAACTACAACGAATTAACAAATTTTGTCTGTTTGTATGATTTGATAATCGGGGATTGTCCGTATTGCTTTTTTTTAATGTATGAAAACATTTATTTCAAGCAATTTTTTTAATTTTCTAATTTATTTAATAATTTGGGAAAAATTTAAACAACGTGACATCAGGACGGACAAGGCGACAGCTGTTTCGATTATACCTTGTAAATCTCTTCAAAGCCTTTTCTTCCGGGAGTGGGAGTCGAAACCGCACTCCTACGATAGTTGAAATGGTTATAAACGCATTCAGCTACGTCATGCCTTAGTTATTGTAAAGTTTTTCCCAATTGCCTTCTTTTTGCATATTTTAACCTTTTACACATTGCATACTTCGTATGCAATTATGTCTTAAAGCTATGCTTGGTACGGCGGTTTTCAAAGAAACTTTGGTTTTGTTGCTGTTTTTTTTTTTTGTTCTATTTATAGAAATACAACGAATTAACCAATTTTGTCTATTTGTATGATTTGATAATCGGGGATTGCCCGTATTGCTTTTTTTTAATGTATGAAAACATTTATTTCAAGCAATTTTTTAAATTTTCTAATTTATTTAATAATTTGGGAAAAATTTAAACAACGTGACATCAGGACGGACAAGGCGACAGCTGTTTCGATTATACCTTGTAAATCTCTTCAAAGCCTTTTCTCCCGGGAGTGGGAGTCGAACCCGCACTCCTACGATAGTTGAAATGGTTATAAACGCATTCAGCTACGTCATGCCTTAGTTGTTGTAAAGTTTTTCCCAATTGCCTTCTTTTTGCATATTTTAATCTTTTACACATTGCATACTTCGTATGCAATTATGTGTTAAAGCTATGCTTGGTACGGCGGTTTTCAAAGAAACTTTGGTTTTGTTGCTGTTTTTTTTTTTTTTTTGTTCTATTTATCGAACTACAACGAATTAACCAATTTTGTCTGTTTGTATGATTTGATAATCGGGGATTGCCCGTATTGCTTTTTTTTAATGTATGAAAACATTTATTTCAAGCAATTTTTTTAATTTTCTAATTTATTTAATAATTTGGGAAAAATTTAAACAACGTGACATCAGGACGGACAAGGCGACAGCTGTTTCGATTATACCTTGTAAATCTCTTCAAAGCCTTTTCTCCCGGGAGTGGGAGTCGAACCCGCACTCCTACGATAGTTGAAATGGTTATAAACGCATTCAGCTACGTCATGCCTTAGTTGTTGTAAAGTTTTTCCCAATTGCCTTCTTTTTGCATATTTTAATCTTTTACACATTGCATACTTCGTATGCAATTATGTGTTAAAGCTATACTTGGTACGGCGCTCTGAGATGTGTGTCCAGGAACCTACATACCAAATTTCATCAAGATACCTCAAAATTTACTCAAGTTATCGCGTAAACGGACAGACGGACGGACGGACATGGCTCAATCAAATTTTTATTCGATACTGATTAATTTGATATATGGAAGTCTATGTCTATCTCGATTCCTTTATACCTGTACAACCAACTGTTATCCAATCAAAGTTAATATACTCTGTGAGCTCTGCTCAACTGAGTATAAAAACAAAAAATAATACATTAATGTGAAAAACATGGCATCCAAACATTATGTGTTTAACAAAAATTGTTATAAAATACAATTATTCAGGGTTTTTTGCCTCGTGATTGGGATATTTGTTTGTATGTAATATTGTGACCAATAATGTTTGGATGTCATGTTTCTAACAAAAATTTAAACAACGTGACATCAGGACGGACAAGGCGACAGCAGTTTCGATTATACCTTGTAAATCTCTTCAAAGCCTTTTCTCCAGGGAGTGGGAGGCGAACCCGCACTCCTACGATAGTTGAAATGGTTATAAACGCATTCAGCTACGTCATGCCTTAGTTGTTGTAAAGTTTTTCCCAATTGCCTTCTTTTTGCATATTTTAATCTTTTACTCATTGCATACTTCGTATGCAATTATGTGTTAAAGCTATGCTTGGTACGGCGGTTTTCAAAGAAACTTTGGTTTTGTTGCTGTTTTTTTTTGTTCTATTTATAGAACTACAACGAATTAACCAATTTTGTCTGTTTGTATGCTTTGATAATCGGGTATTGTCCGTATTGCTTTTTTTAATGTATGAAAACATTTATTTCAAGCAATTTTTTAAATTTTCTAATTTATTTAATAATTTGGGAAAAATTTAAACAACGTGACATCAGGACGGACAAGGTGACAGCTGTTTCGATTATACCTTGTAAATCTCTTCAAAGCCTTTTCTTCCGGGAGTGGGAGTCGAAACCGCACTCCTACGATAGTTGAAATGGTTATAAACGCATTCAGCTACGTCATGCCTTAGTTGTTGTAAAGTTTTTCCCAATTGCCTTCTTTTTGCATATTTTAATCTTTTACTCATTGCATACTTCGTATGCAATTATGTGTTAAAGCTATGCTTGGTACGGCGGTTTTCAAAGAAACTTTGGTTTTGTTGCTGTTTTTTTTTGTTCTATTTATAGAACTACAACGAATTAACCAATTTTGTCTGTTTGTATGCTTTGATAATCGGGGATTGTCCGTATTGCTTTTTTTAATGTATGAAAACATTTATTTCAAGCAATTTTTTTAATTTTCTAATTTATTTAATAATTTGGGAAAAATTTAAACAACGTGACATCAGGACGGACAAGGTGACAGCTGTTTCGATTATACCTTGTAAATCTCTTCAAAGCCTTTTCTTCCGGGAGTGGGAGTCGAAACCGCACTCCTACGATAGTTGAAATGGTTATAAACGCATTCAGCTACGTCATGCCTTAGTTGTTGTAAAGTTTTTCCCAATTGCCTTCTTTTGGCATATTTTAATCTTTTACACATTGCGTACTTCGTATGCAATTATGTCTTAAAGCTATGCTTGGTACGGCGGTTTTCAAAGAAACTTTGGTTTTGTATTTTTTTTTTTTTTTGTTCTATTTAAAGAACTACAACGAATTAGCCAACTTTGTCTGTTTGTATGATTTGATAATCGGGGATTGCCCGTATTGCTTTTTTTTAATGTATGAAAACATTTATTTCAAGCAATTTTTTAAATTTTCTAATTTATTTAATAATTTGGGAAAAATTTAAACAACGTGACATCAGGACGGACAAGGCGACAGCTGTTTCGATTACACTTTGTAAATCTCTTCAAAGCCTTTTCTCCCGGGAGTGGGAGTCGAACCCGCACTCCTACGATAGTTGAAATGGTTATAAACGCATTCAGCTACGTCATGCCTTAGTTGTTGTAAAGTTTTTCCCAATTGCCTTTTTTTGCATATTTTAATCTTTTACACATTGCATACTTCGTATGCAATTATGTGTTAAAGCTATGCTTGGTACGGCGGTTTTCAAAGAAACTTTGGTTTTGTTGCTGTTTTTTTTTGTTCTATTTATAGAACTACAACGAATTAACCAATTTTGTCTGTTTGTATGATTTGATAATCGGGGGTTGCCCGTATTGCTTTTTTTTAATGTATGAAAACATTTATTTCAAGCAATTTTTTTAATTTTCTAATTTATTTAATAATTTGGGAAAAATTTAAACAACGTGACATCAGGACGGACAAGGCGACAGCTGTTTCGATTATACCTTGTAAATCTCTTCAAAGCCTTTTCTCCCGGGAGTGGGAGTCGAACCCGCACTCCTACGATAGTTGAAATGGTTATAAACGCATTCAGCTACGTCATGCCTTAGTTGTTGTAAAGTGTTTCCCAATTGCCTTCTTTTTGCATATTTTAATCTTTTATACATTGCATACTTCGTATGCAATTATGTGTTAAAGCTATGCTTGGTACGGCGGTTTTCAAAGAAACTTTGGTTTTGTTGCTATTTTTATTTTTTTATTTTGTCGACTTTTGTCACATGCGTAACTTCTGGTGTTGATACAGTTATGGGATTTTTGAGAACTTGACACCTATTTCTTTTTAAGTTTACCTACTCGAGTATTTATAATTATTGACCAATTTGTCTCCTAAGGGACAACTTTATTTTTTTTTTACAAGTCCTAGATTGCCGGCGTTTTTCAGCCTGGTAAAGTATTGTCCTAAATCTATTTTATCCTCAACAATCCGGTTGCTTGTATTTAATATGCCACGAATTTTCTATCCTTTTGGGGAATTGAAAACGAGCGCGACATGTCTTTTGAAAATTTATTTATTTATTAAGCGCTTCATATACATATTACGGAGTTCTCATTGTGACTTTTAGTTTCTTCATTGGCTCGTTCTTAGTTTCCGCTCTTGTGGTATCTTTTATTTTGTTGCATGCTTCCACTGACATTTTCCTTTCTAGCTATGTACTCTTTGAAGCGTTAATTGTGATATTAATACCAAATTCGTTATTTTTATAATAGGTATGTAACTATTTAGAAGAATATTAAGTACATGTAACTTAAAGGATCTGTGATCCTTACACTAAAAAAAATTAAAGGGCCAACTTGCCCTGGGCATTAAATAAGAAAAGAAACTTTATTAGATTTAAGATTCAACACTTTATTCAGTATTCTAAAACTAAGTATGATAGCGGTTAGTATGAAAGCCCCGACGCAACTGCCCTCTGCGTGGATTGCTCCTTCCTTTTATAACATTTTGTCCAGCTACATTCTGTAGCTAGATATATGCGACGTCTGGGTGTGACTGTGGCCTTGACTTCCCGCAGGTGTATTACTTGGCTGGCATGTGCAATGCAAAAGTCTCACAACATTGTGAAATAGAAATATGCTGACTCCGCTTCAATGTGCATAGGTACTGACTTGGTTCCCATAGATTTGATAACGTTGCGCAATATTGTCATTGCGCGATATGATGAAATGCACTTGCCCTTGAAGCGGGTGTTGGGTTGCAATTATGCTGCTTACAATAGTTATGCTAGCGCAGCTGTAGGTGACCCATGGGACTGTGGGAAGAATGATTATGCTGACACAGCGGCAGGTGGCTATGGGATTGTGGGAAAAATGATTATGCTGACACAGCTGCACGTGTAAGCTTCAGCTTGTGGGAATCCAACATGTTGGGGAGCCGCCAGCGTGTTAACTTGTATTTTTATTTAAAATTTTTTCCATCCAAAATGTTTGCTTCATTTTCCTTTCTAGCTATGTACTCTTTGAAGCGTTAATTGTGATATTAATACCAAATTCGTTATTTTTATAATGGGTATGTAACTATTTAGAAGAATATTAAGTACATGTATTTTTATTTTATTTAAATTTTTTTCCATCTTTGAGTTGTGCAAAAATATCATGAGTATCCAAAAAGATTATACAAAGTCTTGGTTTGCTATCGAACTTAGACAGTGCTGATGAAGCTGCCTTAAGAAATTTTACTGTTGATTGAGGCATTTTGAGGGTTACTAGGTAAAGGTTTATTTTCAATTGTTTGTTGCTCTTCCTCAAAATCGTATCGAGTTTGAAGTAATAAAGTAAAAACTTTAAATAATAAGGTATTTAAGTTGATATTTACATCTTGATCAAATTAAGTTTCAGATACGCTCTTGAATGCTTTTCAGATGTCTATATTTAATTATACTCAGTTGAGCAGAGCTCACAGAGTATATTAAGTTTGATTGGATAACGGTTGGTTGTACATATATAAAGGAATCGAGATAGATATAGACTTCCATATATCAAAATAATCAGGATCGAAAAAAAATTTGATTGAGCCATGTCCGTCCGTCCGTCCGTCCGTCCGTCCGTCCGTTAACACGATAACTTGAGTAAATTTTGAGGTATCTTGATGAAATTTGGTATGTAGGTTCCTGAGCACTCATCTCAGATCGCTATTTAAAATGAACGATATCGGACTATAACCACGCCCACTTTTTCGATATCGAAAATTTCGAAAAACCGAAAAAGTGCGATAATTCATTACAAAAGACCAATAAAGCGACGAAACTTGGTAGATAAGTTGAACTTATGACGCAAAATAGAAAATTAGTAATATTTTGGACAATGGGCGTGGCGCCGCCCACTTTTAAAAGAAGGTAATTTAAAATTTTGCAAGCTGTAATTTGGCAGTCGTTGAAGATATCATGATGAAATTTGGCAGGAACGTTACTCTTATTACTATATGTGCGCTTAATAAAAATTAGCAAAATCGGAGAAGGACCACGCCCACTTTAAAAAAAAAAAATTTTTTAAAGTAAAATTTTAACAAAAAATTTAATATCTTTACAGTATATAAGTAAATTATGTCAAGATTCAACTCCAGTAATGATATGGTGCAACAAAGTACAAAAATAAAAGAAAATTTAAAAATGGGCGTGGCTCCGCCCTTTTTCATTTAATTTGTCTAGGATACTTTTAACGCCATAAGTCGAACAAAAATTAACCAATCCTTTTGAAATTTGGTAGGGGCATAGATTTTATGGCGTTAACTGTTTTCTGTGAAACTGGGCGAAATCGGTTGATGTCACGCCCAGTTTTTATACACAGTCGTCCGTCTGTCCTTCCGCATGGCCGTTAACACGATAACTTGAGCGAAAATCGATATATCTTTACTAAGCTCAGTTCACGTACTTATCTGAACTCACTTTATCTTGGTATGAAAAATGAACGAAATCCGACTATGACCACGCCCACTTTTTCGATATCGAAAATTACGAAAAATGAAAAAAATGGCATAATTCTATACCAAATACGAAAAAAGGGATGAAATATGTTAAGGTAATTGGATTGTTCTATTGACGCGAAATATAACTTTAGAAAAAACTTTATAAAATGGTTGTGACACCTACCATATTAAGTAGAAGAAAATGAAAAAGTTCTGCAGGGCGAAATAAAAAACCCTTAAAATCTTGGCAGGTATTACATATATAAATAAATTAGCGGTATCCAACAGATGATGTTCTGGGTCACCCTGGTCCACATTTTGGTCGATATCTGGAAAACGCCTTCACATATACAACTACCACCATTCCCTTTTAAAACTCTCATTAATACCTTTAATTTGATACCCATATCGTACAAACTCATTCTAGAGTCACCCCTGGTCCACCTTTATGGCGATATTTCGAAAAGGCGAACACCTATAGAACGAAGGCCCACTCCCTTTTAAAAATACTCATTAACACCTTTCATTTGATACCCATATCGCACAAACAAAGTCTAGAGTCACCCCTGGTCCAGAAAGGCCCACTCCCTCTTAAAGTACTCATTAACTCCTTTCGTTTGATACCCATATTGCACAAACGAATTCTAGAGTCACCCCTGGCCCACCTTTATGGCGATATCTCGAAACGGCGTCCACCTATGGAACTAAGGATTACTCCCTTTTAAAATAATCATTAACACCTTTCATTTTATACCCATATCGTACAAACGCATTCTAGAGTCACACCTGGTCCATCTTTATGGCGATATCTTGAAAAGGCGTCCACCTATAGAACTAAGGCCCACTCCCTCTTAAAATACTCATTAACTCCTTTCGTTTGATACCCATATTGCACAAACGAATTCTAGAGTCACCCCTGGTCCACCTTTATGGCGATATCTCGAAAAGGGGTCCACCTATAGAACTAAGCCCCACGCCCCTTTAAAATAATCATTAACACCTTTCATTTGATACCCATATCATAGTAACAAATTCTAAAATCACCCCTGGTCCACCGTTATGGCGATATCTCGAAAAGGCGAACACCTATAAAACGAAGGCACACTCCCTTTTAAAAATACTCATTAACACCTTTCATTTGATACCCATATCGTACAAACAAAGTCTAGAGTCACCCCTGGTCCACCTTTATTGCGATACCTCGAAAATGCGTCCACCTATAGAACTAAGGCCAACTCCCTCTTAAAATACTCATTAACTCCTTTCGTTTGATACCCATATTGCACAAACGAATTCTAGAGTCACCCCTGGCACACCTTTATGGCGATATCTCGAAACGGCGTCCACCTATAGAACTAAGGCACACTCCCTTTTAAAATACTCATTAACACCTTTCTTTTGATGCCCATATTGTGCAAACAAATTCTAGGGTCACCCCTGGTCCACCTTTATGGCGATATCTCGAAACGGCGTCCACCTATGGAACTAAGGATTACTCCCTTTTAAAATGCTCATTAACACCTTTCATTTGATACCCATATCGTACAAACGCATTCTAGAGTCACCCCTGGTCCATCTTTACGGCGATATTTCGAAAAGGCGAACACCTATAGAACGAAGGCCCACTCCCTTTTAAAAATACTCATTAACACCTTTCATTTGATACCCATATCGCACAAACAAAGTCTAGAGTCACCCCTGGTCCAGAAAGGCCCACTCCCTCTTAAAGTAGTCATTAACTCCTTTCGTTTGATACCCATATTGCACAAACGAATTCTAGAGTCACCCCTGGCCCACCTTTATGGCGATATCTCGAAACGGCGTCCACCTATGGAACTAAGGATTACTCCCTTTTAAAATGCTCATTAACACCTTTCATTTGATACCCATATCGTACAAACGCATTCTAGAGTCACCCCTGGTCCATCTTTACGGCGATATCTCGAAAAGGCGTCCATCTATAGAACTTAGGTCCACGCCCTTTTAAAATACTCATTAATACCTTTCATTTGATACCCATATCGTACAAACGCATTCTAGAATCAACCCTGGTCCACCTTTATGGCTATATCCCTAAATGGCGTCCACCTATAGAACTATGGCCCACTCCCTCATAAAATATTCTTTAATGCCTTTCATTTGATACACATGTCATACAAACACATTCCAGGGTTTCCCTCGGTTCATTTTCCTACATGGTTATTTTCCCTTATGTTGTCACCATAGCTCTCAACTGAGTATGTAATGTTCGGTTACACCCGAACTTAACCTTCCTTACTTGTTTTTATATAACTTTTGAGCATCATAGCTACTGCAATGGTCAATAGTATGAATACGCAAAATAAAATAACTAGCCAAAATTCTGGAATATTTTGAATATTTTTTGTTTCTTCTTCAACTGGTTGCTAATATTTAAATATTCTGTTCTCTGTTACTTTATTTTCAGAATTTTCCTTTCCTACTTCATATCCGGCTAATGCTCTCATAATGCCGTTTCCTAATTTTTTCCACCAAGACATTGTGAGAAGCAAGAATTTCCTGTTTCTTTATTAATAATCCTTTTTAGGATTTTTGAAAAAGGATTTTAACACTATACTAATTTCTATACTGGCTTTCTAATTAGGCTTTAATAAAATTTCTTCTTTTTATTTCTTATCCTATTATTATTGAATCTAAACGTTCCATTTCACTTTAAAATTTTTTCAATTATGTTAATATTTTTAACACTTAAGTATAATTTATTTTTCCCTTATTTAATTAATTTTACAAAATATTAATTTCTTTACAAAATATTATTTAAAATAATTTCTATGCTATTTTTATTTTTATTTCATTTTCAATTCTATGCCACCTTGGGCTTCAAACTTTTTTTCTATTTTCTTTTTTCTTCATTTTTCTTTGATCTGCCTTAGTTCTATTAGTTACAATTAATTACTTTTATTTTAATTCTATATATATAAAAATGAAATGACTTTCGTACGACCGCGATGCCTGCCCAAAGGGTTCTTTGTGGAAGATTTATAGATAAAGAAAAAATTTAAAAATGTTTGATTTTGCGGCCGAAAAATGCGGAAAGCTGAGATCTCACGATTTCGCATTTTTCTTGCGTTTTCAGTACATTATATGCCACCAAACTACCAAACCGGCGAACCGATTTGGTTTGTGTTTGGAACATGCGTCAGCGCTTTAAAGGAAAACGTTCCTACCATAAACTGACTCCCGGGGTGGTGCTGGAGTCCCGACCCCGGCTTTTGGAAATATAGGTCATAGAATATCTTTGTACGATGTGGATACCAAATGATAGGTTTTAGTTTTAACAAGGAGGTGAAACCGGGTTCATACGAGACCCCGTTCCCGGAATATCGACCAAAATGTGCACTAAGGGTGACCCTAGGATGCTTTTATATGATATGGGTATTAAATTAAAGGTATTAATCATATGTGACCCTTTTAAAGAGATATCGACCAAAATGTAGACCAGGTCTGACCACATGATTTCGCAATTTTATTGCGTTTTCAGTACTTTGTATGCCACCAAAGTACTAAATTGTTGGGCCGATTTGGTTAGTGTTTGGAAAATGCTTTGAAAGGAAACGTTCCTAATGATAGATACCTCATCTCACCTCACCACACCCCTCCTCACCTCACCGCAGCGTTTGGAACATGCGTCAGCGCTTTGAAAGGAAACGTTCCTAATGATATATACCTCATCTGACTTTCACTACACCCCACCTCACCTCATCACACTCCACCCCACCACAAGAATTAGTAATTGTCAGGCATTATTCTTCGGATTTGCGTTTTTTCTTCTTTCATTGCAATTAGTTCTGGTATTAATCAAAAAATAAGTACGTATGTACATGTGAACCAGCGGGAACTTAAAAAGAAAATAAAATGATTGAGATATGTTTAAAACATAGTACACATTGGAAAATTTAGAAAATACATTTAACGATTGAAAAATATTTAAAAAAATCGTAAGCATTGGATTCAGTGATTGCAGCTATTAAAAACTTTTATAAATAAAAAGTGAATTATGTTTATATATTATATTATGCTGATAATAATAAATTTTTGGATCTTTTTTCTAAAGTTTAAAGTTAATTTTTCAGTGAGCACTAATTATGCCCCCAATACGACGAAATATCGGTCGTCGTACACGTAATGCTAGACGTTTGTCAAACCGCTCAGAAGAACAACGCGAACGATTTAATGTAGGCAGACATGACCGAAATGCAAGGTCCTGTTCTGCTCGAAGTGAAGAAGAAAGGGAAGAACGTAATAGAAGTGATAGATTAAGGATGCAGGGTAGTGCGGTTGTTCGTAATCGATCTAAAGGTTGGAGTGAACGTTATAATTTGAATGTTCGTGTTCGTAGAAAAACCCGTGTTCGTAACAATTTAGAACGTGTCGCGTTCGAATACGATCCCGCAGTTGATTATGGTTCATACACATCCATTTTCATTGGCACAATGAATAAAATTTATCAGTATTGTGGTGCGAAAAAATTCAAAAATGAAACAGTGGGGTTGTGCTGTGCAAACGGAAAAATTAAACTGCCGGTATTGCAAGCTCCACCTGAGCCTTTGATTTTATTGATGTTCGGAGCAACAGGACAATCGAAGCATTTTTATAAGCTTTTATTTAGTTTCACTTTTGTTGTCTGTAATGGAATCTTGCAAGTTAAATTTGATACACTTCCCGGTGTCCGATTGAGCTGAAATTTTGCACACGTGTATAACTCCGATGACAATGCAGCATTACTTTGTTAGAAATCGATAAATTAATCGATAACACAGTTATCGGTAAAGATTTGTATTTACTTTGGCATAACAGCCTAAGTCCCATACAAACCCGCCGGTACCTATCCGTGGATTGTGATATTTGGACGTGGTGAATCACGCGTATCACGCGTGGTGAATCTCAACGCTACGAAAAGCGGAGACACAACCCTCTGTTGTATTTCTGTGTATAACCAACATAGCTGAATTTTTAAGGCTGTTTAACTCTGTAATCTTTTCTGTAATTTATTTTGCTTTTGGAAAAATTACCTATTTGAAAAAAGCTGGCTGAAAAATATTGGCATAACAGCTTAAGTTAAATCAAGAATGGAAAATCTTGGAAAATTTGAGCAGATGTGGCAATTTCGCGCGTCCGTTGAACGAAATATTGACAATCTGCTGATCATCGCTAGGAAATTAGCGACATTCCATCAACTAAGCAGCACGTTAGCAATACTACTGTTATTATTTGGCCGCTCAAACACACACATATTAATTGTGCATTAAATCTAAAATATACAAATGCACCATAATAATTTACACGGCCAAAGCCATAATAATTTACCCTACTAAAAATAAAAAAAAAATTCATATTTAAATTAAGTTTAAGAAAAAGGCTTTTCTAAGAACAAGCTTCTATTACTTGTTAATAAAACGAACTAAAAAGTAAAAAATAAAATTAAAGAAAAAATTTTTTTTTTAAAAATAAGCTTTTATTATTTTGGTTAATAAAATTAACTAATAAGTAAACAATAAATTGACTCTAAAGAAATATAACACTTTATAAGTTCATTGTAAGCTTAAACGATAATTAGGCTTTTTCGTCTGCGACAAAAAAATTCTATATTGTACATAATTATATATTTTTAACATTAAAACTTTACACCTAAATTATTAAAGCTTACAGTTTATATCACAGTCCTAATTGTTCTAATAAAAGCGTGTTACATTGCGATAGCAAGAAAATGAGATCCTAATGTTCTTAATTATACCATCAAAATTTAACACGTTTTTTATTAGAACAATTTGGACTGTGATATAAACTGTAAGATTTATTAATTTAGGTGTAAAGTTTTAATGTTAAAAATATATAATTATGTACAATATAGAATTTTTTTTTGTCGCAGACGAAAAAGCTTAATTATCGTTTAAGCTTACAATGAACTTATAAAGTGTTATATTTCTTTAGAGTCAATTTATTGTTTACTTTTTAGTTAATTTTATTAACCAAAATAATAAAAGCTTATTTTTAAAAAAAATTTTTTTTCTTTAATTTTATTTAAAAAATATACAAGCATATAATTCGTGCTTCCAAATGACGTCGTTTGGCACAACTAATATAATACATAATGACTTTATGCCGACTTTCAAGGTAATTTAGTCGCGTGGTGTCAGCTACACTATTTTCGGTGAATGTGTGAAAAAATAGCAGCAAGTTTTAAATTTTTTTCCTCGATAAATTAAATATCGGTAATTTTAGTTAAATATTCAATGTATAGATACTTTAAGACCCACTTGCTGAACGGCAAGTTAAATTTATAGGTCAGATTTAATTTGAAAATTAGTCAAAAATGTATGAATTTAATCTGACTTAAAAATATAAATGTTTGTTCAGCAAGTGGTCTTAAGAAACCTATGTAATATGATATCAAAAATTTGAGATTTTTTCGAAAATTAACACAACTATATATATTTAATGAGAAAAATACATGTAAGTGAAATTTAAATTTTGCTGCTTTCGTTGTCCATACAGGTGTGTACAGATATGTATGCACTTTTATTCAGAGTTTAATTCAATAAATGGCTATAAACTGCAACTTTCTTTCAAATAGATTCAAGGGCAAATTTATCATCGAATAGGATCATTATTACCATTGCCCAATATTAACCAACAATTTGTGCAAATTTATTTTATCGGCAAATCGAATGTCGAGTTGGATCGTCGATGTGCAATTCAATCGAACGTCAGACGAGAAATTTTTGGAACAGCTGCAGATATTGTTGCATGAAGAAAATGAATTGGTTCTAGTATTTGAAGCAGCACTCTATCGAATGCCATCGGATAACCATAAAGTTGTCATTCATGCAGATAAAGTACCACATGGACAACATCCAGGTGGATTTAACGCACCTACGATTGATGATGTTTCCATCGAAATGGTTGAAGAGGAATTTCAATCACGCGACATTGTTTTGCATTGCCGAAACAATCAGCTGCAATGTGTTTGTGAAGCACATCTTTCTTAAGATGCGTTGCAATATCCAATATTGTTTTGTCGTGGAGAAGATGGATATGAATTTAGTCTTCGAAGCCAGCCTGATTTATTTTTTGTATTTTAAGTAAATATAAACATTTCACATTATCTCCTTAATAGGTGAAAGTATTCCAAATAAGAAAGTGAACGCAATGAATTACTATTCATACCGATTAATGCTACGTGAAAATGAATATAACCATATTGTTAATTGTCGAACGTTCTTTCACTAATTTGCTGTTGATATGTATGCGAAGATTGGGACAGAACTTCATTCATTTGCGTGATGCAATAAATAATGATGTTAGTATGAATGATATTGGCCATTGGATAATTTTACCGGCAATGTGTTTGTGAAGCACATCTTTCTTATGATGCGTTGCAATATCCAATATTGTTTTGTCGTGGAGAAGATGGATATGAATTTAGTCTTCGAAGCCAGCCTGATTTATTTTTTGTATTTTAAGTAAATATAAACATTTCACATTATCTCCTTAATAGGTGAAAGTATTCCAAATAAGAAAGTGAACGCAATGAATTACTATTCATACCGATTAATGCTACGTGAAAATGAATATAACCATATTGTTAATTATCGAACGTTCTTTCACCAATTTGATGTTGATATGTATGCGAAGATTGAGACAGAACGTCATTCATTTGCGTGATGCAATAAATAATGATGTTAGTATGAATGATATTGGCCGTTGGATAATTTTACCGTCAACCTACACAGGTAGTCCGCGTCATATGCATGAATATGCACAGGATGCGATGACTTTTGTTCGCCATTACGGGCGTCCAGATTTATTTTTGACCTTCACATGTAATCCAAAATGGGATGAGATCAAAGAACATTTGTTTAATGGTCAAATACCTTCCGAGCGTCATGATATAACGGGAACGTATTTTTAAACAAAAACTAAAAGCTTTTGTGGACTTCATTGTAAAATTATAGGTCTTTGGTGAGGTTCGTTGCTGCATGATTTCCGTTGAATGGCAGAAAAGAGGTTTGCCACACGCGCATATGTTAGTTTGGTTAGTGAACAAAATAACACCAAATGAAATTGACAGCGTAATATCTGCTGAGATTCCTGATCAAACCATAGATCCTGAGCTATATGAAGTAGTTATAAAAAATATGATACGCGGTCCATGCGGTGACAAATATAGAAATTCATCATGTATGGTTGATGGAAAGTGCTCGAAACGTTATCCTAAGTCATTGGTTACAGAAACAGTAAGCGGCAATGATGGATACCCTTTATACCGTCGTCGATCAACTGATGATAATGGAGGATCAACAGTGATTAAATTTCAAAACCATGACTTGGAAGTTGATAATCGCTGGATCGTTCCTTATTTACCATTGTTGCTTAAAACGTTCAAGGCCCACATAAACGTTGAATATTGCAGTTCGGTGAAATATATTAAATATATTTGCAAGTATGTGAATAAGGGCAATGATATGGCTGTCTTTAGTGTTGTGAATGAAAATCGAAATGACGAAATTCTTCAATATCAAATGGGTCGATACATCAGTAGCAATGAAGCAATACGGCGCTTTTTTCTTTTCCGGTATATTAAAGGTATCCAACCGCTATGCACTTAGCAATTCATTTAGAAAATGGACAACGTGTATACTGCACGGATCAAAACGCTGCCCAAAGAGCCGCAAATCCACCCCCGACAACCTTTACTGCATCCTTCAAATTGTGCCAAAATGACGTATTTGCAAAAACGTTGTTATACGCAGAAGTACCATCATACTTTACATGGAAAGCATCGAATAAAGAATTTCAAAGACGTAAACAAGGAACGCCAGTTCATGGCTTCGCAAATGTGTTTGTTACAAGTGCTTTAGGATGAATTTATACCGTGCATCCTAACAATGCTGTGTGTTTCTATTTACGCATGCTGTTAATTAATATTCGCGGTCCAACTTCATTTCAAGATTTGAGGACGGTCAATGGAAATTTGTGCGTGACGTATCGTGAGGCCTGTCAAAGATTTCACTTACTTTAGTGTGATGCACATTGAGATAACGCGCTTAATGACGCGCATCTTACATCTTCTCCACATCAAATAAGAACATTGTTTTCAATTTTGATATCAACATGTAGCCCATCAAACCCAATTGAGTTATGGAGAAAATATCGGGATTGCATGAGCGAAGATATTTTGCGTCGCATGCGTCTTATGATTTCAAACCAAGATTTGCAGTTCAATAACGAAATATACAATGAAGCATTCAGGCCTGTTCTGAATTCCGACTCGTTTTGAAAAGTAAAACGGGGCTGATTCCGAGTGGATTTCTTTTTGGTGTTCTCAATTCCGATTGAAACAAATCGATTCGAAGTCTATTTCGAATCGTTTTCATTTCGAGTCGATAATCAAGCGAAACAGCTGCTTTTATTTATTTTTGTTTTAGTTAAATTAAAATTGTGCAAAAATTTAACCAAAATGCTAGCACCAATGGTTTTCGGAAATGCAGAGGCAAGAACACGTGCAATTGTGCATAAAAATCGCAAAAATCGATCGATAGAAATTGAGAACACGTCGGTTTCCCTTCGACCAGAATCGCTTTATTTAGCTTGGAAAATTTTTGATTGGAATTTTCAAATTAAGATTTCTTATACTAAATAAACAAATAGTCGAGCAAAGAGTTGTTATAAATCTTCCAAATAAAATGAATAATTTAATAACACTTATTTGTGATAAGAATAATGTAATTATCTGTGTTCAATAGGCTAATTACTTTCGATTCCGACTGCTCAGAGGCAAAAGTTTTCAAATCGACGAAGTCTGGTCGGAATCGATATTCAGAACACCAATCCATTTCGATTCCGAATAAATTGGTCGGAATTGAAATCCAGAACAGGCCCGATTGGTTTTAATTGAAGATATGTGTTTTTCGGTGGCTAATAAAATATTGGAACAACTTGGTATGGCCTCGCCCAATCGACCAATGCATGGTTTATCAAAACAAGAAGTGGAACGCGAACGAAATTTCGATACCAATGAATTGGCAACATTTCTTCATGCAAATATTCAAAAGTTAAATGTAGAGCAAAAACGATCTTATGATACAATTATGTATGCTGTAGACAATGCGTTTGGCGGATTTTATATTTTGGATGCTCCTGGAGGAACTGGAAAAACATTTTTAATTTCTTTGCTTTTGGCTGCTTTACGATCACAAAATAGAATTGTATTAGCATTAGCGTCCTCTGGAATCGGAGCTACTTTGTTGGATGGCGGTCGAACGGTGCATTCTGCACTTAAGTTGCCTTTAAATGTTCAACTTATTGATCATCCGACATGTAACATTTCACGTCCGGAATGGCAAAGGTGTTGCAACAATGTGCCTTAATTGTATGGTACGAATGTACCATGGCTCATGAGAAGTCATAGGAAGCGTTAGAAAGAACGTTACAAGATTTACGAAAAAATCATAATTTGTTTCGCGGAGTTTAGGCATTGTTAGCCGGTGATTTTCGGCAGACATTGCCAGTTGCATCTTTGAAATCTTCCAATTTGTGGAGGTTTGTAAAAACAATTAAACTTGAAACGAATATTCGTGTTCAACTGCAAGGGGAACCAACAGCTGCCTTATTTTCCAAACAATTTCTAGCTATTGGAGATGGTAAAATTCGTGCTGACAATATGGGATTGATAACATTGCCCCAAAGCTTTACTGAAACCAAACAATTGGTTTCGGAGGTCTTTCCCAATTTAAGAGAGCAGTACAAAAGTCATGCTTGGTTAAGTAAAGAGCTATTTTAGCAGGAAACAAGTAAGGAAGGCTAAGTTCGGGTGTAACCGAACATTACATACTCAGCTGAGAGCTATGGGGACAAAATAAGGGAAAATCACCATGTAGGAAAATGAACCTAGGGTAACCCTGGAATGTGTTATTTGTACGATATGGGTATCAAATTAAAGGTGTTAATGAATATTTTAAAAGGGCGTGGGCCTTAGTTCTATAGGTGGACGCCTTTTCGAGATATCGCCATAAAGGTGGACCAGGGGTGACTCTAGAATTTGTTTGTACGATATGGGTATCAATTGAAAGGTGTTAATGAGTATTTTAAAAGGAAGTGGGCCTTAGTTCTATAGGCGGACGCCATTTCGGGATATCTTGCCAATATGGTGGCGGAGGATGTCGTCCAGGGCTCGCTGGAATATGGAGGGGGCATTTTTTAAGCCGAATGGTAACCTTGTAAACTCAAATTTTCCATTATTTATGGAGAAGGCAGTTTTCTCGATGTCGGATTCCTTGAGTGGGATTTGGCGGAATCCACTTTTAAGATCTAATACGGAAAAATATTTATTTTTTCCCAGTTGGGATAGCACCTCATTTATCTGTGGTATTGGGTAGCGATCTGCTACAGTGATTGCATTGAGTCCATAATCGATTACTATCCTGTACTGTTTATTACCCTGCGAGTCATGTTTTTTTGTTACGACCCAAACGGGTGAATTATAAGGGGACCTTGATGGCCGCAAAATGCCATCGTCTAGCATTTTCTTGATCTGTGACCCTACTTCGCTCTTTAGCGACATTGGGTATGGATAGTACCTTGTGTACACGGGGTGTCCTTACTTGTCCTAATTTCTCCTACAACTTGGGTGGTTCAGCAAATAGTTGCGAAAAATTTTCTACTAAGTTGTTAGTTTTTGCCCTTTGGTTTGGTGTCATGTTGTCCTTAATGTCAATTGTATTTATTGATTTTGAAGCTAGTTGTTTTATCTTTATTTTGGTCTTATCTTGTATAGCCATGTAGTTGTCATTAATATTGTAACGAATTTTACTTGCAAATCCTCTTATTTGCAATCCTCTGCTAAGTGCGAATCACTAAACTGTTGAATAAATAACTCCAATATTGAATAATGTAAAAATGGCCTTTATTAAAGTACTTCACAATGACACTTATACTTTGCTACTCGCTGGCTTAATAACCAAACTGATTGATAACTCAAATTGAACTCTACTATTGGCCGCCAGATCGCGTGCTTAATCAATAACTGATTGATTGCTCAACTCAAACTGAATTACAGCGCCTCTTCATCTGTTGCCTTTTATACCCTTTGGTTTCCTCGTTCGCATTTTTCCAGAATGTACTAGCATTGTCCATGAGCTCTCAAACTTCTCAGCTATAACTAAAATTGCACAATTTTATACATCTATTAGGCGCTTCCAGAATCTACTAGTCCAGTAGCTCTCAAACTTCTCAGATATATGCATATATTTGCGCATTGACTCTCCGCTGCTCGTATTCGTACATGGTACATATGTGTAGACGCAATTATTTATTCGTTTATGTAGATACATAAAGATTGAATTATTGATGTGAATGTTTGTAGTTTACAGTCTCTCGCGTGCACATAGGCGTATAAGTAAATGCATCTGTGTGTGACATCTCTCTGGGCTGCCTTATATATGTGTATACTTTATTTGATTATTAACGTAAATACTGCTTGGCATGGCCTTAGCATCGCCTTAGTGATGGTATAGCTTAGTGATGCTAATATCCGTGACACTGCCCTCCACCTAAGTCTGATCGTCCCGATCAGACAAATCTCCCGATCTAACTGCCGCTAGCATCTCGAAATGTACCACTCTTCTAACCCGTGGTTTCCCAGTGGTTTGTATGCGGTAGATGGTATCACTGATATTCTTCACAACTTTGTACGGGCCTTCCCAACTGCACCGAAATTTAGCTGGAACACCTTTCCGTCGGTGAGGGCTGTTTAACAGTACCAAATCTCCCGCCAAGAAACCTTCCGAATTAAAGTTCTTGTCATGCCAGTGTTTCATCTTACTACTCATTACCCTGGGCCGTTCCTTCACACTCTGTTGTTTGGTCAATGAACCACTTCGTAGAGCTTGCGCTGGACGAATTTTCTTTGCATAATCGGTATCGTTCCCACATTTTACAACAGTAGTGCGCTCCGGCTTGAAACTACCCTCGCATTCTTTTTCGGAAATTCGTTGCTTCGTTTTCCTGCGTCTTTTAGGTTTTGTCAATGCCAGTGTTTCTCTCGCAGGTACTTTTGATTTTGATTTATTTGGCCCATTCGATCTATCAAGCTTTACCTTTGAATTTCGTGGCCTTCGTCGAGTATTCTCCACCAGTACCCGATTACTGCTGAACCCTTTTTCCAAACTAAAGTTAAGTGGTATGTCCTGGTTCTTATAGCGCATAATTTTTCTCCGCATATCGATCCTGACGTCATGGTCAACCAAGAAGTCCACTCCCAATATGACTTCATCAACGATCTCCGCCACAACAAATTTGTGTAGAACCATGACCTTCCCAATCAATACTTCACATATCACTTCTCCCTGAACTTGGTTATACTCGCCAGTGACCGTACGCAACTTTGCTCCAGGTAACGGTTTTACTCTCCTGTTGACCAAGTCAGATCGGATCAAGGAATGAGATGCGCCCGTATCTACAGTCAGTACTCGTTCTTTGCCATCCACATTCCCTCTCACGGTAAGACTGCTCGATTTTCTACCAATTTGCGACACAGATATCACAGGGCATTCAATAGCTGGATCTAGCTCTCTACCTCTTACTCGACCTTGCTCCTCTCCTCCAGCTTTGCGTTTATGGCCACCCACATTGTTGGAGCTATTAGGACCAAGATCGCAATGACGTGCAATGTGACCTGGGTTGCCGCACTTGAAACATTTAATAACTCCGGCATTCTTCTGTTGAGATCCCTTCAGTGCTTCCAAAATTGTTTCTACCCACTCAGGCCTTTCTACTTCCACACGGCGCGCTTTGAAAACTGGCTTACACAGAAGCGACGCTGTTTCCTGAATCAGAGCATGCGATACCGTTTCAGCAAATGTTAGTTTTGGATTCGCATATGTAGCCCGCTTCGTTTCCACATCTCGTATGCCATTTATAAAGCTCTGAATCTTTACCCTTTCAGTGTATTCCACGGGTGCGTCTGCATTTGCAAGATGAGCCAATCTTTCAATATCTGAAGCAAACTCCTGCAATGTCTCGTTAGCTTTTTGGTAGCGGTTTTGCAACTCAATTTGGAATATCTGTTTCCTATGCTCGCTTCCGTAACGTCTCTCTAAAGGCCTCATCAATGTTTTGTAGTGGTTCCGCTCCTACTCTGGGATGGTCTGTAAGATTTCCGCGGCAGGCCCTTTCAGTGCCACGAACAGAGCTGCAACTTTATCTTCAGCATTTCATTGGTTCACTGCTGCGGTCTTCTCAAACTGTAGCTTAAAGACCTGAAAAGGAACAGAACCGTCAAAGGATGGTGTCTTTACCTTTGGATTGCTCGCTGAAACAGCTGGGCGGTTTAGTTGTAACTGCTCCATACGACCTTCTAACGCTTCTATTTCGGCATCAATTTTGTCCTCGAGTTGTAAAATTTTTGCATCCTGCTCTTCCAGTTTCACAAAGAGCTGCGATGATACCTGTTCCGAAATTTGTGCCGACATTTCAGATATACGTGCCTCTTGCGCTTCCAGTTGAGATGCCAAATATGTCTTCTGTTCTTCCAATTGTGATGTTATACGAGTTTCCTGCGATTCCAGTTGGGATACCATATACGTCTTCTGTTCTTCAAGTTGTGAAGAAATTTGTGTTTCCTGTGCTTCAATCTTCGATGTTAATCGGTTCTCCTGCGATTCTAGTTGTGATGCCATATATGTCTTCTGCTCTTCCATCTTGGATGTTATACGGTTCTCCTGCGATTCCATATATGTTTGCTGTTCTGCCAGTTGAGATGACACTGTCGATGTTTGAGCAGATATTGCAGCTAAAATCATGTTCAAGTCTGTACTGGTAACCGTCTGCGATGTTTCGTTTTTCTCTTCAATTTTTGTTGTCTCCCCACCATCAAGATGAAAGACATGCTCTTCCACATCAATTCCTTCTGCTTCCATTGCCTCTCGTAGCCGTGCCTGAAGTTCAAGTTTAACGCCGCTTGTATTCAATCCACGGCTCTCCAACTCCTTCTTCAGTTGCTGGATCTTCAATTCACTGAACTTTCTGGAATTTATTCAACAATTCCTCTTCTGACACCAATTGTAACGAATTTTACTTGCAAATCCTCTTATTTGCAATCCTCTGCTAAGTTCGAATTACTAAACTGTTGAATAAATAACTCCAATATTGAATAATGTAAAAATGGCTTTTATTAAAGTACTTCACAATGACACTTATACTTTGCTACTCGCTGGCTTAATAACCAAACTGATTGATAACTCAAATTGAACTCTACTATTGGCCGCCAGATCGCGTGCTTAATCAATAACTGATTGATTGCTCAACTCAAACTGAATTACAGCGCCTCTTCATCTGTTGCCTTTTATACCCTTTGGTTTCCTCGTTCGCATTTTTCCAGAATGTACTAGCATTGTCCATGAGCTCTCAAACTTCTCAGCTATAACTAAAATTGCACAATTTTATACATCTTTTAGGCGCTTCCAGAATCTACTAGTCCAGTAGCTCTCAAACTTCTCAGATATATGCATGTATTTGCGCATTGACTCTCCGCTGCTCGTATTCGTACATGGTACATATGTGTAGACGCAATTATTTATTCGTTTATGTAGATACATAAAGATTGAATTATTGATGTGAATGTTTGTAGTTTACAGTCTCTCGCGCGCACATAGGCGTATAAGTAAATGCATCTGTGTGTGACATCTCTCTGAGCTGCCTTATATATGTGTATACTTGATTTGATTATTAACGTAAATACTGCTTGGCATGGCCTTAGCATCGCCTTAGTGATGGTATAGCTTAGTGATGCTAATATCCGTGACAATATGAATGACCGCTCCGAGTTCTTTGAGGCTGTCATTACCAAGGATGCCATGGAATGAACGCAACGTAGGAAGAAGGTAGAATTTCAGTTTATTTGGTTTATTGAAAAGGTTAATTAATGTATGTTCGCTAATTTCGATATCGCCTGCTATGGATTTGGCAAAGAAGTTTGTCTCGTTTTTGATAGGATTGGGAACTATATATATAATTTTTGGTTGATCCTGTATCTATCAACAATTTTGCTATAGTTACACTCTTCAGTCTGCATTCAAAGTAAGGCAGTGAAGAGTGATTCATTTTAAAAAATGTAAGTCAGTAGTGTCAATGTAGCTGTCATCCTGCAGTTCCTTTTCGTAATAGTCTGTGTCGTAACACGTCTGGTAGTCATTCGTTGTCGGGCATTCCTCATGAATATTATCCGGCGGTGGATTTGTATCTATGTGGTTGTTCCTCTGAATTTTGTTAGGCACTTGGGCTGAAGGGGTAGGAGGTGGTGGTCTCTTGTTGGTGGGATCGTTCGCTTTTGGTCTGTTCATGTAGTTAATGTTTCTACTCCGTAACGACTGGTCTAGGTGCATTGGTTGCGGACGTGGTTGTCGAGTTTCAAACACAAGTGGAGGGCCTGTGGGAGGTCTGCGGGCTCCCTCATTCTGGGGAGTCTTGGTATATCTCCTTTGAGTCCACGGATGAATGAGTCTAGGGATTTGTCCCTATACGTGCGGGTGAGCAGATGCATGGTTTCTGTGCCGACATCCATGCAACCCAGCTTATTTAGAATAAGCGACAAGTGCGAATATACCCTCTGGTAAAATTCTTGTATCATCAGGTTATCCTGCACAAGTGACGTCATCTGGTACTCAAGAGTACCTAAGTCGTGCTTATCCGCATAATGCAGCGGGGGGTGCTGGGGGTGCGTTCAGCACAGGAGGTCGCATGAGGTTTGCGGGATTTGACATTTTGTAAAATTAAAGTAAGGCAACTGGCTTAAATTTTTTTCATAAAATTCATAACAGAATATAAAATTTAAATTAATTTTTAAATTAAGCCCCCCCCCCCCCCCCTACGATGGATTCGAAACGTGATATGCCAGGAGTTATGTCCTAGTTATGCGCTAATGTGTAAAGTACTTTTTGGGGGTCCAGCTAGAGTCTAGCTAAGAGTATTTTAAAAGTGCGTAGGCCATAGTTCTCTAGGTGGACGCCATTTCGGGATATCGCCATAAAGGTGGACCAGGGGTGACTCTAGAATGTGTTTGTACGATATGGGTATCAAATGAAAGGTGTTAGTGAGTATTTTAAAAGGGAGTGCGCCTTCGTTCTGTAGGTGGACGCCATTTCGGGATATCGCCATAAAGGTGGACCGGGGGTGACTCTAGAATGTGTTTGTACGATATGGGTATGACATGAATGGTGTTAATGAGTATTTTAAAAGGGAGTGGGCCTTAGTTCTATAGGTGGACGCCTTTTCGAGATATCTATTTCACAAAGTTTTTTCTAAAGTTATATTTTGCGTCAATAAACCAATCCAATTACCATGTGTGATCCCTTTTTTGGTATTTGGCATAGAATTATGGCATTTTTTTCATTTTTCGTAATTTTCGATATCGAAAGAGTGGGCGTGGTCATATTCGGATTTCGGCCATTTTTTGTACCAAGATAAAGTGAGTTCAGGTAAGTACGTGAACTAAGTTTAGTAAAGATATATCGATTTTGTTGTCGTGTTAAGGGCCGAGCGGAAGGACAGACGGTCGACTGTGTATAAAAACTGGGCGTGGCTTCCACCGATTTCGCCCATTTTCACAGAAAGCGGTTATCGTCATAGAAGCTATGCCCCTACCAAATTTCACAAGGATTGGTAAATGTTTGTTCGAATTATGGCATTAAAAGTATTCTAGATACATTAAATGAAAAAGGGCGGAGCCAAACCCATTTTGAAATTTTCTTTTATTTCTGTATGTTGTTGCACCATATAATTACTGGAGTTGAATATTGACATAATTTACTTATATACTGTAAAGATATTCAGTTTTTTGTTAAAATTTGACTTAAAAAATTTTTTTTTAGAAGAGTGGGCGTGTTGTTCATCAGATTTTGCTAATTTTTATTTAGCAAATATGTAGTAACAGTGGTAACATTCCTGCCAAATTTCGTTATGATACCTTCAAGGACTACCAAATTACAGCTTGCAAAGTTTAAAAATTACCTTCTTTTAAAAGTGGTCGGTGCCACGCCCATTGTCCAAAATTTTACTAATTTTCTATTCTGCGCCATAACGTCAACCCACGTGCCAAGTTTCATCACTTTATCCGTCTTTGGTAATGAATTATCGCATTTTTTCGGTTTTTCGAAATTTTCGATATCGAAAAAGTGGGCGTGGTTCTAGTCCGATATCGTTCATTTTAAATAGCGATCTGAGATGAGTGCCCAGAAACCTACATACCAAATTTTATGAAGATACCTCAAAATTTACTCAAGTTATCGTGTTAACGGACAGACGGACAGACGGACGGACATGGCTCAATCAAATTTTTTTTCGATACTGATGATTTCGGTATATGGAAGTCTATATATATCTCGATTCCTTTATACCTGTCCAACCAACCGTTATCCAATAAAAGTGAATATACTCTGTGTACAAAGCACGCTGAGTAAAAAAAATTTAACTTGGGAATTATGTGCCATCTATGTGGTCAAAATTAAGCTGTGGTTTGCCCAGAAAAGCATAGGGGGGGGGGGGCAAGGGGGAAAGGGGGATATAGCCCGAGAGGACCAAATCGAAACGGGATTTGTGCGGAATTTTGTGCTATTTATGTGCGCGATAGTTCCAAAAATAATTTGTTTTTGTTGGAACTAGTGCTTACGAGGGGGAAGGGCGGGCGGGGTGGTCATGCTGGACTTCCATCTGGATCCCCATTTCGAGATTTAAGACAAAGTACTTAAATTTTGAGCAGACAATTTTTTTCAGCTTGACGGACCTTAATTTTTACTCGTTTCATAAAAAATAAAAAAAAGTTGTTAGCAGATGATATCTGAGTTTTAATTTAAAAGGGAAAAATGATAAATAAAACTCCACTATATTCTATAAGTTTTCGTAATATGTTTGAAGTAAATGGTTTTTTATTTGCGAAATAAGAACGCTGATAAAACTATTTTCAATAAGGAAATCTACTTTTTGTCCTTTAAAGTACCCATGAAAGATATAATTTCTACATTCCACACTGTCTGGGAACCACTTTTTCAAGTTTTTGGCATGTGTTTTACACCGACTTCAAACGATATCTGGCAAATGAATTTTTGGAGGGAATATTTTCATGACATTTTCTGGGCTGGCCGAACCACTGCATATGAGTGAATCCCTGTCAAATAAAGTTTTAAAATAGGTTATTATAATATATATATAGCAATTTTATATGTGTAATAAAACATATAATAAGATTATACTATAAGGTACCACCAATCCTTATTCAGCCTCGTTATTATAGCAGCTCATGTCAGCCTGATTTTGGGAGGGCTATATATAAAAAAATATGTGTTTAAAATAAATGTAAGGCGCGATGACCCCAGAAGAGATTTTAGGCCGAGCTTCTCTTCCAATATGCGTCGTGCTCTTTTTAAATTGATCCTACAATTGTTGGACAGGACCTACTTGTTTTATGCCGACTGAGAAATTTTCATGGCACAAATCCACTCGGAATGTTTGCCAAACACTGCCGAGGGGCGACCCCGCTTTTAAACATTTTCTTCTAATTGAAAAAACTTGTTTCTAAAATTTTAATGTTATTTTCCCGCGGCGTGAATCCAGGATCTTCGATGTGGATGACGGAGCACGCTACCATCACAACACGGCGGGCTATACCTTATATAAAAGGTCCTAATACAGCAAGTAGTTTCTTTTAATAAGGCCTTATGTAAGTACGCCTTAGGTTTGTTGGTGCATAAGCCTTATAATCAAGTTTTTATATTCTACCTTATGGCTTATAATAATTCCATACGTAAGTTTTACTTTATATGAGCTATAAACCTTACACAGCGGTATCTTCCAAATAAATATTGTGACGAATATTACCGTCTCCAAGGTTATTAAATAAAGGAACAACAACATTTAAGCAAGCTGCATAAACACATTAATCATCATGTACATACATACATACAAGCAGCAGAGACATACTCACAAACGCATGTCATCATCAGCTACTACATCGCTCACATATACACACGCATATGGTTATACACTACAAATATATGCGCGTATGGCTAGTGACCAGGTAGAGGATTCTAGAAGAAGAAACGCCTAGGCATTTGGGCAGAGAGTATAAAAGCAGCAGAAGCTGAGTAGTCCGTAATCAGCTTAATTTAAGCACGCTATTGGTTGCGAAGTATAAGTGAAGTACTATCAAATTAGTCTAATAAAGACCATTTTAAAATAAGCGGAGTTTCACTAAATTCGTTTTAATTCGTATCCAATTCGTGTGGATGCGATTTGCAAATGGTCGAGTTTTAAGAAAAGTATCAAATGATGGGCGATACAAGTTCTTACAGAAAATTGAAAATTTACTGTGCGCAGTTTTCTCGTTTAACAGTTATGAGGGGTTAACGACTGCGTGAGCCTCAAATCTTCTCTCTTCAGATATATGAGCCGTTTTGTGAGTCTAATATCGTAAGATATGCACATGATCTTAGATATTTTGAAGCCCCGGGCTTACGTCCACGCCTTTCCTGCTTGTTGGATCATGTGCAACTCCTGTCTCTTTTTAATTCCTCTCAAACGGATTGAGACGTCTGCCGTAGATTTAGCGAGTGTTGCACGCTCCTTTGCCAACTCATCGACATTTTCATTACCTTCTATCCTTTTATGATCGGGAACCCAGTATAGATGTATGGTCCGGTCTGAACGATGTTTTTTCAATGGTTCTTTGTACTCCAGGACACTTCTTGATGAAGTAATGTGTGAGATTATTACCTTAATCGCCGCCTGACTATCAATTATATATTTTCACGCGACCGATGCTTAATCACGCTTCCTCCAGAATTTTGTCAGTCGTCATCACAGCTATAATTACCGCCTGAAAGAAACACACCTGGTGCCACGACAACTTACCATCTATAATAACTCTTTGATATTTTGTGCTATATTTTTCTTCTTCAAGCGTAGGCTTAGTCCAACTTGGTACTTTATTTTTCCTAGTAAATAGTAATAGATCCATTTTTTCCGCGTTGTCAGTTAACCCGACTCTAGATGCACAGGTATGTATATCCCAAGGTGCCTGATCCATCAGACAGCTGTTTGTGTTTGTGTAACGTCATCTACATATACCGTAAATTTGGGTGGTCCTCCGGCGAACCACCTAGGCAATTGGTTGATCAGCAGCGTTCAGAACATTGGTGATAAAATTCCACCCTGCAGCGTTTCTCTGTTTAAAGATTTTGTTGCCCCGCATAGACCCCATTGCGTCGTGATCATTCTGCAGCTTAACATGGAGCCCATCCAATTTGTTAAGGCCGGATGTACTTAAATCGATTTGAGATTGTCCATGATTGCTCGTTCGAGACATTGTTGAAAGCTCCGCATATACCAAAAAAAAAAACACCTAGGGCATATTCCTGGTGTTCCAGGGCTTTCTATATATTCATGACTACCCTATGCAGTATCGACTGACCTGCCTTTGGTGTTAGCATGTTTTGCTGAAGAGTATATTTCCTCACTCTAATTTGATTTTATTATACACATCTTTTAACCTTTCAGAGAACTGGTTTTTCCCGCTTTCGGTGTGAAGTCTACTCGAGAAGTTCTCCAAGATTACCGGACGTAGTTCAGTTTTGTGCAACCCTCAAAGATTATTTTAAGCCATTCTATAATCGTCCTACCTGCCATCTACATTAAATATCAGTCCCTTGACTGCATCTCCCTTACATAGGACTTTCCTCTGTCTTGCGTAATCGCTGGAGCATTCTATCAATTTTTCCAAGAAACGCTTTTCGGCCTGCTGAATTCATGTTTCTAGATCCTCCGCTTTCCGCAACTTCTGTCAACTTTTCACCTGCCTCGAAAAAGGCTCAACTCCTTTTTCCACCATGGTAGCTTTGCTTTCCCTTTGAGTCTTCTCAGATGCCATTTTTTTGTACGCAGTTATCAGCGCATTTGAGAATAAGGTGATGCACTCCTCTAAATTCTTTAGGCTGCCTCAGTCTTCCTGATTCACACTTCTGAAATGTGCACAAGTCCGTTGACCTAGCGTTTTTAAAGGTTAACACCGTCACCTCCACATACGCTTGGATGCGTATTCATATCCGCGCCTATGACAAGCCGTCCTCTGAACCCCTTTTGAACTCTTCTGGCGGGGATTCCACGTTATGGGTCAAACAGCAGGATAAGGGACGGGAATCACCGAGCGCTGAGTCCAGAAATCTTTCCTCTAGATGAGAGCCATGGCTTGTGTATCCACTTTCTAAATTTCATATATTCCTCCTTCATTTACCACTATATTCTGGTTCTCTGGTTCCTTCTCCCCTGTTTTTAACGTATTGGGATTTTTGTCCTAAGGACTCCTTTTTTGAGATGCATATAAATACTACCTGCATCGCGAGGACATTTTTCCAAGCTGCAAGTGGAGCAATTCCTTCGATTCCCGCATATCCTCCGATATTAATTTGGAGTATGCAAAACTGGCTTCCATCACAGTCACATGAAGTCCCGTGTTTATATTAGCGTTTTGATGTTGCAGCACGTTCAGCGTGCCTTCGCCTTCACCACGCTGTATATCCAAACCTTGCAGCCCATCTAAAGTCGCGTTATCGGTGCAGAGTGTTTCGAAGGTTTACTTGATTTATCATGCATAATTTTGATGATTTTTAATGATGCTAACCTGCTCCCCTTCTATGGATCTCAATCTTGACATCTGCCCATTGGGGTTGCTCCAATGTAGTTGTGCCACAGTTATGACAGCTTCGCAACTTCTTTCATCTTTTTCTCTGCGAAAACCAGAGTCTCAGCGTTAGCTCCATTTAGTATCACCCAGTAAGCTGGAATCTGCTCGTTACCTCCCTTTTGCTTAGGGCTTGCTTTCCCCGTTAAAAAGCGGCCTATATTGTAAACTTCGAATACTTATAGTAGACGATCCGCAACACTTTGTTTTGCAATTTTTCATTTATAACTGTTTTTGTTTTATCCGCTTATTGATAAAGGATTCAAGGTTCGATTCGGGCCAGAACAATACTGTGGCGAACGCGCTATCAGTTGCGAAGTGAAGTATAATTGTACTACTCCCAAAGTAATCTTAATAACGACCAGTTTGCAATTCTGAATATTGGAGTTATTTATTCGACAATTTAGCGATTCGGACGTTAGCAGAAGGTGCATAAATATCAGAAATCCCCAGAATTCGTTACAGTTGGTGTCAGAAGAGAATATCCATAAATATGGCCTCCAGACTAGGAACACAGGAGTCACGCATTTCAGAAATTTCGCAAATATCAAGTAAATTGGAAGAACATAATACATATATGGCATCCCAACTGAAAGCACAGGAGACACGTATCTCAGAGATGTCGTCAGAAATAACATCTAAAATTTAAGCACAACAGGCACGTATATCCGAAATGTCGGCACAAATTTCAGCACAGTTATTATCGCAGATCTCTACACAACTGGAAGCGCGTATAGAAGAGAAACTGACGCAGTTCCAGGAAGAGTTCAGTGGTCGACAAGATACAATTGAGGGCGAGATTGATGCTTTAAAAGATCGTATTCAGGAGTTACAATTGAACAGTCCAATCACTTCAACATCTTTTCTGAAGGTAAAATCTCCAACGTTTGATGGTTCTGTTCCTTTCCAGGTATTTAAGCTCCATTTCGAAAAGATGTCAGCAGCGAACAACTGGAATGCCGAAGATAAAGTTGCTGCTATGTTCGTAGCGTTAAAAGGACCTGCTGCTGAGATCTTACAGACCATTCCAGAGGGAGAACGAAACAACTACGAAACATTGATGAATGCTCTAGAGAGGCGATACTGAAACGAGCATAGGCGACAGATATACCAAATGGAGTGAACCGCTCCCAGAGGGCTGGTGAAACCTTTCAAAAGTTTGCGTCGTATGTTGAAAGGCTGGCACATTTAGTGAATGCGGACGCACCCGTAAAATACACCAAAAGGCAAGGGTGTAGCCAGAATTTGATTTTGGAACAATCAGGGGGGCAATCCAATTTAACGTTTTTTTGTTCTTTTTTTTACGAGGAGGAACGAGGAGGAAGCATCGAAATCCTCAAAGTTTGTGTGGGACTTTAACCGCACTAAACCTCCTACTGTCTGAGTACCATATACCCCCGGTACCACCGTGAAGTATTCCGTCGGGAGGTAGGTTGAGCACTAAGCTCTACGTCTGTCGGGGTCAGGTTGCGCAATTCCATCCGATTTAACGCCAAGAAACAAGAAGCAGTGAATTATACAAGTGCCAAACGGCGTGAATCTTGTGCAAATCGTTCTAAAACTCTGAGTACCATATCCTTTCCTTTATCCTTGACCATTTTCCTATGTACATTCATCATGCATAATCCTAAAAAAATGAATCATATTCATCATTACAATCCGAGAATAACTTTTGGATTTTCATCACTTTTCTTACCATTCAAACGATTTTCGCCCATCGTTGAGCGAAGCCAAGTCTTTATTCTTCTCAACGTGCTAAAGGTCCGTTCTATGGAACTTGTCGTACAAGGTAATGCAATAGCAATATACAAATCAAGCTTCGTCTATAAAACATTTCCGTTTCTTGAACGACATCACACAGGTCTAACTTATGAAGATCTTCAGCGTTTAAGTTATTGTCATTTCAATGAAAATACCACAATTCGGCCTCCGCAGCAAAACTTGTACGACCGTAAAACTGAATAAAATTTTCTGTTGCTTTCTTGAAGTCTTGGAAATTCATTTTCAAATGTTAGCTGGGTGCAAGTGAAACAATGTGTACGCTGGCAAGTTCTCTTCAGGAAATCTTTGCTCCAGTGAGGCGACAAATTAATCTAAATATGGAATTAAAAGTGATCTCTTCCAAAATTGAGCGTCATCAGAAGCAGGATGATTCGAGCGATGTTTTTGACGGTCCACGGTCCTGGGATTTTGTAGTTCTAAAATCCTAGTTGTTCAGCAATCGAATTTGAATCTGTCAAAAGTTCATAAATTTCAGAATCCGCATTCATTCGATGATCTTTTGCTAATTGAATGAGTCGTTGGATTTGTTTTCTGCACGAAAGAAGATCCAACTGCTTTGATTGTAAAATATTTACCACTGGCTCAAGATAAGACGAGTATTTCGAAATCAAAGAAAGACATATGATGAAAGTTGATTGAGCGACAGCTGAAAAGCAATTGTTTTTGTTGAAGTGTTTCCTTCGATGAACAGTTCTTTTAATCCATTAACGATGCTGACAAAGTGCTGTAGAAAGATCGAAATACTTCTGTATTTCTCTGACCATCGTGTTTTGCAAAAAGCAGGAATATGTGAAACATATTTCCTTCTGGCAAGAGAACCACGATAAAAATTGATGACGTCCTTTATTGTTGCAATAGTGTTACGAATAACGGGGACTTCATTCAAATCATTTACTACTAAATTCAATTTTTGACTTGCGCAATGAAAGTATAAAGCTTGAGGATATTTCTCTCTCAAAATAGCTTGCACACCATTTTCTTTCCTGACATTGTTGAACAACCGTCATACCCTTGTCCTTTAGGTTTCATAGGATCAATTCCTGTTTCAGTGATAAAATTATTTATCGCGGTGGCAATTGTTTTGGCATCCATAGCGTCTAGTTCAACAAAACCTACAAATTCTTCTCGAATAACTTGCTTTTCTTCATCGTAGAGTCTGATACCAATTGATAATTGTTCATTTGTGTCACGGCTTTCGTCCCCCATAAGACTGAATGGTGTAGCTTTTTTTGCATCGTTTATAATTTCATCTTGAATAACCTGTCCACAAAAAGTGATGATTTCATTCTGGATTTGGGGCGAGGTGTAAGTAGCATTTTTTCCCCTTCTTCAAAATGCTGCTTAAGATGCTGGTCACCCGCTTTGATTTGGAGGCCGAGTGAGTCATAAAATACACCTTAAAGCATAAAATAGTTTTCGAAGTTTGCTCCAAATCATGAGATACGAGGATAGAAGTAAAAGTTTTGAAACGATAAGCAAATTAAACAAGGTAGAATTGACAACTGAAAAATTTAAATTTTGCATGAATTGTTACTTCAAAAAATTGCAAACAAGCGCATTCACCCTTTGTGGCCTAAGCATATATTTTGGATCCTACACATGATTCAACTACTGCAGGTTTGCTCACACGAAACACTCGAAATCAAAAATCAGTACGGGTTGCTTTTACTTAGTATGGAAAAGGGGGAGAAATTATATCTTTCTCAGCAGAAATTGTAATAGAAAAGCACTTAAAGTAATATGCAGTAGTGCTAGCAAATTCGTAAATGAGAGTAGGTTTTCAGAAAATTGTAGATTTCAAACTAAATCTTTCGTCACATTGGCAACCAGGTTTCGCAAAAAAATATAACCAGCTCGGTCGGAAATATGCGAAAACTTCCTTCGTGAGCTCCTTGGAGTCGCTTTTCATCCGAACTAGATGCCTTAAAGAATTGAAGAATTGATATTCTGAGTAAGGCCGTAAACAGCACAACTTATGAATGTCTTCCCACACTGATTTATTCCAGGATATCACTTATTACGGATGCGCGTTGTTGTTTTTTTTCAACAAAAGTATTCAAAAGAAAATTTTGTGTGTTTACAAAAAAAAAAAAAAAAAAAAAAAAAAATAAATTTTTCGGAAGTCAACGGGTTAAATATTTTTTTCATTTGATACATTATTATACAGTATTGTGGTCGGAGGCACATCCACGTCGACTGTCGGCGGGCTCTTCACCCAAGCCACAATTTTCGGCCTCGTCGTGTCGTCCCTATAAAAACTTTAATTATACCACAAGGTGCATTTTAAACCAAGCAACCCCACGTACTTGAATACTAACGCTTTTCTTTTTCATCCACAGTTCAGCGAGGCTGCATTACTGCGAGCACGGATGTCCGCCGAAGATCGTACTTACGATTCAACTATACATACATATCATAGTTTTAATTTATTTAGTTTATCCTGCCTTGGGAAGGTTGCTGGCGTACTCACCAGTTTTTTGTTTTCGCTGGTTTTTATGTTGTTGGATATAATAAATAACCTCTGCCGACTTTGTTCGCTTTATCCAAACTATGAAAATTGGCAAAATTTTTAAAAAGTGCTGTTTTCTCTGGGATTTTGAAGTATGCGTCTGAATATTAATTTCCTCGGCGCGTAAGGACCAAATGTTGCGGGGGGAATGTGGAACCCGTGTCGTAGGGCGCGATCGCACGCAAATAAAAGAAATAAAAAAGAAGAGTTAGTCCCGAGTAGATAACAATATTTATTCACTTTATCAACAATGGAAAATGCAATATTAGATATACGAGATAGAATAATTTATTCACATTACTTACTTACTTAATTGGCGCTTAACCGTCTAAACGGTTATGGCCGTCCAACAAGGCGCGCCAGTCGCTCCTTCGCTCCGCCAACCAGCGCCAATTGGTCACACCAAGGGAGTTTAAATCGTTTTCCACCTGGTTTATTCACATTACAAATGACAAAACTCCAATTTATGAACGTGATTTACTTGCCGAGAGTAAGGAAATGAAAAGTTATTAAATTAATTCACTGCACAATTCGCAATGCACTTGGCAAGTTAACACGTACGAAAATTACTAATGCGAATATTAATTGAAATGACAGTCTCAAATTCGCACTATTAATTAAAATGACACTTTCAAATTACTCAGGCAAAATTATTAAGAGGAAAATGTGGAAATGATTTGGCTCTATACTACTCACCTGGGGCTAGCTGCTGGCTCGTGAACGTTCCAAATTAGAAAGAAAGATTTAAAAACGAAAAAGGTCCGCACCACCTGCCGATAGCCAACTTTCGTCGAGTTTTTCCCCTTTGAAGTTAGCGCTCGGCAGGGGTGGGCCGTTACCGGTAAATAATAATATTGCCAAAAAATGTGCATTAGGGTGGTAGCGAATATTTAGGCTGGTGGCCTAAACAATTCATACAGAGAATGGAGAACTTTCAATTTTTGGCCTAAGTCTTCGACGTCGTCATTAAAATTTTAATTTTCTGACGGTACCCAACATCTCTTTAGAAATTCCATCTTGTCAGTAGTTGATATCTGTGATGATCGTCCAACACAAAAGCCAAAATCGTATGAGTGACATTCTTCCAAACTTGTTTTATTTAAACATGATGATGCTGAAGTGAGAGAACTTGTTTTAGCACGATCGGAGGAATTTGTTGGTTGATGACTAGAGGTCGAAGTTTGGCCTTCATCACACTTCGAAATGCATTCTTTCGGATCGTTCGATGGAATATTTGTTAAATTTTCTACGAATACGAGCAATTATTTGTTATTGAGAAAAACACAATGAATGTTATCAGAATGAAGCTATAATTTTTACCAATCACAATATTCATTAGCATATATACGCAGGTAATGTTCCAGGACAGTGGCCGAGTGCTAAAAAAATAGCTACAAATCCTAAAGTGGTACCCAAAAACGCGTTTTACACAGCATTTCTGCGCAGAACACTTTTACCCACACATTTTTTTGTGTGTACAACAAAAACACAACAACCACATGAAAACTTCAAATTGGTTTTGCAAATATCTCGAGAATTATCAGAGATATCGGGTTTATGGTTTAGGATTCGATATCATGGGGTCAAAACGCGTTTTTGGGTACCACTTTCGGATTTTTAGCTATTTTTTAGCACTCGGCCACTGTCCTGGAACATTACCTGCGTATACATGCTAATAAATATTGTGATTGGTAAAAACACAAAAAATTTATATCATTCATTCAAACCTTTTGAACATGTAGGCTTCTCTTGCAGACTCAAACAGGAAGCAGCAACTTCTTCAACCCGAGTTGTGGCGGGTTCCACAATCTTTCGTTTTGGTGCAGTGAAAACACAAGTATACAATTTGGGTTGAAGCAAGAACAAAACTTTTTGAGGAAGATAAGCTTAAAATTCGAATCCCTTCAATTTGAATAGTTTTGTGATTATGTGTGAAAATGCATTGTATACTTTAACTCTTTCAGCCTGGCTTTTACTTGAAAAATTTTAATTGATAAAACTTATTTTGGTAATATTCTAGAACAGGGGTCAACTTCATAAACATTTCCAAAAATATCTGGAAAGTTGTCGAAAGACGCGTTTTGACTTCAGTATTATTAACCCGAAGGCGGGAGTCCAAAATTTTGCTTTGTCAAAAGATACTCACCAAAAAAAACACAAAATGACCCTGGATATATATTTGTATGCGCTAGTGCACATATGTATTATGGTGGATGTCAAACCCGGCTAAGTGCCAGGTCCCTGACAAAGTTCAGAAAGATTTTGTATATCACCGTAATATATATATTTGTACGCGCTAGTGCACATATGTATTATGGTGGATGTCAAACCCGGCTAAGTGCCAGGTCCCTGACAAAGTTCAGGAAGATTTTGTAGTATCACCGTAATATATATATTTGTACGCATTTGTGCATATATGTATTCTGGTGGATGTATTTTCTAGCGCCCGCTGGTAATTTGCATTTTTCTGGTCTTTCCGCCTTGCGCGGAAACAAACAATAATACATCACAAAAGTGTGTAAAATGCATTTCAAAAGGGAGCGGCACAAAATTCACCATCCAAAATTTCAGCAACCTCTGCCCGAATAACGTGTTGGCGCCTCTTTTTGGAATTACCAAGGTTAATTGCAGACTGCAATTTTATAGAAATGTGACAAAATTAAACTAAATGGCAGCCACTGTGGTTAAAAGTGCTAAGGTTATCAGAAGTAAACATCTTACCTTTAAAAAATTTGCGTATGTCCATCTTAGTAATTTATTATTAAACAATTCAGCTTTTTTTTGCTTTATTTTTGAACTTTAAAAAATTAATGGCAGAGAAACTAAGTCTCCATAAACCAAATCTATTCCAAGAATGTTGTATTCAATTCCAAGTAATTGTAGCTAAACGAATCCAAGGAGAAACTTATTCCAAGAATGTTGTATTCAAATCCAAGTAATTGTAATAATCACACACTTTCCACTTCAAAAATAAAATTTAATTGAAATAACGACTTGATAAAAACTATTATTCAAGTAGTCATATTTGGACTTGAATTACTACAGGGTGATCAATTGCATTCAACTTCACCAAAACTTGGTACTCCAACTAAAAAGTTGAACCAATAAAAACATCTGAAAACTGTTGCGATTTTTTTTACTTTTTTTCGGTAAATTGTTATCGGATTTAGGTGGGAGAGAAAATCATCCCACTAAAATTAAAAATGGCAAAAAAATAAAAGTAATTGTATTAATTAAAAAAAAAAATGATAAGACTTCATGAATTTAGGAGTGGGCACTTGCCCCCCGCCCCCCCCCCCCACCTACGCCCTTGAAAAAGGGTAAAAATTCAGAGCTTTGTTAATGGAATACGGGATGTCAAAACAGAGCGAGGGACATACGCAACCCTAAAACCTACATTCACATGAACGTATCACATACTTTGATTCAGGAAACAGTATCGCTTCTGTGTAAGCCAGATTTCAAAGCATGCCGTGTAGAAGTAGATAGGCCAGACTGGATGAACACAATATTGGAGGCACTGAAAGGATCGCAAAAGCGGAGTGAAAGATTTATCAAATGCTTCAAATGTGGGAAGCCAGGTCACATTGCATGTCATTGCGGTCTTGACCCTAGTGGTTCCAACAGCATGGGTGGTCTTAAGTACAAAGCTGGAGGAGATGTTGCAAGAGCGAGCCAGATGTAAAGATCGAGAGCTAGCTCCAGCTGTTGAATATCCCGTTAGCGTGGCAAGAAGCATTTACTGACAGTAGATACGAGCGCGTCTCATTCCATAATCCGATTGGATTTGGTCAACAGGAGAGTAAAGCGATTACTCGGAGCAAGATTTCGTACGGTCACTGGCGAGTACAACCCAGTACAGGGAGAAGTATCATATGAGGTCGTAACATATGAGGTCGTAAAAAAAGTTTTATTTACGCCAAACATGGGGGATTTGTCCAAAAATGGTATACTGGACATTTAATACTGTCGTGAGGCCAATAGTCACCTATGCTTCTCTAGTTTGGTGGCAGAAGGCCACGCAAAGAAAGGCAACGGCTAAACTAAGCAAACTGCATCGATTAGTTTACGTTGGCATAACGGGTGCGATGAGAACCGCCCCTGCTGACGCACTCAGTACTTTAGTGGAAATACCTCCCTTTCCTATTCTGATAGAGAAAGAGGCTACACTAGGTGCACTAATACTTCCAAATATTTCTGAGTTGAAGGAAGGAAATATGATAGGGCATATGAAAGTAATAAGGAAATGCATAGGAAATCCGTCATTACAACTGCGTGACGAAATGTCCCCTAAGCTCAGAATTTCACGGAACTTTGAAGTGTCCATTGTGGACAGGACCCACTGGGAAATAAGGAATCCTTATAACGACCCTGACTCAGAGAGGATGGATCGAAATTCGATGACGGAAGAACGGGAGCTGGCATATATGGGCAAACTTCAAAAAGCGATACCAATGGGATGTTACCCCACCATATTTCAGGCAGAAATTCATGCAATAGAGGTATGTGGTAGAGAATGTCTGCGGAGAGGCTCAACATCGAAGAGCATCTACATTATGTCGGACAGCCAGGCGGCACTGCGTGCCTTACAATCCTACATAGTTACATCTAAGCTTGTGGATGAATGCATTGAAATCCTTAATGCCCTGAGAGCCAAAAACAAGGTTTTGTTGGAATAGGTTCTCGGACATCAGGGACATGAAGGTAATGAACATGCAGATTACCTAGCAAAGCAGGGTGCTACATCAGCATTCTATGGTCCAGAGCCCTTTATGTGGACTCACAAAAGCACACACCATGGAAACTATAAGTAACTGGGAAACTAAACAAATCAGACGTCACTGGATTGATTTCCCAGGGCAAAGGCAGGCCAAACTGTTTATACTTCCGGCAACGAAAGTATCAGCCAAACTCATTAACCTAAGTAGGGAGGACCTAAGAACTCTTACTGGGTACTACACGTGACACTGCGGTCTACGATATCACCTAAGTAAATTAAATCTATCTGATACCCAAATTTGTCGTTTCTGTGAGCTGGATGATAAAACGCCCGTTCACATTCTCTGCGAATGCGTCGCTCTAGCTAGGGAGAGACTATCCCATCTAGGTGGTGGAACTCTTAATCCCTATGTGATATGGAATAAAAAGCCTGAAGAGGTACTTAGATACATCAAGAGCCTCCAGATACAAAACTGGGCTGAAAGGTCTTGCACAATAGATCTGCACAAAGGTCGCAGTGCTTCCAGACTAATTAATATTAATAATAAACAAGTAAGAACGGGACTGTCTTCGGCTGTGCTGAAGACTTCATACCTTTCATGAATGGGGCTGAACAATAATCTTATCCCGTTCGTAATCTCCGAATAATCGGATGTATAAGATAAGAAATATATAGTGAACAGATCTGCATACCCTAACGATTTTTAAGATAAATATAAAATAAAAAACAGGTAGGTACTTTGTGTGAGGATGCAAAGTTTCTGTTTTTTTGTGGTCTGGGTGTAAAAACTATGACTGCGAATCATGTATTTCAACAATATATGACGTAAACGTAACTATTTGATGAAATTTGATGAATTTTGAAGCTTCTAGCCGTAAAAAGGGGGCAAAAATTGAGTTTATATGGGGTATATAATATATATACCACCGATCTCTATGATTTTTTCAGACAACAATATATGCTATACACGTAAGCATTTGGTGAAATTTGAAGCTTCTAGCTGTTAAAATGGGGAAGAAATTGCGCAAAGTTTCTTATCTGAACAATCGGTTGTATGGGATATATACTATATATACCACCGGTATCTATGATTTTCTCAGACAACAATATATGCTATACACGTAAGAATGGGGTAGAAATTGCGAAAAGTTTCTTATCTGAACAATCGGTTGTATGAGATATATACTATATATACAACCGATCTCTATGATTTTTTCAGACAACAATATATGCTATATACGTAAGCAATCGGTGAAATTTGAAGCTTATAGCTGTTAAAATGGGGTAGAAATTGCGAAAAGTTTCTTATCTGAACAATCGGTTGTATGAGATATATACTATATATACAACCGATCTCTATGATTTTTTCAGACCACAATATATGCTATATACGTAAGTATTCGGTGAAGTTTGAAGCTTCTAGCTGTTAAAATGGGGCTAAAACTTGCGAAAATATATATATATATATATACTATATATATATACTATATATACCACCATATATATACTATATATACCACCGATCTTTATGATTTTTTCAGACAACAATATATGCTATATACCTAAGCATTCGTTGAAATTTGAAGCCTCTAGCTCTTAAAATGGGGCAGTAATTACGAAAAGTTCCTTATCTGAACAATCGGTTGTGGGGGATATATACTATATATACGACCGATCTCATCAATTTTTTCAGGCAACAATATGTGCAATATACGAAAGCATATGGTGAAGTTTGAAGCTTCAATCTGTTAAATTGGGTAAGATATTACAAAAATCCTCTTTTTCTGAAAAATCGGTTGTATGGAGGATATATGCTATAGTGGTCCGATCCGGTCGGTTCCGACAAATGTCTAATCGGACACCCAAATACACCCGCTCACCAAATTTTATCAAGATATCTCAAAAATTGAGGGACTAGTTTGCATACAAACAGACAGACGGACAGACGGAAAGACGGACATGGCTAAATCAACTCAGCTCTTCAACCTGATTATTTCGGTATACTTAATGGTGGGTCTACCTATTTTCCTTTAAGGACTTACAATTTTCGGTTTCTTGACGAAGTTAATATACCATTTCATTTTCATGAAAGTTATAAAAACAGGTAGGTACTTTGTGTGAGGATGCAAAGTTTCTGGTTTTTTGTGGTCTGGGTGTAAAAACTATGACTGCGAATCATGTATTTCAACAATATATGACGTAAACGTAACTATTTGATGAAATTTGATGAATTTTGAAGCTTCTAGCCGTAAAAAGGGGGCAAAAATTGAGTTTATATGGGGTATATAATATATATACCACCGAGCTCTATGATTTTTTCAGACAACAATATATGCTATACACGTAAGCATTTGGTGAAATTTGAAGCTTCTAGCTGTTAAAATGGGGAAGAAATTGCGCAAAGTTTCTTATCTGAACAATCGGTTGTATGGGATATATACTATATATACCACCGGTATCTATGATTTTCTCAGACAACAATATATGCTATACACGTAAGCATTTGGTGAAAGTTGAAGCTTCTAGCTGTTAAAATGGGGAAGAAATTGCGCAAAGTTTCTTATCTGAACAATCGGTTGTATGGGATATATACTATATATACCACTGGTATCTATGATTTTCTCAGACAACAATATATGCTATACACGTAAGCATTTAGTGAAATTTGAACATATCTAAACGATTTTTAAGATAAATATAAAATAAAAAATAGGTAGGTAATCTGTGTGAGGATGCAAAGCTTCACGTTTTTTGTGGTCTGCATGTAAAAACTATGACTACGAATCACGTATTTCAAAAATATATGACGTAAACGTAACTATTTGATGAAATTTGATGAATTTTGAAGCTTCTAACCGTAAAAAAGGGGCAAAAATGAGAGTTTATATGAAGTATATAATATATACCACCGATCTCTATGATTTTTTCAGACAACAATATATGCTATATACGTAAGCATTTTGTGAAATTTGAAGCTTCTAGCTGTTAAAACGGGGCAGAAATTGCGCAAAGTTTCTTATCTGAACAATCGGTTGTATGAGATATATACTATATATACAACCGATTTCTATGATTTTGCAGACAACAATATATGCTATATACGTAAGCAATCGGTGAAATTTGAAGCTTATAGCTGTTAAAATGGGGTAGAAATTGCGAAAAGTTTCTTATCTGAACAATCGGTTGTATGAGATATATACTATATATACAACCGATCTCTATGATTTTTTCAGACCACAATATATGCTATATACGTAAACAATCGGTGAAATTTGAAGCTTATAGCTGTTAAAATGGGGTAGAAATTGCGAAAAGTTTCTTATCTGAACAATCGGTTGTATGAGATATATACTATATATACAACCGATCTCTATGATTTTTTCAGACAACAATATATGCTATATACGTAAGCAATCGGTGAAATTTGAAGCATATAGCTGTTAAAATGGGGTAGAAATTGCGAAAAGTTTCTTATCTGAACAATCGGTTGTATGAGATATATACTATATATACAACCGATCTCTATGATTTTTTCAGACCACAATATATGCTATATACGTAAACAATCGGTGAAATTTGAAGCTTATAGCTGTTAAAATGGGGTAGAAATTGCGAAAAGTTTCTTATCTGAACAATTGGTTGTATGAGATATATACTATATATACAACCGATCTTTATGATTTTTTCAGACAACAATATATGCTGTATACGTAAGTATTCGGTGAAGTTTGAAGCTTCTAGCTGTTAAAATGGGGCTAAAACTTGCGAAAATATATATATATATATATACTATATATATATACTATATATACCACCATATATATACTATATATACCACCGATCTTTATGATTTTTTCAGACAACAATATATGCTATATACCTAAGCATTCGTTGAAATTTGAAGCCTCTAGCTCTTAAAATGGGGCAGTAATTACGAAAAGTTCCTTATCTGAACAATCGGTTGTGGGGGATATATACTATATATACGACCGATCTCATCAATTTTTTCAGGCAACAATATGTGCAATATACGAAAGTATATGGTGAAGTTTGAAGCTTCAATCTGTTAAATTGGGTAAGATATTACAAAAATCCTCTTTTTCTGAAAAATCGGTTGTATGGAGGATATATGCTATAGTGGTCCGATCCGGTCGGTTCCGACAAATGTCTAATCGGACACCCAAATGCACCCGCTCACCAAATTTTATCAAGATATCTCAAAAATTGAGGGACTAGTTTGCATACAAACAGACAGACGGACAGACGGACAGACGGACATGGCTAAATCAACTCAGCTCTTCAACCTGATTATTTCGGTATACTTAATGGTGGGTCTACCTATTTTCCTTTAAGGACTTACAATTTTCGGTTTCGTGACGAAATTAATATACCATTTCATTTTCATGAAAGGTATAAAAAACGACAGACATGTTCGGCGTCGTGGTCGAACTCGAAGCGGGCAAGACAGAGCCATCGCACAGCTGTTAATTCCTCGTGGGTGAAATCAAGCTGTAGTCGCAGGCAGCCAATTACGCTTCCCATCATACGTTTGTTGAATTCGCGTTTGCTTGATATTGATCACAGCGGAGCGATTCTGTCTTGCGATTCTTTGGGTTTGATCAGGAGGGCGATTCTTATTTCATTGTAATTATGGTAACACGTGTACATAAAGGATTGGTCGTGTGCATTAGTACATGGGGACATATGTATATTTAAGAAATTAATCATAACACAGCCAACAATAGGCACTGCGGCTATAAGCACATGAGCATATAGATACATATATGGGGTATTTCATCCCATTTCGACCAATTTTGAACCCGACCCCTTTAGAATTGGCTGAAAGTTTTTCTTCGTTTTTTAAAGGTAATCTTGAGTACATACGAATAAGTAAATGTTTTATTGAAAGAAGTTGGCGATCATCATTTTCAAATTCTTATAACTTTATGTACATTAGACTGGATCGATTTATTAACCGATATTGCGCCACCGATTTTTCGATAGGATTTGGGCTCAGGAAAAAAATTTCCACGAAATTTCATGTCGCAGGCTCCAAAATTATTTTTTTGAGTATGCGTAGTGGAACTTTTTTTTCCTGAGCCCAAATCCTATCGAAAAATCGATGGCGCAATATCGGTTAATAAATCGACCCAAACCAAAGGTAAAGAAAGTTTTATCCCTCGAATAACAAAACTCGATCACAGATTTTTTCCTATTTTGGTTAGAGGAACTCATTTTTGATGTTCACTTTTACCTAAAACTTTTTTGACGTTCACTTTTACCTAAAATTTACGTATGATCTAAGAAAAAATCGTAAAATTATTTTTATGACAAAACTTCGTTCTTATAATATAAGAAACCATATTATTTATATTCTTAAATTCTATGAATACGGTTTTGGGAGAGGTTTTCTTAAAATATACGCACTTTTTTTAGTATACGTGCACTTTTTTGGTTTAGTGTAACAATATAGGAGCAATATACGATAACAATACATAACAATATAGGAGCAATATACGATAACAATACATAACAATATAGGAGCAATATACGATAACATACAAATTCTTTAATAAGATCGAGCGTTACTGAAGTTTATTTATGAATAGGGTAAACAAATTTAAAACAAGTAAGGAATGTTAAGTTCGGGTGTAACCGAACATTACATACTCAGTTGAGAGCTATGGTGGCAACATAAGGGAAAATAACCATGTAGGAAAATGAACCGAGGGTAACCCTGGAATGTGTTTGTATGACATGTATATCAAATGAAAAGTATTAAAGAGTATTTTAAGAGGGAGTGGGCCATAGTTCTATAGGTGGACGCCATTTAGGGATATCGCCATAAAGGTGGATCAGGGTTGACTCTAGAATTTGTTTGTACGATATGGGTATCAAATGAAAGGTGTTAATGAGTATTTTAAAAGGGAGTGGGCGTTAGTTCTATAGGTGGACGCCTTTTCGGAATATCGTTATAAAAGTGGACCAGGGTTGACTCTAGAATGCGTTTGTACAATATGGGTATCAAACGAAAGTTGTTAATAAGTGTTTTAAAAGGGAGTGGGCCTTAGTTCTATGGGTGGACGCCTTTTCGGGATATCGCCATAAACGTGGACCAGGGGTGACTCTAGAATGCGTTTGTACAATATGGGTATCAAACGAAAGGTGTTAATAAGTGTTTTAAAAGGGAGTGGGCCTTAGTTCTATGGGTGGACGCCTTTTCGGGATATCGCCATAAAGGTGGACCAGGGGTGACTCTAGAATTTGTTTGTACTATATGGGTATCAAATGAAAGGTGTTAATGAGTATTTTAAAAGGGAGTGGGCCTTAGTTCTATAGGAGGACGCCTTTTCGGAATATCGTTATAAAAGTGGACCAGGGTTGACTCTAGAATGCGTTTGTACAATATGGGTATCAAACGAAAGGTGTTAATAAGTGTTTTAAAAGGGAGTGGGCCTTAGTTCTATGGGTGGATGCCTTTTCGGGATATCGCCATAAACGTGGACCAGGGGTGACTCTAGAATGCGTTTGTACAATATGGGTATCAAATGAAAGGTGTTAATGAGTATTTTAAAAGGGCGTGGGCCTTAGTTCTATAGGTGGACGCCTTTTCGAGATATCGCCATAAAGGTGGACCAGGGGTGACTGTAGAATTCGTTTTTACGATATGGGTTTCAAATGAAAGGTGTTAACGAGTATTTTAAAAGAGCGTGGGCCCTAGTTCTATAGGTGGACGCCTTTTCGAGATATCGCCATAAAGGTGGACCAGGGGTGACTCTAGAATTTGTTTGTACGATATGGGTATCAAATGAAAGGTGTTAATGAGTATTTTAAAAGGGAGTGGGCGTTAGTTCCATAGGTGGATGCCTTTTCGAGATATCGCCATAAAGGTTGGCCAGGGGTGACTCTAGAATTTTTTTGTATGATATGGGTATCAAATGAAAGGTGTTAATGAGTATTTTAAAAAGGAGTGGCCCTTAGTTCTATGTGGACGCCTTTTCGAGATATCGCCATAAACGTGGAGCAGGTGTGACTCTAGAATGTGTTTGTACGATATGGGTATCAAATTAAATGTATTAATGCGGGTTTTAAAAGGGAGTGGCCCTTAGTTGTATATGTGAAGGCGTTTTCGAGATATCGACCAAAATGTGGACCAGGGTGATCCAGAACTTCATCTGTCGGCTACCGCTAATTTATTTATATATGTAGTACTACGAACAGTATTCCTTCCAAGATTCCAAGGGCTTTTGATTTCGCCCTGCAAAACTTTTTCATTTTCTTCTACTTAATATGGTAGGTGTCACACCCATTTTACCAAGTTTTTTTCTAGAGTTATATTTTGCGTCAATAGACCAATACAAGTACCATGTTTCATCCCTTTTTTCGTATTTGGTATATAATTATGGCATTTTTTTCATTTTTCGTAATTTTCGATATCGAAAAAGTGGGCGTGGTCATAGTCGGATTTCGGCCATTTTTTACACCAATACAAAGTGAGTTCAGATAAGTACGTGAACTGAGTTTAGTAAAGATATATCGATTTTTGCTCAAGTTATCGTGTTAAAGGCCGAGCGGAAGGACAGACGGTCGACTGTGTATAAAAACTGGGCGCGGCTTCAACCGATTTCACAGAAAACAGTTATCGTCCTAGAATCTAAGCGCCTACCAAATTTCACAAGGATTGGTAAATATTTGTTCGACTTATGGCATTAAATGTATCCTAGACAAATCAAATGAAAAAGGGCGGAGCCACGCCCATTTTGAAATTTTCTTTTGTTTTTGTATTTTGTTGCACCATATCATTACTGGAGTTGAATGTTGACATAATTTACTTATATACTGTAAAGATATTAAATTTTTTGTAAAAATGTCACTTAAAAAAAATTTTTTTTAAGTGGGCGTGGTCGTTCTCCGATTTTGCTAATTTTTATAAAGCATACATATAGTAATACAAGTAACGTGCCTGCCAAATTTCATCATGATATCTTCAACGACTGCCAAATTACAGCTTGCAAAACTTCTAAATTACCTTCTTTTAAAAGTGGGCGGTGCCACGCCCATTGTCCAAAATTTTATTTATTTTCTATTCTGCGTCATAAGTTCAACCCACCTACCAAGTTTAATCGCTTTATCCGTCTTTGGTAATGAGTTATCGCACTTTTACGATTTTTCGAAATGTTCGATATCGAAAAAGTGGGCGTGGTTATAGTCCGATATCGTTCATTTTAAATAGCGATCTGAGATGAGTGCCCAGGAACCTACGTACCAAATTTCGTCAAGATACCTCAAAATTTACTTAAGTTATCGTGTTAACGGACGGACGGACGGACATGGCTCAATCAAATTTTTTTTCGATAATGATGATTTTGATATATGGAAGTCTATATCTATATCGATTCCTTTATACCTGTACAACCAACCGTTATCCAATCAAAGTTAATATACTCTGTGAGCTCTGCTTAACTGAGTATAAAAACCCAATTACATAGAACTTTGAAAACTTTGAAAGAAGTTGCGCTCCCATTGCTATACAAAAAAAAGTTTGTTGAATGTAAACCCGACAAAAATTTTAAGCCATTTGCAAAAATGGATGCACGCTTCATTTTTGCAAATGGCTTAAAATTGAAGCATGCATCCATTTTTGCAAATGGCTTAAAATTTTTGTCGGGTTTACATTCAACAAAATTTTGTGTATAGCAATTTAACGAAAGTTTTATGTACTTCGACCTTAAAAGTTAAAAAATTACTTGCTGGAATCGCGGAGTAAAGGGTTAGAAAAATTTGGTAAATAATAGGCATTGGCTTTTGTACCAGACTCGGACGTAAAAAGAGCGACTTGATCATAAATTTTTTTTTTTCCCATGTAAACCACCGATTAGAACGGATCCGATTTTCCGAAATGCCATGTTCATCGTCAGAGATTACTCCTTCCTTCACTCCATAATCTTTTTCCGTAGCATCGTTTTCCTTCAAAATATTGGCTGCGCTCGTAGATTTGTGGATCAAAAAATTCAACTGTTTTTCGCAATCTGTGCTTTCCTCAGTACCTGATACTTGACCTTCGGTTTCAGATTGCGTAACTGTCAGCAATGCCCTCAATATTTTTTTTGCATCATCTAAATTTCGACACATTATGAGTTGTCCGACGGCCGCGAGTAAAAGTGTACGGATTGGTTTGGAGCATTTTTTTTAATTCGCGCCAGTATTTCTTTATAAAATGCGCTACATCGATTCGCACATAACAAGAAGAAGTTTGCTTTTATAACCATCAGTATAATCTTCGATAGTGAAATATTCCGTATACTCTCTTATGGCTGCTGTCAGCAATGCCCTTGAGCCGTCGGTAACAACTTCTTTCGGGTGAGGAGCGCCAATCATGCACATGTTAATCAACCACGTTCGGATACTGACAGTTGAGTGTGCCTCTGACAAAAACTGGGAAATTGAAAATTGACCAGCATCGCAATTGATGACACTTATGTACAAGAAGACGTCGTGGCTCGATTTCCCATCCGGTCTTCTTAATTTGGGTACGCGAACTCCACTCGCATCGATACATAGTGTCACCTTTTCTGTTTTTGTCAATCTTTTGTAAATGTTGAGTTGATGCGATGTCATATAAAAGACATCGAAGGGATTGTGGCCGATTTTATGGATGGTATTTGGTTTTAAAGATTTGAGGATGTCCAAAGCACGAACAGGGTCGGGATCCAAGTATTCGCGAGTAGTTTTATCATGCTTCGCCTTATGTAGGATGTTTGCTTTGAATAAGAATGGAGCTTCAGGCCGTCCTGGTTCCATAAGACGTTTTGCCTCTTGAGCTCGAAACGCTTCTGCACTTGTGTGTTTCAACATTTCTGCAACTTCCATTCTTTTCGCACCTCTCAAATTGCGTTTTCCGCATTGTTTCACTCCAACACTTGCTGCACAATTAATATTGACGAAGTTTTCGTTATTCGTCAAAATACCTTTCAACGTGGACCCACATTTGCAATGGCCTGTGAAATAACGTCATTCTCAAAAAGCTGTATTTTCCTTAGAAGGATTACATAATTTATGATGTAAGTGTCCGAATGTCACCATTACAAAATAAAACTGGATTTTCTTGGATAAATTCTAAGATACATTTCTTCTTAGTTTTTGATAAGTCTACTGACTTCTAAAGATATAGCGGACTAGCAGCAATTCCGAAGGGACTGCCGTCGGTAGAAAATGTAATAGATTTTGAGAAAAATCTATCGATTTAATCGAAATTCACGACCAAATTCCGAGATTTCTCTCACAATCTATTACATTTTCCACCGACAGCAGTCCCGTCGGAAGTGCTGCGAGACCCCATAATAATTTAAGTACTACCGAACTCTTTGCGAGACATAACTCACATTGTAGTTCCGCCAAAAACTGGAGTAAGGGGGCAAAAATCCCTTTTCCATAGATGAAGACATATATTGGCCCATAACTTTCTTTTTAATTGCTCTATGAAAAAGATTTGGATGCCATTGAAATGAAGACAAAGTTCAAAGAATATACAGAGAAACCTCTCCTAACGGACACCTCTATTGGACGGACACCTCCCTTGGCCGGACAGTTTTTCATGCACCAAGTCTTAAGTACATTTTTTAGAACAGATTGCCCTCCCTTAGGCGGACATTGTCTTGGCCGGACGCGGACAGTTATTTGCTTTAAAATTGGAAAGAAAACTCTACTGAGCGGACACAAACCTCTTATCAACGGACACTGAGATCAGTTTTCATAACAAATCAATCATAAACCTCTCTTGAGCGGACGCGAACCCCCCCAAGCGAAAAAAATATATATACATACACAAATATTTTGGTACATATGTATTTACCAAATGGGGATTCCCAGAATAAAACCAAGTGGGCGTTAGATAAACAATCAAATTTAAAAGTCGTCACAGTGGAGATGTAATTACATAATAAAATGTTCGTTAGATAAATTTTCAGGATAAACGTTTACTAGTGACAGTGAGTTAATTGTGTTCAGTGATATTGTAAATATTAGATGTGTTATAAGATGGCGAGGTCAATCCTGAGCTTAAAGGAAAAAATTGAAATAATTAACGCTAGTGAGGAAAATAATTTGTCTGTTCGTACATTACCCGAAAGGTAAGTTTGAAAGTAAAATCGTACAAACCCTATTTTGATTTATGATCTGTTTGTTATTGATTAAAGCTCTCCGATTTTTTGATCAGGTTCCAAATTGGAAAAACGCAGGCTGCGTTGATAATAAAAAAATTCGAGTAAAATGGCTGTCTGGCAGCAATGTTGAATTCAAAAGGTATTTTATGAAAACTGATGAAATGTGTTCTGGCTGATTTACCAGGGAAAGAAACCAAAACATTCCCATATCTGGGCCAATTATACAAGGCTACAAAAATGGCTAACCCGTCATAATATAAAGTTTAGATACCTTTGTGGTGAAAGTGCTGCTGTTAATATGCAAGACGTTCAGCAATTTTTAGAAAAACTACCGTGTTTGTTTATTGGGTATAGCGCCACAAAAATATGTTCTATGCTGACGAGACAGGTCTCTTTTTCAGAGCTTTGCCAAACAAAACATTGGCTCTAAAAAACGAAGTGTGCCGTGGAGGAAAACTTTCGAAAGAAATACTGACTGTCCTATTTTGTGCGAATAGGGCCGGCGAAAAAGAAAAACCTCTTGTTATTTGGAAGGCTGCTCGTCCGAGAGCAATTGCATCATTAGATACGAACAATTTTCCAGTAAATTGGCAGTCCAATAAAAAGGCATGGACGACGCGTGACACAGTGGCTGAAAGATGTCGACCAGAGAATGGAGTTGCAAAACCGAAAAGTTATATTGCTTTTAGATAACGCAGCATCCCACCTAAGAGATATAAGTTTGAACAATGTAAAAATATTATTTCTGCCTAGCAACACTACTTCAGTTTGCCAGCCTCTTGATCAAGGAATAATCCAAAATTTAAAATTCACTACCGCAACTTGTAAGTGAAAAACATATTGGTGAGCAAAGAAACTGGTTCCACTAAACAAAATAAGAACGTCTTAGAGGCAATACACTTTATAAAGGAAGACCGGGCAAAAGTTCAAGCAGAAACCATAAAAAATTGCTTTCAAAAGGCAGTGTTCGACAAAAATCGTAATCCGGCACTTGAATTCGAGCCCGAAGATGACATACCGCTGGCTTCAATTTTTGATTTATCGAAAGTTTTTGGAGATTCTACTTCTTCGAATCCGGATGACTTTGTGGATATAGATAACAATGCATGGACTGAAAGTTCAGACTTCGAGTTAGATTTTGTTATTGACAACATAGAAACAATTGATGACAATAGCACTGATGCTGAGAGTGATACAGATAAAGTTAATGAAATTTCCACCAGCGAAACCGCCTTGACTGCTGTTTGAATTTAAAAAGATTTTGCAGCGAAGACCTTTTTGCGTTCGAAATGTTGCAAAAATTAGAAAGCCATTTGAAAAATAGTTTTCTTTAAAAAAAAACTTTAAGCAAACGACAATTCACCAATTTTTTAAATAATGAGTATGATATTTATGGATTTATATTACTTATTATCTGAAGTATAATTTATACTTATTTTTATTTATGTTATTACTTTATCTGGAAGTATGTAAATGAGTTATTCATGTTTTGATGTGAATTTTTCAAGCAATATATATATATTTTTTTTTGAGCAATGTCAAAATATCAATATTTTTTATTTAATTTGGAAAGTGGTCAGTATTTATCCCTTTAAATTTGAAAAATATGGAAAATAGTCATCCAATCCCTTGAGCGGACACAGGTTGGCCGACGATGAGTGTCCGCCCAAGGGAAGTTTCTCTGTACCCACAACTGAACTGATACCCACTACTAATCGGCGTTTGCGTCCAAATTTTATGGGCAATCGCGTCTCCCCACATACCGCCGTCCTTAAATCTGACGTGGACACCTTTTTTTCCATTTTGATAGTTATTAAGTTCGCAAATTCGTTCTTGGTAAAACGGAACCTAAACTTTCTCAGGCCGCCAGATTCGTGGAACTCCGTGAGCTCTGCTCAACTGAGTATAAAAATTTTGTAAAGCTATGCATTTTTTTTCTCGCTTTTGTTTCTCGCCAACCTTTCGCCGATTGGTTTCGCTGACTTCAGTCTTATTTTAACGCAGAATGTCATAAAAAAAATGTGTAAAGCTATACATTTTTTTTCTCATTGTTAATATGCAATAAATTAGGTACTCATTATGTAAAATTTTCAACTTCTTCCGACAACTTTTCGCCGATTGGTTTCGCTAACTTCAGTCTTATTTTAGCGCAGAATGTCATAAAAAAAATTATGTAAAGCTATAAATTTTTTTTCTCACAGTTAATTTGCACTAAATTAGGTACTCATTATGTAAAATTTTCAACTTATTCCGCCAACCTTTCGCCGATTGGTTTCGCTAACTTCAGTCCTTTTTAGCGCAGAATGTCATAAAAAAAAATTTGTAAAGCTATACATTTTTTTTCTCGCAGTTAATTTGCTATAAATTAGGTACTCATTATGTAAAATTTTAAACTTCTTCCGCCAACCTTTCGCCGATTGGTTTCGCTAACCCCAGTCTTATTTTAGCGCAGAATGTCATAAAAAAAATTTTGTAAAATTATAAATTTTTTTTCTCGCTGTTAATTTGCATTAAATTAGGTACTCATTATGTATAATTTTCCACTTATTCCGCCAACCTTTCGCCGATTGGTTTCGCTAACTTCAATCTTATTTTAGCGCAGAATGTCATAAAAAAAATTTGTAAAGCTATAAATTTTTTTTTCTCGCTGTTAATTTGCACTAAATTAGGTACTCAATATGTAAAATTTTCAACTTCTTCCGCCAACTTTTCGCCTATTGGTTTCGCTAACTTCAGTCTTATTTTAGCGCAGAAAGTCGTAAAAAAAATTTTGTAAAGCTATAAATTTTTTTTCTCGCAGGTAATTTGCACTAAATTAGGTACTCATTATGTAAAATTTTCAACTTATTCCGCCAACCTTTCGCCGATTGGTTTCACTAACTTCAGTCTTATTTTAGCGCAGAATGTCATAAAAAAAATTGTAAAACTATACATTTTTTTTTCTCGCAGTTAATTTGCACTAAATTAGGTACTCATTATGTAAAATTTTCAACTTATTCCGCCAACCTTTCGCCGATTGGTTTCGCTAACTTCAATCTTATTTTAGCGCAGAATGTCAAAAAAAAAATTTGTAAAGCTATATGTTTAGTTGATTTATTTCAATAGACTGCTAGAATGTACATTGGAAGAAGAACAGTTTGGTATGAGAAAATATGTGAGAGAGATGGGTGAAGAAAATAGTGATGGGGAGTGTTGCCACATATTAAAAATTTATTACCAATTTATTTCCAACACTCCTTCTCAACACTTTACATTAGTATTTTAATATATACCCATATCTCTTGTAAATTTCATATGCTTAACTTTTTGCAAATTTTTAGTTAATATATCTGACATCATATTATCGGTTTGTATATAATTTAAATCAATTTCTTTTCTGGTATACATTTGCCTGATGTGATGATATTTGATGTCAATATGTTTACTACGGGCATGATATGTCGGATTCTTGACGAGGCATTGCGAACTTAAATTGTCGTTGTTGATAACCATTGGACCATTCTGGATGAAACCCATTTCCGCTAAAAGTTTGCTAATATATGCAGATTCTTTCGCTGCTGATGATAATGCTATGTACTCAGCCTCTGTGCTGCTGAGTGCCACGACGCTTTGCTTTTTGCACTCCCAAGAAAACACGCCACCTGCTGCTACAAAAGCGTAGCCCGAATATGACTTTCGATCTGATGCATCACTTCCCCAATCAGCATCTGCGAAACCCTCTATAGGTCTTCCAGTTCTTGTATAGTGAAGTTTGTTATCAGCCGTTTTACGCAAATAACGCAGTAAGTGCTTTACTCCCGCTTCATGCTCAGTATGTGGGTTAGTATTTCTTTGTGATAACTTACAAACGGAGTGTAAAATGTCAGGACGTGTTGAGATCGCCAAATACATTAATGCACCTACGATTGACTGATATGCAGTTTTATCAATCTTTCGACATTGCTCCTTCTCGCAGTGAACATTAAAACCAGCATCTAGTGGCGTTGCAACATCTCTGGACAATTCCATTTTATAGTCTTTTAACAGATTTAGTATGTACTGCTTTTGACAAAGTGTTACGTCGCCAAGCTCACCGTCACGTTGTATTTCTATACCCAAGAAATGTGATAGCACACCACCATCTACAACCTTGAATTTGCTTGCAATTCCCGTCTTGATGTGAGACAATTCGGACATACACGAACTCGCAATGATAAGATCATCAACATAAACCGCTATGATATTGATTATATTTGCTCTATGTTTTGTATATATACATGGTTCGCTGGGACATGGTTCAAACCCCATTTCTTTAAGAACAGAATCTAATTTCGTATTCCATTCCCTGCCACTTTGCTTTAAACCATATAAAGATTTCTTTAATTTTAATACACGATTTGGATGCTTACTGTTGACAAAACCTTCTGGCTGCTGCATATATACTTCATCATGCAACTCGCTGTTCAGATACGCTGACGAAACATCCATTTGATGCATGTAAAGCCTGTGCTCTACCGCTAGTGCAATCACCAACCGTATATTTGCATACCTAACAACTGGTGAAAAGGTTTCTAAATAGTTAACCCCATATCGTTGACTGCAGCCTTTTGCCACCAAACGCGCTTTAAATTGTTTGATGTCACCTGCTTTATCGCGTTTAATCGTATACACCCATTTACATCCAACAATTTTTTGACCTTGTGGTAAATCAACAAGTGACCACGTATCATTTTTAACTAGTGACGCATACTCCTTCTCCATTGCAGCCTTCCATTCGTCATAATAAACACTCTCGAATGCCTCTTTCAGGCTACTAGGAGTTGCTTCTGTGTCGTCACATAAAACATTTAAGACATTATATTGCTTACGTGGACGCCCCACTGTACCTGTACGTAACAACCTTGGCCTACCACGACCAATAACCGGCGTACATTCAACTACATTGCTGTTGTGGGTGTCAGATTCTGTCTCAACAGATTCAATAAAATTATTTTCCTCATTAGCTACATTTTGTGGAAAATTCACGCTATTTGTATGTGATTCTACACTTACTTTATCTGCATGTACGTCATTTGTGTACGATACCACATCTTCGTCACGGTTGTCACAAAAATCAATTAGCTTTGGTTCCGGCTCCTGACAAACATTCGCCTTCTCAATGAATACAACATCACGACATACAATGACTTTACGATTTTCTGGATTATACAAACGATAACCTTTGCTGGTTTCAGAATAACCTATCATTATGTATTCTTTACCTTTTGCTCGAAACTTTCGCGACTGCTTTTTATCAAGTGCCACTGCCAATGAACCAAAAACTCTTAGATGGAAAACACTAGGCTTTGTACCTACCCACAATTCATATGGCGTTTTATCATTGAGTATTTTTGTTATAGTACGATTACGAAGATATACGGCAGTTCGTATTGCTTCCGCCCAAAAATGCTCACCAAGTTTTGCATAATTTAGCATGGCCCTGGCCATCTCTACCAAAGTTCTGTTGGCACGTTCTGCTACCCCGTTTTGTTGCGGAGTGTAAGGTACGGTCAATTGCCGTTGAATGCCATTTTGTTTTAAAAATACATCAAACACATTTGATACATATTCGCGCCCATTGTCGCTTCTCAACTGCTTAATTTTACAGCCAGTTTGATTTTCGCTCATTGTCTTGTACTCTTTAAATGCTTCAAAAACTTTATCTTTGGATTTTAAGAAGTACACGCTCATATAACGCGACCTGTCATCAATAAATGTGACAAAATACCTCGAACCGCCAATAGATGCACAGTTAATAGGACCACAAACATCGCTATGCACAACACCAAGTAACTCTTTTGCACGCGTTTTTGATGCTTGTGCAAATGGCTTTGCGCATATTTTTGATTTCGCACACGTCTCACATACAATTTCGTTTGGTATTTTACAAAGCTGTAGCCCTAAGACTGCTTTTTTATTTGCCATGTCTTTCAAACAATTAAAATTTACATGTCCATATCGATTGTGCCATTTGAACAAATTACTTGCGGCATCTTTTTGTACCACCGCACTAAAACACTTATTTGACCCACCCTCATATAGAAATAGTCCGTTAATATTGAACGCTTTCAACAGCACACAGTTTTTGTTGTTTTTGATTTCAACAGAATTACGCTCAAATATCACTGCATTGCCGCTCTCTATGGCTTTGCTCACAGATATAAAATTACTTTGTAGTGTTGGCACATATAAGACATTTTTTAATGTTATTGTTGTACCGTCTAGGTCAACGTCGCCACGACCAACAGCGTTTATACAATTGGCGCCTGCCAACCAAATATTTTCACAACATTCTTGATAGTTTTTAAATGAACTGCGCACACAACATAAATGCGACGTGGCGCCGCTATCTACGCACCAGACATTTGTATTAATTCTCGTATTTGGTGGTGGTTTTGCGCTTAACATAAAACATGAACGATCATCGTTCTCTTTTCGACGCTCAGTTTTCTTGCCATTGCATGTAGCAGCGAAATGTCCTCGTTTACCGCAATTGAAACACTTCACGTTTTTGTTGTTTTTATTGCCTTTGTTACCCGAACCATTACCACTGCTTGAAGCATTTTTTACCGTTTTGTTGAAGTTTGTAGTTTTGTATGAACGTGCTTGCATTAACGCTTCTGTCCCTTTTTCGTTTTTAACATCATTATCACACTGCCGCGCGCCTTCTTCTAACAATTTAATTTTCACTGTATTAAATGTAGGCAACTCATCACGGGTCTCCATTGCTACAACAAAATTTTCATATTGCGCAGGCAAACCTGCTAACAAAATTATAACTAAAATTTCGTCTTGGATTATTACACCTATGTCTGCAAGACCTTCTTTAATTTTGCAAAACTCGTTTACGTGATTTGCCACTGGAGTACCATCTGACATACTAAGACGCAACAAACTTTTAAACAACAAAACTTTTCGCGCAGGCCCTTGTGGCTGATGGATATTACGCAGTTTATCCCATGCTACCATTGCGACTTCTATGTTCTTCACATGGTTAATTTGTGTTGGCTTTACACATAGCAATATTGATGCCATTGCTTTTTCATTTTTTTTATCAAATGCCGCTTTTTGTTCACTGGTAATTTCATCAGATTTCTTTTCGCGACCACACACAACTCCCCACAAATCAGAGTGTACTAGCACGCTTTTCATTTGAACTGACCATGACGCGTAATTGGCATCATCCAATTTTTCAATTTGAAAAAGCGAAGTCATTTTCATGTTTTTTAATTCAACTTTTTAATGTACCGACACACAGCACAAAAACTCAAAATAGTCTTTTAAATATATTACTTTTATACCGACACACAGCGAACGGTTAAACCTTAAACGCGCTAACTATTTTAATTTTCACTTTTTACGCTGCTTACGCGCTCTGGGCCCATAACCTGTTTAGTTGATTTATTTCAATAGACTGCTAGAATGTACATTGGAAGAAGAACAGTTTGGTATGAGAAAATATGTGAGAGAGATGAGTGAAGAAAATAGTGATGGGGAGTGTTGCCACATATTAAAAATTTATTACCAATTTATTTCCAACACTATACTTTCTTTTTCTCGCAGTTAATTTGCAATAAATTAGGTACTCATTATGTAAAATTTTCAACTTCTTCCGCCAACCTTTCGCCGATTGGTTTCGCTAACTTCAGTCCTTTTTAGCGCAGAATGTCATAAAAAAAAATTTGTAAAGCTATACATTTTTTTCTCGCAGTTAATTTGCTATAAATTAGGTACTCATTATGTAAAATTTTAAACTTCTTCCGCCAACCTTTCGCCGATTGGTTTCGCTAACCCCAGTCTTATTTTAGCGCAGAATGTCATAAAAAAAAATTTGTAAAGCTATAAATTTTTTTTCTCGCTGTTAATTTGCACTAAATTAGGTACTCAATATGTAAAATTTTCAACTTCTTCCGCCAACTTTTCGCCTATTGGTTTCGCTAACTTCAGTCTTATTTTAGCGCAGAAAGTCATAAAAAAAATTTTGTAAAGCTATAAATTTTTTTTCTCGCAGGTAATTTGCACTAAATTAGGTACTCATTATGTAAAATTTTCAACTTATTCCGCCAACCTTTCGCCGATTGGTTTCGCTAACTTCAGTCTTATTTTAGCGCAGAATGTCATAAAAAAAAATTGTAAAACTATAAATTTTTTTTCTCGCAGTTAATTTGCACTAAATTATGTACTCATTATGTAAAATTTTCAACTTAATCCGCCAACCTTTCGCCGATTGGTTTCGCTAACTTCAATCTTATTTTAGCGCAGAATGTCATAAAAAAAATTTGTAAAGCTATACAGTTTTTTTCTCGCAGTTAATTTGCAATAAATTAGGTACTCATTATGTAAAATTTTCAACTTATTCCGCCAACCTTTCGCCGATTGGTTTCGCTAACTTCAGTGTTATTTTAGCGCAGAATGTCATAAAAAAAAATTTGTAAAGCTATACTTTCTTTTTCTCGCAGTTAATTTGCAATAAATTAGGTACTCATTATGTAAAATTTTCAACTTCTTCCGCCAACCTTTCGCCGATTGGTTTCACTAACTATTTATTTTAGCGCAGAATGTTATAAAAAAAATTTTGTAAAGCTATAAATTTTTTTTCTCCCTGTTAATTTGCAGTAAATTAGGTACTCATTATGTAAAATTTTCAACTTATTCCGCCAACCTTTCGCCGATTGGTTTCGCTGACTTCGGTCTTATTTTAGCGCAGAATGTCATAAAAAAAATTGTAAAGCTATAAATTTTTTATCGCAGTTAATTCGCACTAAATTAGGCACTCATAATGTAAAATTTTCAACTTATTCCGCCAACCTTTCGCCGATTGGTTTCGCTAACTTCAGACTTATTTTAGCGCAGAATGTCATAAAAAAATTGTAAAGCTATAAATTTTGTTTTCTCGCAGTTAATGTGCACTAAATTAGGTACTCATTATGTAAAATTTTCAACTTATTCCGCCAACCTTTCGCCGATGGGTTTCGCTAACTTCAGTCTTATTTTAGCGCAGAATGTCATAAAAAAAATGTGTAAAGCTATAAATTTTTTTATCGCAGTTAATTTGCACTAAATTAGGCACTCATAATGTAAAATTTTCAACTTATTCCGCCAACCTTTCGCCTATTGGTTTCGCTAACTTCAGACTTATTTTAGCGCAGTATGTCATAAAGAAAAAATTGTAAAGCTATAAATTTTGTTTTCTCGCAGTTAATTTGCACTAAATTATTTAGTGCAAATTAGGTACTCATTATGTAAAATTTTCAACTTATTCCGCCAACCTTTCGCCGATTGGTTTCGCTAACTTCAGTCTTATTTTAGCGCAGAATGTCATAAAAAAAAATTTGTAAAACTTTTTTTCTCGCACTTAATTTGCATTTAATTAGCTACTAATTATGTAAAATTTTCAACTTATTCCGCCAACCTTTCGCCGCTAAAATAAGGGACGTGCCGAGGACACTGGTAGTAGATAGGTTTAAGAGTCGCGGAAAGTGACTCCGTCTTTTAATGTTTTGCCTCGACTGAGATACTGAAAGGATATGCTTATATGAAGATTCTGTTAAGTAGATACACACACGTATCCGTATATATTGGAAAGTTGGCTCCCATCACAATAAATACATATGTATGTGGATTCGCATAATCATTCGTAATCACATATATTTAGATGATCACATTGTATCTGTATGTTTAAATGTACGTTAACATCCATATTTTTGTATATGAATTCGCGCACAAACATTGTTGGGTGGGGATGCACATCCGTTTGAATTGGGGGTGTTCCGTTAAAGCTAGACAAACGAACGCAAGGACGGGTGTAAGTGTTGGGTCAACCGACTCGGGCCTTACTTGACATCGGTAGGGTGGGCTATGAAAGAGGTGGGCCGGACTTGAATTCATGGAGGCGAACTGTGACGACGGCGATGGCATGTTATGGATGAGGACATACAGGGGGAAGCAACGACAACAGCACACGGGTACTAGTTTTTTTTTATCCGGCGAGGTGAGCGTATGAAAACGTACCCAGATCATCAGACCTTATTCTTCCATCACAAGGGGATTGAATGCCGCACAACCAGCAATGGTAACAACATGTTGTTGTTGTTGTTGTAACAGTGCTTCGCCCCATACAATAGGTGCGACCGATCACAAAACTTGCAGTTTCAACAGGGTTGGACCATAGTGAGAGGGGCGTTAGAGGCGTTGGTTCCAAACTACAATTGAAGAGATAGTTGGTGTTATGTGGGGACACATTTCAAGCCGGACATGCCGTTTGTCTGTCGGGGTTGATTCTGGATAGGTAAGAGCTTAACCTGTTACAGGATCCATATCGAAGTTGAGCTAGAGTGACTCGCATTTCTCTAGGGAGAGAGCGTTCCTCTTCTGCAAGTTCTGGATATTTTTCTTTAACAACTGGAATCGCCGGGCCATTCCCGACATAGAGGTCGGACACCTGTTTGTGGATATCACTGAGGACCTGCTTGTGCTTTTTTCTTCATACGGCTGTGTTCTCAGGTACCGTATTTCCTCATAATGCTTACGGAGATGACTTTAATCCCCTGGGAGGCGTAGCCTCATCAATTAGTTGTCTATTGGGATACCGAGGTTTCAGGGTGTTTGTTCAGCATTTCATTTCTCTCCCTAATGGAGAGGAGTCTCGCCTCATTGTGTAGTTGGTGTTCTGGGGACATAAGAAGACAGCCCGTAGTAGTTCTGAGGACAGTATTTTGGCAGGCCCGTATTTTCTTCTAGTGAGTAACCTTAAGGCTTGGCGACCATATCGCGGACGCGTAGCATGCAATCGGCTGGCCACTTGCTTTGTAAGTGGTAATGAGCGTTTCCTTATCTTTACCCCAAGTGCTGCCGGCAAGAGATTTGAGAATTTTATCACGGCTCTGGATTTTAGGAACAGTTGCGGTTGCATGCTCTCCATGTAGATCCTGATCGAACGTCACACCCAGTATTTTTAGGTGTAAGACAGTCGGTAGCGTAATGCCATCGACGTGGATGTTCGATATGGTCGACATTTGGCGCGTTCATGTTGTAAATAAGGTTGCCGATGATTTGGTCGGTGCCAGTGTCAGGTTTCCCTTGGCTAAGAAACTGGAGAGAGCAAGGAGATAGCTGTTAATTTGATTACAAAGCTTATCGATGTGTTGACCTGGGACTGTTGCCATTATTGTGCAGTGATCGGCTTAGGAAACGATAGAGACTCCTTCTGGTGGTGAAGGTAACTTATATATACAGAAGTTAAACAGAAGTCGGAATAGAACACCATCCTGTGGTACTCCTTGTTTAATTATTCTGGGCTTAGATGTTGTGTTCCTGAATTGCGCCGATGCTTGCCGACCAGACACATAATTTGCGTGCCACCTTTTGAGACTTGGGGAAGGGAGGACCCTTCCAGGTCTTGCAGTAACGTGACGTGGTTGACCGTATCAAAAGCTTTTGGCAGGTCTAGCGCAAAGACTACTGTCCTATGCTGGGGGTTTTAATTTAATCCCCAGTTTATTTGCGTGTTAATGGCGTATAGCGCGGTGGTAGTGTTCTGTAATTTTCGAAAGCCATGCTGATGATTGGCAAGACGCAAATTTGCAGTGAGATAGAGAAACAGAATGGCTTCAAGTGTCTTGGCTACAGGCGATAGGAGGTATGTCGGTCGAATCTCCTATGTTTACTGTTTTCCTAGGTTTTAATAGCGGAACCACTGGCCATTTTTCGGGGATGACGAAGGTGTACAGGGACAGGTTGAAGGCATGCGCTAGATAAGTAAATCCCTCTTTGTCTAGTTTTTTAAGCATCGGCGTGGGTATGCCGTCTGGGCCTAGTGCTTTAGATGGTTTAGCGTGAACGATTGCATCTTCGACCTCTTTGGCGGTGATGGTAATTGGGGACGCGCTGTATTAATGCTTGTGTGCGCGTCTGTTGGCCGCTTTGTCAACCGTAGAATGCATTACATATTGTTGACAAAAAGCGCTCGCATATTTTTTCGCATCCGACAGCACTTTATTACCAAAGGCGATGGAGATATTGTCATTGTGCTTAGTCGGGTTCGATAGGGACTTTGTGGACCACAGCTTACCTACACCGTCAAAGAGGTTACAATTATTTAAGTTCTCCTCCCATTTCGCCCACTTGTGTTCATCCACTAGAAATCTGATGCGTCGCTTTATATCCCTTATTTGGGGGTCGCCGGGGTCATGCTGTCTAATAAGGACACGTTGTCTCGCTAGAGTTACGGTCTGCGCTGGAAAATATGGCCGGATTTCCGGGATTCTTCGGCGGGAATAAAACGAGCCGAAGCGGATTTAATTACCTTGCGGAAAGCACGGTCCCCTTGACGGGCATCAGTCGGGATAAGGAGGGCAGCAAAACGGTTGTGAGTATAGGTTTTGCAATCATCCCACATCCTTTCTTAAAATTGATGAAAGTGCGTTTTTCAGTGGTGATGAAGTCGGCAGATCGATCGAGCGACAGAAATATGGATAGGTGGTCGGATGCCAATGTTACCATCGGCTGCCAGTTGACGCAGTTTACTAGTCCTGCGCTCACGATTGATAAATCTGGCGAACTCTGACAGCTTCCTACCATACGCGTGGAGGCGTCTCCGTTCATCATGCAGAACGTCGATTCTTCTATTTGATCCGCCAACATCTCACCCCTGATGTTACATGCGGATCGTGGTGGGCATTGAAAACGCCTAAGATATTGTGATTATCGGCAGTGAGTAGTGTGCTGATGTTAGGGCAGTATCCACTGGGGCAACAGGTGGCAGGAGGGATGTGGATGTTGATGATTTCTAAATTTAAATCGCCTGACCGGACAGATATGCATTGACAGTCTGACTGTCCCTGCTCCCGATGTCGGGATCAAATAGATTATATTGCACTGAGTGGTGGGTTATAAGGGTGAGTTCGCCTCCATTTCCGCTCTCGCGATCTTTTCTGTGGATGCTATAACCAGAGCAGGTCTGCAAAGCAAATCCTGCCATGAGTTTGGTCTCTTGGATCGCAGCAATGCGGCTGTTATGCCGCTTCATAAAATCAACAATATCGGTGATCTTCCCAGTTCACCCATTACAGTTTAACTGCAGTGTTCTGAAGTGCAACGGGGGACGTCGTCACTCTGGGGATAAGTGACAGGTTTCTAAGAGTTGAGGGAGGCCAGGGCGGAAGAGCTGTTGTGGCCCTGGGACTGGATGTCCCTGGGTAAGCATTGGAGTACCCGGTGTTTTTGGGTTTGTGGCCTGGCAGCATGGCACAATGGAACCCGTGGGGGGGTTGTCGTCGCTGAGACCAGAATATATAGGAAAGTGGCACCTCCAAGGCAGGAGCTGCATTTGGCATATGCCGCAAACATATATATTCTGTGCTGATAAACGGTGGAAAAGGTGGTAGGGACTTCCCTGACCTTCTCAAGAGCTAGTTCCGGAAAGGGGGAGAAGAGGACGGGGGCAGGGGCTGATGCTCGGCATTGCTACTTACTCTAGTACAGAGATTGTAGTTATGAGTAGGAGCGGCCGTATGAGCTCGGGGCAGTACACGCGAGCAGCAGAGGGTTGCCGAGCAGTTGGGTTGGTAGAGGGCAGTGGGGGGGGGGGGGGGAGTTACAGCGCAGACTGCGGCGCGAGCTTCGCCGTGAACAGCAATGAGCCGCAAAAGATTTGTAAAAGTTACGAGGACGTCTTGTTTTGTAGTCTAGCCCAGAACATCCCGTCCTATGCAACCATCCCATCCCTTACAAGTGACATACTGACAAGAGTGTCACCGTCCTAAAAATATTCTTTTCCGACAAACGCACCAAAACCATTTCTCTGGACCGGGATAAGGTACAGGTCCCGGATTGGATTCGATACCTTCCCGGAGAAGGTGAATATGTCGAAGTCCCGCTGCAGGGATCTGCTGGGAGGATGGCAATTTGTGGGAGGGACGCAACAAATTAAATGGGGGTACACTGAAATGACAGCCCTTGATCGGGAAAAATGCCGAGACGCTCCGGTACATGAAACCGGCTACCTTGGTAAGCGACTAATATTTATTTGATTTAATATTTACATCTTCACTTATTATGCCATTATTGCCTTCTTCTTCCTGTATTACAGCTGTTGAGGCACATGTCTTTCCAGATTTTGAGGATTGGTTCCTGTTAGCCTCCTGGTTCTGGGACTGGGGCCAGTTCTCCCCTCTCTCCCTCGTAAAACCAGCCTTGTCCGATCGCTGGTTTTTTAGGCTGGTAGACCGCTCCTTACCAACTGGCTGCACACTATTAGCGCTATACGCGTCCGGCTCATCGCTGAAAGCTATTTCCTCCTCCTCCCGGGTTGCGACGCCATCGCCTTCTCTTTCTCACCCTTACTTTTTTTTTAAGTTTTTAAGTTCGTCTTGGTCGTACGACCACCTGCCCGACAAGGCGAGCTCAGCGGTCTAATGTTAAAGTTTGGAATAAACTCCGTCCGACGCAACAGAGTCCCTTGTTATGGTGAGGCTAGCACTACTTCCTGAGACGGCCTGGTATCGAAAAATCTCCGTGCCAATACAACCGAAAATACTCCCTGGCTGCAAATCATCCAATATGGACAGTGCGCATAACACCCTGGAATAGGAAGTCGGCAGTGCCTGCTAACCGACATCCCGCCGACCTCGTATGAAGCGAAACAGTGTAGATGAGACCTTTAATCGCTCAGACCCTAAATAAAGGTCGAATTTTCCATGATTTTTACATACATATGTACACGTTTTATTGCTTATAATAAATACAATATCTAAGTCAGGCAATTTTATGTCTCCTCACAAGCTCTCTTGGTTAAAAAAATAAATAAATGTAAGGCGCGATAACCTCCGAAGAGATCTAAGGCCGAGCTTCTCTTCCAATTTGCGTCGTGCTCCTCTTGATTTTTCCCTACAAATTGGCCGGACGGGACCTACATGTTTTATGCCGACTCCGAACGGCATCTGCAAGGCAGATGAGTTTTCACTGAGAGCTTTTCATGGCAGAAATACAATGGGAGCGCTTGCCAGACACTGCCGAGGGGCGACCCCGCTTAGAAAAATTTTCTTCTAATTGAAAAATCTAATTTCTAAAATTTTGATGTTGCTTTGCCCGGGAGTTGAACCCAGGGCATACGGTGTGATAGGCGGAGCACGCTACCATCACACCATGGTGGCCGCTCTCTTGGTTAGTCTTCCTTAAAGATTTGTGAACTGTAAAAATACTATTCTGTAATTCACTACTATTAGGTAATTTACTTTGTACTGCATTTTTAAATTTTTTTTCTTCGAAGGATCTAACTGAACTTTTAACGAAAAAATAATGCACATAAATAGACCATTTTATCAGCCTTTTGTAAGTACCTTGCAAGTTAAATACAAAAATCGAGAACAGAACCAAATATGTTTACTCGCTAAACATTACTACAAACAAATTTGCCAACCCCAAAATATGATGTTAAGCTGCTTATTCCATTAGTTTTCAAAACATTTAGAAATGTTGGTTGGAGTTAGCAGCTTTTACCGTATCGTGGACGAAATACACTTTTTAACCATCCGATAATGCCCATCCTTGCCACCTCTCTCATAAAATAGCTTAAGTTAATTTGGTTTTATTTACTTTTTAAGAGCAAATCATTAACATTGGCATACACTTTATATTTTAAGGGGAGCTTTTTCCGAGGTACGATTGGCTGAGAGCAAAGAAAACCCTGGTGATCATTATGCAGTTAAAATTATAGAAAAAAAGGCGTTGAAAGGAAAGGAAGAGTCACTGGAAAATGAGATTCGTGTACTTAGACGGTAAGGAATGTGAAACAACATGTGCATTAATTATTATCACGAAAAAATCTTGATAATGTTGAAAACGAAAACCTTTATCCTACAATTTTTTTACGACCATACGAAGACAGGTATTTTTCGTAGGGTATTACCCCGTAAAACTTCTATGCAGGGTCGCCAGACTCAAAACTCTGGGGGGCAAACAAGTTCCAAGTATTACATATAGATTTTTTGTAAACTTCACCGTTTTTTGCAGTGACAAGTGGTTGCCGATACCTTCGCTTTGATGGGGATCTTAGATCCACGGTAGACGTAGGATGTTGCTGCAAAGGCGCGAAAATGGCGTGCGAGAAAATACAAGTGCATTCCGATGGTTCCAATGCAATTGAAGGGAAGTCATAGCAGTGATAAAAGAAGTAGGCCCACAGCGGGTTAGAGACTCTGGCGACGCCAAGCTGCTCGTGGATCTTGAGGGTGGGGGCGTGATGGGCATGAAGTCGTGGTCATATCAAATCGTTGCCAAGATTGTGGGGATTGTACCTTACTGGTGCTTGTTACGAATCGTACCTGATCAATATCAGGCTAAGGGCCATCAACATCTACACCACTTCTCAAAACCATAGCGGAGTATCTTTATTGCTCCAACAACATCAGAAAAATCAGTAGGATCACTAGAAGAAAATAGCAATCTTACTGGACACTGCGTTCTTATGTCACATGCGTTTAAATTAAGCCTAGTCAGTGAAAGCGTCTGTAGGAAGTGCGCCAGACTAACTAAAAAATACATAGCGTGATAGCCATATGTTGATGGATATGGGTTTTTCATTCTCTTTACTGAAATAGTAATGTAAAATGAATTTTTCACACGTGAACACAGTGGTTCTACAGTTATTACACATCTATGAAAGTTAATAAACCTCTTATAAAAAGTAAGATATGCGCTGTAGGAACTTAATGCGGCTATTAACATAGTCCAGCGAATCAAAACCCAGTGGCGTAGATGTCACCAATTGGCGACAGCTGGAACGGCTTGGCTTGCTGGACAGCCAAACCCGCTTAAACGGCTAAGAGCCGTAAAGGGATTTTCGATTTGCTATTTGCTCATATTTTCTCTGCTCGTTTTCCACCTGGTTCTTCGAATGGAGTGGGAGCCCTGTTCTCTGTTTCTTAGGCTGGTTCTAATAAGAATACCTTTTTGGCCATCATGCATTCGCATTATATGACCTAGCCAGCATAGCTATCGGTTTAATTCGATGGATTATGTTGATGTCCTCATAAAGCTCGTACAACTCTTCGTTGAATCTTCTTTGGTACTCCCCGTCATAGACGCGGATAGCTGTTTCTTCTAGCAGAGTGGAGCCGCTCTCATCCTCCGCTTCCGTAGGCAGCATAGGCAGCTTAGCCGCTGTGTTTTAATTGACTGGACTATGTATATGTCTGCCTAGAGCACGTTCAGCTCATCATTAAATCTTCTTCAGCACTCGAGGTCGGAAACGCGCAGGCTTCCGCAAATAATTGGAGGAATTTTCTCTCGAACACTTTCAAAGCCGACTGATCAGATGTTGTCTAGTGTACATGCTTCTGCACCTTGTAGCAAAACGGGTTAGTGACTTGTAAAGCATGATTTCGTGTTTCCCCTCTTTTCCGCTTCTTCTATCAATTTGGAATTACCATATGTAAAAGGCAACTAAGTAAATGTTGTGCAGTTGCTTGCAATTCGATAATTCTTCTTTATTCTTTCTTTATTTATACTAAATTTATTCTATACATACACTTGTAAACATAAGCAGATGTGACCCTGCAAAAAATGCGATTTGTCTAGGATGAATGAGGATGAGTCGCAAAGGAGTATACGATTTTGGCATTTATATGGCTTGGAATGATCTTTTGTCTGAATACGATCTATGAAGAGATCACTTGCACCTGTTTATGCCTGAACCAGTAGTGTCGGACTGGTCTTCTTACTACCTGTAGGATTACTAACGGTGAAGTTTTTTTACTTTTTTTTTTATAGTTTTTTAGGGCAATTTAATGTTTCTGTGGCTTCTTTTTAATAAAAATTTTGAAAACCAAAATTCACACAATGAAGCGTTTATGTATTACATAGCTTAAAGAAATTGTTTGGAAATTGTGTTCTAAGGTCTTTATATAAGTATGTACCTAATACCAATTTCATTACCATAACTAATATGGATTTTTTAATAAACTAATTAAAGCTTCCCTTCCACACACAATTTCTTGCTCAAATTGACGCGTTACCGTTTAAACTTTTATGGCCGTCCAACAAGGCGGGCCAGTCGCTTCTTCGCTCTGTCAACTGACGCCAATTGGTCACACCAAGGGAGTTCAAATCTGCTCCTTCCAGCAGAGTTGGCGCCGCCCTCTTCCTCTGCTTCCGTAGGCGGGTTCCGATAGAAACACTTTCTTAGCCGGAGTGTCGTCTTTCATTTGCATAACATGGGCAAGCCAGCGTAGCCGCTACGTTTTAATTCGCTGGACTAAGTTGATGTCTGCGTATAGCTCTTACCGCTCATCATTAAATCTTCTTCGGTAATTGCCATCGCCAACGCGTAGAGGTCTATAAATCGTTCGAAGAACTTTTCTCTCGAACACTCCCAGAGCCGCTTAATCTGATTATTGACGGGTACGATAAGTGACTTGTAGAGCATGATTTTCGTTTGCCGAGAGAGGACTTTCCTTTTAAATTGCTTACCTAGTCCAAGGTAGCATTTAATGGCAAGAGTGGTTTTTCGCTGGATTTCAGAGCTGATGTGGTTCTTAGTGTTACTGCTGGTTCCCAATCAGAAGCGTGGTTGCCAAGGCGCATATGCGCTAACTCTTCGCTTGATGACAGCAGGTACTTCGTTTTGTCGTCATTCGACCCATCTCTACCGCTTCATTTTCCAGTTTGGAGTAAGCAGAACTAACGGGTGTTCAGCCTGATGATATCATTGTCATCAGCATATGCCAGTAGTTGCACGCTTTTATAGAATATTGTTTCAGAGCGGTTAAGTTCTACATCTAGTATAATTTTCTCGAGCATCAAATTAAAGAAATAGCACGATAACGGCCACCCTGTCTGAAAACTCGTTTAGTTTCGAACGGCTCGGAGAGGTCCTTCCCAAATCTGATTGAGCTGATGGTGTTTCTCAGCGTCATTTTGCACAGCCGTATAAGTTTTGCGGGGAAACCAAATTTAGACATAGCGGCATATAGGCAGCTCCTTTTCGTGCTGTCGAAGGTGGCTTTAAAATCGACGAAGAGGTGATATGTGTCGATTCTTTTTTCGCGGGTTTTTTCCAAGATTTGGAGGATTGTGAAAATCTGGTCGATGGTAGATTCACCAGGTCTGAAGCTGCGCTGATAAGGTCCAATCAGCCGATTCAGGGTGGGCTTCAATGTTTCGCACAATACAGTTGGCAAGACCTTATATGCGATATTAATAAGGCTGATTCTGCGATAGTTTGCGCAGTTTGCAGTATCCCATTCTTGTGGACTGGGCAAAAATCACTTAGATTCCAATCGTCGGACATGCAAGTTAACAGTACACTTCCCACAATGCCCTTATGGCGATCATAAACAAATATTCAATTTCTCAAGCCACTGGCATTTCAGTAAGCAGACTAAACAAATATTATATCCAAGCCACTGGCATTTCATTGAATAAATATTCCGTTTCTCACGCATCGGTTTTCATTAGCAAATCCGATGCAACGCTTATATTGTAAATATTAAAGTAAGTTATAAATAAGAGCAATTGTGTAAAATAAAGGCAGTTTGGTTTCTGAGTTTGGTGTCAAAAAATTCTTATTATTTTTTAAAAAGCACTCCTAAAGTAGGAGGACGATAATTGGCGCCCGGCATGTGGGGCACGCGTTGTAAAAAATAAGTATCGTCAAAGGACGAGAAAGAACAAAAAAAAAACACAAAATTTAAACAACAAAATTTTTTAAATAAGTATCGTCAAAGGGCGAGAAAAACCAAAAAAAAAAAAAAAATTTAAACAACAAAATTGTTTAAATAAGTATCGTCACTAGACGAGAAAGAACAAGAAAACACAAAAGTAAAACAAAAAAAATTGTTTTCAAAACTTTAACTAACTACCATTGTGAATTCATACAAGTGGTTTGGAAGAAACATTGACAATAGTAAACAGCTTCAATCATCTGTTGAATCGCTGTTCGAATACTTAAATCATTTAATGTGAAGTTCGTGGCTTGAAATTTGAAAATTGACAAGAAAAATACAAGTGAGCAGCTAACAGCAAAATAAGTCCATGGAGAAATAAATTTAATAAAGTGTGCAAAAACAAAAACAAATTTAACAACCTAATTCTTGAATTACTCGTATCACAACAAAAACAAAACACACATACAACCATAACGTTGGATAAGAGGAAGAAGTAAATGAGAGGAGAAGAGCAGTTTAAAAAAAGCAGAGGAAAAAAAGGAAGCTGTATATAAATTTGATGTTACAGGACCAGTGAGGGCAGCAGTACGGCAGTGAAGTAAGATTAATTTTTATGCTATTTAGTGACTAAGAATTCATTCTTGTACTTACGCTATTTAGAAACAATTACTAAAAATGCGAGGAGTCTTTAGAGATATTAAAATCGTTGCCCGAATTCACGGGAAAGCAAAATAAATATGTTAGTTGGAGGGAATCCGCTAATAACACAATCAGTTTATACGTTAGAGGCAGCCGTAGGTATTTCGCTGCACTAACGATATTAAGAAATAAAATCACCCAGGAAGCCAATGATTTGCTATCAAATCATGGGACAGTGCTTAATTTTGATGCCATTTTGGCACGATTATATTTCGCATACGCCGACAAGAAGCCAGCCCACATTATTGAACAAGAGATGAGCATTTTGAGACAGGGCTCTAATTCAATAATTGATTATTATAATAAGGTTAACGAGAAATTAACGTTGTTGATAAATAAAACGATCATGACCTACGGTACTGACAGTTCAGTCACTAGGGAACTTAATGCCAAGAATAGGCGAGATGCTTTACGCATATTTATAACCCGACTGAATGGGAATTTATCAAATATCCTGTCTTCATTGTCGGCAAGTGATCTGCCGAACGCTTTGGCAAAGGCCCATGAATTGGAGTCTAATAATATGCGAGCAAATTTTGCTTTACAGTTCGGTAGGCCGACCCATTTTTCGCCTTCAGCAAATAATGGGCAAAATAACTATAACCATAGAAGAAACTTCAATAATAATCTGAGGTTTGCGCAAGAACAGCCTCAAAGAAATTTTAACACAAGAATTGGAAGAGTGCAACCACGACCGACCCCAATGGATGTTGATTACAGCATCAGGGTACAAAATCGGCCGCAGCTAAAACCTGCTTATAATTACCAAAGTAATAACGATCAAAGTGGTAATATAGAAAAAAGACCACATGGAAGCACGCAGCAGACCGTGCAACCGCCCAATAAGACATTACGTGTGAATAATAAATGAGGATCATTTTTTTGACGAAAATTAGCTTTGCCATACATTTTCTTATATGACAGAGCAATAGGTAACAATTTTAAAATCTTAGTTGACACAGGAGCAACTAGCTGTTATATAAAGTCAGGTATTTACAAGAATAGAAATGAATTGGCCATACAAAAAAGAGTTAAAACAATTAACGGCTATTCAATAATACGTTACTATCATTTTATAACTTTGTTCGGTAAAAAGCAAGTTTTATATGAAATTGAAAATTTAGAAGCAGATTTGCTAATCGGATATTAAGTTCTTGAGAGATATAAAAGCGGTAATTAATCTTGAAAAGAAGAGGTTGATAATAAATAACGATAAAGAAGAAGAAATATTTAGCTTGGCAAGTGAATCCGAGCAACAGGAAAATTTAGAAAATGAAAATACTTTGGGAGCAAGGACTTCTAAAGTGCCAGCCGATGGTAATACCGGCAAAAGAAAGGAAGATAAAACGGAAAACACTCGGGACAAAGAAATCCTGAGACGCCAGCCGAAGAGAATTCCGGCAAGTTTTAAAATAAAACACGTTAATAAAAATAATTTGGATACAAAAAATTCGGGAGAAGATCCTGAAAAGCCAGTCGTTGAATTATCCGACAAGATAAATAGTGAAAAGGGAGCGTTGAATACAATTACTTTGGAGGAAGAATTCTTTGAAGCAGCAGCCGATGTATGTTCCGGCAATGCAGAAGATAATTACAAACCTTGTAGTAGGAAAGGGTCAAATAAATTTATTGTTATGGAAAAGGAAATAATAGCGGAAATTAGGAAAATTCATTCTGGAATAGATATGAATTTACCGTTTAGGACAGATGTTAGAGCGGAGATTCGTACTACGACTAATACTCCGGTTTGGAGTAAGCAGTATCAATATCCGCTAGGTGCAAATAGCTTTGTTAATGAGGAGATCAGGGTTTTGTTGCAAGATGGTGTGGTTCGTCCAAGTAAAAGCTCATAAAATTCACCCATCTGGGTTGTAACAAAAAAAGGCATAAATGAAGATGGTACACAAAAGTTGAGGATGGTTGTGGACTTCAAAAAATTATATGAAGTAACAGTTTCGGATAAATATCCAATTCCAGACAGCAATGTCACACTGTCTAATTTGGGGGGTTCTAAATACTTTTCTACAATTGACCTTGAGTCGGGATTTCATCAAATTTTGATGAAGGATAGTGATGTGGAAAATACAGCATTTTCAGTTAATAACGGCAAGTATGAATTTCTAAGAATGCCTTTTGGACTGAAAAACGCACCTAGTATTTTTCAAAGAGCTATGGATAACGTTCTTAGGGATTACATTGGCAAATTTTGTCACGTGGGAATCTAAGTGTTCTTTGCCCAGTCCACAAGAAGGGGGATACTGCAAAATGCACCAACTATCGTGGAATCAGCCTTCTTAATATCGCATATAAGGTCCTTTCAAGTGTATTGTGCGAAAGATTGAAGCCCACCGTGAACCGGCTGATTGGACCTTATCAGTGCGGCTTCAGACCTGGTAAATCTACCATCGACCAGATTTTCACAATGCGCCAAATCTTGGAAAAAACCCGTGAAAAGAGAATCGACACACATCACCTCTTCGTCGACTTTAAAGCCGCCTTCGACAGCACGAAAAGGAGCTGCCTATATGCCGCTATGTCTGAATTTGGTTTCCCCGCAAAACTTATACGGCTGTGCAAAATGACGTTGAGCAACACCATGAGCTCAGTCAGAATTGGGAAGGACCTCTCCGAGCCGTTCGAAACTAAACGAGTTTTCAGACAGGGTGGCCGTTATCGTGCGATTTCTTTAATTTGATGCTGGAGAAAATTATACTAGCTGCAGAACTTAACCGCACTGGAACAATATACTATAAAAGCGTGCAATTACTGGCATATGCTGATGACATTGATATCATCGGCCTAAACTCCCGCGCTGTTAGTTCTGCTTACTCCAAGCTGGAAAAAGAAGCGGTAAAGATGGGTTTGATGGTGAATGAGGACAAAACGAAGTACCTGCTGTCATCGAGCAAAGAGTCAGCGCATATGCGCCTTGGCAACCACGCTACTGTTGGCAGCCATAATTTCGAAATAGTAAAAGACTTCGTTTATTTGGGAACCAGCATTAACACTAGGAACAACATCAGCACTGAAATCCAGAAGGGCGAAGAATCAATCTTGCCAATAAATGCTACTTTGGACTAGGTAGGCAATTGAAAAGTAAAGTCCTCTCTCGGCGAACGAAAATCATACTCTACAAGTCACTTATCGTACCCATCCTGCTATATGGGGCAGAAGCATGGACCATGAAAACAGCAGATGAAGCGGCTTTGGGAGTGTTCGAGAGAAAAGTTCTTCGAAAGATTTATGGACCTCTACGCGTTGGCGATGGCGAGTACCGAAGAAGATTTATACAGATTCATATGGATATATTTTATGCTCAATCATTGAAATTTATCACATGTATTGACGCATATCAAAGTTTTTGATTATTAAACGAATTGAGGATAAGACTGAGTTGGAAGATAAAGTATTGAAGATATTACAGGGTTTCCCTAATGTAAAGATGATAACACTAGATAATGAACCAGGAATTACTACTGTGTAATTTAAAACCTTGATGGAGAGACTTCATATTGAGGTTTATTTTTGTAACCCAAATCACAGTACTACAAATAGACAGGTTGAGAGAGTTCATTCAACGATAATTGAGATTGCGAGATGTATGAAGCAGGAATATGATTTGATCAGTTTTTCTGAATCAGTATATAGAGCGGTTCAACAATATAATAAAACTATACACTCCGTAATTGAGAATAAACCTTTTGAGGTACTTTATAATAAGATTAATCATGATACTGTGCCACAAAAATTAGTACTGGAGCAAGAAAAGATGTTAGAGAGACAAAACAAAAACAGAAAAATGAAAACTTATTCATGTGGTGATATTATATACGAAAAAATCATAGGAGAGAGAAATAAATTAAGACCTAGGTATAGGAAACAGATAGTAAAGGAGGATTTAGGCAATAGGGTTAGGATTAATAAAAGAAATAGAATAGTGCACAAAGATAATACAAAATCTTAATTATACATTTTTTTAGATGATACCAGTAATAATTGTATCACTAATTGCTCTAGCGATATCAGACATAGTAGACTATACACGGGAGGATTATGTACTAATAGAAGATGGTGGTGTTGCTTTATACCGCAGCTTTGGAACAATTTTTCACATAACCAATTTGACTTATTTTGAAAATTTCATAATGGCAGATAAAAAATTGTACAACAAAAAATTCAGATACAATAATTTAGAGGAATCGTCTGAATTACCAGATATCAAGAACTCAGACATAGAATTTGAAACTGGTTTAATAGAAACCTTATTGGGGCAACTACAAAGAAAGATTGGAAGAAATAAAAGGGGTATTAATGAATTAGGGACAATATGGAAATGGATAGCGGGATCACCAGACCATGCTGATTTGGTGTTAGTAAATAACAAATTGAACGAATTAACGGATAATAATAATAAACAGTACACTACAAACTCGGAAATTTTTAAAGAAATTTATAGATTAACTGAAATAATGAGAAGATTTAATGGAGATGAATATGTTAAATTACTTGTAAAATGAAGAAATGAATTTTTTAAGTCGGAATTATAAAATCTCGTTAATACTATAGCAATGGCAAAAGTAGAAATTTTAACTCCAGTAATTTTACATTTTGATGAAATATAGAAGATAACCGAAAATGAGCATGGACGAATGTCTATATCAGATATAATAGACGTATCTACTTATAAAATATTGCAAAATGAAGATGTAATAGTTATTTACATAAAATATCCAAAAATTATATTTGATTGCCAATTGCCCAAATAGATGGTAAGCTATTAATTGCAAAAGAAATTGCAAAATGTAACGACAAATAAGTTAATGTTGAAAATTGTAAAAAAGAATTGATAAATACCTATTGTAAAATTGATAATACAAATAGTTGCTTCTCATATATTTTAACTGGAAATAAAGCTTAATGCAAAAAAATTAAAGAAGGCATTAAACAAATAGATGAAATAAAACAAGGTGCTATATTAGTTTCAGGGAAGCATATTATCAATAATCAGGAAGTAGATGGAATTTATTTAGTTACATTTGAAAATCAAACAAATATTGATAATGTTACATATGAAAATATAGATTCAAAAATATGGCAGTATGTCAGAAATAGTAAAGTAAGTAATTTTGAAATTGTAGATTACATTGAGTCAAAAGACTATAATTTGAAATTTGAAAACAATTATTTGATCAACTATGTAAGAAAAGAAATACAATCACATCCTGTATATTGGATTGTCATTGTATTAACATGTATTATAATTATAATATATATATTTTGTTACGGTCTGCTGTTATGGTCTACGGTTACGGTCCACTTGGGAGCGTTTTCGCGCGAACACACCTAATGACTAGTGATGGGACCAAAAAGTTGCGATGCAATAGTATCGAAACAAGAAAGAAAAGACCGGCGATCACTAGCGAAAAAAGCCACGAGTTTCCGGCCGTAGAAACACCAAAAAGAGTAAGAAAATTTTAAAAAAGGAAAGAAAAGATAGCCACGAGTTTTCCGGCCGGGAAAAACGCAAGAATTAGCTTTTTACTTGCGCAGTTAATCGGAAATTTTTATAAAACCAAAAAGGTTTATCGTAAAACCAGTCCTATAAGGCGTTATACCAACGAGAAGATTTGTGATTTGCTTCAGCCTAATTTTTGGCGGCCCTGCGGTTATACAAAAGGATCGTATAACATCCAGTGACACAACTTCAACAGCAAGGGCGTCAAGCTCAGATACTGCTTCAGTAGCACTATTGCTTACATCAACTCCACGTCCCCAACTATATTCAACTCATCGCAAAACACCCTCGCCGTGTTGTGCACATATTCAAGAGAGTATTGTTGAAGAACCAAAAGACTGCAACGAGGAATCGCAGGCCGATTCCTTAACCCAACTACCAAAAGAACAAACAGGGAAATGCCCAGAAACTAGGAAGAGTCGATAGCGCAAAGTACCGACACAGTCCATTCCGACAAGCCTCGTTTCTACTCGTCTATTTTGGGTGGTAATAAACCTACAACGGTTGTGTGGTGGTGACACAAGCTCCACGTATAGAATATCCAGTTGAAGTAGGTCGGCGTTTCACAGTCACACCTAGTGAGGAAAGTTCTAGTGATTCCGATTCGGATTCGGACGGCACTAAACTAATTGGTGATCAAAACCCTTGTTATCCGAAGATAAACCCCTTTCTCTACGTTTACGAAGTACACTACCACCTCCGGAAAAGCGTCCGACACCACCTCCAGGGCCAGCAGTACGCTGCAGCGTAATACAACGAACGCCAAAATTACCAAGTCATCCAGATCGTAAAGGTCAGCGCGAAGTTTTATCGCCACCAGGTTCACTCGATTACCTAGGACCAGAGCGCAACAACCACCAACAGTACCAACACAGCGCGCCCAAGACCGCGCACCATAACCAACAACGGCGACGGCTTCACCAACAACAACAACATCACCAGTAACCACGCCGGCAGAGGCCCATGGTACGTACTCTGGCGGCTATGAAGTACCAGTAAAGTATGAACTTAGATATAATTAGTTTAAAGAAACTTCTAAGCAGTACTTAGAGAGTTTTATACAGCCCGGTTAAACCATTTAACAAGGGTCGATTTTTTTTCGTCAAATTTTACTATTGAATACTTGAAATGTTAGCTTTACAACAAAGGGCAATCATTTTTTTTTATATCATTTTAATAATATATATTGTCACTTTAAGTTAGCTCTATAAATTTTATACATAATAAGCCGTCTTTATCACGTGAAACGTTTTAGCGATCCATTTCTGGAGCTCAATCATAAATTGTTAGAAAAAAAAAATTGCGACCGCAGCCATTGGTCGATTATGCACGAACTGGCTAAAAGATTTAAACTTTTTTTTCTTATATCATACAAATACAATATATATATATATATATATATACATATGAATCAATATTGCTAGCAATATCGTTCGAACAACCAGAAGAAAATAATATACGTGCATATAATACATAGTACTATCACAATTTCATCTTTATTGCTTTTATAACAAATTTTCTTAGTACATATTACATATTATTCCCATTATACTATGCCATTATACCAAATTGATATTTTGTGACACTCAAAAATAAGTTCTACTACAACAACATAATAATTTTGTAAGAGAGCCCCAATTATCGGAATTTCTATCCAAACTTTATAGCCCTAAAATATGTTTTGTGAATGAAAAAAGAAGGGTATTCAACCAAATTCTTACTTTGTATGTAATATATTTACTATACATAAGTACATTTATTTACATTTTTTTTTCACACAAAGCGTTTATAACGATTATCAAAAAAAAAAAAACAGACATAAATATATGTATAATTTGAAATATTACGAGCAAAAGTAAGAGCAAATAAAAGAACCACCAACAGAACAAGCTTAGCCAGACTTAAGTATTCATATTGTAACGAATTTACTTTCAAATCCTCTTATTTGCAATCCTCTGCTAAGTTCGAATCACTAAACTGTTGAATAAATAACTCCAATATTGAACAATGGAAAAATCGCCTTTATTAAAGTACTTCACAATAACACTTATACTTTGCTACTCGCTGGCTTAATAACCAAACTGATTGATAACTCAAATGAAACTCTACTATTGGCCGCCAGAGCGCGTGATTAATCAAACTGATTGATAGCTCAACTCAAACTGAATTACAGCGCCTCTACATCTGTCGCCTTTTATACTCTTTAGTTTCCTCGTTCGCATTTTTCTAGAATCTACTAGCATTGTCCATGAGCTCTCAAACTTCTCAGCTATAACTAATATTGCACAATTTATACATCTTTTAGGCGCTTCCAGAATCTACTAGTCCAGTAGCTCTCAAACTTCTCAGATATATGCATGTGTTAGTGCATTGACTCTCCGCTGCTCGTATTCGTACATGGTACATATGTGTAGACGCAATTATTTATTCGTTTATTTAGATACGTAAAGATTGAATTATTGATTTGAATGTTTGTAGTTTACAGTCTCTCGCGCACACATAGGCGTATAAGTAAATGCATATGTGTGTGACATCTCTCGGCTGCCTTATATATGTGTATACATGATTTGATTATTGACGTAAATATGCCTTAGTGATGGTATAGCTTAGTGATGCTAATATCCGTGACACTGCCCTCCACCTAAGTCTGATCGTCCCGATCAGACAAATCTCTCGATCTAAACGCTGCTAGTCTTTCCAAATGAACCACCTTCATTTTGGTTCGTGGTTTGTATGCGGTACACTACATCGTTGATCCGTTTTACAACTTTTTATGGGCCTTCCCAATTACACTGCAATTTCGGGGACAAACCTTTTTTCGTTGTGGGTTGTATAGCAGCACCAAATCTCCTTCCTGAAGCCCTTCCGAATTAATTGCTTTATCGTACCTCGCTTTCATCTTGTCACTCACAATCTTTGCTCGTTGCCTTACCAGATCGTGTATCTCTCTCAGCTCTTCTTCCAAGACACCAGTGGATTTCTTGACATTCCTCTCCGCATCGGCATCTATCCCATACTTCAAATCAGCTGGCAGTCGAAAGTCATTGCCAAAAATTACCTTTGCGGGAGTTTGGCCCGTTGTGTCATGTACTGCCGATCGGTAGGCCATCAAGAATAATGACATGTGTGTATCCCAGTCCTTATGGTACTTGTCTATTACTTTCCTTAAATGCTCCTCCAATGTTCTATTGAAACGTTCCACCATACCATCGGACTGAGGATGCAATGCAGTTGTCCGTGTTTTTCGAATGCCCAACTTCTTGCACATTTCTTGGAACACAGCTGATTCAAAATTCCTGCCTTGGTCAGAATGTAACTCCATTGGTACACCATACCTTGCAACCCATTCGTTTTTAACCACTTCTGCTACTGTTTCTACTTCTTGGTTTGGGATTGGGTATACCTCTGGCCATTTACTGAAATAATCCATAACCACCAGTACGTATTTGTTTCCGCGGTTGCTAGTAGGAAATGGACCTGCGACATCCATGGCGATCCTTTCAAATGGTGCACCTGAAATATACTGCTTCATCTGGCCATGACTTCGGGTTTTGGGCCCTTTCGCTCTGTTGCATACCTCGCAATTGGCAATCCACTCGGTGACCGACTGACGGCAACCAACCCAATATAATCTCTGCTTAATTTTCTCGAGTGTCTTCGTGATTCCAAGATGACCTCCACTTGGACCATTGTGCAGCTCGCTGAGCACGTCAGGAATCCTCTTTGTGGGAACAACTATCAGTTTCTTCTTGCGTTGACCATCCTCACTCTCCCATACTCGATGCAAGCAACCGGATATCAATTCTAAACTGTTCCACTGTGCCCAATATGACTTCGCAATGGGACTCTCTGCTGGCATCTCCTCTCTGCTTGGTCTCTCGTTTCGTTCGAGCCCTTGCATAACATGTGACAGATCTGTATCTTCTAGCTCACACTTTCTTAGTTGTTCCTTGTCCCATTCATCCGTACACGTTATAGTCATTAGCCGGACATCTATAATGTCTTCTTTAGCCTCGGCCTTTGAGCAGTGCTTGCATTCCAGACTACATGGTCGTCGTGACATTGCATCAGCATTTCCATGGGTACTACCTTTTCGATGCTCAATGGAAAAGTCGTAGCTTTGTAGTCGCTCGATCCACCGTGCCAATTGTCCTTCCGGATTACGGAACTGCAGAATCCATTTCAACGCTGCGTGATCTGTCCTGACACGGAATCGCTGGCCGTAGAGGTATTTGTGAAAATGTTTAATGCACTCTACCAATGCCAACAGCTCTCTCCGCGTAACACAGTAGTTCCTCTCTGGTTTTCCAATCGAACGGCTGTAATATGCAAGTACCTTCTCCTGTCCATCGACCAGTTGTGATAAAACGCCTCCTATAGCATATCCACTTGCATCTGTATCTAGAATAAATGTTGCTCCTGGAATCGGATATGCTAACATTGGGGCAGTGCACAAACGCTCCTTCAATGTTTGGAAAGCCACTTCTTGCTCCTTCTTCCATTCAAAAGCTTTGTTTTTTCTTGTAAGCTCATGGAGGCTATGGGCTAGGCTGGAAAAATTTGGTACAAATCGGCGGTAATATGTGCACAGCCCAAGAAAACTTCTCAATTCATGTAGGTTCTGTGGTCTTGGCCAATCCTTTACAGCCTCTATTTTTTCGTTCGCAGTGCAGATGCCCTCTGTCGTTACCTTGTGACCCAAATAGTTGACTTCCTTTTTAAACAGCGCACACTTTTTGGGACTTAACTTCAGACCAGCGCCAGCTATTCTCTTGAAAACTTCCTCCAAGTTCTTAAGATCTTCATCAAAGTTCTTGCCCAATACGATGATGTCGTCCAGGTACACCAAGCATGTTTTCCAATGTAGTCCTTTCAGTACCTGGTCCATGAGTCTCTCAAAAGTAGCTGGTGCATTACAAAGTCCAAAAGGCATCACTGTAAATTGCCAAAGACCATCACCGACACTGAAGGCTGTTTTCTCTTTATCTTCCTCCTTCATCTCCACTTGCCAGTAGCCGCTTTTCAAGTCCAGCGTGGAAAACCATTTCGTACCAGATAGCGAGTCCAGAGTGTCGTCAATTCTTGGCAATGGGTAGCTATCCTTTTTCGTCACGTCATTCAACTTCCGGTAGTCCACGCAAAACCTCATTTTTCCATCCTTCTTTTTTACAAGTACTACCGGTGAGCTCCATGGACTAGCTGATGCTTCGATGACGCCGCTGTCGCTCATTTCTTGAATGATTTGACTCACAACTTCCCGCTTCGCCAGTGGAACACTACGTGGAGCTTGACGGATCGGCCTCGCATCTCCAGTGTCAATTTGATGTTTCACAACGTTGGTGCGGCCTGGTTTAGAATCATCCTGGTCAAATATGTTCGCGTACTTTAGGAGCAGTTGTTTTGCCTTACTCTGATAGTCTTCCTCTAGTCCCTCCGTCCATGCCGTGATGTCATTTGAAAGATCAGTATTACTAGCTGAAACGTGTTCCTGGAGCTGTTCACAGTTAATAACTACTTCAGCCTCTTGGCATCTTCCCAAAATAGCTCCTTTAGTCAGTTTGAGTGGTGACTTGAACTCATTGAGTACTCTTACCGGAATACGTCCATCTTGTTTTGTCATAGCCAGGGTTTTTCCTACAAGTATGTTTAGTGCTAATTTGTTTGCTGCTTCGACAACCCACAATTTGTTTGTTCTACAATCTCCATCAACCTTTGCCCAGATGACTGCTTCGGATTTTGGTGGTATTTGCCGACTCTCTTCCACCAGCACTCGTTTACTGCTGTAGCCTCTCTCGTAGCCGAAACTAAGTGGTACATCCATGTTTTTATATCGCATCGTCTTGCTTTGCATGTCGACCTTGATGCCCTGGTCGATTAAGAAGTCCACTCCAATTATGATTTCATCAACAATTTCTGCCACTATAAAATTGTGTACTACCGTGACGTTCCCAATTGCGACTTCACATTCTACTTCTCCAATTACCTGGGTGTCCTCTCCCGTGGCTGTACGTAATCTTGCTCCAAGCAATGGTCTTTTCTTTTTGTTGACTAAATCCGCTCGAACGATGGAATGAGTTGCACCCGTATCTACAGTCAGTAACCGTTCCTTTCCGTCCACATGCCCTCCAACAGTAAGATTGCTCGATCTTCTTCCAATCTGCGAGATAGAGATTATGGGGCATTCAATTGCGGGAGCCAGCTGTCGCCCCTTGCGGCTGACTCGATTTTGTTTAACCATTGAGTGGTCTTGGAGATTTGCTCATCACCTTCTGCTCTGCATTTACGACCACCCACATTGTTGAAACTATTGGGACCGCTGCTGCAATGTCGTGCAATATGACCTGGGTTGCCGCACTTGAAACATTTAATAACTCCGGCATTTTTCTGTTGTGATCCCTTCAGTGCTTCCAAAATAGTGTCTACACAATCTGGTCTTTCCACTTCCACACGATGAGCTTTGTATGCTGATTTCCTCAATAGTGAGGCCGTTTCGTGAGTCAATGCATGTGATACCGTTTCAGCAAATGTCAGCTTTGGGTTTGCGTATGTAGCTCGCTTCGTTTCCACGTCCCGTATGCCATTTATGAAACTCTGGATTTTTAACCTTTCAGTGTATTCTACGGGTGCGTCCGCATTTGCAAGATGAGCCAATCTTTCAATATCTGAAGCAAACTCCTGCAATGTCTCATTTGCTTTTTGGTAGCGGTTTTGCAACTCAATTTGGAATATCTGTTTTCTAAGATCGCTTCCATAACGTCGTTCTACAGCAGCCATCAATGCTTCATAATTGTTCCGCTCTCCTTCGGGAATCGTCTGAAGAGTTTCCGCTGCTGGCCCCTTCAAAGCCACGAACAGTGCAGCAACTTTATCTTCCGCATTCCAGTTGTTCACTGCTGCGGTCTTCTCAAACTGTAGCTTAAAGGCCTGGAAAGGGACAGAACCGTCAAAGGATGGTGTTTTTACCTTTGTATTGCTTGCTGAAACAGCTGGGCGGTTTAATTGCAACTCTTGTATACGACCTCTCAAAGCATCCACCTCGGCTTCGATTTTTTCCTCAAACTGCGTTATTTTCTCTTCCATACGTTCTTCGAGTTTTGATGATATACGCGCCTCTTGCGCTTCGAGTTGTACTGTTATGCGTGCCTCTTGTTCTTTCAGTTGTGTCTCCATCTTTGATGTAATCTGTGTCGACATTTCTGCCATACGCGTTTCTTGTACTTCAATCTTCGATGTAATCTGTGTCGACATTTCTGACATACGCGTTTCTTGTTCTTGTGCTTCAATCTTCGATGTAATCTCTGACGACATTTCTTTTACTGTCTATGTTTGTGCAGATATTGCAGCCAAAATCATGCTCAAGTCTGTGCTCGTAACTGACTGCGATGTTTCGTTTTTCTCTTCAATATTTGTTGTTGTCTCGTCCCCATCAGGATAAAAGACATACTCATCTACATCAATTCCTTCTGCTTCCATTGCTTCTCGTAGCCGTGCCTGAAGTTCGAGTTTAACGCCGCTTGTATTCAATCCACGGTTCTCCAACTCCTTATTCAGTTGCTGGATCTTCAATTCACTGAACTTCGCCATGTCCTTGTTGTCCTCTGGAATTTATTCAACAATTCCTCTTCTGACACCAATTGTAACGAATTTACTTTCAAATCCTCTTATTTGCAATCCTCTGCTAAGTTCGAATCACTAAACTGTTGAATAAATAACTCCAATATTGAACAATGGAAAAATGGCCTTTACTAAAGTACTTCACAATAACACTTATACCTTGCTAATCGGTGGCTTAATAACCAAACTGATTGATAACTCAAATGAAACTCTACTATTGGCCGCCAGATCGCGTGCTTAATCAAACTGATTGATAGCTCAATTCAAACTGAATTACAGCGCCTCTACATATGTCACCTTTTATACTCTTTGGTTTCCTCGTTCGCATTTTTCTAGAATCTACTAGCATTGTCCATGAGCTCTCAAACTGCTCAGCTATAACTAAAATTGCACAATTTTATACATATTTTAGGCGCTTCCAGAATCTACTAGTCCAGTAGCTCTCAAACTTCTCAGATATATGCATGTGTTAGTGCATTGACTCTCCGCTGCTCGTATTCGTACATGGTACATATGTGTAGACGCAATTATTTATTCGTTTATGTAGATACATAAAGATTGAATTATTGATGTGAATGGTTGTAGTTTACAGTCTCTCGCGCACACATAGGCGTATAAGTAAATGCATCTGTGTGTGACATCTCTCGGCTGCCTTATATATGTGTATACATGATTTGATTATTGACGTAAATATGCCTAAGTGATGGTATAGCTTAGTGATGCTAATATCCGTGACAATATTAGATTTCGTTTTCGATTTCGGCCCACTAAAGTGTGAACTGTTGGATAATTTTTTTCTCTCACTTTATAAACTACACACACTTACATACATTTTCATAGTGTAGATAGCTATTCGTAGTTCAACATTTTTTTTCTCGTTCTGAATTTGTCTTGGGACGATGCTATAAGCAGCCTTGTTTTGGCTTTGGAGCCTATGCTGTAGCCCCCTGGCTAAGAACCCTGCGCTATCTTATTTTTTTAGTTGCATACATACGTTAATAGAAATGAGTATTGAATAAAATTTGTAAATAAAATGGGAATGCTGGTGTTCTGGCTCATTTAGAAGGCACGTGGGGGGGTTACCAGGTGAGGGCCACCGAAATTTTAGGTGCGTCGGTGGCCATGGATTTTGAGGGTGGGATAAGCACCGGGCGTCGCAACACCACCCGCGGCGCCCCTTATATATATTCGGCCCTCTTTGTTTATTTCCCTTTTGTTTTCTTTTAATCTTTCAGCAGTTTTTTTTGATTTTGATTTTCAGCGTTAGTAACCGGCCATGTCCGGTTCGGTAATTCTTTTTGCGTCAGTATTTTTTTTTTAATTTGAATTTAAAATTTTTGAGTGTTAACGGTCTGTCCGTGGCATCCGGTTCGACCGGATGTCGTTTCATTTTGAAGTTATAAGCGTCAGGGTTTTTTGATTTTGGCAGCTTTTAGTTTTGATAGGCATGATATGACTTTTTTTCTGATTATGGTGCAGGAACAGTAAGGTCGGCAAGGACCCGCCCCAGCCGACAATGACTAGCCACTGTGCACCACCACATCATGCCGACCGTCTTCCTTACTGCTTCCATCGAAGATGCGAATCCATAACTGATGGCGCCCAACGTGGAACCTGAGGCACTGGCCGCGAGGGTCAGTCGGGTCAACAGTGAAGTTGACCATCCCACCAGTCCGAGTGAGCAGCCACAGGAGCTGCCACTTACGTTGCGGTTGGATGGTTGACAGATCAAGTTGTCCGGGCTGGTCATCGGGGGCAGTAGTCGAAGGCGCCATGTGACTACACGTCAGTCCTCCGGATTTTTGCATTCACCCGATGAGGCAGTGCTAAATAAAAATTTTGTGTTGTCTGTTGTTTGTGTGAGTGTGTGAGTGAGTGAGTTGTAGGACCCCAGCTCATCCCACGTCTCAGGTGGCAACCCATAGTGCCACCTGGATTGTGACGGGTTGAGCTGGGATTCAAAGTGGCACTCCTTCCTGTCCCACCAGACTGGGGGAGCGGTTCCGAAACCGCTCCACCCATTGCGGCGGAGGCAGGAGGGGTGTCCAGTGAGAATGGACGGGAGGCCTCAACACCCCCAACCAGTCCCAGGGGCGAGCCCCTGGAGACTGCCCCTGCGTTGCGGCTGGGCGTGTTGGGACCAACCCGTGTGTGCCTAGTACCGACCCTAGTGGCCACAACCAGTCTCGGAGGGGGGCCTTAAGACCCACTCGCATTGCGGTTGGGAGCACTAGGGACAAGTATGAATGAATTTGTGTGATTTTTTTTTTAACCCTAGCCCGAGTGTCTTCGAGAAAGGGATGCGTCAGCATTCCCATTGCTTACATATTATATATATATATATATATATATACTAGCTTTATATATATATATATATATATTCAGCTTTTGGAAATTTTTTTTTTTATTCGGTACGCTTATCGAAGTAATCATTGTAGTTATTCTCGTGCATTTTTATACCTTTCATGAAAATGAAATGGTATATTAATTTCGTCACGAAACCGAAAATTGTAAGTCCTTAAAGGAAAATAGATAGACCCACCATTAAGTATACCGAAATAATCAGGTTGAAGAGCTGAGTTGATTTAGCCATGTCCGTCTGTCCGTTTGTATGCAAACTAGTCCCACAATTTTTGAGATATCTTGATAAAATTTGGTGAGCGGGTGTATTTGGGTGTCTGATTAGACATTTGTCGGAACCGACCGGATCGGACCACTATAGCATATATCCTCCATACAACCGATTTTTCAGAAAAAGAGGATTTTTGTAATATCTTACCCAATTTAACAGATTGAAGCTTCAAACTTCGCCATATACTTTCGTATATAGCATATATTGTTGTCTGAAAAAATCATAAAGATCGGTGGTATATATAGTATATATATGGTGGTATATATAGTATATATATATAGTATATATATATATATATTTGGCAAATTTTAGCCCCATTTTAACAGCTAGAAGCTTCAAATTTCACCGAATACTTACGTATATAGCATATATTGTTCTCTGAAAAAATCATAGAGATCGGTTGTATATATAGTATATATCTCATACAACCGATTGTTCAGATAAGAAACTTTTCGCAATTTCTACCCCATTTTAACAGCTATAAGCTTCAAATTTCACCGATTGCTTACGTATATAGCATATATTGTTGTCTGAAAAAATCATAGAGATCGGTTGTATATATAGTATATATCTCATACAACCGATTGTTCAGATAAGAAACTTTTCGCAATTTCTACCCCATTTTAACAGCTAGAAGCTTCAAATTTCACCAAATGCTTACGTATATAGCATATATTGTTGTCTGAAAAAATCATAGAGATCGGTGGTATATATAGTATATATTTCATACAACCGATTGTTCAGATAAGAAACTTTGCGCAATTTCTGCCCCGTTTTAACAGCTAGAAGTTTCAAATTTCACAAAATGCTTACGGATATAGCATATATTGTTGTCTGAAAAAATTATAGAGATCGGTGGTATATATATTATACACTTCATACAAACTGTCATTTTTGCCCCTTTTTTACGGCTAGAAGCTTCAAAATTCATCAAATTTCATCAAATAGTTACGTTTACGTCATATATTTTTGAAATACGTGATTCGTAGTCATAGTTTTTACATGCAGACCACAAAAAACGTGAAGCTTTGCATCCTCACACAGATTACCTACTATTTTTTATTTTATATTTATCTTAAAAATCGTTTAGATATGTTCAAATTTCACTAAATGCTTACGTGTATAGCATATATTGTTGTCTGAGAAAATCATAGATACCGGTGGTATATATAGTATATATCCCATACAACCGATTGTTCAGATAAGAAACTTTGCGCAATTTCTTCCCCGTTTTAACAGCTAGAAGCTTCAACTTTCACCAAATGCTTACGTGTATAGATTATATTGTTGTCTGAAAAAATCATTGAGATCGATGGTATATATAGTATATATCTCATACAACCGATTGTTCAGTTAAGAAACTTTGCGCAATTTCTGCCCCTTTTTAACAGCTAGACGCTTCAAATTTCACCATATGCTTACATATATAGCATATATTGTTGTCTGAAAAAATCATAGAGATCGGTGGTATATATATTATATACTTCATATAAACTATCATTTTTGCCCCTTTTTTACGGCTATAAGCTTCAAAATTCATCAAATTTCATCAAATAGTTACGTTTACGTCATATATTTTTGAAATACGTGATTCGTAGTCATAGTTTTTACATGCAGACCACAAAAAACGTGAAGCTTTGCATCCTCACACAGATTACCTACCTATTTTTTATTTTATATTTATCTTAAAAATCGTATAGATATGTTCAAATTTCACTAAATGGTTACGTGTATAGCATATATTGTTGTCTGAGAAAATCATAGATACCGGTGGTATATATAGTATATATCCCATACAACCGATTGTTTAGATAAGAAAATTTGCGCAATTTCTGCCCCTTTTTAACAGCTAGACGCTTCAAATTTCACCATATGCTTACATATATAGCATATATTGTTGTCTGAAAAAATCATAGAGATCGGTGGTATATTTATTATATACCCCATATAAACTCTAATTTTTGCCCCCTTTTTACGGCTAGAAGCTTCAAAATTCATCAAATTTCATCAAATAGTTACGTTTACGTCATATATTGTTGAAATACGTGATTCGTAGTCATAGTTTTTACACGCAGACCACAAAAAACCAGAAACTTTGCATCCTCACACAAAGTACCTACCTGTTTTTTATTTTATATTTATCTTAAAAATCGTTAAGGTATGCAGATCTGTTCACTATATATTTCTTATCTTATACATCCGATTATTCGGAGATTACGAACGGGATAAGATTATTGTTCAGCCCCATTCATGAAAGGTATGAAGTATTCGGCACAGCCGAAGACAGTCCCGTTCTTACTTGTTTTTTTTTTTTTTGATATATACATTTTTCTTTCTTCAACAAACCATCGTCTGGAAACAGAAGTGTGGTTTGAACACTAGGATTTGACAAACTGTATTTTTTTGACTATGTCGCGTGATCAGTCTTTTGGGCAACCGGGCCGGAATACTCCGTTCGGGAGTGCGCGGAATATCCGTGGAAACCATCACCGGGACGGCAGTAATAGGAGGGCTTTCTCCAAGGCCATGCGTCCCTTGGTGGTGCACACCCCAGTAGGGGGACAATACGGAGATTACGCGGTAACGAACATGGGCTCGGACCTGAATGACCCTCGCGATAAAATGGACAGACCTGTAAGCACCAGTAATCTTAATGCGCCCCTATTAAACGCGCATGATATCTCGGGGTTAATGACCAATGTGTCGACTTATGCACCGGATGGAGCTGGTGCCTTACCATTACACCAAGAAGTTGGAAACTTTAGAGAAGCTGCAGGGGACCGGGCGAATACCCCAGGAATGCAGGACGAAGCTACTCATGGGTGGACATGCTACACCAGCTGTTCCAGGCTTCGCAAGAGGAAATGCGGAGAGAGATGGGGTCAATCAGAAACAATATGGACCAGCTTAACGCCGCTCTCAAATCTGCGCAGCAATCAGCGAATCAGAACCGGAACGCGAATAGGATGGACCGTAACCCACTTCCAACAGTAATACCACCAATATACCCTGCTCTGAGCAGCATAGTAGTGAAACCGCAGGAGTGGAAAATCTCGTTCGACGGCACTGGGAGCGCAGCAGATTTCCTTTTTAAGCTGAACACCTTGTGTGAGCGCACACAATGCACGGACGAACAAATAATGGCTAGTTTCCACCTGTTTCTTTCCGGGCGGGCCGAAGAATGGTACTGGCTGTTCACGAAACAAAACCCAAATGCGACATATGCCTTTTTGTGCTACTCATTGAAAAGAGAATTTGGCACTTTGAAAACTGACCACGAGATCATGATGGAGATCTCCATGCGGAAGCAGAAAGCAAGCGAGTGCTATGACGTGTTCCAAACAGACATTATTTCCTTGAACGCGCGCTTAAGAGAACCCATGTCGGAGGTTCTACTGATTGACATAATAAAAAGAAACGTCAACAGTAGCCTTAAGCTGATACTTTTCAACGCAGATGTAAAGACCCTTCATGATCTACGCGATGTAGCACGCAGAGGTGAACAAGTGCTGAGAGAAAGCAAGCTGTTGGGAGCCACTTACCTAGGACGGCATGTAAACGAAGCACGTGTGACAACCCCGGACATGAGGATGGAAGGCGAGGATTGCGAATTGGATCCGCAGATAGAGGCGCTGGAATATCGACGCAACAGGAGACCGGACTATTCGGGAATCCAATGCTGGAATTGCCAGGCAATGGGCCACTCATACATATACTGCGAGGAACCCATTAGGAATCTTTTTGTTTCAAATGCGGCCATAGAGGAGTATTAACTCCAAAATGCCCTAGGGACCATCGCAGGCAGGGAAACTAGTACCCGAGCGAGAAGGCGGGGGAACCTCGTTCGGCTTCATAGCTCCCACACCAGCCGGTGCTCGAGATGTCGTCCCGTGCACCGAACCAGAGGGTGAATCTCTGCATGGAGGTGATGAGCTTCATAGGTGCAGTAGTACCCTGGCAGAAGAACCCTCAAACGTGATAATAACTTACCCTGACAGTACGGACAATTCGAATAGTCCTGAATCCGAGAGTCAAACGTCCTCATCCGCGATGGGCGAACCGACCAGAATACTGCAACTCCAGCATAGGGATGTTGCTTGCCAGACGCATTTTTCACCAGGAAGAGATACCACAGGAGAGTGCAGGAGCGTAGACTACTGCAAGCCACCACGTTAACGCTTACAGAGGATGAGAGGCCCCTCGTAAAGGCTAAGATTAAGGATAGTTTTCTTGTAGGGCTGTTGGACCCGGGAGCCAACGTCTCAATCTTAGGAAGAAATGGATTACAATTCCTAGAGGATAACGGCTTCGATTATCAGCCCTTACATGCGTTCGTACATACCGCGGGCGGCAACAAGCAAAAAATTTTAGGTTCAGTATCTCTACCGGTCACCTTTAAAAATATCACAAAGGTTATTCGTTTTAACCTTGTTCCTTCACTTCTCCAAGAAGCCTACTTCGGGGTAGATTTTTGGAGAGCATTTGCGTTAGCTCCCGAAATATTCCCAAGCGTAGAGTGCATAGAGATTAGACCTGAAAAGGAAGAAGAACTTAACCTCCATGAATTGTCACCAGACCGGAAATTAGAATTACGAGAGGTCATCGAGACGTTCCCTTCGTACGAGAAGTTAGGCCTAGGGCAAACTAAATTAGTGGAGCATCACATTGACACCGGTGATGCAGTTCCCGCAAACATTTCCCTCTTTCGCCACCGAGGCAAGCCGAAGCTTTCAGGGAACTAGACAGGTTACTCGAATTAGGAGTAATAGAAGAATCAAACTCTCCGTGGTGTAGTCCTGTGGTGCTGGTTCGGAAACCAGGCAAGGTTAGGCTGTGCATAGATTCCAGGAAGGTCAACGCGGTGACTAAGAAGGACTCATACCCCCTGCCTCATATCAACGGTGTATTGAGCAGACTGAAAGATACGCATTTTATTAGTGGTATTGATCTGAAGGACGCGTTCTTCCAGATCAAATTGACAGAGTTCTCCAAGAAAAAAACCGCATTCGCAGTTCCGGGGAGGCCTCTGTACCACTTCAAGGTAATGCCATTTGGTCTGTGCAATGGACCGCAGACTATGAGGAGGCTGATTGACAAGGCAATCCCTTCGCGTTTGCGAGAGAACGTCTTTGTCTATCTGGACGACCTGATGGTATGCAGCACTAATTTTGAAGACCACCTGAAATTGCTAGGGGAAGTGGCCAAATGTTTGAGAGACGCAGGGCTGACAATAAACGTGAAGAAAAGTAAATTGTGTCAGAAGGAAATACGCTACTTAGGGTACTTGATAGGCAGCGGGTGTCTGAAAGTCGATCCGGAAAAAATAGAAGCAATGCAAAACTTCCCTATCCCTAAATCCCCTCGGCAAGTGCGTAGGTTTGTGGGCATGGCGAATTGGTACAGGGCGTTTATTACCAATTTTGCTGACTTGGCAGGTCCCTTGACCGACTGTATCCGTAAGTCAGCAGGCCCGTTCAAGCTTACCTCTGAAGCTATAGAGGCCTTCAAAAAGCTAAAAGTAGCTTTGAGTTCCGCTCCTGTCTTGGCCCAACCTGATTTTTCCCGAGAATTCGTAATCCAATGCGACGCGTCTAAAATAGGTGTTGGCGGAGTGTTGTTCCAGGTCGATGAGCATCCAATCGCGTTTGTGTCGAAAAAGCTGAATAATGCTCAACGCAATTACACGGTAACCGAGCTGGAATGTCTCGCCGCCATAATCAGCGTGAAGCGTTTCCGACCCTATGTTGAGGGATTACCGTTTCGTATTATTACGGACCACTCCAGTCTCAAGTGGTTAATGACACAAAAGGACTTGAGCGGGAGGTTGGCGAGGTGGTCGCTCTTACTGCAAAGATACGACTTTAAAATGGAACATCGTAAGGGCACCCTGAATGTAGTACCAGACGCGCTGTCGCGGTTTGACGCCGATGAGTTGACTTTCACTACCACACCCGGGGAAATAGATTTAGTCTCTCCCGAATTTAGCAGCAACGAATATTTGGACTTGATTCGGACCGTCACCGAAAACGAGGAATCGCTTCCGGATTTACGAGTGGTGGACGGGGTAATTTTCAAACGAGTTAAATTTCGTAAGGGAGTGGAAGGGGAAGAAGACTCGCTGTGGCGATTATGGTTGCCGAAATTGTTGACAGAGGAAGCAGTGAGACTAGCACATGACGCTAACCGGAGTTACCATGGCGGGTGGCAGAAAACCTTAGAACGCGTTAGGCAGAAATACTTCTGGCCGCAGCAGGCTAAGGACGTCAGGGACTACGTCCAGCGTTGTGATACCTGCAAATCAGTAAAACCTACTAATCAGCAGTCGAGACCGCCTATAGAAAATACCTTTACATCCGAGAGGCCATTTCAGCGATCATATTGCGATTTCCTAGGGCCGTATCCGAGATCTAAGCGGCGAAATCAATTTCTTTTCATAGTACTAGACCATTTTTCAAAATACGTTTGGCTAAAGCCCATGCAGAGAGCCACCACTGTTAACGTTATAAATTACTTCGCTTCCGAAATTTTTCCAGCTGTAGGGGTCCCTGAGTTTATTCACAGTGACAATGGTAAACAGTTTATCTCGAAGGAAATGAACCAATTTTTTGCAAATTACGGGGTGACGCACGTGAGGACGGGGTTATATTCTCCCCAAGCAAACGCATCCGAGCGCGTTAATAGAGAAATTGTTTCGAAGATTAGGATTTTCCTGAAAGATAAACCCGACCATACCGATTGGGATAAGCATATACCCGAGATTTATCAGTTTTGAGAAGTGATTTCCATACGGCGATTCAGTGCTCTCCATACTTTGCATTATATGGCCAAAATATGGTTCAACATGCCTCAACGTACAAAATTTTAGAGAAACTCGGCAGCCTTCGGGAAGACCAGGTTACGATAGTAAGCAGAACTGACAAGTTGACTAATATTCGTGAGCAGATCCGTAGAAATTTAGATCAGGCCAAGGATAGGGGAGTAACCACCTATAACAAGCGCTCTATGCAAGTCAACTATAAGGAAGGTCAGGAAGTTTTTCGGAAAAACTTTACCTTAAGTAACTTCAAACAGGGCATTAACGCCAAATTCCTGCCAAAATACCTGAAGTGTCGCGTGCTTCGAAAAATAGGCAATGCACTGTATGATCTCGAAGACCTAAACGGGAAATTGATAGGTCGCTTTCACGCTTCGGATATTCGTCCGCAATGAACCAGAAAGAACGTTTCTTTGCCAAATTACAATTTGATTTTTTTTTTTTATATCTACCTACCAATCGGACTTTTTTTCGTATGGGCGTTTTGGCGGTCGGGGACATCTCGCCCAGTATTCTCCCCGAGCAATGACATCATAGGGTGTTCACACGCGTACTCATCGAGAACCGTGAACAGCCTGGTAGTCCAAGGTTGGGTTGGACTAGCCTTTCGGAGTTTGGACGAGTTCTCCATATCAAAATGTCTACACCCTTTTTTTTGTTTTGCCTTTCTGTGGGGGCGATAGCCACTAGAAATCATCTTTCGGAGTTTTGATGAGTTCTCCATAACAAATGTCTAATTGCCGCAAAGCCCTTTTAAACTAGGAAACAGAATTAATTCCCAACTTGACTTAATTTTTTTTGATGGACCTATGTTGTCCGGCTAGCTTCGTAGTAGGACTTTGAGACTCTTTTCTCAGGGGTGAGTCGTGCCCCACGTTGTCGTCGGAGGTCCCTGGCAGTGGCTTCCCACAGATGATCCGGTTTCCTGTTCGCTTCGTCGTCAGGTCTTCAAAGCGAAGCAGGTTTGTTACGGTCTGCTGGTGTGGTCTACGGTTACGGTCCACTTGGGAGCGTTTTCGTGCGAACACACCTAATGACTAGTGATGGGACCAAAAAGTTGCGATGCAATATTATCGAAACAAGAAAGAAAAGACCGGCGATCACTAGCGAAAAAAGCCAGGAGTTTCCGGCCGTAGAAACACCAAAAAAGAGTAAGAAAATTTTAAAAAAGGAAAGAAAAGATAGCCACGAGTTTTCCGACCGGGAAAAAACGCAAGAATTAGCTTTTTGCTTGCGCAGTTAATCGGAAATTTTTATAAAACCAAAAAGGTTTATCGTAAAACCAGTCCTATAAGGCGTTATACCAACGAGAAGATTTGTGATTTGCTTCAGCCTAATTTTTGGCGGCCCTGCGGTTATACAAAAGGATCGTATAACATCTAGTGACACAACTTCAACAACAAGGGCGTCAAGCTCAGATACTGCTTCATTAGCACTATTGCTTACATCAACTGCACGTCCCCAACTATATTCAACTCATCGCAAAACACCCTCGCCGTGTTGTGCACATATTCAAGAGAGTATTGTTGAAGAACCAAAAGACTGCAACGAGGAATCGCAGGCCGATTCCTTAACCCAACTACCAAAAGAACAAACAGGGAAATGCATAGAAACTAGGAAGAGTCGATAGCGCAAAGTACTAACACAGTCCATTCCGACAAGCCTCGTTTCTACTCGTCTATTTTGGGTGGTAATAAACCTACAACGGTTGTGTGGTGGTGACACAAGCTCCACGTATAGAATATCCAGTTGAAGTAGGTCGGCGTTTTACAGTCACACCTAGTGAGGAAAGTTCTAGTGATTCCGATTCGGATTCGGACGGCACTAAACTAATTGGTGATCAAAACCCTTGTTATCCGAAGATAAACCCCTTTCTCTACGTTTACGAAGTACTCTACCACCTTCGAAAAAGCGTCCGACACCACCTCCGCCTCCAGAGCCAGCAGTACGCTGCAGCGTAATACAACGAACGCCAAAATTACCAAGTCATCCAGATTGTAAAGGTCAGCACGAAGTTTTATCGCCACCAGGTTCACTCGATTACCTCGGACCAGAGCGCAACAACCACCAACAGTACCAACACAGCGCGCCCAAGACCGCGCGCCATAACCAACAACGGCGACGGCTTCACCAGCAACAACAACATCACCAGTAACCACGCCGGCAGAGGCCCATGGTACGTACTCTAGAGGCTATGTAAGTACCAGCAAAGTATGAACTTAGATATAATTAGTTTAAAGAAACTTCTAAGCAGTACTTAGAGAGTTTTATACAGCATACATTTTTTTTTATATCATTTTAATAATATATTTTGTCACTTTAAGTTAGCTCCATAAATTTTATTCATAATAAGCCGTCTTTATCACGTGAAACGTTTAACGATTTGTACCACGCAGTGGATTTTGTAGAAAAATATTTCATCGCGCCTGCTGCGAATCCATATCGGAATTTGATGTGGATCGGTTTATAAAGAACCGCAATACTATTAATATGTGTGGTGAGTGCTTGTATGCACATGAAAAGTTGAACAAAGCCTACGACACCGTCCTAGTTTGTCTTAGATCTGGATTTCAATCAATTCTAACAACATTTGAATTAAGATTTAAAGATTTGTGCATACAAATTTACGAAATTGAGGAAGAAATTTAGGAAAATAAACAAAATGAATACGCTGAATGATGCTGTGAGTTTGCTAAATGCCGCGTATGCATTGAACAGATATAGCTACAATTGCGCGCATATACAACAAGCTCTGTCGGTGACTGGCCCTCTCAGTCCTACGTTCACTCAGCCATACACAAAATGCCAATGTTTCCCTGCTCGGTCCCCTCACTCTTGTACATTTGCAGTTAACAGTGGCTCCGTGCCGTCAAATATACCTGTGAGCGCTGCTCCTAAATTGTATGCTATTGGCAATGTAAAGAAGACTGCTGCTAAGACCGTCGCTTTTACCAGTGGCTCTTCAATACCTCTTGTATCTGTTGTACCTGTTGTTTCTGCTGTTAACGCCATTTCTACGGTTAGTGATGCTGATGTCGAAATTGTTGCTGTTAATAAATCTACCGTAGCTAATTCCAATGCTGCCGATACTGCTAATGTTTCTGATACTGTTAATTATTCGACCCCTAATAACATTGCTGCTAACTTTAGTGCTAATGACATTGCCAAAAAAAAACTGCAAATGCCCACGCTGTTACTAAACACAAAGCCGCTGTTAGAGTCAATACGAATGCAAAACCTAATACTGAGAACACGAACTCTGCAACTCCCAATGGAAATACCATTGCCGCTATTAACGCCACTATTGCTGCTGCTAACACTGGTGATGAGGGAGCTGGTAAGAATCCCAATAAGAAACCTAACACCCAAAAAGCTGCTGCTAGTTCCGCCGCACCCACCTTAAATTTACCTGTATCGTCTTCACAAACTGGATCTCACATTCCTGGAGAGAGCCCTGATGCCCCTAGGACCGTGACTGCCGTGCCGCCTCGTAGATTAATTTTTGTCTCAAAGCTGCACGCTTCGCTTACGGAAAATGATATTAAAAATTTCATTTCTTAATGTTTTTTGTTTTATCGGCCTATTGATAAAGTATTCAAGGTTCGAAACGAGCTCAAGGCAGAACAATAATTTTTTGTAATGATTATTGTTTTTTTAAGTTTTCTATAATTAAAGCATTTTATTATGTTTTTGGAATAGTAAGTAGAAAATTTTTCAGACAACCTGCCATAGCTGCGCAGATAGATCCATTTCGAAGGGTGCTAAGCCTTCATCATCAGTACGCTTTAGGCACGCTGCGCTAACCATTTAGCTATACAGCGGTGATTTGTTTGACTGCAAATCGCTACTTCTATTCCTTCTTACCAACTATATTTATTCAGCGTTGCGCCATCTGTTGCAAAACACTGATAATGTTGGATTTGTTTATTGTCAATTACTTTGTTTAGACATTTCCCAAGTGCTCATGGTTTATTAACAATGTTTTTTATTTTATCGGCCTATTGATAAAGTATTCAAGGTTCGAAACGAGCTCAAGGCCAGAACAATAATTTTTTGTAATGATTATTGTTTTTTTAAGTTTTCTATAATTAAAGCATTTTATTATGTTTTTGGAATAGTAAGTAGAAAATTTTTCAGACAACCTGCCATAGCTGCGCAGAAAGATCAATTTCGAAGGGTGCTAAGTCTTCATCATCAGTACGCTTTAGGCTGACAAATTAAATTATTAATTAATTAATTATTGTTCTGGCCTTGAGCTTTCTAAACTTAATCCTATATCTGTTCATATTGATTTCTTCAAATTTAATTTTAAATCCGAGAGAGATATATCCTCTTTTAAAATATCGGTTCCTGATGCTTTTGTCGATACAATATTGGCAAAATTTTTTTGGCCTGAACATTCTGCTGTACATTTATACACCAAAAGGTCAAAAAACTTAATTGCCAATACCTTAACGTTGCCCCAAACGTGAATATAGACAGCTTAACTATAAACTATCAAAACGTTCGTGGTTTACGCTCGAAATTAAGTACTGTTTTTCCTAATAGTTTTACTTTTACAGCTCAAGTGATACCATTTACAGAGACCTAGTTAAAGCCTGATAATTTTAATTCTGGGCTTTTTTGCAATAAATATGTTGTTTATCGGTGTGATCGTACTTCCAGAGCAGGTGGTGTCGTTATTGCCGTGGAATCGAGTACATCATCGGAGTTGTTGTCGTGCGGTAACTCGTCTGATATCGAATTTTTAGCCGTGAAGCTTTCACTGCGCAACCTTTTTTTTATTTATTTGTTGTTGTTATATATGGCCTCTGTCGGATATGCATGTTTATAACAGCCGTAGTTTTGCTCTTCAGAGCTTGCATTCTCAAATTCGTGATAATGATCGACTTGTTGTTCTTGGTGACTTTAATTTACCCTTAGTAAAATTTATAATTCTAGCGAGTCTTTTATATTTATATTCTTGACTCCCACCGTTCATCATGATTTTGTTAATTCATTGATATGTCTCTCGTACAGATAAACGATGTGGTAAACTGTAACAACAAGTTGCTGGATTTAGTCCTGGTTGGCGAACATAAGGGTATTACCATAAGTCGGGTTTCTCCATTATCTCTTCCTGAGGGTCCTCATCACCCTTCACTTGAGATAGCATGTGACATTGTTCAGCCTAAGATGCCTGCTAGAAGAATAACTCGTATTCGCTCCAGGTGCTTTCATAAGATCAATTTCACTTTGCTAAACGAATTCATAGCTTCTCATGACTGGCCTGAGTTTTATGTGTCTGCAAATTCTGGGCTCTACAGATCGCTCAACAGCTTCTTTACGCACTGTGTTCCTGTTCACTATGCTAGTGTTGAACCTAATAAGCCACCTTGGTTCTCAGGGAATCTTGTGAGACTGAAAAACATTAAATGAATACTTTATAAGCGTTTAAAGAGATCTGGGGCATCTGAAGATTATTCAAAATATTTATTTCCTCGTTCAAGCTTTCAATTCTATAATCAAAAAAGCTATAAGTGCTACTTAACTCGTTGTAAAATTTACTTTTTCTGTAATACCAAAAAAGTTTATGGATTTGTTAATTCCAACCTCGGGATTTCCGTCTTCCTTCTTGCGGTGGTAGATCTTCCAACTCTGATCATGATGCTGTAGAACTATTTGCCGATTTCTTTAGGTCAACGTGCTCGTCCAATAGTATCAATTCACTGAAAGAAAAAGACTAAAGAAAAATCAACCGAAATACGGGTCAATTAAACCGAAATTTCTGTCAATTTTTATCCATCGCAACAAGATGTTGAACCAACTGCGCACAAATCGTTGATTCGTAATTGACCGTTTTAGTAGTCAAATGAACAAAAAAAAAGTTGTTGCGACAGCTTTGTACGAAAGTACCTATGTTGCCATATACATACATACGTAAATATGTGAATACATAAATACGCATGCTTGATACATATGGGGTATTCCATCCCATTTCGACCAATTTTGAACCCGACCCCTTTAGAATTGGCTGAAAGTTTTTCTTCTTTTTCTAGCTTACGAAAGACGTTTTTCAGAAGTTTTTCTAATTTTTTCATCCAACTCAAAAAAGGTTATGAATTTAAAAAAAAACACCGTTTTTGTTTTCAAAATGCTATAACTTTTTCAAAAATTGACCGTTTGGGATGTTTTTTTTTAAATATAAACGTTCTACTTTTTTTTAAATTTGTTTTTAAATGTACTTTTTGGAAAAAATTCAAAAAGATTTTTAAGGTTTTTTTTTTAGTTTTTCAGTTTTTCGAGATTTTTCGAATTTCACCCTTTTTTTTCTCATAAAAAACTTCAATCCATTCTGCAATCTTCCCCACTAATCCCGGAGTGGGCCGAGAATTTTTATATTTTTTTTTATTTAATTGAAAAAAAAACTTTAAAATTGTTTTTGTATTTTTTCCGAAAAGTACATTTAAAAACATATTTAAAAAAAATGATCCCAAACGGTCAATTTTTGAAAAAGTTATAGCATTTTGAAAAAAACACCGTTTTCCAACTCAAAATAAGTTTTAAATATTTTGAAAAAAACGGTGTTTTTTTCAAAATGCTATAACTTTTTCAACTTTTTTTTTTTTTAATATGTTTTTAAATGTACTTTTCGGAAAAAATACAAAAAAAATTTAAAAGTTTTTTTTTTCAATTAAATAAAAAAAAAAAAATTCTCGGCCCACTCCGGGGTTAGTGGGGATGATTGCAGAATTGATTGAAGTTTTTTATCAGAAAAAAAAGGGCGAAATTCGAAAAACTGAAAAATTACAAAAAAAACTTAAACATTTTTTTGAGTTTTTTCCGAAAAGTACATTTAAAAACAAATATAAAAAAAATGATCCCAAAAGGTCAATTTTTGAAAAAGTTATAGCATTTTGAAAACAAAAACCGTGTTTTTTTTTTTAAATTCATAACTTTTTTTGAGTTAAATGAAAAAATTTGAAAAACTTCTGAAAAATGTCTTTCGTAAGCTAGAAAAAGAAGAAAAACTTTCAGCCAATTCTAAAGGAGTCGGGTTCAAAATTGGTCGAAATGGGATGGAATACCCCATATACATACATATGTACGCACTTACTAACCGAACTTAAATTGGGTGTACATCAAATATGCTGGCACACATTAAGCATTATCTATACACTTTATTATTTTGTTTTATTAAGCGCACTTTCTCCAAATTTTATATTTTATAATTTATAGTTTTGAACTTTGTTTTGCAAATAGAAATGAAAATAGTAGTCAAAAAACTGATTCTCAATTCTTTCAGTTGCAGCTCAGCTCATTCTCAATTTCTTCTCTCGCATGTTGTTGCGAACAAAACTTGTAGTATAAATGTGTGACATAACATTTTAAACAGAGAACGTGTAAGTTATAGAAAAGTAAAAAATCAAATCGCAGGAAGATAATTTACCACTGGAGTAACTTTACCTGTAATTCGGCAAGTTTATGTTGTCGGAAACATCAACATTAAAAAAGGATGTCTTTCATTATCTTATCACATTCGTTCGCGTGAGCGAAAATTCATAAAAACTTGAACAAAATGTTACTAACTTTGGAAAAATCCTGTTCGTTCAAACAACACTTTTGCAACAAGAGGGCGCAATTTTGCATTTCGCTTGAAGGAAAAGTTGCAAAATTGTACCCGATAAATAGGTGTCCCAGTATCTCATAATTTTTTGCACAGTAAATTCAAAAAAGGGTTTTTCGTTTTGTATTGATAACTGAAAAACTAGTTTTTTTGTTGTTTTCCCATTTTGTGTGTTTTTCGATTTGGTGGTTTGCTTATTTTCGGGTTTTTTTTTTTTAACAAGTGGCACCATCGTCATAAGTACAAATTAGAGAGCGCAGTGAGCGTAAAATTCTCTTTGAAATTTGCTCACATATTGACTATTGATCGCTGTTGAAATTACCAGTGAGATCAGTTGTGTTAACAGAAAAATCAGTTAAATTGATTAGGAATCTGTCAATTTTACAGAATTTTGTTAGCTTAAGGGCGAAAATTTCTCTTCTGTTGAAATGACTAAACTAATTTGTTCGCTTGACAAAAAGCTTGGTCGAATTAACTATAATTCGATCAATTTCACCGAATCTCCGTTAAGTCAAGAACAACAGAGCCAATTTGTTGATTTTACTAGCACCATTTCTTTCAGTGTCCAAGTCATTATCCGTATTGCATAAACAGTTCAGACTGTATTCTGAATCCTGTTATTGACTATAACACAGTATTTAAAAGTCTTTCAGCAGTGAAACCAACAAATTCTCCGTGACCAAACGATGTAGTGTATCCGGTTGCGTACTCAAGTACTGCGCTGCGAGTTTATCGGAACCGATTTTAAAATTATTTCAATTATCTGTGAATTCTGTGATATTTCCTTCAATTTGGAAACAGTAATTTATTATTCCCCTACATTAAATTGGTAGTAGGCCTAATATTGAAAACTACAGGGGTATTGCTAAACTCTCAGCTATAAATCAATCGAGCAAATAGTTACATGCCAGCTTCAACATACGTGCAAATCTTTATTATCTTCCTGCCAGCATGGTTTTGTGCCCCGAAGGTCAATCACCACCACCTTACTGGAGTTTACTTCCATAGTTAGGGACGGCTTCCTATCTAAACAACAAACAGATGTGATATACACCGATTTTAGTAAAGCTTTCGACTCTGTCAACCCTAAGCACCACAAGCTTAACCTAGCAGGTTTTCCGAAGGGATTATTATTATGGCTCGCAAGCTACCTTAAAAACAGAACTCAAAACGTTTTATATAAAAATATTGAATCTAAGATAATTAATATAACCTCTGGCGTACCTCAGGGTAGCCATCTGGGCCCATTGCTTTTTACCCTTTTCATAGATGACTTACCACTAATACTTAAACATTCCCGGGCTCTTATGTATGCGGATGATGCATAACTTTGCCATACACTTTGCCCACGGACTTGTTTAGTCGGAACCTCCTTCAAGTAGATTTGGATTCATTTCAGAGCTGGTGTGCAGCGAACCTACTGTAACGTGCCATTAGAATTAGGTCCACTTTCACTGCATTCAATTGTTCATTACATATTTACACACATGCAGACCACACATGTAACAAAATATTAATAACCCAAATATCAAATTGCTAAGCATGTACTTCTGCATTGAATGCACATATTTGTTTATATCGGTCAATTAGTCACGCTGTCCTAAATAGGTCACTCCAATATGCTGACTTCGCATACAGGAAATATGTACAATTTGTTTGTAAGTATTAGTGTAAATAGGTATCTGTAGAAAAACAATATTTTGTATAAAAGGGAAAGTAATTTCCAAATAAACATTCACTCATGATCCAACCATCACACGTCAATCTTTTCTATAATTACTATATGGCGATCATGCCAGTTTGATCGGTAAAGTAGCAGAAAAATTGCTAATAAGCAAACTGCTAAAGCGATCATCCTAGAGGAAGATCCTGCTAAAAATTAAAATTAACCCTGCCAACCAGGCAAGAGGAACAAATATTTTTTTTTTTTTTTGTAAAGACTGGTTAAATTATTTTCTCAAAAATGAGCCCATCGAAGATGATGAAAAAGACATTGAATATAGCGATGTGTGCACCTTACATTCAATAATATCTGAAGACTTGGTCATTGATCTCGATGAACAGCAACACACACCAAATGACCGGCAGCAAATGCATAGAAGAAGCAGAATATTGACACGGTGACTGGCGGCATGACTGCATAACAGGGTGGAATATTACCTGAAAAGAAGATTTTGACTGGCAACATTCTGACTGGCAGCACGACTGGCAGCAAGGCTGGCAGCGATTTTATTAAGTATTTTAATTTAATCCTTGATTTCTGCTCAGGATTTTTTTATGTCTGTTTAGGAAAAATCAAACATTTTTTGGAAAGAAAGAAAAGGGTATAATAATGAAAATGGTGGAATAAATCGTATTTTATTTGCACTTGACCCTAATAGATCAATAAAGCTGAAAAACTACATATAAATCAATCAAACTGATCGGAAATTACCATTAAATAGTAGGTTAGGTTGAACTGGCCGATCCATGAGGACCTCACTTAGACTGGATCAATCCGTAGTGTTACCCGAAGTTTTTTTAACGACCAAACTGAAAAACCCTATCAAAAACCAGGACCTATGTTATAAAACAACTCCCTCCTCTTGGCAAATACTAGAAGCTTCCTAGGACTTAAGCCACTTGCTGCTTCTAGATCTGACAGCTGTATCACTCCTAATAGCTGGAGTCTTAGCATGGCAAGCGCAGGGCACGAGCACGATCGTCTTCTCCTCCAACCCGCACTTCCTACATCTGCTATCACTGACCAAGCCTAATTTAAAGGCATGTGACGCCAGAAAGCAGTGTTCAGTCAGAATCCCCGTCATGAGTCTACAATCCTCTCTTTTTAATGATAGGAAAGTCTATGGTTGTAAGACCTGCACAAAATCTTCGACAGTTTACAGCCCCGCGCTTGAACCCACGCCTTTCCCGATTGGTCGATCATGTGCACATCACGCCTTCGCTTAATCTCTTCCAGTCTAATTGGGACGTCTACGGAGCAAGCCTCAAGGGATGCGCTCCTTTTAGCTATTTCATCCGCTTTTTCATTCCCATCAATTACCATATGCCCTGGGACCCAATATAGACGTATGTTTCTCCCTGTCTCGATTCTCTCCAGAGACTGCTTACACTCTAACACGGATTTAGATGCTGTGTTGTGCGAAATTATTGCCTTAATTGCTGCTTGACTGTCAAGATAAAAGTTATCACGGTTGCAGCTTAAGCTATTCTCTTGCAGGGTTTCTACTGCTTTGGATGCGGCCAATATTTCCGCTGGGAAAACGCTACAGTAATCCGGCAGCCTGTAGGATCTCTTTATTTCCGGATCAGCACAGTATACCGGAGACACTACTTCTTCCACTACTTTGGAACCATCTGTGTACACATGTATCGCCTCGTCCGCAATTTGAGCACCCTTGCGCCAACCGTCCACCTCTATTGTGGCCTTAAGATCACCATCGAAGCGGAGATAGGGAAAGAGGTAGTCTGTTCGTCTTGTGATTGATAATGCTATACTACTCTGGCCGTATGGTCGGCGCACAAGCTGCCCCGAGGCACCGATCTTGGTTGCAGTTGTTGACGCTATGTTCTTTGCTACCAGGTCTACAGGTGGAATGTACAGAATGGCATAAAGTGCAGCCGTCGGGGTTGTTTTCAGGGCTCCCGTAATGTTAAGCATTGATATTCTGCATACCCCTGTAAGCTGTTTTGTGGTAAGTTGTTTTTTGTGTGGCTTTCCACCAACCAAGAACTCCATAGTATAGAATAGGGCTTACAATCGCTGTAAAAACCCAATGAGAAAGAGAGGGCGAAAAGCCCCGCGAAAACCCCAGCATTCTTCACCCTCTCCTCCACGTTGAGCTTCCATGACAGCTTGCTGTCCAGGATGATTCCTAGATATTTTCTGCAAGGTTTCTCCTGTAGGGTCACCCTTCCTAACTTAGGCCTGATCGAATTTGAGATCTTGTACCTCTTTGTAAACAAGACCATATCCGTCTTATCCGCCTTGACTTTCAACCCGACATTTGATGCCCAGGTATGAATATCTCGAAGCGCCCGATCCATCAAAGAGCTAATCGTTGGAAGGCACTTTCCACTTATGACAATTGCAACGTCATCTGCGTAAGCCGTAAGTTTTACGGGTCCCTCATCGAGTCGCCTGAGCAGTTGGTTGATGACCAGCGTCCACAACAGAGGTGATAGCACCCCTCCCTGCGGCATTCCCCTGTCCATTGGTTTCGTGGCCTCGTACAATCCCCGTTGTGATGTAATCTTCCTGCAATTTAACATGAGCCGATCCATCTCGTTAAAGCTGGATGTACTTTAATGTAATTAAGACCATCCATAATCGCCCATTTAGAAACATTATTGAAAGCCCCGGCAATGTCTAAGAAGACTCTTAGAGCATATTCCTTATATTCCAGGGCTTTCTCTATGCTTATTACCACCCTGTGCAATGCGGTGTCTACCGACTTGCCTTTGGTGTACGCATGTTCAGTTGTGGAGAGCAGCTTTTCATCCACGTTGGAATTTATGTACAAATCTATCAGCCTATCAAAGTTTTTGAGCAAAAATGATGTTAAGCTAATGGGTCTATAGTCTTTGGGATACAGGTGACCGATCTTCCCCGCCTTTGGTAGGAAAGCTACACGAGCAGTTTCCCAACAGTGCGGTACATGATTCAGTTTTATGCACCCATCGAATATTATTTTAAGCCATTCCACGACCGCTCTACTTGAGACTTGTAGCATGGCGGAAAATATACTATCTGGGCCCGGCGATTTAAACTCAGAAAACGTCTTCACTGCGTATTCGATCTTGGTATCGGTCATCAAGCCCGGCACTACCCGCTTCGTGATCGAAGTGTGAGTGCTGTCTGCTGGATCTTCTAAACCATCTCCCGATGGGAAATGTATATCGAGGATCACTTCAAGGGATTCCTCTCTAATAAGTGAACATTCCCCGTTATCTTTCTTTATTAGTCCCTGGACTATGTTTTCCCTTGCTAGGACTTTTCTCACCCGTGGTGTTTCGCTGGAGCACTCGATGTCCGTACAGAACCTTTTCCACGAGATTCTTTTCGCCCTGGAAATTTCACGCTTGTAGATCCTCAGTAGATCCCTGTACTCGTCCCGATACGCTTCGCTTTCCGCGGTCTTTGCTAGCTTAAACATTTCTTTTACCTGTCTTCTCAGAATACTCAGCTCATTGCTCCACCATGGCGGCTTTGCTTTTCCTCTGAATCTTCTTAGAGGGCAAGCTTTGTTATACGCAGTCAGTCATAAGCGTACTTGCTAGAAATTCATTAGACTCCTCTAGTTCCTCCACATTGGGTTGTCCCAGTTTTGTTCCTACCTGTTTCTGGAATTTAGTCCAGTTCGTTGACCTAGGGTTTGTAAAGGTTCCTGGTATATCAAGAAAAAGAACGTTCGGAGCTCAATGTAATATCCAGAACATTGCTGGATGTTGGACCAATGTATGTAGGGACATTTCCCTTGTTGATTATCTCCAAATTGGTTTGAAGAATGTACCAAAATAGAGATTCGCCTCTCTCGTTCGTATCTCCTCCTCCCATGCATTGTGGTGCCCATCTGCATCCCCGCCTATGACCAACCGCCCTTTGCGCCCTTCGTCCTGTACTAGCCTCTTCCTCTCCAACGGTGGAGCATCCGCAGCAACCGGCCATGTAGCAGGATACCAGGATAAATGGCTGCTTATTCTTTTGCTCAACGGTCACCACTACGAGGTCCTCAGTAGTGTAATTAGGCAGCATATATAAATGCACCTGTTTCCTTAACATTACTACAGCTCCCACCCGTCCTTCCGTTTGCGCGTAGTAAACGCCAAATCCGCGCGCGCTAAGTCCAGAAACATTTCCTCCCGATGAGAGGCACGGCTCCTGCATCAGCATTTTACTATGTTGGAGGTTTATCTGTAGTACTCGCAGCACCATTGGGCTGTTTGTCTCCCTCCAGCACCTTCGACGTGATGTCGTCGTCCGCCCCTTGCCCTTTTGGTTTAGAGTATTTGAGGCCCCTTTCAGCCTCTCGTAACTGTTGTGCCGGGTGTTCCTCTGTGCAACTCGCAGCACCATTTGGCTGTTGGTCCTCTTCTAACATCTTCGTGGTGACTCCGGCTACCTCCGCCTGTCTTTTTTCTCTTAGGCTTTTGGGGTCTTTCGACGTCGCCCACTTCTAGCGTGTTAGGACTTCTATCCTCGGGACTTCTTTTCCTGAGTCGCATGTAAATTTTGTTTGTACCAAAGGACATTTTTCCAAGCTGCGTGTACAATATATCCTCCGCCTGCTTGTTTATTTGGAAGGTGTAGAACTGACCTTCCTCCGTAGGCCTTGCAATCCTGTGTCGGTATGCTCGGATTCTGATTCTGCAGAAGTCGCAGTGTATCCTCCGACTTCATCACGCATGGTATCCATACCTTAACTTTTGATACCGTGGGTATTTGCGCTCTATCCACCACATCAAACCGCGTTTTCGTGCTCTGCCTTTCGAGGTTTGTAACCACTTTCTCCAGCCACCGCAAGCTCGCGATGTTGTGGCACGCTATCATCTTCACACCATTATACCCCCCCCCCCCCCCCCCCCCCGAATCAAAGGTTGGAGGGGGCTTACTTGCTTGTTCCCGCATCATCTTAAGTATTAAGCTAATAAGCTCCCTTTCTACAGATCTCCACCTTTCAGTAATCATCTGTTCGAAAAGACTGCTACGATCAACCAGCGTCAGTCAGTGACTGCTTTGCCACATCAGTAATCTTCTCGGGAAAAGCCGGAGTCTTAGTCTTATCTCCCTTTTGCACCTCCGAGAAAGCCGGAGTCTTAGCATTATCTCCCTTTGGCTTATCTCCTACTTCCGTAGTTGGAACTTCCCTTTGACTCGCAGCTTTCGAGGTAGTTGCTACCTCGCTATTGGGGCCCATCTTCCTTACAGCTTGGGCCTACTTGTCTTGTCTATGCGATTGCCCTGCCTCGCGGCTCTGGGACTGGCTCTTTTTTGCCTCTTGAAAGCAGGCTTGTCACCTTCCCCCGAACGTTGCCTCTTCATTCTGCCATTCGATGCTTCTTTCTCCTCGTACCGGTTGCAGAACCGAGGGTTTCTCGCAGCAAACCTTTTGAACTGCCTTCGACCTACTTCTACCGCCTCATGGGCCTATTCCAAGCGCACGATTTCCACTTTTTTGGGTCGACCATTGCTTCCAGGCGTTGGACAATTCTTAGTGCTGCACGGTACTCCGAGAGAGCGCTTTTAATTCCTCTGCTCCGCACCCATCTCCAATCTTCTACTTTGTTTTCATTTGTGTGCTTTTCCAACACGGAGTTCATTGAATCAAAACTACTCTCTTTCCCCGAGTCCGAAGCGTCTCTTAATGCGTATTTGTGGTCCTTGGCTTGCGAATCAGTACTCCTCTTATCATCGTCCTTATTATAATTAGGTAATGAGTCGTTCATCTTGGTCGTACGACCACCTGCCCGAGAAGGCGGGCTCAGGGGTCCAGTATTATATACGGGGAAAGAACCGTCCGCCACAGCAGCGCACCTTACTGTGGTAAAGTGGCCCGGTATCGGGAAGACTCCGGTCGAATACAGCCGAATTTATCCCCTGGCTGCAAATCGTTCAATAGGCACGGTCCGCATAACTCCATGGATTAGGCGGCTGGCAGTTCTTAATCACCGACATCCCGCCGCCCTCCTATGAGGCGAAACGGCATAGATGCCAGTCCTAAACAGCTCCGCCTCATAGTCAGGCGCTATGGAGTTCTGCTGAGCCCTCACACGACAAGGTGCCTACCCTATTGAGGGTTCAATCTATAGTAAATTACTAGACCCTTCTATATGGCCAACCGACGCTAAAGTTAAGCTGTTACGTGGCTGACTGTTTGGGGTGGTGAGGAGCGGCGGCAAGCAGTTAGGCTTGCGAGCCCAGGCTAGCTCGTCGTCCGCTTGGTAAACGCTACAGTAATCCGGCAGCCTGTAGGATCTCTTTATTTCCGGATCAGCACAGTATACCGGAGACACTACTCCTTCCCCTACTTTGGAAACATCTGTGTACACATGTATCGCCTCGTCCGCAATTTGAGCACCCTTGCGCCAACCACCTCTATTGTGGCCTTAAGATCACCCTCGAAGCGCAGATAGGGAATCAGGTAGTCTGTTCGTCTTGTGATTGATAATGCTATACTACTCTGGCCGTATGGTCGGCGCACAAGCTGCCCCGAGGCACCGATCCTGGTTGCAGTTGTTGACGCTATGTTCTTTGCTACCAGGTCTACAGGTGGAAAGTACAGAATTGCATAAAGTGCAGCCGTCGGGGTTGTTTTCAGGGCTCCCGTAATGTTAAGCATTGATAGTCTGCATACCCCTGTAAGTTGTTTTGTGGTAAGTTGTTTCTTGTGTGGCTTTCCACCAACCAAGAACTCCATAGTATGGAATAGGGCTTACAATCGCTGTAAAAACCCAATGAGAAAGAGAGGGCGATAGGCCCCACGAAAACCCCAGCATCCTTCACCCTCTCCTCCACGTTGAGCTTCCATGAGAGCTTACTGTCTAGGATGATTCCTAGATATTTTCTGCAAGGTTTCTCCTGTAGGGGCACCCTTCCTAACTTAGGCCTGATCGAATTTGGGATCTTGTGCCTCTTTGTAAGACCATATCCGTCTTATCCGCGTTGACTTTCAACCCGACATTTGATGCCCAGGTATGAATATCTCGAAGCGCCCGATCCATCAAAGAGCTAATCGTTGGAAGGCACTTTCCACTTATGACAATTGCAACGTCATCTGCGTAAGCCGTAAGTTTTACGGGTCACTCATCGAGTCGCCTGAGCAGTTGGTTGATGACCAGCGTCCACAACAGAGGTGATAGCACCCCTCCCTGCGGCATTCCCCTGTCCACTGGTTTCGTGGCCTCGAACAATCCCCATTGTGATGTAATATTCGTGCAATTTAACATGCAGCCGATGCATCTCGTTAAGGCTGGATGTACTTTAATATAATTAAGACCATCCATAATCGCCCATTTAGAAACATTATTGAAAGCCCCGGCAATGTCTAAGAAGACTCTTAGAGCATAATCCTTATATTCCAGGAATTTCTCTATGCTTATTACCACCCTGTGCAATGCGGTGTCTACCGACTTGCCTTTGGTGTACGCATGTTGAGTTGTGGAGAGCAGCTTTTCATCCACGTTGGAATTTATGTGCAAATCTATCAGCCTATCAAAGTCTATAGTATTTGGGATACAGGTGACCGATCTTCCCCGCCTTTGGTAGGAAAGCTACACGAGCAGGTTCCCAACAGTGCGGTACATGATTCAGTTTTATGCACCCATCGAATATTATTTTAAGCCATTCCACTACCGCTCTACTTGAAACTTGTAGCATGGCGGAAAATATACCATCTGGGCCCGGCGATTTAAACTTAGAAAACGTCTTCACTGCCCATTCGATCTTGGTATCGGTCACCAAGCCCGGCACTACCCGCTCCGTGATCGAAGTGTGAGTGCTGTCTGCTGGATCTTCTAAACCTTCTCCCGAAGGGAAATGTATATCCAGGAGCACTTCAAGGGATTCTTCACTAATAAGTGAACATTCCCCGTTCTCTTTCTTTATTAGTCCCTGGACTATGTTTTCACTTGCTAGGACTTTTCTCACCCGTGTGTTTCGCTGGAGCACTCTATGTCCGTGCAGAACCTTTTCCATGAGATTCTCTTCGCCCTGGAAATTTCACGCTTGTAGATCCTCAGTAGATCCCTGTACTCGTCCCGACACGCTTGGCTTTCCGCTGTCTTTGCTAGCTTAAACATTTCTTTTACCTGTCTTCTTAGAAGACTCAGCTCATTGCTCCACCATGGAGGCTTTGCTTTTCCTCTGAATCTTCTTAGAGGGCAAGCTTTGTTATACGCAGTCAGTCATAAGCGTACTTGCTAGAAATTCATTAGACTCCTCCAGTTCCTCCACATTGGCAAATTCTTTGGGTTGTCCCAGTTTTATTCCTACCTGTTTCTGGAATTTATTCCAGTTCGTTGACCTAGGGTTTCTAAAGGTTCCTCTCTTCTCTACCCACTTTAGGGGGATGCTGAAGCTGATATACGCATGGTCGGAGAAGGATGGTATATCAAGAACCATCCAATCATACCTTGATTTATCACGTTCGCAGCTCAATGTAATATCCAGAACATTGCTGGATGTTGGACCAATGTATGTAGGGACATTTCCCTTGTTGGTTATCTCCAAATTGGTTTGCAGAATGTACCAAAATAGAGATTCGCCTCTCTCGTTCATATCTGCTCCTCCCCATGCATTGTGGTGCCCATCTGCATCCCCGCCTATGACCAACCGCCCTTTGCGCCCTTCGTCCTGTACTAGCCTCTTGCTCTCCATCGTTGGAGCCTCCGCAGCAACCGGCCATGTAGCAGGATACCAGGATAAATGGCTGCTTATTCTTTTGCTCAACGGTCACCACTACGAGGTCCTCAGTAGTGATTTTAGGCAGTTAGTTTTCAATTCCATTGAAGGGCAAAACGACTGCCTTTGCAGATGATCTTGCCATTGCGTATAGTACAACGAGTTACTTCGAACTAATATGTGATATTAGCCACGATGTACATATGCTGAGGACTTGGTTTGCTTTACACAAGCTACTAGTTAGTAATAAAACGAAGTTGATGTATTTTAGCATTGCTCCCAAAGAATTTGAGGCTTGTGATCTTTTTTTTCATTCAGCAGAATGCGCACGTTTTAACATGCATCATATGGCGTGCACTTTGAATGGCACGAAAAGTTCATTTGCAACCAACGTTAAATGCAGTGATAACTGCTTCAGGATTGATGTTGTTGAAAATTTCAAATACCTAGGCATTATAATCGATAATCATTTAAATTGGTCTGCACACATTCAGAAACTAAAACATTACTTTCTGTACACTACCCGTCACTTCTATCGTCTCAAAAAGTGTTGCACTATGTCCACTCTAAAAGCTGTTTACTATGGTCTAGTCCAATCGAAACTTCAATATGGGATTACATGCTGGGGTGGCGCCTCGGCTAGTAAGTTGTCACCCATTGTAACACTCCAAAAGGGAATTATAAGACGCATATGTGGCGCAAACTACAGGTCTCACGCTATGATATCCTTAAGGAGACTAGATATACTACCATGTCGTCATCTATATTTATTTAAAGTCCTAAAAACGTTCTTTATTAGATCGGGGTACTTAGAAAGTTATCCTTCTGAAGTCTACAACCTTAGGAGCAATGTGCTTCCATCGGTACAAATCCCGCATGCTAGGACATCTCACTTCAGAAGTTTTTATACATACACGTCGTGCAAAATGTTCAACACTCTCCCTACTTCTGTACAAGTTATAAGAAATCTTAACCTATTTCAAAATAAAATAAAAATGTATCTGATTAGTTTTAGCCACTACGATCTAGAAGCCTTGCTGAGGACGTTGTTGTAAGCCATATCTAACTTTTTTAACTATATCAACTGTTTCTCTATCGGAACCTTAACTAATTAACGAATTATCAATTGTTTCTCTATCGTAATCTTAACTAATTATCTGAATTATTATGAGTTTATTCTCTAATATTATTAAAAACTATACACCCCACACTGAAAAAGAATTTTAATATGTGAACTGGCATTTAATACTATTTTAAAAATTGAATATAAAAAATGCTATGTATCTTTCTTATGCTATGGAGTAATAGAATGTGCTCTTTCAATATTGTAATTTATTTAAAATATGCATTAAGAAATATTTAATAAATAAATAAATCATCGTCCCCCCTTGCCCTTTTGGTTTAGAGTATTTGAGACCCCTTTCAGCCTCTCGTAACTGTTGTGCCGGGTGTTCCTCTGTGCGACTCGCAGCACCATTTGGCTGTTGGTCCTCTTCTAACATCTTCGTGGTGACTCCGGCTACCTTCGCCTGTCTTTTTTCTCTTAGGCTTTTGGGGTCCTTTCGACGTCGCCCACTTCTAGCGTGTTAGGACTTCTATCCTCGGGACTTCCTTTCCTGAGTAGCATGTAAATTTTGTCTATACCAAAGGACATTTTTCCAAGCTGCGTGTACAATATATCCTCCGCCTGCTTGTTTATTTGGAAGGTGTAGAACTGACCTTCCTCCGTAGGCCTTGCAATCCTGTGTCGGTATGCTCGGATTCTGATTCTGCAGAAGTCGCAGTGTATCCTCCAACTTCCTCACGCAGCATGGTATCCATACCTTAACTTTTGATATCGTGTGGATTTGCGCTCTATCCACCACATCAAACCGCGGTTTCGTGCTCTGCCTTTCGAGGTTTTGAACCACTTTCTCCAGCCACCGCAAGCTCGCGATGTTGTGGCACGCTATCATCTTCACACCATTATACCCCCCCCCCCCAGGGGGCAGGGGGCTTACTGGCTTGTTCCCCCATCATCTTAAGTATTAAGGTAATAAGCTCCCTTTCTACAGATCTCCACCTTTCAGTAATCATCTGTTCGAAAGGACGGCTACGATCAACCAGCGTCACAGTCAGTGACTGCTTTGCCACATCAGTCATCTTCTCGGGAAAAGCCGGAGTATTAGTGTTATCTCCCTATTGCACCTCCGAGAAAGCCGGAGTCTTAGCATTATCTCCCTTTGGCTTATCTCCTACTTCCGTAGTTGGAACTTCCCTCTGACTCGCAGCTTTCGAGGTAGTTGCAACCTCGCTATTGGGGCCCATCTTTCTTACAGCTTTGGGCCTATTTGTCTTGTCTATGCGATTGCCCTGCCTCGCGGCTCTGGGACTGGCTCTTTTTTGCCTCTTGAAAGCAGGCTTGTCGCCTTCCGCCGAACGTTGCCTCTTCATTCTGCCATTCGATGCTTCTTCCTCCTCTTACCGGTTGCAGAACCGAGGGTTTCTCGCAGCAAAGCTTTTGAACTGCCTTCGACCTACTTCTACCGCCTCATGGGCCCATTCCAAGCGCACGATCTCCACTTCTTTTGGGTCGACCACTGCTTCCAGGCGTTGGACAATTCTTAGTGCTGCACGGTACCGCGAGAGAGCTCTTTTAATTCCTATGCTCTGTACCCTTCTCCAATCTTCTACTCTGTTTTCATTTGTGTGCTTTTCCAACACGGAGTTCATTGAATCAGCACTACTCTCGCTCCCCGAGTCCGAAGCCTCGCTTAATGCGTATTTGTGGTCCTTGGCTTGCGACTCAGTACTCCTCTTATCATCGTCCTTATTATAATTAGGTAATGAGTCGTTCATCTTGGTCGTACGGCCACCTGCCCGAGAAGGCGGGCTTAGCGGTCCAGTATTATATACGGGGAAAGAACCGTCCGCCACAGCAGCGCCCCTTACTGTGGTAAGGTGGCCCGGTATCGGGAAGGCTCCGGTCGAATACAGCCGAATTTATCCCCTGGCTACAAATCGTCCAATAGTCACGGTCCGCATAACTCCATGGATTAGGCGGCTGGCAGTTCTTAGTCGCCGACATCCCGCCGCCCTCCTATGAGCCGAAACGGCATAGATTCCAGTCCTAAACAGCTCCGCCTCATAGTCAGGCGCTATGGAGTTCGGCTAAGCCCTCACACCAACCACAAGGTGCCTACCCTATTGAGGGTTCAAGCTATAGTAAATTACTAGACCCTTCTATATGGCCAACCGACGTTAAAGTTAAGCTGTTACGTGGCTGACTTTTTGGGGTGGTGAGGAGCGGCGGCAAGCAGTTAGGCTTGCGAGCCCAGGCTAGCTCGTCTTCTTGGACGGGGTATTACACCACCGACCTCACCCGTAGCCACATGAACAAAAAGGCTTCATGCCTGCATATTTATTGAAAAGAAAAGCTGAAAAAGACAGAAATAGACGTGAGGGGCAAAGTTAGAAAGGGCTAAGCATCAGGGGAGGAAAAGGTGAAGGCCTGTCTTCTCAGGTGGAGTCTTCCCACCCCCTTCAGCACAGCTTGCGCTGAACCATGGGCACTGTGCTGACTCCTATTTCCTTACAGCGCCCCCAAACCTGACACTAGTCTGTTCGTCTGTCACTCGGTCATTCTTCCTTCACCTAATCTTGCCACGCGCAAGCGCATCACCAACACCAAAATTTTGAATTTAGCCCTGCATTTTCAAAAGCTCACTATTTCATCCATACACTATTTATTTATAATTTCTCAAATAAATACTCTACCAGAAACGCCCTAATATTAGTTTCACAATCTGCTTATAAATTATCCAAAAATTCTAACTTCATCAAAGGCAAATTCAAGGTTACTTCCACTTACATAAATATTTACGCTTAGCGAAATATACACACCTACCATAATCCACAATTCACATATATTAATCGTATGATGGATAAATTCAGTCTTAATCTTCCCTAACAACCTAATGTACTACCCTACCAGAACCTATCTTAAAATCTAAAAATATAGAATTCAAATAAATCTATTTAAGGTAGTATAATCCAAAACAAAGTCAAAACAAAGAAACTGTTAACCCTAATCCCTGACCTAGCGCAAATGCAGAAGTAAATACAAAATCAAGTATATACTCAAGAAAAGTGGGTCATCAAAAAACCCATATAACAAAAAAGGTATGCAAGAATATATAAAACAAGTAAAGGTGTCTAAGTTCGGGTGCAACCGAACATTATATACTCAGCGTCAGCTTCAATTGTTTATTTCATGTCAGATAAATTACTTTTCTACATAACACGTGGCACCGTCCGTTTAAAAAAAATGTCTCCCCATTTCCTCTTACAATAAAACTTGATAAGTGAAATATCATTGATTAAAAATATTTTTTGCTAAGTTATAGCTCATTATTTTCGTCTACGACCCTTTTAAAAATCTTTTATATAAAAGTGGGCGTGATCTTTAACCGATCTAGCCATTTTTTCTAGAAATATTTTCTGCTATAGGGAAAATTTGTGTACCAAAATTTTATTACGATCCGTTAATTTTTCTTCGAGTTATGGTTCCCGAAACATAGAAAATTGCTTAGTCATAAAAGGGGCGGTGCCACACCCACTTTCAAAAATTTTAGTATTTTCCAATTTAATGTTAGAATTCAATTCAGAAAGTAAAATTCTATTGATAAAAAGCTTTTTTTTCGCTAAGATATAGCTCATTATTTTCGTCTACGACCCTTTTAAAAATCTTTTATATAAAAGTGGGCGTGGCCTTTAACCGTTCTCGTCCATTTTTTCTAGAAATATTTCCTGCTATAGGGAAAATTTGTGTACCAAATTTTAATACGATTCGTTAATTTTTCTTCGAGTTATGGCTCCCGAAACATAGAAAATTGCTTAGTCATAAAAGGGGAGGTGCCATGCCCATTTTTTAAAATTTGAAGTTTTTCCTATTTATTGTTATAAATACACTTGAGAAATGAAATACCATTGAAATAAAGCTCTTTTTTGCAAAGATATAGCTTATTTTGTTCGTCCACGACCCTTTTAAAAATCTTTTATATAAAAGTGGGTGTGGTCTTTAACCGATTTCGTTAATTTTTCTTCAAAGCATTCCTTATAGTAAAGGCAACCTCTCTGCCGAATTTTGTTACGATAGGTTTAACGATTATTGATTTATGATTAATTATATTTGTAAAATTGACTTTATCACAAGTGGCGGTGGCACGCCCATTTAAAAAAAAAATTTAAATTTTTATCAAGAGTCACTGAGAGTCAGTCCACACGTCAAATTTCAACTTTCTAGGTGTATTATTTACTAAATAATCAGGTTTTTTGTGTTTTCCAAAACGTTATATATATAACAAGCAAGGAAGGCTAAGTTCGGGTGTAACCGAACATTACATACTCAGTTGAGAGCTATGGAGACAAAATAAGGGAAATCACCATGTAGGAAAATGAACCTAGGGTAACCCTGGAATGTGTTGTTTGTACGATATGGGTATCAAATGAAAGGTGTTAATGAATATTTTAAAAGGGCGTGGGCCTTAGTTCTATAGGTGGACGCCTTTTCGGGATATCGCCATAAAGGTGGACCAGGGGTGACTCTAGAATTTGTTTGTACGATATGGGTATCAAATGAAAGGTGTTAATGAGTATTTTAAAAGGGAGTGGGCCTTAGTTCTATAGGTGGACGCCTTTTCGAGATATCGCCATAAAGGTGAGGGGTCACACTAGAATTTGTTTGTACGATATTGGTATCAAATGAAAGGTGTTAATGAGTATTTTAAAAGGGAGTGGGCCTTAGTTCTATAGGTGGACGCTTTTTCAAGATATCGCCATAAAGGTGGACCAGGGGTGACTCTAGAATTTGTTTGTACGACATGGATATCAAATGAAAGGTGTTAATGAGTATTTTAAAAGTGAGTGGGCCTTAGCTCTATAGGTGGACGCCTTTTCGGGATATCGTTATAAAGGTGGACCAGGGGTGACTCTAGAATGCGTTTGTACAATATGGGTGTCAAACGAAAGGTGTTAATGAGTATTTTAAAAGGGAGTGGGCCTTAGCTCTATAGGTGGACGCCTTTTCGGAATATCGTTATAAAGGTGGACCAGGGGTGACTCTAGAATGCATTTGTACAATATGGGTGTCAAACGAAAGGTGTTAATGAGTGTTTTAAAAGGGAGTGGGCCTTAGTTCTATGGGTGGACGCCTTTTCGAGATATCGCCATAAAGGTGGACCAGGGTTGACTCTAGAATTTTTTTTTATACGATATGGGTATCAAATGAAAGGAGTTAATGAGTATTTTAAAAGGGAGTAGGCATTAGTTTTAAAGGTGGACGCCTTTTCGAGATATCGCCATAAAGGTGGACTAGGGATGACTCTAGAATGCGTTTATACAATATGGGTATCAAACGAAAGGTGTTAATGAGTATTTTAAAAGGGAGAGGGCCTTAGTTCTATGGGTGGACGCCTTTTCGAAATATCGATATAAAGGTGGACCAAGGGTGACTCTAGAATTTGTTTGTACGATATGGGTATCAAATGAAAGGTGTTAATGAGTATTTTAAAAGGGAGTGGGCCTTAGTTCTATAGGTGGACGCCTTTTAGAGATATCGCCATAGAGGTGGACCAGGGATGACTCTAAAATGCGTTTATACAATATGGGTATCAAACGAAAGGTGTTAATGAGTATTTTAAAAGGGAGTGGGCCTTAGTTCTATGGGTGGACGCCTTTTCGAAATATCGATATAAAGGTGGACCAGGGGTGACTCTAGAATTTGTTTGTACGATATGGGTATAAAACGAAAGGTGTTAATGAGTATTTTAAAAGGGAGTGGGCCTTAACTTTATAGGTGGACGCCTTTTCGAGATATCGCCATAAAGGTGAGGGGTCACACTAGAATTTGTTTGTACGATATTGGTATCAAATGAAAGGTGTTAATGAGTATTTTAAAAGGGAGTGGGCCTTAGTTCTATAGGTGGACGCCTTTTCGGGATATGGTTATAAAGGTGGACCAGGGTTGACTCTAGAATGCGTTTGTACATTATGAATATCAATCGAAAGGTGATAATGAGTATTTTAAAAGGGAGTGGGCCTTAGTTCTATAGGTGGACGGCTTTTCGATATATCGCCATAAAGGTGGACCAGGGGTGACTCTATAATGTGTTTGTACAATATGGGTGTCAAATTAAAGGTATTAATAACGATTTTAAAAGGGAGTGGTGGTAGTTGTATATGTGAAAGCGTTTTCGAGATTTCGACCAAAATGTGGACCAGGGTGACCCAGAACATCATCTGTCGGGTACCGCTAATTTATTTATATATGTAATACCACGAACAGTATTCCTGCCATGATTCCAAGGGCTTTCGATTTCGCCCTGCAGAACTTTTTCATTTTCTTCTACTTAATATGGTATGTGTCACACCCATTTTACAAAGTTTTTTTCTAAAGTTATATTTTGCGTCAATAAACCAATGAAATTACCATGTTTCATCCCTTTTTTAGTATTTGGTATAGAATTATGGCATTTTTTTCATTTTTCGTAATTTTCGAAATCGAAAAAGTGCGATAATTCATTACCAAAGACGCATAAAGCGATGAAACTTGGTAGGTGGGTTGAACTTATGACGCAGAATAGAAAATAAGTAAAATTTTGAACAATGGACGTGGCACCGCCCACTTTTAAAAGAAGGTAATTTAGAAGTTTTGCAAGCTGTAATTTGGCAATCGTTGAAGATATCATGATGAAATTTATGTATGCTTTATAAAAATTAGCAAAATCGGAGAACGACCACGCCCACTTTAAAAAAAATTTTTTTGAGTGAAATTTTTACAAAAAATTTAATATCTTTACAGTATATAAGTAAATTATGTCAACATTCAACTCCAGTAATGATATGGTACAACAAAATACAAAAACAAAAGAAAATTTCAAAATGGGCGTGGCTCCGCCCTTTTTCATTTGATTTGCCTAGGATACATTTAATGCCATAAGTCGAACAAATATTTACCAATCTTTGTGAAATTTGGTAGGCGCTTAGATTCTAGGACGATAACTGTTTTCTGTGAAAAAGGGCGAAATCGGTTGAAGCCACGCCCAGTTTTTATACACAGTAGATCGTCTGTCCTTCCGCTCGGCCGTTAACACGATAACTTGAGCAAAAATCGATATATCTTTACTAAACTCAGTTCACATAATTATCTGAACACACTTTGTATTGGTATAAAAAATGGCCGAAATCCGACTATGACCACGCCCACTTTTTCGATTCCGAAAATTACGAAAAATGAAAAAAATGCCATAATTCTATACCAAATACGAAAAAAGGGATGAAACATGGTAATTTCATTGGTTTATTGACGCAAAATATAACTTTAGAAAAAAACTTTGTAAAATGGGTGTGACACCTACCATATTAAGTAGAAGAAAATGCAAAAGTTCTGCAGGGCGAAATCGAGAGCCCTTGAAATCATGGCAGGAATACTGTTCGTGGTATTACATATATATATAAATTAGCGGCACCCGACAGATAAAGTTCTGGGTCACCCTGGTCCACATTTTGGTCGAAATCTCGAAAACGCTTTCACATATACAACTACCACCACTCCCTTTTAAAATCGTTATTAATACCTTTAATTTGACACCCATATTGTACAAACACATTATAGAGTCACCCCTGGCGATATATCGAAAAGGCGTCCATCCATAGAACTAAGGCCCACTCCCTTTTAAAGTCCTCATTACCACCTTTCGTTTGATACCCATATTGTATAGACGCATTCTAGAGTCATCCCTGGTCCACGTTTATGGCCATATCATTTGATACCCATATCGTACAAACAAATTCTAGAGTCACCCCTGGCCCACCTTTATATCGATATTTCGAAAAGGCGTCCATCCATAGAACTAAGGCCCACTCCCTTTTAAAATACTCGTTAACACCTTTCGTTTGGTACCCATATTGTATAAACGCATTTTAGAGTCATCCCTGGTCCACTTCTATGGCGATATCTCGAAAAGGCGTCTACCTATAGAACTAAGGCCCACTCCCTTTTAAAATACTAATTAACACCTTTCATTTGATACCCATATCGTACAAACAAATTCTAGAGTCACTCCTGGTCCACCTTTATATCGATATTTCGAAAAGGCGTCCACCCATAGAACTAAGGCCCTCTCCCTTTTAAAATACTCATTAACACCTTTCGTTTGATACCCATATTGTATAAACGCATTCTAGAGTCATCCCTGGTCCACTCTTATGGCGATATCTCGAAAAGGCGTCCACCTATAAAACTAAGGCCCACTCCCTTTTAAAATACTCATTAACACCTTTCATTTGATATCCATATCGTACAAACCAATTCTAGAGTCACCCCTGGTCCACCTTTATATCGATATTTCGAAAAGGCATCCACCCATTGAACTAAGGCCCACTCTCTTTTAAAATACTCATTAACACCTTTCATTTGATACCCATATCGTAAACAAATTCTAAAGTCACCCCTGGTCCACCTTTATGGCGATATCTCGAAAAGGCGTCCACCTATGGAACTAAAGCCACTCCCTTTTAAAATACTCATTAACACCTTTCATTTGATATCCATATCGTACAAACCAATTCTAGAGTCACCCCTGGTCCACCTTTATATCGATATTTCGAAAAGGCATCCACCCATTGAACTAAGGCCCACTCTCTTTTAAAATACTCATTAACACCTTTCATTTGATACCCATATCGTAAACAAATTCTAAAGTCACCCCTGGTCCACTTCTATGGCGATATCTCGAAAAGGCGTCCACCTATAAAACTAAGGCCCACTCCCTTTTAAAATACTCATTAACACCTTTCATTTGATATCCATATCGTACAAACCAATTCTAGAGTCACCCCTGGTCCACCTTTATATCGATATTTCGAAAAGGCGTCCACCCATAGAACTAAGGCCCTCTCCCTTTTAAAATACTCATTAACACCTTTCGTTTGATACCCATATTGTATAAACGCATTCTAGAGTCATCCCTGGTCCACTCTTATGGCGATATCTCGAAAAGGCGTCCACCTATAAAACTAAGGCCCACTCCCTTTTAAAATACTCATTAACACCTTTCATTTGATACTCATATCGTACAAACAAATTCTAGAGTCACCCCTGGTCCACCTTTATGGCGATATCTCGAAAAGGCGTCCACCCATAGAACTAAGGCCCACCCCTTTTAAAACACTCATGAGCACCTTTCGTTTGACACCCATATTGTACAAACGCATTCTAGAGTCACCCCTGGTCCACCTTTATAACGATATCCCGAAAAGGTGTCCACCTATAGAGCTAAGGCCCACTCCCTTTTAAAATACGCATTAACACCTTTCGTTTGACACCCATATTGTACAAACGCACTCTAGAGTCACCCCTGGTCCACCATTATAACGATATTCCGAAAAGGCGTCTACCTATAAAACTAAGGCCCACTCCCTTTTAAAATACTCTTTAACACCTTTCAGTTGATACCCATATCGTACAAACAAATTCTAGAGTCACCCCTGGTCCACCTTTATGGCGATATCTCGAAAAGCCGTCCGCCTATAGAACTAAGGCCCACTCCCTTTTAAAATACTCTTTAACACCTTTCAGTTGATACCCATATCGTACAAACAAATTCTAGAGTCACCCCTGGTCCACCTTTATGGCGATATCTCGAAAAGCCGTCCGCCTATAGAACTAAGGCCCACTCCCTTTTAAAATACTCTTTAACACCTTTCAGTTGATACCCATATCGTACAAACAAATTCTAGAGTCACCCCTGGTCCACCTTTATATCGATATTTCGAAAAGGCATCCACCCATTGAACTAAGGCCCACTCTCTTTTAAAATACTCATTAACACCTTTCATTTGATACCCATATCGTAAACAAATTCTAAAGTCACCCCTGGTCCACCTTTATGGCGATATCTCGAAAAGGCGTCCACCTATGGAACTAAAGCCACTCCCTTTTAAAATACTCATTAACACCTTTCATTTGATACCCATATCGTACAAACAAATTCTAGAGTCACCCCTGGTCCACCTTTATGGCGATATCTCGAAAAAGCGTCCACCTATAGAACTAGGGCCCACTCCCTTTTAAAATACTCATTAACACCTTTCATTTGATACCCATATCGTACAAACAAATTCTAGTGTGACCCCTGGTCCACCTTTATGGCGATATCTCGAATAGGCGTCCACCTATAAAACTAAGGCCCACTCCCTTTTAAAATACTCATTAACACCTTTCATTTGATACCCATATCGTACAAACAAATTCTAGAGTCACCCCTGGTCCACCTTTATGGCGATATCTCGAAAAGCCGTCCGCCTATAGAACTAAGGCCCACTCCCTTTTAAAATACTCTTTAACACCTTTCAGTTGATACCCATATCGTACAAACAAATTCTAGAGTCACCCCTGGTCCACCTTTATGGCGATATCTCGAAAAGGCATCCACCTATAGAACTAAGGCCCACGCCCTTTTAAAATATTCACTAACACCTTTCATTTGATACCCATATCGTACAAACAACACATTCCAGGGTTACCCTAGGTTCATTTTCCTACATGGTGATTTTCCCTTATTTTGTCTCCATAGCTCTCAACTGAATATGTAATGTTCGGTTACGCCCGAACTTAGCCTTCCTTTTGTCATATATTTTGATGACTTGCATCTCTATCGTTAGGTCTACGTGAAATAAATTAGTCCCGAAAATATTTTTGCAAAATTTTAATTTTTGCAAAAGTTATTCGCAAAATAAGTTTATAATAACTACTAAAACTTCGTTTTTTAAAAAATCGTTATAATTCAACGGTTTAGCCAAATTGAATGCAATGGATGGCATATGAAAAGCAATTGTGTATATTTTGATATACTTTTGAAAAATTTTAATAAAAGCAATTTTTTTAATTTTTTTGTGTATCATTTTTAAGGATAATTGGGTTTTATTAATGTTCTCAGCCTAGGAAAAATTGAAAAAAACACAGGAGATTCACTGGAACCTTGCAAACTGAATTCCGGCGAAAAAAATATGGTGACTCTTTACGTTTCTTTATAAAAGCAAATATTTGCTCCACTCTCAACGTCACTATAATACATATTTCCACCTTTTAAAGTACTTTTATTCGATAATTGTTTTTGATTTATATTTATCAAAGGCTCCAATGGTGATACCACGAAAAATTCGACTTGCATGTATGTAAGTAAACGAGTTTTTCAACCATTGTACTAATTTTTAATTCAAATGCTGCACTAGTATACAGGAGGTTGGTAACGGCAAAAAGTAATATATAGAGTAAAAATTGGGATTTATATACATACATATAAAAAATTAGTTATTTTTGACAAAATTTGAAAAAAAATACATTTAAGTACACCTCGCGAAAAATCTATATTTTAGAGAATGTTACTTATATATACGATATATTGTGTAAAGTGCGCAGATGGGTATATAATGTTCGACTTTATCCGAACTCATAATTCCCCACTTTCTTCCGATCATTTTATGGACATCATATACAGAAGATACAGAGTGTAACGAAGCTTTTTCCGTCCCGGCGCTTCTTCAATAAGTGCTAGGGCTATACTCGCCGTGTCCAAGGTTCGCTTACAATAGATTTGTAAATTTGGGACACCATGCAAATCGTTTTCATATAAATTCACTTTATTTCTCTAATTCTATATATGTATGTACACTATAATTAAAATGAAAAATTTTACGAAATCAAAAGAAGAAATATTTGTTGTTTTCGTTTCACTGTATGCTTGCTCTATACTGCGTGGTGGGCCAACGGTACTCGTGTCCCGTTTTGACGCCTCGATGGTCGTTGCTTGTGTGTGTGTAGATGTGTTTTGTGACGCCCTGCGTCGGCGTGCGTGTCCCGTTAGGACGCCCGCCTGTCGTTGCCTGAGTGCGTGTAAAACGTGTTTCGGTGACGCCTTGCGTTGGCGTGTATGTACGCAACCCTAGTGTGGTTGACGTCGCGTATTTGCGTGACTCTGCTGTGGTCACCGTAGTATGTGTGCGTAGTGCTGTTGTGGCCAGCGTGGTGCGGTGACCAACTTAATGTGCTTGCATAGCGCTGTTGGGGCCCGCGTCGTATGTTGGCGCTTGGGGTCAGCGTAGTGGGTTGGCGCAATGCTGTGGCCAACGTCGTATGTTTGCGGAGTGATGTGGTCCACGTAATATGTTAGCGTGGTGCGGTCGCGGTCAGCGTAGTGGCTGGCGTAATGCTGTGGCCGACGTAGTGTGTGTGTGATTGTGGCCGGGTAGTGGATTGGCGTAATGCTATGGCCAACGTAGTATGTTTGCGATTGTGACCAGCGTGGTAGTTTGGCTGGCGAATGTCACCTGCTCGCGGGGCGCGTCACTGTGGTGGTGCCGTTGCTCACGAGGTCTCAAGCGGTGTTTGGTGGTGTAACCGACACATTCACCACTTGAGGCCACGACTCACTGCTGTGAAGCGACCTGTCCGCATGGTAGAACCGACAACTTCAAGGGACGCTCCACAAGTAGCTCTGGTCGCGACCACAGCTCCGTGCTTCGGCACGAGGGTAACTCTGGTACAGTTGACGTAGTAGGTTTGCGTAACTTTGCTGTGTCAACGCAGTATATTATCGGGGCGCTGTTGTGGTCAGCGTAGTAGATCGGCGCAGTACTGAAGCCAACGTAGTGTATTAGCTATGGTGCTGTTGCGGCCAGCGTAGTAGATTGGCGTAATGGTATGGCCAGCGTATATATTAGCTATGATGCTGTTGCGGCTAGCGTTGTATGTTTGCGTAGCATTGCTGCGGCCAACGTATATGCTTGTGTAGCGCTGTTACTGTCGGCGCAGGCGGGCGGACGCTGCCTGTTCGCGGGTGCGCGTTACTGTGGTAGTGCCGTTGCTGGCGAAGTCTCAAGCGGTGTTTGGTGGTATAACCGACACATTCACCACTTGAGGCCACGACTTACTCCTGTGAAACGACCTTTCCGCATGGTAGAACCGACAACTTCAAGGGACGCTCCACAAGTAGCTCTGGTCACGGCCACAGCTCCGTGCTAACTAACTTCTGTCCTGCTGTGTTGCTCCTTTTATTGCTTTGTTTGGTATTGCTGGCTCAAATAGTTGCGTTGCCATGGTTGCTGTTCGATGTTGCGAACGCTCGTTGCGTTGCTGAGATTTGTTAGTTTGTTGTGTTGGCATTAAAGTGTTGTGCTTGCCCGTTGTGTTGCTGAGACTTGTTGGTTGGTCTGCTGCTATAGCCTTTTGTGGCTGGCTGTTGTGTCAATGCTGTATTGAACTTGTTGGTTGGTCTGTTGCTATAGCCTTTTGTGACTGGCTGTTGTGTTAGTGTTGTATCGAATATGATGTGGGGTCGCTTTGTGTGGGCCAAATTAATGGCGTTATATTTGGTCCTCACACTCCCCCCCCCCCCCCCCCCCCCCCTAGTCGTATGCGCGCCTTGCTTTTCATTATGGTGACTCGGTATTTCTCTGTCACGAATCGTCTTCGGGAGTAGGTTCTGCCTTCGGCGATACGTCGGAGTTTGTCCCGTACCTCCCCTGCTATCTCCGGGAATCGGTCCAGCATTGGTCCATCTGCGTCTTTAGCCTCGATGGTTATTACTTGGAGGTCTTCTGTTGTCGTGTGTTGCTTCGTTTTGGTGTCCGGTATTATGGGGTGTGTGGTGTCCTCGGTGCTTAGTTGTGGAGCTGCGTGAGAGTGGTATGTGGTGGTAGTGTTTTGTATGGTTTCCTTGGCTTTCGGCCGTCTCGTAGGAACCGTGCCAGCATTTCTGTGCGCTTCTTGCTCGCCATTTCCTCCGTGAACGGCTGGTTACACAGTCCGGGCATTCCTTCTCCTCTCCCTGTGTATCGTAAAACCCTCTCCATATTCTCGGCTACGTAGACACCACAGTCGTTGTTGTTGAGTTGTTGGGGCACCTCGAGTATTAGTTCCTGCGCTTTAAAACCGTCGTGTCCTTACCGCTGTATGTATTCCCACCGGAGGAAATCTGCCCAAACCTGGGTTGCGTGGGGGACTCTGGCCCTGTGCATTGAGTCTGCTACCCATATATATCGATCCTGCCAGCATTCCGTGTCGGTGACGTGGTGGGTGACTGCTGCGTTTGCCAGACCGAGCAGGTACCAGTGGTTACCTGTGTTTTGGGGTGCTAGGACCGCACTCTTGCCAAACAGGTCGACGTTCCGGACCCATCGGCGTATGCGTTGGTAGTCTTCCTCCGTGTTACTCTTCTGGGTCAGCTGCCAGATCACGAACGGGCTGAGAGTCATATTTTGTTGCTCATGTTGCTCTGCCAGTCCCTTTGCCCAAGCGTCAATGACGGTGTCGGTCAACCATTTCGATCCTCTGAGAGTGTCGAGGTCAGTCGTATAGAGGGGTATGCCGCCTGGTCCTGCCGTGAATATTATTTTAGGCGTGTCTCTCGGCGGTGGGGCTGTGTCCTCATCCGAGGAGAGCTCGATAATTTTCGGCGACTGTGGCTTTTCCGGTGGAGCTGTGTCCTCATTGGAGGGGAACTCGATGGCTGCCGGCAACTGCCCTGCCTTCACTTCTATCCTACCGAGTGTGAAAGTTATCGGCGATGCTCCGGTCTTATTGTGGGCCTTGGCCGTGACTGGTTCGGTGTTCGTGGTGTTGTCATTGGTGCCCGTGATGTGTGGTAGTTTAGTGATGCGTGCGACGTCAGCGTACCTGTTTGCGCGTGTAGTTCCACGCGTGTTGTTGACTTCGCCGCCTGTAGTATTTAATGGTGTAATGCCGTGTACGACGCCAGCGTACCTGTTTGCGCGTATAGTTGCACGCGTGTGGCTGACGTCGGCGCCTGTAACTCCTTCCAGCAATACGGCCCTCGGGCGTTTTGCTTCCTCCTCCTCGTAGCGCTGGCGCATACGCTTGACGCTGTTGGTTAGTCTAGCGTTATAGCTCTGCATTGTAGATTATTGATTTGTGAAAAAAATTTGTAGCAAAAGGAAACGATGTTGTCACCTCGGTGGTTTGCGTTGGAATGACAGGCGCCTGATTGTCCTTGATATTAATTAATAATATAAAAAAATTTTTCTCCCTGAATTTGTTTGGTTTCACGCGATGATCTCTGCTGTATGATATGCTTTTAGTTCCGCGATGTTGATAGGTTTTTCCTTTCCTCCGTTGAGTTTTCGTATTTTGAGTATCACTGGGGATACATATCTTAGGATTTGGTAGGGCCCGTCATATTTGGGGGCCAACTTTGCCGCGAAATTTTCCCCGGCCTTGGGCGAGCACTAGTTCGCCGACTACGGGGTCCATTTTCTCCGCCGTAGATTGTAATGCCGTGCTTGGTCTGCCGCTGCTCGTTCCATGTTCTGCCTCACTATTCTGAATGCCTCTTGCATTCTGTCGGATTTTTCTTCTGCCGTGGTGGTGGCTGTGCCCGTCCCCAGGTTGACCTCGTCAAACAATGCCCCTGGTAATCGCGGTTCCCGTCCTTGTACGAGGAAGGCTGGTCTGTACCCTGTGGACGCGGTTACACTGGTGTTGATGGCCAGCTCGATCTCTGGGAGAAAGTCGTCCCATTTGTTGTGTTGTGATTTGGTGAGTTGCGCTATGATCCTCTTTACCGTTCTGTTCGCCCGTTCCGTCGGGTTTTCTTGCGGTGTGTAGGGCGCCGTGAATTGTTGTCGTATCCCCATTTCCTTGAGGTAACGATGCCACATTGTGCTGATGAACTGAACGCCGTTGTCCGATATCAGTATCTTGGGAGCACCAAATCTTGCTAGGATGCGTTCTCTGAACGCGCGGCGAAGGCCTTCTGCTGTCGCACGCCTCATGGGGGCCAATTCCACCCATTTGCTGAAGCGGTCGAAAAATACTAGTAACATCGTGTTCCCGTGTGTGGATCGTGGGAGTGGTCCGACGAAATCGACGCAGACCGTGGCGAATGGTTCTTGGGCCACCTGTGTGAGCATCTTTCCTGCTGGTTTTTGCTGTGCCTCCTTGTATTTCTGGCAAGACTCGCACTGCCGTACATATCGACTGATGTCCCGAAACATGCCGGGCCAGTAATACCGGTTGGCAATCCGTGCTACCGTCCGGCGGATGCCCATGTGCCCAGCGCTTGGGATGTTGTGGTTTTCTTCTAACACTCGTTGGTGTTGGTACACAAAACTTCCAAGGGACCGTTTCCTCATCGTGTGACCGGCAGGGAATATGGCGGTACAGTTGCCCATCTTGTATCATGTAGTCAGAAAATTTCTCGATGTTAGTGCGTACTTCGCCGACGCGCTTGTGCCACCACTTGCATTGTGGCTCTGTTGTCGTTGCTAGGCGTAGGGTCTCCAGTGGCTGCCGTGATAGTGCGTCCGCTACCAGGTTCAGCTTCCCTTTCCTGTACTCGATGTCGAAAGTGTGTTGTTGAAGCTCCAAGGCCCATCGTGCTATACGGCCTGAAGGGCTTTCGATGGAGTTTAACCACTTTAGAGACATATGGTCCGTGATTACCTTGAATCGGTATCCTTCCAAGTATGGCCTCATCTTGCGTATTCCCCAGACTATCGCGAGGCACTCCTTCTCTGTGGACGAGTAGTTAGTATCCGCCTTGTTGAGTTTCCTGCTGGCGTATGCGATCACGCGTTCTCCGCCTTCCAGGTCCTGTGTCAATACGGCAAACAGCCCGAAATTGCTGGCGTCCGTTTGTAAGGTGAAGGTCTTGGTGAAGTCCGGGCAGGCAAGTATCGGTGCTTCCGTGAGCTTTTGCTTTAAGACCTCGAAGGCCTCCTGTTGTTCGGCCCCCCACTTCCAGTGTTTGCCCTTTTTCAGCAGGGTTGTGATTGGTTGGCTGATCGTGGCGAAGTCGGGTACGAAACTTCGGTACCAGGATGCTATACCGAGATATTGGCGTACCTCTTTCACGTTCGGTGGTGGCTTCAAGTCTTTGATGGCTGTGACTTTCTCGGGATCAGTGTGAATTCCCTTGTCGCTTACTAGGTGTCCTAGGTATCGGATTTCGTTCTTGACGAATTCGCATTTCTATGGATTAATTCTGAGGTTGCGCGCTGTAGTCGTAGCATTATTTCTCTCAGATTGCGATTGTGCTCCTCCACAGTGGATCCTATGACGATTATGTCATCGAGGTATGCGAAGGCGTGGGGTTCCATTTCAGGATCAATAACCTGATCTAGTGCTCTTTGAAACGTCGCGGGTGCAGAGTGTAGGCCGAAAGGCATAACGCGCCACTGTAATAATACGCGTCCCGGTACTGTGAAAGCTGTGTAGGGCCGGCTCTTGGGCTCCAGTGGTATTTGCCAGTAGCCGTTCTTCAAGTCCAAGCTGCTGATGTACTGCGCTCGTCGTAGTTTGTCCAGGATGTGTTGTATTCTGGATAAGGGGTATGCGTCGGGTACGGATCGGGCGTTGAGCTGCCGATAGTCCACGCATAACCTCCACTTCCCGTTTTTCTTCTTGGCCAGTACGATCGGTGCGCTGTGTGGGCTACAGGATGGCTCGATGCATCCTTTCTGGAGCAATTCGTCAACTTCGCTGTTGATGATTGTCTGCACGGCTGGGTTGCGTGGGAAGTAACGTTGCTTGATGGGGCGTTCGTCCGTCAGGACAATCTTGTGCTCGGCTATTGTCGCCACTCCACTCATGCTCTCGAATTTTCGGAGTTCCTTTGCCAGAGAACCGCGCACTCATTCCGCTTCTCCTTGTATGTCGTCGTCGTTGTTTTGCATAATGCCGTCGTGCTTGAAGTTACTACTGCTCGGTGCTGTTACACTCTGAATGGTTCCAGATGGGGCTCCAGGGGTGTCGTACCTGGCGTTACCCTTTCTCGCTCGTGTTATACTCTGATTAGCCCCCGGGGTGTCGTACCTGGTGATATCCGTTCTTGATGATGTTGAATTTTGAATAGTCCCAAGGCTGTCGTACCTGGTGATATCCTTTCACGATGATATTGAACTTGGAATAGTCCCAGGGCTGTCGTACCCGGCGATATTCGTTCTTGATGATGTTGAATTTTGAATAGTCCCAGGGCTTTCGTACCTGGCGATATCCGTTCTGGCTGATGGTGTACTTTGAATAGTCCCTGGGCTGTCGTACCTGGCGATATCCTTTCTTGATGATATTGAACTTGGAATAGTCCCAGGGCTGTCGTACCTGGCGATATTCGTTCTTGCTGGTGTTGTTCTCTGAATAGTTTCTGGCGCGGCTCCAGGATTCGGTGTGTGCTGGGCAAGGGGTCTGGTTAGCGCGAGGTGGCCTTCTCCACATGATATGGTGGCTCCCATGCTTCCTAGCGTATCTAGGCCCAGTATGATGTCGTCGATCGCTCCGGGCATGTCGTGTAAAACTGTGAGGAGTGACGCTTCTCCGAGGCGTACCTCAGTCCTTATGGCGTCGAAGATGGCAGTGCTAGTCCCGTTTGCCATCGTTATTTTGAAGGCCACTCACACCATTTCTCCGCTTCCCGAGTTTACCACACGGTCTGCTAAGCTGCTCGAGACGAAACTTCTTGATGCCCCTGTGTCGATGACCGCCTCGGCTGGTTCCGCGCCGAGCTTGGCTACAGTGTAGAGGCGACCATGCTCTTGATACATTGTTACTGCCGTTTCAGCGCTGGGCTCCTTGGGTATCGTCACTGCCGTTTCGGCGCTAGGTCCCTTGGGCTCTCGGCGCCTTCTTCTTCGTGGAGCCCTCTGTCGTTTCCCTGACGTCGGCGGCAGCATTCGATGGTTGCGGCCACATTCCCAGCAAAAAATTTTCTTTGGGTTTCGGCACCTATTGGTGTCATGTCCTCGTTCGCCGCATCTCCTGCATATGCCGTTGGGGTCGTATCTCTGATTGCCTGGAGGCGTGCGGTTCGTTAGGTTCGGTGGTGGTGGTGGTTGTGTTGCAGGTTTTGATGGTGACACCCGGGTTGTTTCACTGGCGATGTGTCGCGTAACTTCGCGGTGATGTCCGCCTGATGATCTTCGATAGTCCTCGCGTATGTTCTCGTATTCTTCGGCAAGTGTCAGGAACTCTGCGAGATCAGTGAAATCCCTCCGACGGATGTAAAGTTGGTAATCGGGGTGGCTGTTACGGAAGATTCGTTCCAGCCGCTGTTCGCTGGTGTACCCAGCGTGTCTCATCAAGCTCTGGATTCCTAGTACGTAGTCCTTATACCTCTCCTTGTTGTGCTGCCTTCGTTGGCGTATGTCGTCGTCGAGCCGCTCGAAGTACCTGACTGGTAGGAAGAAACGTAAAAAATCCTTTTTGAAGCTTGTCCACTCTCCCCAGTGCGCATTGTCATTGCGGTACCATTGTAGCGCGGCGCCCCCTAGTAGCTCGGGCATGGTTTTTGACAGGAGGTCCACGTTTAGCGCGTATACTTCGGCTAACTCCTCTAACCGTTCGATGAACGCTAACGGGTCCCGTCCACCTTCATACTTTACGGACCACTTTCTTACCTGGTCGATGATGGGCGCGAACACCACGGTCGGTGCTTGAGTTACCTGGCATGTATAGTTCATGGCTGGTGCCGTCATTCCCGCTGGTAAGTACGGTTGCGTGGGTTGAGAGGTGCCGGTTGATGATGCCGTAATTTCTGATGGTACGTGCGGTTGTGTGGGTACTGTACTCCTGGGAGGTGCCTGAGATGTACCTTTGGGTGGTACCGCTATTCCTGATGGTAAGTACTGTTGTGTGGGTACTGTACTCCTGGGAGGAAACGTGAATTGAGTTTGTCCTACTGTTGTAACGGCGACCTTCGGTGTGCCTCCTCCGTTCGACGGAGTCGGTGTCTTAACCTCATTTACGTCGCTCATGTGCGTAGTTTCCTTGTCGGTGGCTTGTAGGGATAAAAATTTTTCGATAATTTCCGAGTCCGTGCTGCTATGCGCTTTCGGATTTCTCGGGTGGTACCTGTCTGCTCAATACCCAATTCCTGTGTGATGGATATCAGCTGCTCCTTTGAAATTGTGTCTAACCACGTGGTATCGATCTGGTCGACCATTTTGTGGTTAGGTTTCTCGTCAGGAATGTTCCTTCTGACGTGGTAACGATTGGCAGGGTCCCTGCTCGGGCGCCAATTGTAACGAAGCTTTTTCCCTCCCGGAGCTTCTTCAATAAGTGCTAGGGCTATACTCGCCTTGTCCAAGGTTCGCTTACAATAGATTCGTAAATTTGGGACACCATGCAAACCGTTTTCATATAAATTCACTTTATTTCTCTAATTCTATATATGTATGTACACTATAATTAAAATGAAAAATTTTACGAAATCAAAAGAAGAAATATTTGTTGTTTTCGTTTCACTGTATGCTTGCTCTATACTGCGTGGTGGGCCAACGGTACTCGTGTCCCGTTATGACGCCTCGATGGTTGTTGCTTGTGTGTGTAAATGTGTTTTGTGACGCCCTGCGTCGACGTGCGTGTCCCGTTAGGACGCCCGGCTGGTCGTTGCCTGAGTGCGTGTAAAACGTGTTTCGGTGACGCCTTGCGTTGGCGTGTATGTACGCAACCCTAGTGTGGTTGACGTCGCGTATTTGCGTGACTCTACTGTGGTCACCGTAGTATGTGTGCGTAGTGCTTTTGTGGTCAGCGTGTTGCGGTGACCAACGTAATGTGCTTGCGTAGCGCTGTTCTGGCCCGCGTCGTATGTTGGCGCTTGCGATCAGCGTAGTGGGTTGGCGCAATGCTGTGGCCAACGTCGTATGTTTGCGGAGTGATGTGTTCCACGTAATATGTTAGCGTGGTGCGGTCGCGGTCAGCGTAGTGGCTGGCGTAATGATGTGGCCGAGGTAGTGTGTGTGCGATTGTGGCCTGGGTAGTGGATTGACGTAATGGTATGGCCAAGGTTGTATGTTTGCGATTGTGACCAGCGTGGTAGTTTGGCTGGCGAATGTCACCTGCTCGCGGGGCGCGTCACTGTGGTGGTGCCGTTGCTCACGAGGTCTCAAGCGGTGTTTGGTAGTATAACCGACACATTCACCACTTGAGGCCACGACTCACTCCTGTGAAGCGACCTGTCCGCATGGTAGAACCGACAACTACAAGGGACGCTCCACAAGTAGCACTGGTCACGACCACAGCTCCGTGCTTCGGCACGAGGGTAACTCTGGTACAGTTGACGTAGTAGGTTTGCGTAACTTTGCTATGTCAATGCAGTATATTATCGGGGCGCTGTCGTGGTCAGCGTAGTAGATCGGCGCAGTACTGAAGCCAACGTAGTGTATTACCTCTGGTGCTGTTGCGGCCAGCGTAGTAGATTGGCGTAATGGTATGGCCAGCGTAGTAGATTGGCGTAATGGTATGGCCAGCGTATATATTAGCTATGATGCTGTTGCGGCTAGCGATGTATGTTTGCGTAGCGTTGCTGCGGCCAACGTATATGCTTGTGTAGCGCTGTTTGTGGCGCTGTTACTGTCGGCGCAGGCGGGCGGACGCTGCCTGTTCGCGGGTGCGCGTTACTGTGGTAGTGCCGTTGCTGGCGAAGTCTCAAGCGGTGTTTGGTGGTATAACCGACACATTCACCACTTGAGGCCACGACTTACTCCTGTGAAACGACCTGTCCGCATGGTAGAACCGACAACTTCAAGGGACGCTCCACAAGTAGCTCTGGTTATGGCCACAGCTCCGTGATAACTAACTTCTGTCCTGCTGTGTTGCTCCTTTTATTGCTTTGTTTGGTATTACTGGCTCAAATGGTGGCATTGCCATGGTTGCTGTTCGATGTTGCGAACGCTCGTTGCGTTGCTTAGATTTGTTAGTTTGTTGTGTTGGCATTAAAGTGTTGTGCTTGCCCGTTGTGTTGCTGAGACTTGTTGGTTGGTCTGCTGCTATAGCCTTTTGTGACTGGCTGTTGTGTCAATGCTGTATTGAACTTGTTGGTTGGTCTGTTGCTATAGCCTTTTGTGACTGGCTGTTGTGTTAGTGTTGTATCGAATATGATGTATGCTGTATTGAACTTGTTGGTTGGTCTGTTGCTATAGCCTTTTGTGACTGGCTGTTGTGTTAGTGCTGTATCGAATATGATGTGGGGTCGCTTTGTATGGGCCAAATTAATAGTGTTATATTTGGTCCTCACAAGAGATTTCCCTACATTCTAAAGTGGTTGCATCGATTGGTGCAAACGAATGGTACGATCTAGTACCAGTTATTGTAGTCGCTTGCTTAAAACGATTCATTAAGACGCCCCCTTCAGCTGTATGCCTTTCAACTGAGCAAAAATCAAATGCGATTTTATCAAAATATATGAGTGCCCATTGATATAACATGCGAGGAGTTGTTATCTGGTCATAATATTGGCGTTGTAAACGGGCTCGTGATGCTAAACGTTTCACCGTTCCTCGCACGCCATCACATGCACCTTTGCCATGTGACGTTGCGAAAAAATGCCACTCGCTCATTACGCCGAAGTCAGTCCTGTGATAAAGTAAGTTCATAAAATTGTTCTTTTTTTTCTACTGCGCCGCACACCCATCGGAAAAAATACAAGCTTTTTGACATTTTCCCAGCCGAATTGTTGCTTTAAGTATGTGATATTTTTTTTGTTGAAAAGATGCACTGCAGTTGTGTCGTGTTTGTTGCACTCTGATATGATGACATAATATTCATTCAAAACTTCATCTTCAAGCTTATAGTAGATAACGTAAGGGTGCAAAGTTGCCTGATCATTTGACCAGTGGTATGACTGAACCGCATCCTGAACTACAAAACTATAATTCTCCGCGAAATCTAACGTGACAAGGAACTCGCCACTCTTCAAATTTTCCTTTGTCTTCGAAAAGAACTCGCTCTGTGTTTTGGCAACGAAATCATGCTTTATATATGGACGCATACCCTTTTTAAGGTCATCTAAAAATGTCGTGATCGATTGTTATTTTTCAATTAGTTCACATCTGAATAAAGGAAGATTTTTATATGCACATTTGATTTCAAAGCTCTGAGACGTTATAAATGTTGCTTACCTGTCCGTGCAAGGAACTCGCCACTCTTCAAATTTTCCTTTGTCTTTGAAAAGAACTCGCTCTGTGTTTTGGCAACGAAATCATGCTTTATATATGGACGCATACCCTTTTTAAGGTCATCTAAAAATGTCGTGATCGATTGTTATTTTTCAATTAGTTCACATCTGAATAAAGGAAGATTTGTATATGCACATTTGATTTCAAAGCTCTGAGAGGTTATAAATGTTGCTTACCTGTCCGTGCAGGTCCATGGTTTGTACCGTATAATTGTGTTTTCAAGTTCATTTTCTAGCCCGTTTAGAATATAATCGTCTAGTCCTGGACAACGTCTGCAGCTTTGCAGGTTACATAGTTCAGTTTCTGTAGAGCAAACTATCTTCTTCACCATATCACCGACAGAAAACATTTCACCGCATCCTGCAACTTTAATTGCGTCGTTTAAGCCTTGAATTTTAAGTTTCATGTTCTGGTGGATTTTGCACACGCATACATTATGGCTCACACTACATCCCACAACAATGCAATACTGGGGCCGAAGCTTAGTGAAAGACGAGAGGCTTATTTTTAAACTTGTGTTTTTCGTTAGAAATTTAGTGTGTAGCTCTTTTATATCACCCACTAAAAGTCATTTCTCTACCCGCTGCTTCAATCCATTTGGTTTTATGGTAATGCAGTCTTTTTACCAGGCATTACCCTGCTAAACTCGTCCAACAAATAAAACTGCGTTACAATTGTTATTATTTGGAGCTTTTCGGCCTATAAAATAAAGACAAAATACAAGATTTCTCTTTTCCTCCTACGCGTTTCGATGAAATTTTTTCATCTTCATCAGGGAGACTGTATATTTATCATAAAATATGACATAAAACAAAACAAACATTAACACATTAGTTAGAATTACACAATTTACATCACTCTGTTGTTAACATAATACTTACATTCAATTTATAACATTGAAACTTTCAACATCTAACATATAAATAAACAAAACTTTACATTTAATTTACTGCCTCCATTCATGTTTCCTGCTTCGTCCATTGGCTGATAATGCCGTCATATAAGCGCAGTTTATATTGTTGACGTCTTCTTTGAAATTCATTGCAGTATTGATTTTTTGTTGTATTTATAGAGCTTCCAGCATCATTCGTGTGCGTTCTTTCCCCTCAACGTCTAATATTTTCGCGTTTTCGAAGTCCGCTGTGTGTCCTTTGTTGGTCAAATGTTCGCATAGTGCTGTTGTTGTTTTCTATTTTTGGCGTCTAGTCTATATTCGTTTTTTCGTACATTTAGCGATCGCTTCGTCGTTCAAATGTATATTTGATTGCAAGTTTCTCCTGCGCTCCCATTAAATTTTATTTCGTATACCACATTATGTTGTTGGCCTTTGTCGATTTTGTCTTTTGTTTGTGTAAAGATTGTGTTCAAAGTTCGATTTGGTGTATGCGCAAATTTTATATTGTTGTTGCGTGTGATGCTATACAATGTTTTGTTGTCGGTTAATCCTGGTATGTAATTGACGCCTGCATATATTTGCCTTTTTTTTACATTCTTTTGTTCAGTGATTCTTTGCGCGCAGTTGGTTTGGCTAATTGTTGTTGTTATCCATGTTTCTATTAATGTATTAGGGTAGCCATTCTTATATAAAATATTTTTAATTTTTTTAAAATTTGTGGTCATGAACTCATGTTCACTTAAGTTGTAGGTTTTCTTTATAAAGCTTATGGCCATGTTCTTTTTTTGCATCCATGGGTGATTTGAATGGTAGTTTATTATTCTAGATAATGATAAGGCTTTAGCATACCAATTAGTTTTTAGGGTTTGTTTCGATTTTATAACTTCGATATCTAGGAAGGGCAACTTGTTGTTTTTCTCTTTCTCTACTGAAAATTTTATTTTGGTATGTTGGTTATTTAGTGTTTAAGTATTTCTTCCACGTCCTTAGTTTTAATTATAGCGAATGTATCATCTAAATATTTGTTTATGTATTTGATATATATGTCCTTTAATTTAAGCTCAGCAATGCTGTCGTCAATTATTTTGTCTAAGACTATATCAGCTACAGTGGACTATAGAGGATTCCCCGTAGGCATGCCATACACCTGTTGGTAGAACGTACCATCATAGGTGAAATAGTTGTTATCCCTCAAGCAGAATTCGAGACAGGGTTGAAATTGTTTCTTCGATAATGTTGTGTGCATTTCTAGGTTACCCCATTGTTTCATGATCGTATTTATGGATAGATGAATTGGTACATTAGTAAAGAGGGATACCACGTCGAAAGATACTAGGATTTCATCTTCGGCAATTGTGATATCATTTAAGTTGCGCTTCAGTTGAAAACAGTTTTTTATATTGAGGCTATCCTACAAACTGCTTTACTTTGTCCACCACACTCCTGGGTAAAGAATGAACCCTTTTTGCCTTTGGAATGGAGCAAAATCCAACTGAGTTTCGTGATGGCATTATCTGCCATGTACCGCGTTACTCCCAGCTTACTACTTAATTGTGCTGCTGACCACTCAACCGGAGCACATGTAAGTAGACGCATTTTTTCTTGCCTATTAGTAAGCTTACACAGAGCGACTTTCATTTCAGCGGTTACTTTTGCGTCTGAAAGAGTATCTTCTGGTCCTGACTCCTTGCTTTCCATACGAGATACGAAGAAGTATTCCTCTATTATATGAGAATAATACATGTATGTAAATAGGTGTATATAAAGACCATGAACTGTTTGATAGTATAATCAATCATACCTTCTGAGTCATCACAATATAAGTTAGGTTGCAGGGTGTCAATATTAAGAAATTGATTTAGGGAAGTGCCATTGAAGCGGCACCAAGATTGAATTCACTTTATTCAAAAAATTTCGGCTTATTTATACTAAAATATTCTAAACAATTTCTTATGAACTAAAGTTCCTATATACTAAACATACGTACATACATATTGCATGAGCGGTGTAAACGTTTGTACATAGCAACGGTTCGCACGGTCGCTGGTGCATAAGCGTGGCTCATATATCGCACGCGCTTCCCTTGCTTGCCTGCCTGTGGGAACGTTATTATGTTGAAATTTTTGTTATAAACATGTTATTATAAACACATTCATACTTACGACATTAGCAGAATGTCGAGTGCACTGCAACGTGAGAAACGTTTAGAATGCATGCAAGATATATGTATGTAACACCACCAATTTTTAGAGGATGACTTTACATTGAGTGTAGAGTCATTCTGTTTCAATTAAATTTATGACAAGGCCTCAAGTGGTTTGTTTATTAATAAGTGGTGTTGGTTTTCGTAAATAAAGATTTTTTTTTTTATTTTTTTTTTCATTTTAATTGTTTTACTAGTGCGGTATTTTTGTCAGTGTGACGTACTTGAGTTTATATATTTTTTTTCTTTTTGTTCTTTGGTTTAGGTAATTATATATGTTATACATATTTTGTTTTATTTACTAGATTTTCAATTGGGCTGTTATATGATTTATGTCATTCAGAATTTTTGTTTGTTTTATTATTGTATTTTTCTTTTGCATACGATAAAAATTTTCTTTGTGTTTACAAAATTGAAGTGTTCTTATTCTATGAGTTTAAGCCTATTTTTATGTACTACGGTTTTCTTATTTTTATTGCTTAGAGGATAATTACTATTCTGATTTATGTTTTCTACGTTTCTATTTTCTACATTATAGGGAATTAATGTAAAATTATTTTTCTTATTAATATTTTCTACCTTATAGGAAATTAATGTAAAATTATCTGAATTCTAAAATTATGACCTATCTGAAAGGCGAGGTTTTCCTAGATGAAAACGGTTAAACAAAGTTTTTTGTATTAGTAGTGCATTTCAAATTAAAATTAAAACGTATAGAATAAGGTAATGGTTACATTCATCATTGGTTGAAAATTGACATTCATCGAAAACGGGATCTCTGAGCGTATTATATACCGTAGATTGTGTAGATTCAGGCAAGAAGTAGTTATATAGTGATACGTGGTTAAACAAATGGGCACAGTGGATGCAAACATTTATCATATTCATATCTTTTCTTATACCAATTTTCATATTTTCCAGCAATATTTTTATTAGATCTTATGTGTAATGCGGTTCTGGGTGGCCTTCCCAGATGGGATCGTCATGATATTTATAAAAAATTTCTTTAATTTTTGTCGACGGTTGTCACATGCATAACTTCTAGGGTTAATGCAAATATTAGATCTTTGAGAACTTGGGTACCTATTTTATATTATTCAAATTTGCCTACTCGAGTATTACTATTCATTAACAATCAATTTGTCCCTAAGGACAACTGTGGTTTTATTTTACAAGTCCTATATTGCCGGCATTTTTCAGCCCGGTCAAGTATTGTCCTAAGTCAATCTTTTCCTCAACAATCTAGTTGCTTGTGTGTTATTATGCTAAAAATTTTTTATCCTTTGGGATGAAAACGAGCGCGACATGTCTAACTGCAAATTTATTTAGCGCTTAATATAATACTAGCAGACCCGGCAGACGTTGTTCTGCCCTAAATTTGGTCTATCTGCAGACATTTTAATAAGCTTTTTCGCTCTAGTTCTGCCCTCGCCGCTCTACACTTTTTCCTAGTCTTTGTATTCACTCCTCCCTCCGTATTTTTCGCTTCATCTGTCTCCATCTTCGTCTCATTCTATCTCTTTCTCAGTCTCCATCTCCTTCTCTCTTTTCTCTTCTCTCAAGTTTTCCTCATTCTTCTTCATAGCTTATTGCCAGTCACAGAGAGTGGTATGTATTTTGTTCCCGTCCCATTCCGAGTCTCAGTCCCAGTCACACTCCGAGTCTCAGTCTCAGTCCCAGTCCTAGTCCTAATATCATAGTCCCAGTCCGTCTCTGGTCTACTTCCCGGAAAAAAGCATCGTAAATACTAAAATAGGCAAATTTATATACCAAATTTCAGGCAAATCGAACCGGATGTATGTAAATAGGTATGTGGGTATTATTAATTCATGTCTTTATTTCGGCTTCGCAGGAATGTTTATCAGTTTCGCCAGGTTGATGCGACTAAATCGAATATCACAATGAAAATTACTTTAAAGCTCTCAGCAACAGCTTTCATTTGATATCCATATTACACACACATCCTAGGGGTATCTGGGTCCATATTTTGGCCTATATCTCGAGACCCTAGTCACCCAGCGGTGTAAAACTTACTCTGTACTAAAGCACACATGAACAGCTTCAATTTGATACCCATAATGTAAATACACATTCTAGGTGTTTCCGGGTCTACGTTTTGGCCTATATATCGAGACCCTAGTCACCCAGCGGCATAAAACTTACCCTGTACTAAAGCACACATGAACAGCTTAAATTTGATATCCATACTTTAAAAACACATCCTATTGTTACCCTGATCCACGTTTTGGCCTATATCTCGAGACCCTAGTCACCAATAGGTATGAAATCTAACCTTACTAAAGCACTCATCAACAGCTTCAATTTGATATCCATATTGTGTAAACACATTCTGGGGGTGCCCGGGTCCACGTTTTGGCCTATATCTCGAGACCCTAGTCACCAATAGGTATGAAAACTACCCTGTACTAAAGCATTCATCAACAGCTTTCATTTGATATCCATACGTTTTGGCCTCGAGACCTTAGTCACCCAGGGGTACGAAAAATACCCAGTACCAAAGTACTCATAAACAGCTTCCATTTGATACCCATATTGTACAAACACTTCCTGGATTTACCCGGGTTCATGTTTTGGCCTATATCTCGAGACCCTAGTCACCCGGTATCAAAGCAGTCATTATACAAACCTTCCCCGTGGAAAAATACATATACATACCAATTTTCATAATAATCGGTCCAGTAGTTTTTGAGTTAATCGATGACATACATACAAATATTCATTTTTATATATATAGATGGTTCTCTTTGTGACTTTTTCTTCATTTCTACTGTTATTACTGGTTCAATTTCTTCTTTTCTCTTGTGGTATCTTTTGGTGTGTTGCATCCTTCCACTGACATTCAGCTATGTACTCGTTGAGGTGTAATTTTTATGATGCGTATATAACTATTTAGAAGGATATTGAGTACTTGCAATTTTATTTTAAAAATTGTCCGTGGCTGAGGTCTAAATTACCACTATTTGTGAATATCGATATTGGTATTGCTTCATGACTATCTTTGGGCTGTGTAAAGATATCATGAGCATCAAAAAGAAAATTCTGCAAATTCTTGCTTTGCTATCGGACTTAGTCAGTGCTGGTAAAGCTGTCTCAACAAAATATACTGTTAATTGAAGCATTTTGAGGGTTATTGTTTGGTAATGGGTTTTTAATAGTAAGGTAATAAGGTTTTTGTTTTTAAATACGGTCTCGAATGCTTTTTAGCTGTCTAAATTAAATTTTGATATAATTTTTGAACATCATAGCTATTGCAATGATCAATAGTATGAATGCGAAAAATAAAACGACTAACCAAACGTCGGGATGTTTTGAATGTTGTTGGTTTCTTCTTCAACTGGTGGCTCATATTTAATTATCCGGTTCTCGGATACCTTGTTTTCCGAATTTTCGGAATTTTCTTTTCCTATCTCATAACCAGTTATGGCTATCGTAATGTCGTTTGCCAATTTTTTCCCACCAAGACATTGTGAAAAATAAAAATTTCCTTTAATAACTTTCCTGTTTTGAAAAAAAGGAGGACTAAGAATATGAAAAAGGACTAATTCAGGCCTAATAAAATTATTGATTTTGTTCTTACCTAAAAATTTATTTTACAACTTTCTTGTTTGTAAAAATTTTTATTTTTAAAAATATTTTCTTTTCAAAATATCATAATTTATTTTTTCTTATTTAACAAACTTTACAGAATATTGGAATTTGAAAATTTATTTCTCTACTATTTTCATTTATATGCTATTTTTATTTCTATTTCATTTTCTATGCCACTTTGGGCTACATATTTTTTCTCTTTTTCTTTATATTCGTTGATCTGCTATAACGCAAGAATATTGCGTCAAATTCCTCTTTGCTACTTATATCATTCATTTGAAACAAAAGTTAGAGGGGGAAAAAATTCGTAAATTTATTGGCAAAAATCTACTTTTTGCCCGTAAACTGGCAGCCGTTAGGTTGCCAAATGTTTCTATTATAATCTTACAAATACCTAAATAATAAATACAGAATCTGCTGTATCTGCTTATTCCGACAATCGTCCGACACAGTAATTAGAATGCTATTTTTGATTTGATCTTCGGGGACCCGTTCAACAATTTGTATAGCGCATAGGGTTTATTCCAGGTTTATTCCACTTCGTTATGCGTCGGCGGTGGTCGTGTTGGTGGCGGAATGGTCTTGCAGTTGCAAACATTTAATTTAATAACGAGAATGCAATCAGTATTAACGACCAAAAATATTTTTCCTTCTTTCCTTCGTGGTACTAGAGAATTTTTGAAATTTGAATTGCAACCTTGTTGTGACCGTCGCTGTGATCGGCCCCTTTGCATTGACTATACCATTCGCTGTTGCAAAGCTGATGGGATTCCTTTGCAGAAAGTAAACTTTTTCCAAAGATATTTCGTAAAAAGGTTCTCCTCGCCTTTAATCCAATTGCAATTTCCTGCATTGGAATCTCCCCCAATGATTAGGTGATTGTCCTGCTTCAGGTTTTGCAGGATCCTTTCAAAAGTTTAAGGATTTTTAGAGGAAGTCTGCCTATATTTCAAGCAACAGACGAGGGAGGCTGCCGATTTAATTCAGCAGCTCAAAAGATGATAAGGAGTTTGCCGGTTTATTTTCAGCAGTATGGCAGGATCGCCATGTAGTATGGCGGGATCGCCATGTAGATTTTCAATGATAAGAAAATGATTTGGGGAAGTGCCATTGAAGCGGCACCAAGATTGAATTCACTTTATTCACAAAATTTCGGCTTATATACTAAAATATTCTAAACAAATTCTTATGTACTAAAGTTCCTATATACCAAACATACGTACATACACATTGCATGAGCGATGTAAACGTTTGTACATAGCAACCGTTCGCACGGTCGCTGGTGCATAAGCGTGGCTCATATATCGCCCGCGCTTCGCTTGCTTGCCTGCCTTGGGAACGTAATTATGTTGACATTGCTTATTATAAACACATTCATACTTACGACATAAACAGAGTGTCGAATGCACTGCAGCGTGAGAAACGTTTAGAATGCATGCAAGATATATGTATGTAACTCCACCAATTTTTAGAGGATGACTTTACATTGAGTGTAGAGTCATTCTGTTTCAATTAAATTTATGACAAGGCCTCAAGTGGTTTGTTTATTAATAAGTGGTGTTGGTTTTTGTATATAAAGATTTACATTTTTTTTTTTTCATTTTTATTGTTTTACTAGTACGGTATTTTTGTCAGTGTTACGTACTTGAGTTTATATATTTTTTTTCTTTTTGTTCTTTGGTTTAGGTAATTATTTATGTTACACATTTTTTGTTTTGTTTACTAGATTTTCAATTGGGCTGTTAGATGATTTATGTCATTCAGATTTTTTGTTTGATTTATTATTGTATTTTTCTTTTGCATACGATACAAATTTTCTTTGTGTTTACAAAATTGAAGTGTTCTTATTCTATGAGTTTAAGCCTGTTTTTATGTACTACGGTTTTCTTATTTTTATTGCTTAGAGGATAGTCACTATTCTGATTTATGTTTTCTACGTTTCTATTTTCTACATTATAGGGAATTAATGTAAAATTATTTTTCTTATTAATATTTTCTACCTTATAGGAAATTGATGTAAAATTATTGTTTTAATCGATATTTACTACTCTAAAGGTTATTAATAAAATAATTTTTCCTATTCTCAGGTTAATAATAAAATTATTTTTCCTATTGATATTTTCTATTCTACAGGTTATTAATAAAATTATTTTTCCTATTGTACAGGTTCCTATATATCTACTATCTATTTATCTAGATCCAAAAATCCTATTATATAAAATTATGACCTCTCTGAAAGGCGAGGTTTTCCTAGATGAAAACAGTTAAGCAAAGTTCTTTGTATTGGTAGTGCATTTCAATTTAAAATTAAAACGTATATAATAGGGTAATGGTTACATTCATCATTGGTTGAAAATTGACATTCATCGAAAAGCGGGATCTCTGAGCGTATTATATACCGTAGATTGTGTAGATTCAGTTGCTGTTAGAGTAAGGAGTAGTTATATAGTGATACGTGGTTAAACCAATGGGTACAGTGGATGCAAAAATTTTTCATATCTTTTCTTATACCATTTTTCATATTTTCCAGCAGTATTTTTATTAGATCTTATGTGTCATGCGGTTCTGGGTGGCCTTCCCAGATGGGGTCGTCATGATATTTATGAAGAATTTCTTTAATTTTTGTCGACGGTGGTCACATGCATAACTTCTGGGGTTAATGCAAATATTAGATCTTTGAGAACTTGGGTACCTATTTTATATTATTCAAATTTGCCTACTCGAGTATTACTATTCATTAACAACCAATTTGTCCCTAAGGACAACTGTGTTTTTATTTTACAACTCCTATATTGTCGGCATTTTTCAGCCCGGTCAAGTATTGTCCTAAGTCAATCTTTTCCTCAACAATCTGGTTGCTTATTACGCTAAAAATTTTTGTGTTATTATGCTAAAAATTTTCTATCCTTTGGGATGAAAACGAGCGTGACATGTCTAACTGCAAATTTATTTAGCGCTTTATATAATACTAGCAGACCTGGCAGACGTTGTTCTGCCCTAAATTTGGTCTATCTGTATACATTTTAATAAGCTTTTTCGCTCTAGTTCTGCCCTCGCCCCTCTACACTTTTTCCTAATCTTTGTATTCACTCCTCCCTCCGTATTTTTCGCTTCATCTATCTCCATCTTCGCCTCATTCTATCTCTTTCTCAGTCTCCTTCTCTCTTTTCTCTTCTTTCAAGTTTTCCTCATTCTTCTTCAAAGCTTATTGCCAGTCCCAGAGGGTGGTATGTATTTTGTTCCCGTCCCATTCCGAGTCTCAGTCCCAGTCACACTCCGAGTCTCAGTCTCAGTCTCAGTCCCAGTCCTAGTCCTAATCACAGTCCCAGTCCGTCTCTGGTCTACTTCTCGGAAAAAAGCATCGTAAATACTAAAATAGGCAAATTTATATACCAAATTTCAGGCAAATCGAACAGGATGTATGTAAATAGGTATGTGGGTATTATTAATTCATGTCTTTATTTCGGCTTCGCATGCATTTTTATCAGTTTTGCGAGGTTGATGCGACTAAATCGAATACCACAATGAAAATTACTTTAAAGCTCTCAGCAACAGCTTTCATTTGACATCCATATTACACACACATCCTAGGGGTATCCGGGCCCATATTTTGGCCTATATCTCGAGACCCTAATCACCCAGCGGTGTAAAACTTACTTTGTAATAAAGCACACATCAACAGCTTCAATTTGATATCCATACTTTAAAAACACATCCTATTGTTACCCTGATCCACGGTTTGGCCTATATCTCGAGACCCTAGTCACCAATAGGTATGAAAACTAACCTGTACTAAAGCACTCATCAACAGCTTCAATTTGATACCCATAATGTTAAAATACTATCTAGGCGTTCACGGGTCCACGTTTTGGCCTATATCTCGAGACCCTAGTCACCAATAGGTATGAAAACTAACCTGTACTAAAGCACACATCAACAGCTTCAATTTGATACCCATAATGTAAATACACATTCTAGGTGTTTCCGGGTCCACGTTTTGGCCTATATATCGAGACCCTAGTCACCCAGCGGCATAAAACTTACCCTGTACTAAAGCACACATCAACAGCTTCAATTTGATATCAATATTTTAAAAACACATCCTATTTTTACCCTGATCCACATTTTGGCCTATATCTCGAGACCCTAGTCACCAATAGGTATGAAATCTAACCTTACTAAAGCACTCATCAACAGCTTCAATTTGATATCCATATTGTATAAACACATTCTAGGAGTGCCCGGGTCCACGTTTTGGCCTATATCTCGAGACCCTAGTCACCAATAGGTATGAAAACTACCTTGTACTAAAGCATTCATCAACAGCTTTCATTTGATATCCATACGTTTTGGCCTCGAGACCCTAGTCACCCAGGGGTACGAAAAATACCCAGTACCAAAGTACTCATAAACAGCTTCCATTTGATACCCATATTGTACAAACACTTCCTGGATTTACCCGGGTCCATGTTTTGGCCTATATCTCGAGACCCTAGTCACCCGGTATCAAAGCAGTCATTATACAAACCTTCCCCGTGGAAAAATACATATACATACCAATTTTCATAATAATCGGTCCAGTAGTTTTTGAGTTAATCGGTGACATACATACAAACATTCATTTTTATATATATAGATGGTTCTCTTTGTGACTTTTTCTTCATTTCTACTGTTATTACTGGTTCAATTTTTACTTTTCTCTTGTGGTATCTTTTGGTGTGTTGCATCCTTCCACTGACATTCAGCTATGTACTCGTTGAGGTGTAATTTTTATGATGCGTATATAACTATTTAGAAGGATATTGAGTACTTGCAATTTTATTTTAAAAATTTTCCGTGGCTGAGGTCTAAATTACCACTATTTGTGAATATCGATATTGGTATTGCTTCATGACTATCTTTGGGCTGTGTAAAGATATCATGAGCATCCAAAAGAAAATTCTGCAAATTCTTGCTTTGCTATCGGACTTAGACAGTGCTGGTAAAGCTGTCTCAACAAAATATACTGTTAATTAAAGCATTTTGAGGGTTATTATTTGGTAATGGGTTTCTAATAGTAAGGTAATAAGGTTTTTGTTTTTAAATACGCTCTCGAATGCTTTTTAGCTGTCTAAATTAAATTTTGATATAATTTTTGAGCATCATAGCTATTGCAATGATCAATAGTATGAATGCGAAAAATAAAACGACTAAACAAACGTCGGGATGTTTTGAATGTTGTTGGTTTCTTCTTCAACTGGTGGCTCATATTTAATTATTCGGTTCTCGGATACCTTGTTTTCCGAATTTTCGGAATTTTCTTTTCCTATCTCATAAACAGTTATGGCTATCGTAATGTCGTTTGCCAATTTTTTCCCACCAAGACATTGTGAAAAATAAAAATTTCCTTTAATAACTTTCCTGTTTTGAAAAAACGGAGGACTAAGAATATGAAAAAGGACTAATTCAGGCCTAATAAAATTATTGATTTTGTTCTTACCTAAAAATTTATTTTACAACTTTCTTATTTGTAAAAATTTTTACTTTTAAAAATATTTTCTTTTCAAAATATAATTTATTTTTTCTTATTTAACAAACTTTACAGAATATTGGAATTTGAAAATTTATTTCTCTACTATTTTCATTTATATGCTATTTTTATTTCTATTTCATTTTCTATGCCACTTTGGGCTACATATTTTTTCTCTTTTTCTTCATATTCATTGATCTGCTATAACGCAAGAATATTGCGTCAAATTCCTCTTTGCTACTTATATCATTTATTTGAAACAAAAGTTAGAGGGGAAAAAAATTCGTAAATTTATTGGCAAAAATCTACTTTTTGCCCGTAAACTGGCAGCCGTTAGGTTGCCAAATGATTCTATTATAATCTTACAAATACCTAAATAATAAATACAAAATCTGCTGTATCTGCTTATTCCGACAATCGTCCGATACAGTAATTAGAATGCTATTTTTGATTTGATCTTCGGGGACCCGTTCAACAATTTGCATAGCGCATTGGGTTTATTCCAGGTTTATTCCACTTCGTTATGCGTCGGCGGTGGTCGTGTTGGTGGCGGAGTGGTCTTGCAGTTGCAAACATTTAATTTAATAACGAGAATGCAATCAGTATTAAAGACCAAAAATATTTTTCCTTCTTTCCTTCGTGGTACTAGAGAATTTTTGAAATTTGAATTGCACCCTTGTTGTGACCGTCGCTGTGATCGGCCCCTTTGCATTGACTATACCATTCGCTGTTGCAAAGTTGATGCGACTCCTTTGCAGAAAGTAAACTTTTTCCAAAGATATTTCGTAAAAAGGTTCTCCTCGCCTTTAAACCAATTACAATTTCCTGCATTGGAATCTCCCCCAATGATTAGGTGGTTGTCCTGCTTCAGGTTTTGCAGGATCCTTTCAAAAGTTCAAGGATTTTTAGAGGAAGTCTGCCTATATTTCAAGCAGCAGACGAGGGAGGCTGCCGATTTAATTCAGCAGCTCAAAAGATGATAAGGAGTTTGCCGGTTTATTTTCAGCAGTATGGCAGGATCGCCATGTAGTATGGCGGGATCGCCATGTAGGTTTTCAATGATAAGAAAATGATTTGGGGAAGTGCCATTGAAGCGGCACCAAGATTGAATTCACTTTATTCACAAAATTTCGGCTTATATACTAAAATATTCTAAACAAATTCTTAGGTACTAAAGTTCCTATATACCAAACATACGTACATACATATTGCATGAGCGATGTAAACGTTTGTACATAGCAACCGTTCGCACGGTCGCTGGTGCATAAGCGTGGCTCATATATCGCCCGCGCTTCGCTTGATTGCCTGCCTTGGGAACGTAATTATCTTGACATTGCTTATTATAAACACATTCATACTTACGACATAAGCAGAGTGTCGAATGCACTGCAGCGTGAGAAACGTTTAGAATGCATGCAAGATATATGTATGTAACTCCACCAATTTTTAGAGGATGACTTTACATTGAGTGTAGAGTCATTCTGTTTCAATTAAATTTATGACAAGGCCTCAAGTGGTTTGTTTATTAATAAGTGGTGTTGGTTTTTGTATATAAAGATTTACATTTTTTTTTTTTCATTTTAATTGTTTTACTAGTACGGTATTTTTGTCAGTGTTACGTACTTGAGTTTATATATTTTTTTTCTTTTTGTTCTTTGGTTTAGGTAATTATTTATGTTACACATTTTTTGTTTTGTTCACTAGATTTTCAATTGGGCTGTTAGATGATTTATGTCATTCAGATTTTTTGTTTGATTTATTATTGTATTTTTCTTTTGCATACGATACAAATTTTCTTTGTCTTTACAAAATTAGTGTTCTTATTCTATGAGTTTAAGCCTGTCTTTATGTACTACGGTTTTCTTATTTTTATTGCTTAGAGGATAGTTACTATTCTGATTTATGTTTTCTACGTTTCTATTTTCTACATTATAGGGAATTAATGTAAAATTATTTTTCTTATTAATATTTTCTACCTAATAGGAAATTGATGTAAAATTATTGTTTTAATCGATATTTACTACTCTAAAGGTTATTAATAAAATAATTTTTCCTATTCTCAGGTTAATAATAAAATTATTTTTCCTATTGATATTTTCTATTCTACAGGTTATTAATAAAATTATTTTTCCTATTGTACAGGTTCCTATATATCTACTATCTATTTATCTAGATCCAAAAATCCTATTATCTAAAATTATGACCTCTCTGAAAGGCGAGGTTTTCCTAGATGAAAACAGTTAAGCAAAGTTCTTTGTATTGGTAGTGCATTTCAATTTAAAATTAAAACGTATATAATAGGGTAATGGTTACATTCATCATTGGTTGAAAATTGACATTCATCGAAAAGCGGGATCTCTGAGCGTATTATATACCGTAGATTGTGTAAATTCAGTTGCTGTTAGAGTAAGGAGTAGTTATATAGAGATACGTGGTTAAACCAATGGGTACAGTGGATGCAAAAATTTTTCATATCTTTTCTTATACCATTTTTCATATTTTCCAGCAGTATTTTTATTAGATCTTATGTGTCATGCGGTTCTGGGTGGCCTTCCCAGATGGGGTCGTCATGATATTTATGAAGAATTTCTTTAATTTTTGTCGACGGTGGTCACATGCATAACTTCTGGGGTTAATGCAAATATTAGATCTTTGAGAACTTGGGTACCTATTTTATATTATTCAAATTTGCCTACTCGAGTATTACTATTCACTAACAACCAATTTGTCCCTAAGGACAACTGTGTTTTTATTTTACAACTCCTATATTGTCGGCATTTTTCAGCCCGGTCAAGTATTGTCCTAAGTCAATCTTTTCCTCAACAATCTGGTTGCTTATTATGCTAAAAATTTTTGTGTTATTATGCTAAAAATTTTCTATCCTTTGGGATGAAAACGAGCGCGACATGTCTAACTGCAAATTTATTTAGCGCTTTATATAATACTAGCAGACCCGGCAGACGTTGTTCTGCCCTAAATTTGGTCTATCTGTATACATTTTAATAAGCTTTTTCGCTCTAGTTCTGCCCTCGCCCCTCTACACTTTTTCCTAATCTTTGTATTCACTCCTCCCTCCGTATTTTTCGCTTCATCTATCGCCTCATTCTATCTCTATCTCAGTCTCATTCTCCTTCTCTCTTTTCTCTTCTTTCAAGTTTTCCTCATTCTTCTTCAAAGCTTATTGCCAGTCCCAGAGGGTGGTATGTATTTTGTTCCCGTCCCATTCCGAGTCTCAGTCCCAGTCACACTCCGAGTCTCAGTCCCAGTCCTAGTCCTAATCACAGTCCCAGTCCGTCTCTGGTCTACTTCTCGGAAAAAGCATCGTAAATACTAAAATAGGCAAATTTATATACCAAATTTCAGGCAAATCGAACAGGATGTATGTAAATAGGTATGTGGGTATTATTAATTCATGTCTTTATTTCGGCTTCGCATGCATATTTATCAGTTTTGCGAGGTTGATGCGACTAAATCGAATACCACAATGAAAATTATTTTAAAGCTCTCAGCAACAGCTTTCATTTGACATCCATATTACACACACATCCTAGGGGTATCCGGGCCCATATTTTGGCCTATATCTCGAGACCCTAGTCACCCAGCGGTGTAAAACTTACTTTGTAATAAAGCACACATCAACAGCTTCAATTTGATATCCATACTTTAAAAACACATCCTATTGTTACCCTGATCCACGGTTTGGCCTATATCTCGAGACCCTAGTCACCAATAGGTATGAAAACTAACCTGTACTAAAGCACACATCAACAGCTTCAATTTGATATCAATATTTTAAAAACACATCCTATTGTTACCCTGATCCACATTTTGGCCTATATCTCGAGACCCTAGTCACCAATAGGTATGAAAACTAACCTGTACTAAAGCACTCATCAACAGCTTCAATTTGATACCCATAATGTTAAAATACTATCTAGGCGTTCACAGGTCCACGTTTTGGCCTATATCTCGTGACCCTAGTCACCAATAGGTATGAAAACTAACCTGTACTAAAGCACTCATCAACAGCTTCAATTTGATACCCATAATGTTAAAACACTATCTAGGCGTTCACGGATCCACGTTTTGGCGTATATCTCGAGACCCTAGTCACCCAGCGGTGTAAAACTTACTCTGTACTAAAGCACACATCAACAGCTTCAATTTGATACCCATAATGTAAATACACATTCTAGGTGTTTCCGGGTCCACGTTTTGGCCTATATATCGAAACCCTAGTCACCCAGCGGCATAAAACTTACCCTGTACTAAAGCACACATCAACAGCTTCAATTTGATATCAATATTTTAAAAACACATCCTATTGTTACCCTGATCCACATTTTGGCATATATCTCGAGACCCTAGTCACCAATAGGTATGAAACCTAACCTGTACTAAAGCACTCATTAACAGCTTCAATTTGATATCCATATTGTATAAACACATTCTAGGGGTGCCCGGGTCCACGTTTTGGCCTATATCTCGAGACCCTAGTCACCAATAGGTATGAAAACTACCCTGTACTAAAGCATTCATCAACAGCTTTCATTTGATATCCATATTGTAGAAAAACATTCTAGGGGTGCCCGGGTCCACGTTTTGGCCTATATCTCGAGACCCTAGTCACCCAAGGGTACAAAAAATACCCAGTACCAAAGTACTCATAAACAGCTTCCATTTGATACCCATATTGTACAAACACTTCCTGGATTTACCCGTGTCCATGTTTTGGCCTATATCTCGAGACCCTAGTCACCCGGTATCAAAGTACTCATTATACAAACCTTCCCTTTCATAATAATGGGTACTGTAGTTTTTGAGTTAATCGATGACATACATACAAACATTCATTTTTATATATATAGATGAATCTCTTTGTGACTTTTCTTCATTTCTACTGTTATTACTGGTGCAATTTTTTCTTTTCTCTTGTGGTATCTTTTGGTGTGTTGCATCCTTCCACTGACATTCAGCTATGTACTCGTTGAGGTGTAATTTTTATGATGCGTATATAACTATTTAGAAGGATATTGAGTACTTGCGTTTTTATTTTAAAAATTTTCCGTGGCTATATTTTCATGACTATCTTTGGGTTGTGTAAAGATATCATTAGCATCCAAAAGAAAATTATGCAAATTCTTGCTTTGCTATCGGACTTAGACAGTGCTGGTAAAACTGTCTCCGCAAAATATATTGTTAATTGAAGCATTTTGAGGGTTATTGTTTGGAAATGGGTTTTTAATAGTAAGGTAATAAGATTTTTGTTTTTAAATACGCTCTTGAATGCTTTTTAGCTGTCTAAATTAAATTTTGATATAATTTTTGAGCATCATAGCTATTGCAGTGATCAATAGTATGAATGCGAAAAATAAAACGACTAACCAAACGTCGGGATGTTTTAAATGTTGTTGGTTTCTTCTTCAACTGGTGGCTCATATTTAATTATTCGGTTCTCGGATACCTTGTTTTCCGAATTTCCTGAGTTTTCTTTTCCTATCTCATAACCTGTTATGGCTATCGTAATGTCGTTTGCCAATTTTTTCCCACCAACACATTGTGAAAAATAAAAATTTCCTTTAACAACTTTCCTGTTTTGATAAAAAAAGGAGGGCTAAGAATATGAAAAAGGACTAATTTAGGCCTAATAAAATTATTCATTTTGTTCTTACGTTCTTTTTAAAAATATTTTCTTTTCAAAATATAATTTATTTTTTCTTATTTAACAAACTTTACAGAATATTGGAATTTGAAAATTTATTTCTCTACTACTTTCATTTATATGCTATTTTTATTTCTATTTCATTTTCTATGCCACTTTGGGCTTCATATTTTTTCTCTTTTTCTTCATATTCATTGATCTGTTATAACGCAAGAATATTGCGCCAAATTCCTCTTGACTATTTATATCATTCATTTGGGAAAAAAAGTTAGAGGGAAAAAATTCTTAAATTTATTGGAAAACATCTACTTTTTGCCCGTAAACTGGCAGCCTACAGAATCTGCTGTATCTGCTTATTCCGACAATCGTCCGACGCAGTAATTAGAATGCTATTTTTGATTTGATCTTCGGGGACCCGTTCAACAATTTGTATAGCGCATAGGGTTTATTCCAGGTTTATTCCACTTCGTTATGCGTCGGCAGTGGTCGTGTTGGTGGCGGTATTGGTCTCGCAGTTGCAAACATTTAATTTTATAACGAGAATGCAATCAGTATTAAAGACGAAAAATATTTTTCCTTCTTTCCTTTGTGGTATTCGAGAATTTTTATAATTTGAATTGCACCCTTGTTGTCACCGTCGCTGTGATCTGCCCCGTTGCATTGACTATACCATTCGCTCTTGCAAAGTTGATGCCTTAGACTCCTTTGCAGAAAGTAAACTTTTTCCAAAGATATTTCGTAAAAAGGTTCTCCTCGCCTTTAATCCAATTGCAATTTCCTGCATTGGAATCCCCCCCAATGATTAGGTGGTTGTCCTGCTTCAGGTTTTGCAGGATCCTTTCAAAAGTTTAAGGATTTTTAGAGGAAGTCTGCCTATATTTCAAGCAGCAGACGAGGAAGGCTGCCGATTTATTTCAGCAGCTCAAAGAATGATAAGGAGACTGCCGGTTTATTTTCAGCAGTATGGCAGGATCGCCATGTAGTATGGCGGGATCGCCATGTAGGTTGTCCATGATAAGAAAATGATTTAGGGAAGTGCCATTGAAGCGGCACCAAGATTGAATTCACTTTATTCACAAAATTTCGGCTTGTTTATTCTAAAATATTATAAAGAAATTCGTATGTACTAAAGTTCCTATATACTAAACATACGTACATACATATTGCATGAGCGATGTAAACGTTTGTACATAGCAACGGTTCGCACGGTTGCTGGTGCATAAGCGTGGCTCATATATCGCCCGCGCTTCGCTTGATTGCCTGCCTTGGGAACGTAATTATGTTGACATTGCTTATTATAAACACATTCATACTTACGACATAAGCAGAGTGTCGAATGCACTGCAGCGTGAGAAACGTTTAGAATGCATGCAAGATATATGTATGTAACTCCACCAATTTTTAGAGGATGACTTTACATTGAGTGTAGAGTCATTCTGTTTCAATTAAATTTATGACAAGGCCTCAAGTGGTTTGTTTATTAATAAGTGGTGTTGGTTTTTGTATATAAAGATTTACATTTTTTTTTTCATTTTAATTGTTTTACTAGTGCGGTATTTTTGTCAGTGTGATATACTTGAGTTTATATTTTTTTTCCTTTTGTTTTTTGGTTTAGGTAATTACTTATGTTACAAATTTTTTGTTTTGTTTACCATATTTTCAATTGGGCTATTAGATGATTTATGTCATTCAGAATTTTTGTTTGTTTTATTATTGTATTTTTCTTTTGCATACGATAAAAATTTTCTTTGTGTTTACAAAATTGAAGTGTTCTTATTCTATGATTTTAAGCCTAATTTTATGTACTATGATTTTCTTATTTTTATTGCTTAGAGGATAATTACTATTCTGATTTATGTTTTCTACGTTTCTATTTTCTACATTATAGGGAATTAATGTAAAATTATTTTTCTCATTAATATTTTCTATTTATAGGAAATTAATGTAAAATTATTGTTTTTATCGATATTTACTACTCTAAAGGTTATTAATAAAATAATTTTTCCTATTCTCAGGTTAATAATAAAATTATTTTTTCTATTGATATTTTCTATTCTACAGGTTATTAATAAAATTATTTTTCCTATTCTACAGGTTCCTATATATCTACTATCTATTTATCTAGATCCAAAAGCCCTATTATCTAAAATTATGACCTCTCTGAAAGGCGAGGTTTTCCTAGATGAAAACGGTCAAACAAAGTTTTTTATATTGGTAGTCCATTTCAAATTAAAATTAAAACGTATAGAACAAGGTAATGGTTACAGTCATCATTGGTTGAAAATTGACATTCATCGAAAAGCGGGATCTCTGAGCGTATTATATACCGTAGATTGTGTAGATTCAGTTGCTGTTAGAGCAAGAAGTAGTTATGTAGTGTTACGTGGTTAAACCAATAGGTACAGTGGATGCAAAAATTTTTTATATCTTTTCTTATACCATTTTTCATATTTTCCAGCAATATTTTTATTAGATCTTATGTGCCATGCGGTTCTGGGTGGCCTTCCCAATGGGGTCGTCATGATATTTATGAAGAAATTCTTTAATTTTTGTCGACGGTTGTCACATGCATAACTTCTGGGGTAATGCAAATATTAGATCTTTGTGAACTTGGGTACCCATTTTATATTATTCAAATTTGCCTACTCGAGTATTACTATTCATTAACAATCAATTTGTCCCTAAGGACGACTGTGTTTTTATTTTACAAGTCCTATATTGCCGGTATTTTAAGCCTGGTCAAGTATTGTCATAAGTCAATCTTTTCCTCAACAATCTGGTTGCTTGTGTGTTATTATGAACAACAACAAATAAGCACAAAACAATTAACGTACCAAAACAACAAACCCACAAAAGGTCAAACGACTAAAATTACGGACTTCTATCTGCCACAGTCAGCCACACAAATCGATCAGTAAAACCCACCTTCGGTTCTGAAACTGCACACAGCATATACACATACCTAAATATACACAAGCATCAATTTTGACACTACCTGTTCATGCACCTACGAACTATAAATACAGAACAAACGACAACAGATCAGAATGAAAATCGATGATGGCACAACGCCGAAACCGATTTTTCTCGAAACCAAATTTGACAAGGGATGACGGAAAATCGTCTCAATCGTTAAACTAAAGCGGGTCAGCCGCAAGGGGCAACAGCTGGCTCCCGCAATTGAATGCCCCATAAACTCTATCTCACAAATTGGAAGAAGGTCAAACAATCTTACTGTCGGAGGACATGTGGATGGAAAGGAACGTTTACTGACTATAGATACGGGTGCATCTCATTCCATCATTCGAGCGGATTTAGTCAGCAAGATTGCGTTCAGCCACTGGAGAAGACACCACGGTTCTAGGAGAAGTATCATGTGAAGTCGCAGTTGGGAACGTCACGGTAGTACACAATTTTATAGTGCCAGAGATTGTTGATGAAATCATAATTGGAGTGGACTTCTTAATCGACAAAGGCATCAAGATCGACATGAAAAGCAAGACGATGCGATATAAGAACATGGTTGTGTCCCTTATTTTCGGCTACGAGAGAATCTACAGCAGTAAGCGAGTGCTGGTGGAAGAGAGTCAGTAAATACCATCAAAATCAGAAGCAGTCATCTGGGCAAAGGTTGATGGAGATTGTGGGACAACAAATTGTAGGTTGTCGAAGCAGCAAACAAATCAACACCGAACGTACTTGTAGGAAAAACCCTGGCTATAACAAAACAAGATGGACGTATCACGGTAAAAGTACTCAATGGGTTCAAGTCACCATTCAAACTGACCAGAGGAGCTATTTTGGGAAGATGCCAAGAGGCTAAAGTAATAATCAATTGCGAACAGCTCCAGGAAGAGGTTTCAACTAGCAATATTAAACTTTCAGATGACACCATGGCATGGACGGAGGGACTAGAGGAAGACTATCAGAGTAAGGCAAAACCACTGCTCCTAAAGTACACAAGCATATTTGACCAGGATGGTTCCAAACCAGGCCGCATCAATGTCGTGAAACATCAAATTGACACTAGAGACGCGAGGCCGATACGTCAAGGTCGTCTTAGTGTTCCACTGGCGAAGCGGGAGTTGTGAGTCAAATCGTACAAGAAATGAGCGGCAGCAGCGTCATCGAACCATCAGCTAGTCCATGGAGCTCACCGGTGGTACTTGTGAAGAAGAAGGGTGGAAAAATGAGGTTTTGCGTTGACTATCGCAAGTTGAACGACGTCACGAAAAAGGATAGCTACCCATTGCCAAGAACTGACGATACTCTGGACTCGAATTGGTTTCCACACTGGACTGGAAAAGCGGCTATTGGCAAGTTGAAGTGAAGGAGGAAGATAAAGAGAAAACAGCCTTCAATGTCGGTGATGGTCTGTGGCAATTTACAGTGATGCCTTTTGGACTTTTTAATGCACCAGCTACTTTTGAGAGCCTCATGGACCAGGTACCAAAAGGACTACATTGGAAAACATGCTTGGTGTACCTGGACGACATCATCGTATTGGGCAAGAAATTTGATGAACATCTTAAGAACTTGGAGGAAGTACTCTAGAGATTAGACCAGCGCCAGTCTGACACTAAGTCCCAAAACGTGTTCGCTGTTAAAAAAGGAAGTAAATTAATTGGGTCAAAAGGTAACGACAGAAGGCATCTCTACAGCGAATGAAAAGGGAGAGGCTGTAAAGGATTGGCCAAGACCACAGAACCTACATGAATTGAGAACTTTCCTTGGGCTGTGCACATATTACCGCCGATTTGTACCAAACTTTTTCAGCGTAGGCCATAGTCTCCATGAGCTTACAAGAAAAATTAAAGCTTTTTAATGAAAGAAGGAGCAAGAAGTGGCTTTTCAAACATTGAAGGAGCGTTTGTGCACTGCCCCAATGTTGGCATATCGATTCCAGGAGTAACATTTGTTCTAGATACAGATGCAAGTGGATATGCTATAGGAGGCGTTTTATCACAACTGGTCGATGGACAGGAGAAGGTAGTTGCATATTACATCCGTTCGATTGGAAAACCAGAGAGGAACTATTGCGTTACACGGAGAGAGCTGTTGGCATTGGTAGAGTGCATTAAACATTTTCACAAATGCCACTACGGCCAGCGATTCCGCGTCAGGACAGATCACGCAGCGTTGAAATGGCTTCTGCAGTTCCGTAATCCGGAAGGACAATTGGCACAGTGGATCGAGCACTACAAAGCTATGACTTTTCCATTGAGCATCGAAAAGGTAGTACCCATGGAAATGCTGATGCAATGTCACGAAGACCATGTAGTTTGGAATACAAGCACTGATATGTCCGCGTATAAGGGATGAAGTCACAAAATATATACCACACATATAAATTGTATTGTACATAGTTTATTTAAGAAATGTTTGGAAGTAAAGAATATTTGCATACTTTAGTATTACATAAAAATACATATACATATATTGATTAAGAACATTGTACAAGTCTTTACATTTCAATACTAATTTGATTGAAAAAACTGGGTAATGCTTGATTGCTTAAACATTGATTGCTTTAATTTAAAAAGTACATTTTCAAAGTGACTGTCGATATTTTTAATGTGCTGAAAAGCTACATAGTCGTTGTTATGAATCCACCATCGATAAGTTTGCTTCATTTAAATACCGAACACTGGAAAGAGTATTTCGTTTACTGTCATTACAATTTTTGTTCTCAGTGTTCTCAAATATTCATGCAAACTCACCACACTTTGTGTTTCTCCTTCGTACGAGCTCATTTGCTTATTTCAAAAGTCGTTGAATGCCATTGGTGTCGCAACAACTTAACAAGGAGGACGTGAACTACGGTGAGTATTTCAGAAAATGTGCCTGATATTCAATGTTGTATTAATTTCACTTTCACTTCGAAAATAAAAAGGTTTACTTTTCTTTAAAACGTTATAATGTTTCGCTATTTATTTCTTCTTTCAGAAGATAGAAATTAAGCTAATTTAATTATAAGTACATCTTAATTTTGTTAGAGCTTTAACTTTTGATTTTAACTGTTCACTCTTTACAAACTCAAAGTATTTCAAATAAATATATATACACAAGTGTTTTATATAAATATATGCAAAAAGGGATCGCGTCCGCGGTTGCCGAGTCATAGTACTTGACTGGCTCGTTGCAATTATTGTTCCACTCGCCGCGCACGGCTGCGCATAGGATTTTCGCCTCCGTCTGAATATTATTGGAGGCGGCTTAAACATCCTGCCCGCCCTGCAGGGAGGTGCTTGTAAGGACCTTCTGCAGTTCCTGCAAGGCGCGGATGGTGATATTTGGGACGCGACTGGCTATATTACGTTGTTGACAGGCCTTGTGGGTTGCGCGTGATCGTGCGCTTGGCCATATGTTCCGGTTTGGGGGTTGCCGCTGGTTTCTTTGATCGGTCTGCTGCGCGTGGTAGTTGAGGCAGAGACGACACTGAAGGCAGCTGTCGGTCTCTGCCGTGGGAGCCAGATGGGTGTCGTCCTGGAAGTATAAGAGCAGACTGAGAAACGAGAAGTAGTTGGATACAGCGGATTATAAACGGAAATTTAATTATACAGGGGAAACGTATATAAGTTAGAGCGCTGTGCTCGAAGAGTGCTCCATTGGAAGGAAGCACAGTTTAACTAAGGGGCGCATGACAAGCCCATTTTGGGTGCGAACCTCTACAACCCGAACGTGGATGTCAGGTCCGAGGCGAACGTTCTTGATTCGTCCCAGACGCCACTCGGTGGGTGGGAGCTCATCTTCTTTAATTGCGACGAGGTCGCCTGGTTGAGGATTTCGCTGTGGCGTTTGCCATTTATAGCGCTTCTGAAGGTCCTTCAGATAATCCTCTTTCCAGCGTCGTCTGAATTGGTGATGAAGCGACTTGAGTTTTTCCCATCGATTTATCCAGGGGAGGTCTTCCGCGTTTGGCTCAGGAATGGCTAATAGCGGTGCACCTCGAAGGAAGTGACCCGGAGTGAGCGCTGTGAAGTCAGCTGGGTCCTGGGATAGTGAGGTTAGAGGCCTCGAATTGAGAACTGCTTCAATACGCACCAACAGCCTCGTGAATTCTTCGAATGTACACTTGTGGGATGCAGCGGTTTTTTTGAAGTGGGTTCTAAAACTTTTTACTGCGGATTCCCACAAGCCGCCCATATGAGGGGCGCTGGGTGGAATATACTGCCAGTTTATTCCCTGGGGGGCATATTTCTGTACAATGTCCGCGCAGCATTCGTTAAGAAATTTAACGAAGTCGCGTTCAAGTGCGCGTTGAGCGCCAATGAATGTTGTACCATTGTCGCTCATCATTTTTGAGGGATAACCTCGTCTGCCAACGAATCGGGCGAAAGCTGCTCGAAACGCTTCGGTGGTAAGGTCCGAGCATAGCTCGAGGTGTACTGCCTTTGTGGAAAAACAGACGAATACGGCCACGTACCCTTTTATGATAGTGGTCGACCTCAGAACCGATGCTTTTATTTGGAATGGACCTGCAAAATCTACTCCTGTTGTGGAAAAGGGGAGTGAGAAATTGCAGCGCTCAGGTGGTAGAGCTGCCATTATTTGCGTGGGAATTTTCTGTTTGAAAAGCGTGCAAGATTTGCATTGAAAAATGCATTTCTTTATAAGAGGCTTTAGTTTTGGTACGTAGTACTCTTGCCTCACCATTTGGAGCATTAACCACACTTCTGCTTGAAGAAGCAGGCGGTGTAAAAACTCCAGATACAACTTGCATAACATTGAATCCGGAGGAAGAATTACTGGATGCTTCTCCTTGTATTGCATTGTAGAATGTTCCAATCGGCCACCGATACGTAGGAGTCCGTATCCATCCAGAAATGGATCAAGAGCCAGAAGGGAACTCTTTTTGCTTATTGGCATTTTGTTTTGTAAGGCGCTCTTTTCCGCCCCGAAATGGCGAGATTGTGCCATTGCCACAAGCCGCGTTTTCACATGTTGCAACTCTTTGTATGTCAGATGGGGATTATGTGTTGTTGCCACCGATTTGGATTTGTTGCAGGCATTGTTCGCAAAGCGGAACACGTATGCAATCACATGGAGAGCTCGAGAGTATGAGGAGAAACGTTGAAGAATATCGTCCTCTTCCTCGAGTGCGTGATATCCTTCGACCTTGCGTTTCTCGGGTGGAGAAGCGCTACCTGCTTTCGGCTTTGGCCATGCCGAAATGTGGCAAGAAAGCCATTGTGGTCCGTGCCACCAAAGGGAAGAGCCTATCAAATCATGCGGCTTACAACCACGTGTGCCAAGATCAGCAGGGTTGTCTTGGCTAGATACGTGACGCCAGGTGCCGCAAGGAAGATATTCTCGAATTTGAGAGGTACGGTTGGCCACATAAGCTTTCCAGGTCGATGGAGATTTTTCTAGCCAGGCTAGTACAATCTCAGAATCTGACCATAATAATGTGTTGCATGTAAGTCGAGCAGTTTTCCAACAGTTGAAGCCGGTTTGTCTAGTAGGACTCCACCACATAGCTCTAAGCGGGGTAAGCTTACAGTTTTTATGGGGGCAACTTTGCCTTTCGCAACCAAAAGTGAAGATTTTATTTGGTTGCCCACATGTGTGCAGATGTAAATCGCTGCGCAATATGCTTTTTCCGAGGCATCACAGAACCCGTGGATTTGGGTGTCTTGTCCTGGAACGACATTAACCCATCGAGGGATTTCGATGTGGCAAATGGCTGGCAGATTTTCTGAGAAAAGTTGCCATTTTGATAATGTTGCGGGCTTGGCGCTTTCATCCCAATCGCTGCCATCCCGCCAGTTTTCTTGGAGAAGCATCTTGGCTTGGATCATAACTGGCGACAGCCATCCTGCCGGGTCAAAAAGTTTTGCAACAGAGGATAAAGTTTGTCGCTTTGTGACTGCATTTTGGGTGTGTTCCGGTAGGATGGTGTATGAAAATTTGTCCGTGAGCGCGTTCCATCGAATGCAAAGAGTTTTGGTATTGGAAGTGCTCTCAAATTTCAAGAAGTTGGAGTCTAGAAGATCCTCCTTCGGAAACTGTTCTAATATGGCCGGGTGATTAGCCGTTAATTTCTTTAGTATGAAACCAGCTGATTTTAGGGCGTTTACCACTTGGACGAGTGATTCAGTGGCGTTATCGATGGTATGACTTCCGGATAGGATGTCGTCGACATACGTTTGCATCTTGAGAATTGTTGCCGCCAATGGGAAGGTCGCTTTCGTGTCATCGGATAGTTGATGTAACGTACCAATAGCGAGATATGGTGCACAATTGACGCCGAATGTAACCGTTTTTAGATTGAAATTGCTAACAATGGAGTTGGCCGATTTGCGAAATAGGATTCGCTGAAAATCTTTGTCGTCCTCGTGTATAAGGATCTGACGGTACATTTTTTCAATGTCTCCATTGAACACATACTTATGCATGCGCCACTGTAGAATTAGTAGCATGAGATCTGGTTGGAGAGTTGGACCAGTGTATAGCACGTCATTCAGAGATTTTCCTGACCCAGATTTTTAAGAGGCGTTGAAAACCACACGAACTTTGGTGGTGACCTTATCTGGTTTGACTACCGCATGATGTGGCAAGTAAAATGAGAAGACCCTGCCATTCGAAGTTATTTCGCATGGGTCGGTAGATTCCATGTGATCAAGGTCGAGATATTCTTGCAACATATTGTTGTACATTGTACCTAACTCCCCCTTTTTCTGAAGCGATCGCTCCATGCTGAAAAAATGCTGCAGAGCAGCCGGGCGGGATTTGCCGATGGAGAGTTTTTCTGGAAACTCTTCCTTGAATGGAAGTCGCACAATGTATCGACCGTTTGGTGCACGTGTCGTGGTTGCTGCGTATATCTGCTCACACGCTTGATCCTCGGTTGATATCTGTGTAGGTTGTGGAATTTCCTCCTCTTCCCAAAATTTTCTCAGTTGAGAACTGAGTGTCTCGTTTGACGCTTCGACTTGCGTCAAGAATAACACAACATTTTCAGTTATTGGACCACTGAGAATCCAACCAAAAATGGTTTGTTGCGCAAGGATGCTACCGCACACCTTTTTTATGCCTTCCAGCAGAATTTGTGGAAGTATGTCGCTGCCAATGACCATGTCAGTCTGACCTGGTATGTGGCAACTGCGATCAGCGAGCTCAAGGAGTTTGAACTGCTGCCAGATTTTGCGACTAATGGTGGATGTTGGTAGATTTTTTGTCAGTTGCGGCAACACAATGGCATGAGCCTTTATCTTTTACATGGCCTTGGATGCAACCAGTGTCAAAAGAAAAAGCTTGGAGGACTTTTGTACGACTTGTCCACCCATGCCAGAGATTTCGAACTTTGAATGTTCGAATGGAAGTTTCAACCGTTTTTGAACTTTCGAGGAAATGAAATTTCTTTCCGAGCCCTTGTCGATAAGGGCCCTTAGTTGAAATAATTCCCCTTCGTGTTCGACTGCGACCATAGCAGTAGGAAGGAGAATTTGGTTATCATTGGCTGCATGCAATGATTGAACTGGTGCGTGTTTTGAACAACACGGTAGCTCGCTAGAATCGGAGCTATTCTGCGTTTGTCGAGCGGGAAATGTTGACTCAGTAGTTGTGTGCTGCACGTATGGTGCATTCGTTCGCGGGGTGGAACGTTGAGCTTGTGGGCTCGCATGCGACAGCGTTGATGCCGTTGATGACATGTCGAACATGACCACTTGCTCGTGCACTCATTGATGTTATGAGTGCTGCTAAGGCAGTTTGTACACAGCTTAGCTTGTTTTACGAGTTGTGTCCGGTTTTGCACATACATTCGTTTGAATCGTGGAAAAAATCTAATAAGGTGCGGGGAGTTGCAACATGGCAAGCTTTGTTTTTAGATTCTGCCACAAGGGTTTGCGTCCTGTTGAAGGACCTGTTTTGCGCAGAATTTTGATGTGCGACTGGTTTTTGTTTGCTTGGTTGAAGCCTATTGACCCTTTCAACGACTTCATATCTCGAGGTGAGAAAGTCGTTCATTTGTGACCATGAGGGTAGATCTCTTCGAGAAGAGAGAGACTTTTACCAAAGTGACAGGGTTGTTTCTGGGAGCTTTCCTTTTGCAGCAAACGCGAAATTAGGATGGGTCGTATTTGGGCAAACAAGCCAAAGTAATCTGCCAAGAGCAAAGTGTATGCACATAAGTCAAGTTCACGATGATAATCTACACGAAATGATGCAACGATATTTCGATATTGAAAACTTCGGAGTCAGAGCGGCACCGCCCGTGAAAGGTGAGGAAGACACACGAGCCGAGCATATTTTGAAGACCACAGTTACGCGAGTAGGAGGTAGATACCAAGCTGGCCTGCTGTGGAAGAGCGACTGTGTTTAGTTGCCGGATAGCTAGGCATGCAATATCGCTAAAAAACATCGGTCTAAACATCGATGTTTTTCCGATGTTTTCATTTTAAATCAAAAAACCATATAAAGTATTGCCAGAAGTTTCTTTTTAACTTTGAAACTACGGGCTGTTCCATAATAGCTCGCGTTACACGAAAATAGGGTTTGAATGCAAAAGCCCATTAGTGTAACGCAAATGTCGGTGTAAAATTATCAATACTTACAAGCCAATGAGTTTAAAAACAACACACACATTCTTGATAAAATAGGAACGTTTTTATATACATATGTATTTTTAGGAATTTCCTTCCAGGAACTTTAACATTAATTGCACTCATCAATATGATTGTGATGCGCAGGCACAAATGTTATTTATCTAATTAAATAAAAAATTTTGAGATCGAATTTAGGAAAATAAGCTTTGACAATCTACTTCCCAAATGCGTATTCCTATCCTGAGTGACGGTTTCGGCAGCTTCTGAGAACAGGCGTTTACTTGGCACATATGTGGCGACGATGGGGAGGTAAGTCCTTGCAATCTTCGCAAGCTTTGGGAACACGGATTTCATATCCTCCCAAATTTCATTACCATCTGCCCTTGTTGGTATAACAGAAGACGAAAGGTACATATGAACTTCAGTTTCCCCAGGATTTTTCGAAACAGAAGGAGAGTCATGTTTCATGTTCTTGCGAGTCAATTGTTTCTGGAACTTCCAGATGTCAAATTCGGAGTCATCATTATCAGATCCATCAGATATTTCACAATCAGCTACAGGCTCGCTGTATTCACGCACATATTTATAAGATAATTACTTTGGCTTTGGCCAAGGCATTTTTGAAATGCATAAACCTGAATCTAGGATCTAGAGCAGTTGAAATCGCAAGAATTGCAGAATGTTTCAAATCAGCAAATCTTTTTTGTAAATTCTTTTTAATTTCCTCTTTGAAATTCAAAATTATTGCATTTTTCGGTTTAATATTTTCAAAGAGTTCATTGACGCAATTTACTAATGGAATGACTTTGCTCACCGTAACGTAGCTTTCTCCAGAAACTTCTTTTGTTAGTTTTGCAAATGGACAAAGTAATTCTACAATTTCTTTAAGGGACAGTCTACTTCGTGACTTGAGATCATTGCGGGAGCTAGGGGTCTAGTCAAAAGTAGAGCTCTTACAATGGGCGCCAATTCAATGGACCACTGCAATATGTAAAAGCACGAGTTCCAACGTGTGCGAATATCGAGTATCAATTTTTTGATTTGGCCTTCTTTTAACCCCATCTCCTTTTGTCGTTTTCTTATTTCGTCGCTTGCATTAGCACTCTTTTTTATGAACTTTACAATTTCTCGAACTTTATTTATCAAATCGGCGCAGTCCCTTGACTCTTCAGTAGATTTAGTTACGACTAAATTAATCGTGTGAGCAAAGCAAGGGATAATCCTTTTTTCTCCAAATATTTCACGATTGACTTTCATCACCATGTGGTCATTATCCGTAATGATTGCCGAAGCTTTGTCTATAGAAATGTTCCACTCTGCGAAAATATCTGTAAGCTTTTCTCGTATATATGCAGATGTATGGCATTCTGTCAGTTCAAAAATTCCCGGGGTCCACTGAGAAATCTAAGCTTATCTAAAAAATGTATTGTAACACCTACAAATGATTTATTCTGCATTGTCTCTGTCCAAATATCATAGGTAATGCAACAGTTTTCAGCATTATTTATATACGCTTTAAAAAAATTACTCATTGCCTCGTATTTATCATCAATCTTAGATTTTGTAGTCTCTCGACATGGTACTTTGTATAGCGGACAAACTTCTTTCATTAACTGCGTAAAGCCTTTATCTTGCACAGTGGAAAATGGTCTGTTGTCAATGATTATAAAATTTGTTATATCATCGGTAATTGTATTGGACTTTACTCCATCATGTGTGGTTATGCTTTTTATGTTGTTAATGAAGTCATCAACATTCGGCTGTGTAAACTTTTTGACTTTACTGTGAACAAGTGTGTGTAATGTACTCGTACCACCAACTGAATTTTTCGATACAAGTATAGGTATACCGCTCTCAGAACCGCTCGAAGGATTGACATCTGCGCAGCTGCTCGCATTTGAATAAGCTTGGGGCTTATTTAAAGCACTGTTATCAGGCGTTGCATCATCTACGTCTATAGCGCCAGTAATAGCCACTTTAGCCCGCTTGCTTGGTAGCTCTGCATTTTGAAATTAAAGTGAATGTACTTTGTGCAGATGACCACGAATATTAGATGTATTGCCTGAGGTTTTTAGGTTCTTATTGCATAATTTACACACAGCCTGTTTATCATCAATTTTGGAAAAATAGTTCCAAATTTTACTTTTAAATTTTATGGGAGGCATTGCTTCCTGTATAAAAGCAAACTAAAGATTAACAAATATGCACATTAAACTTATGCACAGTTCATATATAACTTACCAACAACGCAATAAGCATGAAATAACTCATGTGCTACCAACAGAAAATTATGTAGTTCCGCAAAGTACAGCTAACTAATGATGCAAACCCATATTTCCAAAGCGCGGTTTTCTCTATAAATAGTTAGAAATGGACGATGTCGATGTTTCTCAATTTTTTATCCGATGTATCGTCTAGCAAAACATCGATGTTAACATCGATATTAATAGGGAAAATATCGATGTTTTCGAAACAATGTTTGCATCCCTACGGATAGCTATGTAATGGCTTGTGTGGGATCGAGCGAAGAATGAAAAAATACGCAAATTTTGCCAACGCTTACAAAGGCATTATGCAGAAGTACATAGACAGCGATTACATTCGGAAGCTGACACCCGCCGAGATCAACTTGCCTTACCCGAAGGTATGGTACCTCGCTCACTTAGCAGTGGTAAACCTCAACAAGCCAGGAAAGTTACGTCTGGTGTTCGATGCAGCTGCAGCCGTTCAGGGAGTGTCGCTGAGTTCTTATTTGCTAAAAGGGCCACAAGATTACCAGCTGATGGCGAATGTTTTACTTAGTTTTCGAATGGGCGCCGTTGTTGTTGTTGTTGTTTTTGTAGCGATAAGGTTGCTCCCCGAAGGCTTCCGGATACAGATCCGGTACGCTCCGTTACCATAGCACCATTAAGGTGCTAGCCCGACCATCTCGGGAACGATTTATGTGGCCACATTAAACCTTCATGCCATTCCCTCCCTCCCCACCCCCAAGTTCCATTGGGAGCTTGGGGTCGCCAGAGCGTCGTCTGTTTGTGAAACAGGATTCGCCGCGGATAGGTGAGGTTGACAATTGGGTTTGGAGAAGCTATATATTGCGCTGGCAACCTGAAGGGTTGCGCTACACAGCCCCTTCAATTTGGTATTTTAGTCGCCTCTTACGACAGGCATACCTACCGCGGGTATATTCTGATCCCCTAACCCGCTGGGGGGAATGGGCGCCGTCGCAGTCTGTGGTGAAATTAAAGAAATGTTCCACCAAGTTTCAGTGCAGCCAGAAGATAGACACGCGTAGAGATTTCTGTGGAGGATCAATGACAGGTATGAGCCCGACGTTTACGAGATGCAGGTAATGACATTTTGTGACGCCTACTCGCCTTGTATAGCAGAGTACGTAAAAACCTTAAATGTATTACAGCATAACAAAACTTTCCCTCGCGCCGTAGAAGCTATAATTAAGCACCATTATGTTGACGATTTTATTTACAGTTTCCAGTCAGTTGACGAAGCGATTCGTGTAGCCAAGCAGGTGCCCGACATCCATTGAGCAGGGGGGTTTCGAATGCGTGGTTTTATCTCAAATTCCTCTGATGTGGCAAATTCACTCCGGGAAAATGGTGATAGCGCTGAAGAACACATCGACTTTGGCGGATCAAATATAGTAGCGACGAAAGTCTTAGGTAAGTTCTGGTAGCCGCAAAATGATGCTTTCAGTTATGAACTCATGTTTCCGCGTGTGAAAAAAGATGTAATCGAGGGAAGTCGATCGCCGACAAAGAGAGAGTTGCTCAGTTACGTCATCTCAATTTTTGATAATTTGAGACTCTTGTGCCACCTCACGGTTGGGGCGAAGCTACTACTACGCGAAGTCTGGCGCCGAAAAATTGAGTGGGATACGTCGATTCCGGCTGATGTGAACTCATGTTGGGAAAGCTGGAAAGCCAATATAAATAAAACCACTCAGGTACGAGTTGGGCGTAATTACTTTCCTGGATATGACTTCAAGCAGCTACAACTCCACGTGTTTGTGGATGCCAGTGAGGAGTCATATGCCGCTGTGTGCTACTGGCGAATCACGACAAGCGAAGGGATACGAACTGCCTTAACATGTGCAAAAACGAAGTGCGCGCCCATGAAAGCTACATCGATACCATGGCTTGAGTTACAGGCAGCAGTGCTTGGGACGCGTATGGCGCAGATGGTGATTCAGGAGCATAAAGTTTTAGTTCACTCGAGCATTTTTTGGAGCGACTCTTCAACGGTCATCAGCTGGATCAAGTCTTCACAACATCGATATAAGCCATTCGTAGCGCATCGAGTGGCAGAGACTCTTGCCACGACGGAGCCCCAAGATTGGCGATAGATCTCAACTCTGGACAATGTTGCGGACGACGCTACACGCCGTGCTCAAGACATCGACTTAGCCACCACATCGCGATGGTTTACAGGACCTGCTTTTTTAAAACAAGCAGAACGTTTTTGGCCGCAATATGTTGGTGATTGCAACGATCCTGTTGCAATATATATACTACCGATCTCTATGATTTTTTCAGACAACAATACATGCTATATACGTAAGCATTTGGTGAAATTTGAAGCTTCTAGCTGTTAAAATGGGGCAGAAATTGCGCAAAGTTTCTTATCTGAACAATCGGTTGTATGAGATATATACTATATATACAACCGATATCTATGATTTTTTCAGACAACAATATATGCTATATACGTAAGCATTTGGTGAAATTTTAAGCTTCTAGCTGTTAAAATGGGGCCGAAATCGCAAAAAAAAAATATATATATACTATATATATATACTATATATACCATCAGATATATATTATATATGTATATCACCGATCTCTATGATTTTTTTACACAACAATATATACTATATACGTAAGCAATCGGTAAAATTTGAAGCTTATAGCTGTTAGAATGGGGTAGAAATTGCGAAAAGTTTTTTATCTGAACAATCGGTTGTGTGAGATATATACTATATATACAACCGATCGCTATGATTTTTTCAGACAACAATATATGCTATATACGTAAGCATTCGTTGAAATTTGAAGCTGTTAAAATGGGGCTAAAATCGCGAAAATATATATATACCACCATATATATACTATATATCTTTATGATTTTTTCAGACAACAATATATGCTACATGCGTAAGCATTCGTTGAAATTTGAAGCCTCTAGCTCTTAAAATAGGGCAGTAATTTCGAAAAGTTTCTTATCTGAACAATCGGTTGTGGGGGATATATACTATATATACGACCGATCTCATCAATTTTTTCAGGCAACAATATGTGCAATATACGAAATTATATGGTGAAGTTTGAAGCTTCAATCTGTTAAATTGAGTAAGATATGACAAAAATCCTCTTTTTCTGAAAAGTCGGTTGTATGGAGGATATATGCTATAGTGGTCCGATCCAGCCGGTTCCGACAAATGTCTAATCGGACACCTAAATACACCCTCTCACCAAATTTTATCAAGATATCTCAAAAATTTAGGGACTAGTTTGCATACAAACAGACAGATGGACAGACGGACAGACGGACATGGCTAAATCAACTCAGCTCTTGATCCTGATTATTTCGGTGTACTTAATGGTGGGTCTATCTATTTTCCTTTAAGGACTTACAATTTTGGGTTTCATGACGAAATTAATATACCATTTAATTTTCATGAAAGGTATAAAAACTACCCTTAATTAGAAATACACGGCTTGAATGTGTGCATACATGTTAAAAGGGGAACCACCTATTTCATTTTTATAATGAACAACAAAGCTTGCTTGTGCTATTTTTGAATTTTGTCTGTTTATGAGAAATTTTTTTATGAAAATGGTTTGAAATACTTTGTCAGCGTCCGGTTATAAGAGTGTCCGTTTATTAGGATGCTATTTGTATGAAAAAATGAATGAAAAACCTGTGTGCCCAAAATTTGTCCGGTTATTGGAGCTGTCCGGTTATAAAGACTGTCCGTAATGGGGAATTTCACTGTATATATAAAACAGGAGTACGTTAGTAAAATGTATGTAAGCATGAATTTATGTGCGGACATATGTACATATGTTTGACACAAAGTATAGTTTTGATTTTTATTTCTAATTTAACAATAGAAATTAATTTTAAATTAATTTTAAATTTAAATAATTTGATTTAATTCATTTTTCTTATTCTATTTTTATGGACTATTTTTTCCTTTCTCGTTTTATCATCTATTATTGTGACGTTAACACCGTCAATACATATTACTGTATAAGGACCATTATATATATCGTTAGCTTAATGTGAAAATGTGCTAAGTCACTTTTTTTGAAAAAATGTATTTTAATGCAGTTTTCAAACTGAATTCAAAATACATCGATCACATAAAAAAAATATTTAAACTTTTCATTTTTACGTGCTGTGGGCAATGATGTGTAAATGTGCTAAGTCGTCAGCTGTTAAAAAAATGTGCTAAATCATCCTGTCAATAATATCAATCTGAATTACTAGTCATTTCTTTGTGCGCGCATTTTATTTATTTATTTAATTCATTCAGTCTAAAAGTAATGCTTTGTTGTTGTTGTTGTATGACGGATAAAGACACTCCCCGAAGGCTTTGTGGAGTGTTACCGATGTTGATGGCCCTTTGCCGGATATAGACCCGGTACGTTCCGGTAACAAAGCACTATTAAGGTACTACTAGCTCGACCATCTCGGAAACGATTTATATGGCCACACTAAACCTTCTAGGCCATCCCGCCCTCCCCACCCCCTCGTTCCATGAGGAACTTGGGGTCGCCAGAGCTTCGGCTGTCAATGAAACAGGATTCGTCACGATTAGGTGAGTTGACAATTGGGTTGGAGAAGCTATATATTGTGCTGGTAACCCCTTGAGAGGGTTGCGAACACAACCCCTTGAAATTGGATTTACCCAATTGAGGCATGGCTTTGGTGTATGATAAATGCTTTGCGCTGACTATAATCTACTTCAATTCTTACATGTCGGTAACTACATGCTTTCTTACAGGCCACTTAAAAATAGAAAACAATTCAAGCTTAAACTTATATAAGCTGTTATTAAAATTAATAACACTACTGAATCGATTTCCTAGTTATAGGTTTATTCATAGCATAATTCGTTTTATGAGTTATTTCTATAAATAATATATTATGCCGAAGATTACGCATTGGAATATATGGAATGAACAAAGTAGATAAATCAGAGCAATTCGTGCTAAAGTTTATTACATTATAGGCAAGAATGAGTGCGATAAAAGTTCTTCTGTCATGCAAAGCCTGAAGACCACGCAATATGTGACTGCTGGTATATGATGGGAGGCCGTCTGGCCAGTGAAGCATACGTAAAGCAATTTTGTAAACATTTTTGGAACTTTCTCAATTTTATAGGAGTTAGATTCATAGAAAGGATTCCATATTATTGAGCAATAATCAATACCACTTCTGACAAAGGATATATAAAGTGCCTTCAACGTTATAGGGTCCTTAAAGTCACTGGTGTTGCGTCTACTGAACCCATTGCAACAAATTTTAAAACAACGACATCAATGTGACTAGAAAAAGAGAGTTTGGAGTCAAAAATTACACTCAAGTCTTTACTCTCTTGACAACGATTAAGAGATTTTGCGTTAAGTTTGTAGATAAAGTACGTGGCAGTTGTCTTTATGGAATAAGACACAACACAGCATTTGTTTGAATTTAAAAATAAGTTATTGTCTGCGCACCATCCGGGAAAAGAATTCAGATCAGAACCGTTAGAAATAAAATAGATAAATAAATGTAAGGCGCGATAACCTCCGAAGAGATCTTAGGCCGAGCTTCTCTTCCAATTTACGTCGTGCTCCTTTTTTTTTATTTTTCCTACAAATTGGCGGGACGAGACCTACTTGTTTTGTGGCGACTCCAAACGGCATCTGCAAAGCAGATGAGTTTTCACTAAGAACTTTTCATGGCAGAAATACACCCGGAGCGCTTGCCAAACACTGCCGAGGGGCGACCCCACTTAGAAAAATTTTCTTCTAATTGAAAAACCTTATTTCTAAAATTTTGATGTTGCTTTGCCCGGGGTGTGACCCCAGGGCATTCGGTGTGGTAGGCGGAGCACGCTACCATCACACCACGGTGGCCGCCAATAGTTAGAAATAGTTTGACAAATAAATAGTATTTTATGTGAAATATATAGTTTTAGTGTTATATTTCAATCATTAAAGGGGAGGAGTGATGGGGAAACATATTGAGTAAAAAGTGCTAAGTCAGGAGAAAAAATTTGTTTTGAGTGAGAAAATTGTGCTAAATCATAAAATAGCTGCTGGGTTAGCATACATGATTTTTATTTATCTTTTTCAAAGCTTCTACACTCAAAAGTATTGCAACTAAGGTATCCTCATTCACAGTTTTGAAAAAAAAGGTTATTTCAAAAATTATTTATCAGTTCGTCTCCTGTAAAATTTGTAAAAAGTGACTTAGCACATTTTCACATTAAGCTAACGATATTACCATGCTTGTCGTGGGGTTCTTTTTCAGGCAATACCTTGCCAAGCACCTTGAGAGATATTGGCTGTGAATTTTTGTTATATACGGTTTGATTTTTTAATTTGTGTTCTGTAACGGCTTTTTTCCCTAATGCGTATGTTTTTTGAAAACGAAATTTAACTTCTTTTGAATAGTTTTCTATGTTGGAAATCGGGTCTATTTTATCGGTTTGCAGTTCATTTGGTAAATTAGCTGCTTTGCCAAAGACTAATTCATATGGTGAAAACTGATTATCGAATACTGTGTTTGTTGTTGTGTTGTGAAGAAAAGTGAAATATTTCAAGTAAACATCCCAGTCGGAAAAATTAGGATTTAGATAAGATCTTAAATATTCATTGAAAACTCGGTGGTTTCGCCTTACGGTACCAAGAGTTTCATGATGGTACGCTGTGGAAAATTTATGCTCGATTTTTAATAATTTTGTTAATTCTGAAAAAATTTCATTTTTGTATTCGGTGCCTGATACAACCGTTTTCGCACTTTTATCAGGTATTGCAACCGTTATTAAGTATTTGCTGAGATCGCATATAATGGTGACAGCGAACTTGTTACCATTATCAGATTGAGGTAGAGGCCCTATAGTGTCAATAACAACAATGTCGAATGGCTTACAGGGTGTTTCGGTTAGGACTAAATGTTCTTTTGTCTTCGGCTTTACCTTGTTTAAAAGACATTTTTCACATTTTTTAACGAATTTCGCTATATCGCGCGTCATGCCTTTCCAATAATATTTGGTTCTTAGTTTTGCATAAACTTTTTTGCTACCGAAATGTCCTCCTAAAATTGGGTCGGTATGGTAAATTGTTATGAGTTTTTGTCCTTTGTCTTCATCTGTCACAGTTTCTACGGGTTCGGTTAGGATAATTTCTAAATGTTTTAAAATTTTATTCCCAGTTGCTTTCAGATCTGATATAGAAAAATGTTTAAAAAGATTATAATTTTTTTGTAATTCAATTATATTATTATTGCGCTTACCAGCTTCTTTTTCGAGCTTCAAAAGTAATTTCTAAATGTATTATTTTGTTAGCACACGCAACATTGATTAACTCGAGTTTTTTGTGTTTTAAATGCGCATTTATCTCAAAATTTGTAATTTTACCACTTTTATCATAACTTATTTGGGTTTTTACTCTGGGTATTTTCTTTGAAAATTTTTTTTGGAAAATTGTCATAAGCTTGTAATTTTATGCTTTCTTTTCTTTTTCTTCTTTGTTCATTTGTTGTTGCGTTAATTGGTCTTGTTTTGTCTGTGATCTTGTCTGTACCGCTAAAATTTATTTTCCTGAATTTTTAAGTTCTTCTATTGTGATGTGAGAGAGTGCATCTGCGCCTACATTGGTTTTTCCTCTTATGTACTCAATAGTGAAGTTGTATTCTGATAGTTCAAACCTAATACGTGAAAGTTTTAAAGAGGGGTCTTTCATATGAAACAGTACGGTAAAGTATGTGCCATACACATATGGTGTGAATTGTTTGATTGCAAAAAATATAGCTAAAAGTTCTAACTCAATTATTGATTTCTTTTGTTCTGAAATATTAAACGATTTGGACGCGAATCAAATTGGTAAGTCAATGCCACCTTTATTTTGACTTAAAATGGCACCACAAACAATTTTTGAAGCGTCGACAGTAACTATGAATTCCTTTTTGAAGTCTGGGTATTGGAGAATTTGAGGAGAAATTAAAGATTTCCCAAGTTTTTCAAATGCTATCTCATACGACTCATCCCATTTAAATTACACTCTTTTCCTGCTAAGTTTATTTAAAGGCGAAGCAAAATTTGGTACAAACATTCGAAAGAAATTGGTGAATGCCACGAATCGTCTTACTGCATCTTTATCACAAGGTTTCGGATATTTCTTTATTGCAGTTATCTTGGAATCTTCGGGAAGTAGACCTTTTGGTGAGCGTTTGTGTCCTAGGAAAATGACTTCTGAACGCATGAAGTTGTATTTTTCGGGATTTAGACGCAAATTAAATTTGTTGCATGTTTGAAAGACTTGTTCTAAAGTTTTAAGATGGTGAGCTTCGCTACACCCAATGACTATTAGATCATCGACATATAAAAATGATTGGTTGGGAGAAATTCCTGAAAAGGCAATTGACATCATTCTTGAGAATGAATTTTGAGCTACGTTTAAACAGAATGGTAAAGCTGAATACAAATCCAATGTAGAAAAATATTAGGCTCTGCCTAGAATATCACTTATTCGTGCCAGTGGAAATTTGTCTGCTATTAATTTTTTGTTTACGCTCTAAAGTCGACACACATGCGGTAGAATTTCTTTCGAGTTGTGTTTTTCTTTGGTACCAGTATCAATGGACTATTATATTTAGAATAACTGTGTTCTGTGAGATCATTTTGTAATAAATTATCAACTTGTCTATAGATTTCCTCTCTCTGACAATATGGTAAAGGGTAATTTTTTATATAAACGGGATTTTTATCTATCAATCGTAATTTCTGTTCATAAAAGTTAAGCGTCATACGGTCGGTCATTAGTGCAAACACGTTGTTATATTTTACACATAAATCGAGAAGTTTTGGTTTGACATAATTTGGCATTTCTTTTTATACTCAGTTGAGCAGAGCTCACAGAGTATATTAACTTTGATTGGATAACGGTTCTTTGTACAGGTATAAAGGAATCGAGATAGATATAGACTTCCATATATCAAAATAATCAGGATCGAAAAAAAATTTGATTGAGCCATGTCCGTCCGTCCATCCGTCCGTCTGTCCGTTAACACGATAACTTGAGTAAATTTTGAGGTATCATGATGAAATTTGGCATGTAGGCTCCTGGGCACTCATCTCAGATCGCTATTTAAAATGAACGATATCGGACTATAACCACGCCCACTTTTTCGATATCGAAAATTTCGAAAAACTGAAAAAATGCGATAATTCATTGCCAAAGACGGATAAAGTGTTGAAACTTGGTAGGTGGGTTGACCTTATGACACAGAATTGAAAATTAGTAAAACTTTGGACAATGGGCGTGGCACCGCCCACTTTTAAAAGAAGGTAATTTAAAAGTTTTGCGAGCTGTAATTTAGTCATTAAAGATATCATGATGAAAAATGGAAGGAGCGTTGCTAGTATTACTATATATGCGCTGAAGAAAAATTAGAAAAATCGGATGAAGAACACGCCCACTTTTAAAAAATTTTTTTAAAAGTCAAATTTTAACAAAAAAAATTAATATCTTTACTGTATATAAGTAAATTATGTCAACATTCAACTCCAGTAATGATATGGTGCAACAAAATACAAAAATAAAAGAAAATTTCAAAATGGGCGTGGCTCCGTCCTTCTTCATATAGTTTGTCGAGAATACTTTTAATGCCATAAGTCGAACAAAAATTTACCAATCCTTCTGAAATTTTGTAGCGGCATAGATTCTAGGGCGATTTCTGTGAAGACGGGCGAAATCGGTTGAAGCCACGCTCAGTTTTTATACACAGTCGATCGTCTGTCCTTCCGCTCGGCCGTTAACACGATAATTTGAGCAAAAACCGATATATGTTTACTAAACTTAGTCCATGTACTTATCTGAACTCACTTTATCTTGGTACAAAAAATGGCCGAAATCCGACTATAACCGCTCCCACTTTTTCGAAATCGAAAATTACGAAAAATGAAAAAACTTCCATAATACTATACCAAATACGAAAAAAGGGATGAAACATAGTAATTTGATTGGTTTATTGGCGCAAAGTATAACTTTGGAAAAAACTTTGTAAAATGGGTGTGACACCTACCATATTAAGTAGAAGAAAATGAAAAAGTTCTGCAGGGCGAAATCAAAAGCCCTTGGAATCTTGGCAGGAATATTGTTCGTGGTATTACATATATAAATAAATTAGCGGTACCCGACAGATGATGTTCTGGGTCACCCTGGTCCACATTTTGGTCGATATCTCGAAAACGCCTTCACATATACAACTAAGGGCCACTCCCTTTTAAAACCCTCATCCCATTCCATTTTTAATTCTATACTTGTATATATTTTTACGCTATCTTTGTTTTTATGTTACTTTCCTTTGTATTTTGTTAGTCGACCACTCTTGTTAGTTGACTTTAAATAATTAAATAAATAAAATAAAAAAAAATAAATAAATAAATACCTTTAATTTGATACCCGTATCGTACAAACAAATTATAGAGTCACCCCTGGTCCACCTATATGGCGATATCTGGAAAAAGCGTCCACATATATAACTAAGGCCCACTCCCTTTTAAAATACTCATTAACACCATCCATTTCATACCCATATCGTACAAACACATTCTAGAGTCACCCCTGGTCCACCTTTATGGCGATATCTCGAAAAGGCGCCCTATAGAACTAAGACCCCTCCCTTTTAAAATACTCATTAACACCTTCATTTGATACCCATATCGTACAAATACATTCTAGAGTCACCCCTGGCCCATCTTTATGGCGATACCTCGAAAAGGCGTCCAGCTTTAGACCTAAGACCCACTCCCTTTTAAAATGCTCACTAACACCTTTCATTTGATACCCATATCGTACAAACACATTTTAGAGTCACCCCTGGTCCACCTTTATGGCGATATCTCGAAAAGGCGTCCACCTATAGAACTAACACCTTTCATTTGATACCCATATCGTACAAACACATTCTAGAGACACCCCTGGTCCACCTTTATGGCGGTATCCCGAAATGACGTCCACCTATAGAATTATGACCCACCCCCTTTTAAATACTCTTTAATACCTTCCATTTCATACCCATGTCATACAAACACATTCCAGGGTTACCCTAGGTTAATTTTCCTACATGGTGATTTTCCCTTATTTTGTCTCCAAAGCTCTCAGCTGAGTATGTAATGTTCGGTTACACCCGAACTTAGCCTTCTTTACTTGTTCTAAAATTGACTTTAATTCCTCTGACTGTTTCGAATCTCTTGAAACATCGTTGATTTTATACACATTATAGTTGGTGATTTCATCCGTAACTATGTTACAATTTTTAATATATTTTACCTCATCTGTGACGTTTGAAACTTTTATTATTGGATTGTTAGTGTCAACAACATACTTTGCGGTGAACACACCATTACAAATTTCCTGTGCGTCTATAAAAACTAGATATTTAGATTTTTTCAGCTTAAATAAGTGATAAACTTCACATCTAGGAGGAATTACCAAGCTGTTATCAGTTGTACTATGTAAAATTGAAATTTTATGAATATTTTTGCTAGTGCCAATTGTTATGCTCTCGTTTGCATAGTCTATTATGCAATTGTATTTTTTCAAAAAGTCTTTGCCTAAAATACCATCTGACGGTATGTTGAATTTGTTACGCACTATACTTAATGTTTGTGGAATTGAAAAATTTTAATAAAAAAGTTCTGTGTAAATAGTATCTACCTAAAATTGAAATTGTATCTGTCGTAATACCCGTTATATTTATGATATATATTGTTGTTATTTATGGGAATATTTTGTTTTAAACTTGAAAGTTTTATAAGTGAAATATCAGCCTGTGTATATCTACTAAGAAAGTGCATGTTTTAAAAGAGTCATTGCAATTCAGTTCGATAAAATCTGAGTAGTTCAGAATTAGACAAAAAATTTATTTATTTGAAAAGCGTTATTTAATTCAGATTCTGGTCCCCCAGTTTTCGCTCCTGAGGGCCGTTGGCGTTTAAAGTGCTTACACTAGCGTTACTTGTTGTATTTGAACGTCGATTGTTGTTGTTATTGTTGTTACTATTGTTTCGGTTTGCGGGTCTGCTATTGTTATTTCGAAAATTGCCATTACCTCGCGAACCATAATTATTGTTGTTATTGTGCATATAATTGTATAATTGTACCTCGAAAAGTTATATTATACTGATTTCCCTTGAAATTACCTCGAAAACTACTATTCTGCCTGATGTAACGCTATCTAAACGCAAATACTTGCTTTCACTAGCTTGATTATTCTGTTCCACGATCATTTTCGCAACTACATCCTTATACTAGGTTCAAACACGCACCAAATTGGCAATTTATACCATTTGGGCAATTTATTACGCAATTTATCATATAATAAATTGTAATAATAAATTGCCAATTTAAAAAAAATTGCGTAATAAATTGTTTCAATCTGCAAATACAACCTTGTAAAGTGTGTTTATTGAGGAGATTTCAACGTCAGTTGCGCATGGCTGAACTATATGGTTGGCTCATCTCATCAGCTGATTTTATGTCTTTCATTTCACTGGAGTAGGGATTGTCAAAAGAAGATGGCAAACTCAAAATGAAACCAAAACATTGAACACATTTTCTTACAACACACAAAAATTTCAAAGTTTTATGTTTTCATTCCATTTCATTCGCCTAATACCAACACGCACATTTTGACAGTCTGAACAAAGGTATGTTCTTGCTGTAGAGATTAGCCAACCAGCTATCAAATTACTATTGTGTAAGCTAAATCGAGTTGTATGAACAGCACTCAATTCAAATCGAGATTTCCTCAATTTATTTTTCTGTTTGAATATAGTATTAGAGTCAGTAAATGTTGAAATATTTGAAAAACACTGTAATCGTAGAATAACTCGAAGAAGCTGTTGAAATGTTTGAATGGCACTGTATTAATGAAATTATAACTCCTTTCATTTGAACAGAAAATTTTTAAATATTGAAAAGCACTGTATTAGTTGAATGGTCTTTAGAAAGGGATTTGGAAAATATATCTAGCGCACCGTATTCGTCGAATTGTTTTCAAAATTGATTTGGAAAATATATTTAGAGCACTGTATCCGTTGAGAAAAATAAATATTTATAACATCTAAGATGTTTAATTTCCTGTTCCTTCGGAAATTAAAGAGAAGAAAAATAAATTTTCACCAATAAAAATAATTTTTTTTCCATTACTATGATGTGACTCTAACCCAACTATATAGATATTTAAAGTCATTGAGATATTTTTTTTTTTAATTGATTAGAAAGTTTGAATAATTATCGCAAAGTATTGCAAGGTGGTATATTAAGTTTCAACCACGATTTGATAAATTTTTGATATTAGCAAAGGCTATAATATGGATGTATAATGGATCCTGAACGTTTTACGTATTTGTAAATTACGTTTCAAAAAGTTTAAAGGAATTTATAAATTTGAAAAAAAGTTTTTTCGATTGTATTGATTATGAATCAATATTCGATATTAAAAAAAAATCAAGTTCCGTATTAATAAACAAAAAAGAAAGAAGACAGTAATATATTATGTAATAATATGCGTGTGGTGGCTGTATATTTGAAATTATTAAATTTAATGTACATTCGAATTTCGTCGATATTTTAAGTTTTTATATTTCATTATAGTTATTTTGTGTATGTAAGTTTTCCTACTTGAAAAATGCAAACGTTTTTTTTGTAAATTATTTAATTAAACAGATTTTTTTTTTATTAAAGGATGAAAAAGTGTATTGCTACGTTCGTATTTTGAAAAATTCAATTTCGTAAATTATTTAGTTAAATATATTTTTGTATTTAAAGTATGAAAAAGTGTGTTGCTACATGCGTAGTATACAAATGTTTATAGAAAGGTATGTTCAGAAGCAAAAGTGTCAATTTGTGCTGCTACATGCATAGTATACATGTGTATTACGAAAAATTATTGCTACGTTTATAGTATACATGTGTATTGAGAAAAAGCAAAATGTCTACTTATGTACATAAATCAAATGTTACATATATATGTATTCTACTCTACCGTACCGCTCTCTGTGTGCTGATTCGCTAGTATATTGCTGATGTTAGTTGTTGCTGATTTTGTCTTTCATTCCTGCCATCCGCGGTGCTCCTGTTGCCGACTGATTTTTCTCCTACTTTGCCTCTCTCTTTTCTCTATGTATTTTTTCAAGTTGATTTGATGGCGTGGTTATATTTTACCGCTATTAGCGGTGCTTGGCAAAGGCGTCACTGGTGGTGTGCTTTATGGCCCCGTTATGGCGTGGTACAGGATCTTAAAAAAATGTTTCTTCATATATACGTATTTATGCATGTACCACCGCATCACCACAACTTGTGTTCATAGCTTCTGTTTTCTGTAAAAGTTCACTTTCACTTGCAATTTTGCTTTTTATTTACCATTTACAAGTTTTTTTTGGTGAATTTTTATAAATTTTTTTTTTAAGCTATTGCATAGATTTTATCGCGGGCTTGGCGGCTAAATAAAAAAATAAAAAAAAACCGTAACGGATATTTGTCAAAAAAGTTTCGAAAAGGTTCTTAAAGGTTCGGTGTTAGCAACAGGCCAAATACATAAAATTGGGTCTCTATCATAAGCAGCGGTGGACACCACTACATTTACACGGTTACCAAATTGAGAATGTGTTAGTAAACACGAACGCTAGCGAGCACGGAAGCAAAATCAATTATTTATTTAGTTTGATTTCAATGCTTGAACGGTGAACACGTGTCACACGCACTCTTTGGTACTCTGTTTTAAGCGCGCGTGCGACACTTCCTCACCGTACGACCATCGAAATCAAACTAAAAGAGCTGTCGTTGATTTTCACGAAGTAGCCATTGTGCTATCGCTTATCGTATACATATATGCTCGCTTACAAGCCAACCTAATAAAACCGGACTGCGTTTTTTTAGCGCACGCAAACAACCGGCGTTTTTTGCCCTAACCCAAATAAGCATGCGTTGCGACAATGTAAAGCATGTGTGCAAACGTCAAATCTAAATGTCACGCAGAACAAAAATTGGAAATCGAGTTAGGTTTTCACGCAGCAAATTCAATTTGAGTTGCTCTCATACAAGTTGTATGTGCATGAGACATTTTTGACAGGAAATGACTTGCGTGCGTTTATATTAGGTTGGCTTGTTAGTAGGTGCTAAGCTCACGCCCACCCCGGATCATAAAGTTAAAGTTAAAGCGAAGTTAGAGTTGAAGTTAAAGTTAAAGTTAAAGTTAATGTTAAAGATAAAGTTAAAGTTAAAGAGTAAGTTTAAGTTAAAGTTAAAGTTAAAGTTAAGTTAAAGTTAAAGTTAAAGTTAAAGTTAAAGTTAAGCTAAAGGTTAAAGTTAAAGTTAAATTTAAAGTTAAAGTTAAAGTCAAAGTTAAAGTTAAAATTAAGGTTAAAGTTAAAAATAAAGTTAAAGTTAAAGTTAAAGTGAATGTTAAAGTTAAAGTGAAAGTTAAAGTTAAAAATAAAGTTAAAGTTAAAGTTAAATATTAACTTCTCATTTATTCAATAAAAGTAAACAATATGTTTTCTTATCGGTCACCACGCTTAAAAAGGTTAACTTGAATTAATATCAAAGACAAAACCTGAATTAATATCAAAGAAAACAAAATGTGTGTGTGTGCCACACGTCCTTTTTTTTTCACAGCCGACCCTTAAGAGCGTGGACTCACTTAAAAATCGACATGTGTTTACAAATTATTATGAAGTAACCGTAACTTGATGCCAACATGACTTTATATTTATGTATTTTTTTTGTTTGTTAACATTTTTATTGATGAGTAAATTGGAATGCTATTGTTGAAACTGTTTTTTGTTAAATTATATGGGTTAATAGCAGATTTTTTTTTATATCGGTATTTTCCTATTACTATTTTCTAGTATACTGGTGGTTTAAGTAAAGATATTTTCTATTACTATATTCAACTCTATTTAGAGTAAAAGATATTTTCCTATTACTATTTTCTATTCTGTAGGGGGTTTTAAGTAAAAATATTTTTTTTATTACTATATTCTATTCTATTTAGAATAAAATATGTTTTCCTATTAGTCTTTCCTATTCTACCTGTGGCTAAAGTAGAAATATTTTTGCTAAAATTATGACCTCTCTAAAAGAGAGGTTTCCTAACTGAAGCAGCCCATACTTATATCTATTTCTTTTTTTTTTGATATTTCTTACTTTAATTATATCTATTAAATAACAGCTTTTCATTGTTATTTCATTTCATTAGGGTTATATTAAACTAAGTACAAAACAAGTAAGGAAGGCTAAGTTCGGGTGTAACCGAACACTATTGTTGAAACTGTTTTTTGTTAAATTATATGGGTTAATAGCAGATTTTTTTTTATATCGGTATTTTCCTATTACTATTTTCTAGTATACTGGTGGTTTAAGTAAAGATATTTTCTATTACTATATTCAACTCTATTTAGAGTAAAAGATATTTTCCTATTACTATTTTCTATTCTGTAGGGGGTTTTAAGTAAAAATATTTTTTTTATTACTATATTCTATTCTATTTAGAATAAAATATGTTTTCCTATTAGTCTTTCCTATTCTACCTGTGGCTAAAGTAGAAATATTTTTGCTAAAATTATGACCTCTCTAAAAGCGAGGTTTCCTAACTGAAGCAGCCCATACTTATATCTATTTCTTTTTTTTTTGATATTTCTTACTTTAATTATATCTATTAAATAACAGCTTTTCATTGTTATTTCATTTCATTAGGGTTATATTAAACTAAGTACAAAACAAGTAAGGAAGGCTAAGTTCGGGTGTAACCGAACATTACATACTCAGTTGAGAGCTATGGAGACAAAATAAGGGAAAATCACCATTTAGGAAAATGAACATAGGGTAACCCTGGAATGTGTTGTTTGTACGATATGGGTATCAGATGAAACGTGTTAATGAGTATTTTAAAAGGGAGTGGGCCTTAGTTCTATAGGCGGACGGCTTTTCGAGATATCGCCATAAAGGTGGACCAGGGGTGACACTAGAATATGTTTGTACGATAAGGGTATCAAATGAAAGGTGTTAATGAGTATTTTAAAAGGGAGTGGGCCTTAGTTCTATAGGTGGAAGCCTTTTCGAGATATCGTCATAAAGGTGGACCAGGGGTGACTCTAGAATTTGTTTGTATGATATGGGTATCAAATGAAAGGTGTTAATGAGTATTTTAAAAGGGAGTGGGCCTTAGTTCTATAGGCGGACGGCTTTTCGAGATAGCGCCATAAAGGTGGACCAGGGGTGACTCTAGAATTTGTTTGTACGATATGGGTATCAAATGAAAGGTGTTAATGAGTATTTTAAAACGGAGTGGGCCTTAGTTCTATAGGTGGACGCCTTTTCGAGATATCGCCATAAAGGTAGACCAGGGGTGACTCTAGAATTTGTTTGTACGATATGGGTATCAAATGAAAGTTGTTAATGAGTATTTTAAAAGGGAGGCCATAGTTCTATAGGCGGACGGCTTTTCGAGATATCGCCATAAAAGTGGACCAGGGGTGACTCTAGAATTTGTTTGTACGATATGGGTATCAAATGAAAGGTGTTAATGAGTATTTTAAAAGGGAGTGGGCCTTAGTTTTATAGGTGGACGGCTTTTCGAGATATCGCCTTAAACGTGGATCAGGGATGACTCTAGAATGCGTTTATACAATATGGGTATCAAATGAAAGGTGTTAATGAGTACTTTAAAAGGGAGTGGGCCTTAGTTCTATGGGTGGACGCCTTTTCGAAATATCGACACAAAGGTGGACCAGGGGTGACTCTAGAATTTGTTTGTACGATATGGTATCAAATGAGAGGTGTTAATGAGTATTTTAAAAGGGAGTGGGCCTTAGTTCTATAGGTGGACGCCTTTTCGAGATATCGCCATAAAGGTAGACCAAGGGTGACCTTAGAATTTGTTTGTACGATATGGGTATCAAATGAAAGGTGTTAATGAGTATTTTAAAAGGGAGTGGGCCTTAGTTTTATAGGTGGACGCCTTTTCGAGATATCGCCATAAAAGTGGACCAGGGATGACTCTAGAATTTGTTTGAACCATATGGGTATCAAATGAAAAGTGTTAATGAGTATTTTAAAAGGGAGTGGGCCTTAGATTTATAGGTGGACGCCTTTTCGAGATATCGCCATAAAGGTGGACCAGGGGTGACTCTAGAATTTGTTTGTACGATATGGGTATCAAATGAAAAGTGTTAATGAGTATTTTAAAAGGGAGGGAGCCTTAGTTTTATAGGTGGACGCCTTTTCGAGATATCGCCATAAAAGTGGACCGGGATGACTCTAGAATGCGTTTGTACAATATGGGTATCAAATGAAAGGTGTTAATGAGTATTTTAAAAGGGAGTGGGCCTTAGTTTTATAGGTGGATGCCTTTTCGAGATATCGCCATAAAAGTGGACCAGGGATGACTCCAGAATTTGTTTGTATGATAAATTGATTTTTCTAGGTATGAGCGAGTGTTAAGCCGACAAACGTTGACAGTTTGTTCGACTGCCGTCTCGTGCGCTTTTTCCTGAGTCATTCCTTCTATAACTAATGATCGTTCAAATGCATCGGAATGTTCCTCTACACGCTTGGCGAATTCCGAGTGATTATTATTGAAATCTTTTAATGATGCAATTTTTCCTGCAATAACTTTCGGGGTGTCAGGTTTTATTCTACCTTTTAACGCATCTTTTATTTGTTGAATTGTTGTTACTTCATTTGGAATTGCCTCACGCGCTTTTCCTTCTAGCTTGGATTTTATAAACGAAATGAAAGTATTTGTAAAATTTTGTTCCATTATATCTTCTATCAAAATAATTTTATCTATAAAGGATGCAAGTGAAAGCGGATCGCCGCTGTAGTTTTCTCTAATTATAGAGGCCCACATCGTAATGAAAGTTTTCTTTTGTTCTGCAGTTGCCATTGTTGGTTGTTCCTCGCTAATTGTTTCTAAATTATTATTGTGAACTGAATTATTAAATCCAGCGAAATCCTCAAGAAAAGATACGGTAGTTTTTCTAATAATACTAGCTTCGTCTGCTGAAAGTGTCGGTGCGTCAGTGAATTCTTCCTCAGTATAAAAATCAGAGCTTGATTCGCTTTCTTGTATTAATTCAAAAAGATCTTTGGGTATTTTTATAATACAGTTAATTTTAGAAAAAACATTTACTAGTTGTTCCATGCACTTTGACAAACTTTCGATTATTGAACTAGGCTTATCTCAATTTTCAAAATATTGTTTTAGAATTTCGTTATAGTTTTTAATTAAAGTATCTTCATATTTATTGACTTTTTCGCTGAGATAGAGCGGTTACTTAAAACTCGTTTGGTAGTTTTAGTGAAATTAGAACGTAAATCTGTTACGTGGCTGACTGTTTGGGTGGCGAGGAGCGGCGGCAAGCAGGTATGCTTGCGGGCCCAGGCTAGGTCGTCGTCTTGGGCGGGGCATTTCACCACCGTCCTCACCCGCAGCCACATGAACAAAAACGGTTCATACCTGCATATGTATAGGACAGGAAGGAGAAAGAGCTGAAAAAGATGGAAACATACGCGAGGGGCAGAGTTAAAAGGGGTAAAGATGAAGGCCTGTCCTGCCAGGTGGAGTCTACCCTCCCTCTTCAGTGCAACTTGCACCGCACCGTGGGCACTGTGCTGACTCCTGTTCACCTTACAGTGCCCCCAAGCCTGACACTAGTCTGTCCCCTGTCAATCAGTCATCTTCCCTCAACACTCACCTTCACCTAACCTTTCCGCGCACAAGCGCAGCACCAACACCAAACTTAAAACTTTAGCCCTGCATTATGAAAAGATCTAAAATTGTTCATCCAAACACAATTCTTATAATTTATTTACAAAATTTTTGGTTTACAAATTACCGACAAAGTCCCTGCTACTGGTTCAGTAATTCAAAAAAAACCTTAAACTCCGAGTTTAATATAAAATACTTTGACAAGGATTTCCAAAAATTTACTAGAAGTAACAATAAAAAAATTGTTCAAACTTAATGCTAATTTTTATTACTAATGAATATTAAGAATTCATGAGAGTGCAAGAGGAAGTAGATACATTTCAAATTCAATTCAATAAAAAAATACCTACAACTAATAGAAAAAGTGTCTGAACTCAAATGAAAAAAAATAAAATTTGTGGGGCCGCCCTAATGTAATATTATAAATAGAAGCTAATTCCAAATCCTAGAAATACGAATTCAAACAAAATAAAATAAGAGGGCGAACAAAAAAAAAAATAAAGTACCCTAATCCCTGACCTACCGCAACCGCTCAAGTAAACATAAGATCAAATATGTACAACGCAAAAGTAGGTCATCCACGCAAAAGAATTTATATGTTTATGAAAACAAAAGGTATGTGTGTAAGTGCAAATGTACGTTTGTGACGTTTTTCCTGCATGTACATATGTTCGTTGCAATCTGTTTTTAGTTTTTTTTTTGATTTGCTAATTCCTGTTCTATTTTTGCAAGAGCAGGAATCTTTGCTAACACATGTACATACACTCAAATATGTGTATTAGCGAAAATATTGTGCTCAATTTTCACTCAAAACACTTACCAAGTTACTCTTCTCATCCAACGGCGCCGCTGCAGTTGAGTAGCTTTGCTGAAAACGCTGAAAAGAAATACTCCTTGCATGCATACAATTCTACAGGCCACACCCACGTTAGCCACCCGCAATCACTCAGCCAAGATCACTCGCTAGTGATCTGTAGTAATGAGTGCTTTGGTAGTATTAATTCTACCAACGTGATGGTGAAACGTGTTTAAAAAAAAAAGTATATTCGCACTAGCAAAACAAAGAATGCCTATGATGCTGAAGGCATCATTACAATTTCAGGGTGTGAGACTAATAACGCGGTATATTGGCCGGAATAAAAATAAAAAAAATGTTATTTTTTCTTTTTTTCAAAAAAATCAAAAAAGCAAAAAAAAAATTTTAAAAACTCAAAGTTTAACAATTCTGAGTTACGGCTACCATGCATAGCCAAAAGAAACAAACACGTAAGAAAAATATGTATCTGGTAAGGAAAGATCAAAAAAAGAGGGAAACGAAAAAAAAAATGGAATGTCAGACCAAAGAAACAAAAAAAGGAATGAAAGGAATAAACGAATGAGGAAATTTAAATGGGAGCGAGAGTGCCACCATTAGGAAGTATGGTGTTAAAGTTTGGGATTCACTTTAACACCATATATGTCTGACCCCTGAAACTAAATGACCCCTGTTGCCCGTTTCCTACTAAAAGTATGCTCCTTCCGACAATATAAAAGAGATATAAATAAACGTAATAATAAAAAGATACAATATACAAAAATAATGTGGTGACCAAATCCAACGCCGGGACCGTTCCTCTCTCCGCCTGTGCTTGTTGTAGTTTGTAGGGCCAAAATATGTAAATATTGCTGCCACCCTTATTGTGATGGTTGCTGCCGTTGCCCAAGGATTTTTGTTACCTGTGGTGTCGTTGCCGTTGTTGTTGTATTGCGCGCCAATACATAACGACTTAGTGTGGTGCTTGTGGGTATTGTTGTTGCGACCCAATGCAGCTGGTGGAAAATGCTCCTCCAAGATATTGCCAACTTCTTGTGTTTCACTGTGGTTGTAGTGGTGTGCGCCGCCAAATAAAATTATAGTGTAGTGCTTTTAGATGTTTAATAATAGTTTTTGGGCAATATGTCGCCGATATACGAACGTTGTTGTAATGGTTGTTGGGCGGTGCGCCGCCAATCTCACAAAAATAGTGTTGTTGTCGCCGAGCGGTCTGTCACTAAGATGAAAATATATACAAGTTGTGGTTGTTGCGGCCGTGTGTTGCCAACAAAAAAATGCTGTAGTGGATGTTGTTTGCCGGTACCAATGTAGTTGCTGCGTTCTAACCCTGCCAATCAGACATGTTGCTAAAATTGCTTTGCCGTCGGCTAAATAATAAAGTGTTGTGACGATTACTGTTGGCGTTGCGCCGCCAATATCAAAATTCGTGGTTGTTATTGTTGGAGCGGTATGTCGCTAATTCGGCCTTTACGCCGCAAACCGTAATTTTCAATGCTCTCCCCAGTGCGTTCTTTCCAAAAGGGAGTGTCCTGTTAATATAAGGAAAGAAAAACATCATTCTTGGGAAATTCCTAGTGTAAGAAGCCTTGTGATGCTAAAATTATTTTTTTTTGTCTGCATGATTAATATACACACCAACATACATATGTCTGTACGGAGGAGTGCCTATATGCATGCAAATTTGCTTTTGGCTTGCTTAGAAAATTGGCTATATGGAAGCCAGCTTCCCAGTGGGCATGCCAAGTTGGTGGGAGATAAAAAAAAATTCAAGGGCAGAGAAAACCATTTTGCTTTTTTTCACGTTTCGCGAACCGCTTTTCGGCGCGCACAACTTTAAGTCTCGCTTTTATTCGCGCACAACAAACCTTTTTTTTTTGTTTCGCCTTAAGCCGCGCAATTCAGACTTTTTTAAATATTTTTCGAGGCACAAACTTTTAAATATTCACTCACTCACACTGGGCACTGATAAAGTAATACTTTGCCCGTTGCCTAACGTTGCGCCCTTTTATAGCTACCGCCGTGGCAAGGAACGTTACCCAGAAACGGAAAATTCGTACCTGTACATGCCAAACTTTCTTTTCGGCTTTCCCGTATTTTTCATCCATACAATCAGGCACTCATACATTCACACGCTTACCGCTCTACAGAACGAACACCTACACAGATACACTCGGTTCGTGCCTTGACCGCTCACACTGATGCATTCACACGCTCATAGCCTTCCACAAATACACATCCACATACATAATACAGAACAAAACAAACACATAGGTGCATGGCATTCATCAATGTTGCTAAGTGATTAGCAGCATGGTGACATTTTATTTATTATAACAGCATGATGCCAAGCGCAACATCCCATTTCCGCTGCAACATTGTGCTCACTTTCGGTACAATGTTGTAAATGTTAATGTTATTATGTTAACATTATGTTAATGGCAACATTGCGGCTAAGGCACGGACCTGGACACAAAACACATAAACACATAGACGCATATACACACTGCCACTCATTTAAGCCAGTATGGAGACAGGCTGTCGTTACAAATCTTTGAACTCGGTATTGATATCTGGCATTTGACAACAATCAATGCCGAAAGAAAACTTTATTACATTTATTAAAAATGTAAAAGTGATATCAAAGTAGTTTTATAAAAAAAATCGAAAAAGTTTGAAGGTTAGCTGGTAGGCACTGTTTATACAAAAACGAAGTTGAATCTATTCATTTACTCAGTAATTGTTGTACGCAATTAAATTTACTTTTTTTTTTTAATTCAGCAAAGATTTCAAATATTCAAAGTGGATGAGTTATTCGTAAATTGGAAAAAATATTCACATGTTCAAAAGGGACTGTATTCGTTGCATACTTTGAAAGATTTGTAAATGCAAAAGAATGTTGAAATATTTAAACGGCACTGTATTCGTTTAACAATTCGAAGAAACTGTTGGAATATTTGAGAGACACTGTATAACAAATACTTAGAAAAGAATCGTAAATGGAAAAGAATGTTTGTTGGATCACCCTAATAGCATTTATAGCAAATATTATAAACACTTATTAAGTAGCTGCTAACTACTCTCAATTTATACTAAACGCACTCTTTGTAAACATGTTCATACACACACACCTAACATTAAGCATTAACTATTGCACTCATTCTCAATCTCACTTATGCTTGTGGTTGTACCTACATAATTTGTTTTCCAATAAATCATTGCAAATCATCATCTTAACGTGAACGGTTCGTCGTTGTATTTTAGTCGCTATATTTATATTCGCTGGCAAGTATATACTCACTGGTCAACAGTCGCACACCCCCACTACCTAAGTTTCATGTAACCCAGGAAAATCCTCCTTGGTTCAACAACGTTGAAATATTTGAAAAACACTGTAATCGTAGAATAACTCGAAGAAGCAGTTGAAATATTTGAATGGCACTGTATTAATGAAATTATAGCTCCTTTCATTTGAACAGAAAATTTTTAAATATTTAAAAGCACTGTATTAGTTGAATGGTCTTTAGAAAGGGATTTGGAAAATATATCTAGCGCACTGTATTCGTCGAATGGTTTTCAAAATTGATTTGGAAAATATATTTAGAGCACTGTATCCGTTGAGAAAAATAAGTATTTATAACATCTAAGATGTTTTATTTCCTGTTCCTTCGGAAATTAAAGAGAAGAAAAATAAATTTTCACCAATAAAAATAATTTTTTTTTCCATTACTATGATGTGACTCTAACCCGACTATATAGATATTTAAAGTCATTGAAATATTTTTTTTTTTAAATTGATTAGAAAGTTTGAATAATTATCGCAAAGTATTGCAAGGTGGTATATTAAGTTTCAACCACGATTTGATAAATTTTTGATATTAGCAAAGGCTATAATATGGATGTATAATGGATCCTGAACGTTTTATGTATTTGTAAATTACGTTTCAAAAAGTTTAAAGGAATTTATAAATTTGAAAAAAAAGTTTTTTCGATTGTATTGATTATGAATCAATATTCGATATTAAAAAAAAAAAAAAATCAAGTTCCGTATTAATAAACAAAAAAGAAAGAAGACAGTAATATATTATGTAATAATATGCGTGTGGTGGCTGTATATTTGAAATTATTAAATTTAATGTACATTCGAATTTCGTCGATATTTTAAGTTTTTATATTTCATTATAGTTATTTTGTTTCCTACTTGAAAAATGCAAACGTTTTTTTTGTAAATTATTTAATTAAACAGATTTTTTTTTATTAAAGGATGAAAAAGTGTATTGCTACGTTCGTATTTTGAAAAATTCAATTTCGTAAATTATTTAGTTAAATATATTTTTGTATTTAAAGTATGAAAAAGTGTGTTGCTACATGCGTAGTATACAAATGTTTATAGAAAGGTATGTTCAGAAGCAAAAGTGTCAATTTGTGCTGCTACATGCATAGTATACATGTGTATTACGAAAAATTATTGCTACGTTTATAGTATACATGTGTATTGAGAAAAAGCAAAATGTCTACTTATGTACATAAATCAAATGTTACATATATATGTATTCTACTCTACCGTACCGCTCTCTGTGTGCTGATTCGCTAGTACATTGCTGATGTTAGTTGTTGCTGATTTTGTCTTTCATTCCTGCCATCCGCGGTGCTCCTGTTGCCGACTGATTTTTTCTCCTACTTTGCCTCTCTCTTTTCTCTATGTATTTTTTCAAGTTGATTTGATGGCGTGGTTATATTTTACCGCTATTAGCGGTGCTTGGCAAAGGCGTCACTGGTGGTGTGCTTTATGGCCCCGTTATGGCGTGGTACAGGATCTTAAAAAAATGTTTCTTCATATATACGTATTTATGCATGTACCACCGCATCACCACAACTTGTGTTCATAGCTTCTGTTTTCTGTAAAAGTTCACTTTCACTTGCAATTTTGCTTTTTATTTACCATTTACAAGTTTTTTTTGGTGAATTTTTATAAATTTTTTTTTTAAGCTATTGCATAGATTTTATCGCGGGCTTGGCGACTAAATCAAAAAAACCGTATCGGATATTTGTCAAAAAAGGTTCGAAAAGGTTCGGTGTTAGCAACAGGCCAAATACATAAAATTGGATCTCTATCATAAACAGTGGTGGGCACCACTACATTTACACGGTTACCAAATTGAGAATGTGTTAGTAAACACGAACGCGTAGCGAGCACGAAAGCAAAATCAATTATTTATTTAGTTTGATTTCAATGCTTGAACGGTGAACACGTGTCACACGCACTCTTTGGTACTCTGTTTTAAGCGCGGGTGCGACACTTCCTCACCGTACGACCATCGAAATCAAACTAAAAGAGCTGTCGTTGATTTTCACGAAGTAGCCATTGTGCTATCGCTTATCGTATACACATATGGTCGCTTACAAGCCAACCTAATAAAACCGGACTGCTTTTTTTAGCGCACACAAACAACCGGCGTTTTTTGCCCTAACCCAAATAAGCATGCGTTGCGACAATGTAAAGCAGGGCCATTCATTTCATAGCACAATTGTGCCCTCTCAATTCACACGCATATGATTCGCTCTGTCGATGTTAATTGAGTTAGTCGTCGCTTGGCACTTGGCGTAGCAATATCGGTGGTGGGGATACGCTGATCGGTATCAAAATATGTATGAAAAATTATGCGCGATACATATGCTTGTTGTTAGCTCGTTGCTTGCTAGTACGCGACTAAATGAAAAATCAATTCACCCGCACGATCATCGCTACGATTGCGCTCTCACTAATACATGTGCACTTTCAGTTTTGAATAACCCTGATGTAAAGCATGTGTGCAAACGTCAAATCTAAATGTCACACAGAACAAAAATTGGAAATCGAGTTAGGTTTTCACACAGCAAATTCAATTTGAGTTGCTCTCATACAAGTTGTATGTGCATGAGACATTTTTGACAGAAAATGACTTGCGTGCGTTTATATTAGGTTGGCTTGTTAGCAGGCGCTAAGCTCACGCCCATCCCGGATCATAAAGTTAAAGTTAAAGCGAAGTTAAAGTTAAAAATAAAGTTAAAGTTAAAGTGAAAGTTAAAGTTAAGGTTACAGTTAAAATTAAAGTTAAAGTTAAAGTTAAAGCTAAAGTTAAAGTTAAAATTAAAGTTAAAGTTAAAGTTAAAGTTAAAATTAAAGTTAAAGTTAAAATTAAAGTTAAAGTTAAAGATAAAGTTAAAGTTAAAGTTAAAATTAAAATTAAAGTTAAAATTAAAGTTAAAGTTAAAATTAAAGTTAAAGTTAAAGTTAAAGTTAAAATTAAAGTTAAAATTAAAGTTAAAGTTAATGTTAAAGTTAAAGTTAAAGTTAAAGTAAAAGTTAAAGTTAAAGTTAAAGTTAATGTTAAAGTTAAAGTTAAAGTTAAAGTTAAAGTTAAAGTTAAAATTAAAGTTAAAGTTAAAATTAAAGTTAAAGTTAAAATTAAAGTTAAAGTTAAAATTAAAGTTAAAGTTAAAGTTAAAATTAAAGTTAAAGTTAAAGTTAAAAATAAAGTTAAAGTTAAAATTAAAGTTAAAGTTAAAATTAAAGTTAAAGTTAAAGTTAAAGTTAAAGTGAAAGTTAAAGTTAAAATTAAAGTTAAAGTTAAAGTTAAAATTAAAGTTAAAGTTAAAGTTAAAATTAAAGTTAAAGTTAAAGTAAAACTTAAAGTTAAAGTTAATGTTAAAGTTAAAGTTAAAATTAAAGTTAAAGTTAAAGTTAAAAATAAAGTTAAAGTTAAAATTAAAGTTAAAGTTAAAGTTAAAGTTAAAGTGAAAGTTAAAGTTAAAATTAAAGTTAAAGTTAAAATTAAAGTTAAAGTTAAAAATAAAGTTAAAGTTAAAATTAAAGTTAAAGTTAAAATTAAAGTTAAAGTTAAAGTTAAAGTTAAAGTGAAAGTTAAAGTTAAAATTAAAGTTAAAGTTAAAGTTAAAATTAAAGTTAAAGTTAAAAATAAAGTTAAAGTTAAAATTAAAGTTAAAGTTAAAATTAAAGTTAAAGTTAAAATTAAAGTTAAAGTTAAAATTAAAATTAAAGTTAAAGTTAAAATTAAAGTTAAAGTTAAAGTTAAAGTTAAAGTTAAAATTAAAGTTAAAGTTAAAATTAAAGTTAAAGTTAAAGTTAAAATTAAAGTTAAAGTTAAAAATAAAGTTAAAGTTAAAATTAAAGTTAAAGTTAAAATTAAAGTTAAAGTTAAAGTTAAAGTTAAAGTTAAAGTTAAAGTTAAAGTTAAAGTTAAAGTTAAAGTTAAAGTTAAAATTAAAGTTAAAGTTAAAGTTAAAATTAAAGTTAAAGTTAAAAATAAAGTTAAAGTTAAAGTTAAAGTTAAAGTTAAAGTTAAAGTAAAAGTTAAAGTTAATGTTAAAGTTAAATTGAAAGTTAAAGTAAAAGTTAAAGTTAAAATTAAAGTTAATGTTAAAGTTAAAGTTAATGTTAAAGTTAAAGTTAAAGATAAAGTTAAAGTTAAAGTTAAAATTAAAGTTAAAGTTAAAGTTAAAGTTAAAATTAAAGTTGAAGTTAAAATTAAAGTTAAAGTTAAAGTTAAAGTTAAAGTTAAAGTTAAAATTAAAGTTAAAGTTAAAATTAAAGTTAAAGTTAAAGCTAAAATTAAAGTTAAAGTTAAAGTTAAAGTTAAAGTTAAAATTAAAGTTAAAGTTAAAGTTAAAGTTAAAGTTAAAGTTAAAGTTAAAGTTAAAGTTAAAATTAAAGTTAAAGTTAAAGTTAAAGTTAAAATTAAAGTTAAAGTTAAAGTTAAAGTTAAAGTTAAAATTAAAGTTAAAGTTAAAGTTAAAATTAAAGTTAAAGTTAAAGTTAAAGTTAAAATTAAAATTAAAGTTAAAGTTAAAGTTAAAGTTAAAGTTAAAGTTAAAATTAAAGTTAAAGTTAAAGTTAAAGTTAAAGTTAAAGTTAAAGTTAAAGTTAAAATTAAAGTTAAAGTTAAAATTAAAGTTAAAGTTAAAATTAAAGTTAAAATTAAAGTTAAAGTTAAAGTTAAAATTAAAGTTAAAGTTAAAATTAAAGTTAAAGTTAAAGTTAAAGTTAAAGTTAAAGTTAAAGTTAAAGTTAAAATTAAAGTTAAAGTTAAAATTAAAGTTAAAGTTAAGTTAAAATTAAAGTTAAAGTTAAAGTTAAAAATAAAGTTAAAGTTAAAATTAAAGTTAAAGTTAAAATTAAAGTTAAAGTTAAAGTTAAAGTTAAAGTTAAAGTTAAAGTTAAAGTTAAAGTTAAAGTTAAAGTTAAAATTAAAGTTAAAGTTAAAGTTAAAATTAAAGTTAAAGTTAAAGTTAAAAATAAAGTTAAAGTTAAAGTTAAAGTAAAAGTTAAAGTTAAAGTTAATGTTAAAGTTAAATTTAAAGTTAAAGTAAAAGTTAAAGTTAAAATTAAAGTTAATGTTAAAGTTAAAGTTAATGTTAAAGTTAAAGTTAAAGATAAAGTTAAAGTTAAAATTAAAGTTAAAGTTAAAGTTAAAATTAAAGTTAAAGATAAAATTAAAGTTAAAGTTAAAGTTAAAGTTAAAATTAAAGTTAAAGTTAAAATTAAAGTTAAAGTTAAAGTTAAAATTAAAGTTAAAGTTAAAGTTAAAATTAAAGTTAAAGTTAAAGTTAAAGTTAAAGTTAAAGTTAAAATTAAAGTTAAAGTTAGAGTTAAAAATAAAGTTAAAGTTAAAGTTAAAGTTAATGTTAAAGTTAAAGTTAAAGTTAAAGTTAGAGTTAAAGTTAAAGCTAAATTTAAAATTAAAGTTAAAGTTAAAATTAAAGTTAAAGTTAAAGTTAAAGTTAAAGTTAAAATTAAAGTTAAAGTTAAAGTTAAAGTTAAAAATAAAGTTAAAGATAAAATTAAAGTTAAAATTAAAGTTAAAGTTAAAGTTAAAGTTAATGTTAAAGTTAAAGTTAAAGTTAAAGTTAAAATTAAAGTTAAAGTTAAAATTAAAGTTAAAGTTAAAGTTAAAATTAAAGTTAAAGTTAAAATTAAAGTTAAAGTTAAAGTTAAAGATAAATTAAAGTTAAAGTTAAAGTTAAAAATAAAGTTAAAGTTAAAATTAAAGTTAAACTTAAAATTAAAGTTAAAGTTAAAGTTAAAGTTAAAATTAAAGTTAAAGTTAAAGTTAATGTTAAAGTTAAAGTTAAAGTTAAAGTTAAAGTTAAAGTAAAAGTTAAAGTTAAAGTTAATGTTAAAGTTAAAGTTAATGTTAAAGTTAAAGTTGAAGATAAAGTTAAAGTTAAAGTTAAAGTTAAAATTAAAGTTAAAGTTCAAGTTAAAATTAAAGTTAAAGTTAAAATTAAAGTTAAAGTTAAAGTTAAAGTTAAAGTTAAAATTAAAGTTAAAATTAAAGTTAAAGTTAAAGTTAAAATTAAAGTTAAAGTTAAAGTTAAAGTTAAAATTAAAGTTAAAGTTAAAGTTAAAGTTAAAGTTAAAGTTAAAGTTAAAGTTAAAGTTAAAGTTAAAATTAAAGTTAAAGTTAAAGTTAAAAATAAAGTTAAAGTTAAAGTTAAAGTTAAAGTTAAAGTTAATGTTAAAGTTAAAGTTAAAGTTAAAGTTAGAGTTAAAGTTAAAGTTAAAGTTAAAGTTAAAGTTAAAGTTAAAGTTAAAGTTAAAGTTAAAGTTAAAGCTAAAGCTAAATTTAAAGTTAAAGTTAAAGTTAAAGTTAAAGTTAAAGTTAAAGTTAAAGTTAAAGCTAAAGTTAAAGTTAAAGTTAAATTTAAAGTTAAAGTTGAAAATAAAGTTAAAGTTAAAGTGAAAGTTAAGGTTAAAGTTAAAGTAAAAGTTAAAGTTAAAGCTAAAGTTAAAGTTTAAGTTTAAGTTAAAGTTGAAGTTAAAGTTAAAGTTAAAATTAAAGTTAAAGTTAAAGTTGAAGTTAAAGTTAAAGTTAAAGTTAAAGCTAAAGTTAAAGTTAAAGTGAATGTTAAAGTTAAAGTTAAAATTAAAGTTAAAGTTAAAGTTAAAAATAAAGTTAAAGTTAAAGTAAAAGTTAAAGTTAAAGTTAAAGTTAATGTTAAAGTTAAAGTTAAAAATAAAGTAAAAGTTAAAGTTAAAGTTAAAGTAAAAGTTAAAGTTAAAGTTAAAGTTAAAGTTAAAGTTAAAGTTAAAGTTAAAGTTAAAGTTAAAGTTAAAGTTAAAGTTAGAGTTAAAGTTAAAGTTAAAGTTAAAGTTAAAGTTAAAGTTAAAGTTAAAGTTAAAGCTAAAGCTAAATTTAAAGTTAAAGTTAAAGTTAAAGTTAAAATTAAAGTTAAAGTTAAAGTTAAAATTAAAGTTAAAGTTAAAGTTAAAGTTAAAAATAAAGTTAAAGTTAAAGTTAAAATAAAAGTTAAAGTTAAAGTTAAAGTTAAAGTTAAAGTTAAAGTTAATGTTAAAGTTAAAGTTAAAGTTAAAGTTAAAGTTAAAGTTAAAGTTAAAGTTAAAGTTAAAGTTAAAGTTAAAGTTAAAGTTAAAGTTAAAGTTAAAGTAAAAGTTAAAGTTAAAGTTAAAGTTAAAGTTAATGTTAAAGTTAAAGTTAATGTTAAAGTTAAAGTTAAAGTTAAAGTTAAAGTTAAAGTTAAAGTTAAAGTTAAAGTTAAAGTTAAAGTTAAAGTTAAAGTTAAAGTTAAAGTTAAAGTTAAAATTAAAGTTGAATTTAAAATTAAAGTTAACGTTAAAGTTAAAGTTAAAATTAAAGTTAAAGTTAAAGTTAAAAATAAAGTTAAAGTTAAAATTAAAGTTAAAGTTAAAATTAAAGTTAAAGTTAAAGTTAAAGTTAAAATTAAAGTTAAAGTTAAAAATAAAGTTAAAGTTAAAATTAAAGTTAAAGTTAAAGTTAAAGTTAAAATTAAAGTTAAAGTTAAAATTAAAGTTAAAGTTAAAGTTAAGGTTAAAGTTAAAGTTAAAGTTAAAGTTAAAGTTAAAGTTAAAGTTAAAGTTAAAATTAAAGTTAAAGTTAAAATTAAAGTTAAAGTTAAAGTTAAAATTAAAGTTAAAGTTAAAAATAAAGTTAAAGTTAAAATTAAAGTTAAAGTTAAAGTTAAAGTTAAAGTTAAAGTTAAAGTTAAAATTAAAGTTAAAGTTAAAGTTAAAATTAAAGTTAAAGGTAAAGTTAAAATTAAAGTTAAAGTTAAAAATAAAGTTAAAGTTAAAGTATAAGTTAAAGTTAAAGTTAAAGTTAAAGTTAAAGTTAAAGTTAAAGTTAATGTTAATGTTAAAGTTAAAGTTAAAGTTAAAGTTAAAGTTAAAGTTAAAGTAAAAGTTAAAGTTAAAGTTAAAGTTAAAGTTAATGTTAAAGTTAAAGTTAATGTTAAAGTTAAAGTTAAAGATAAAGTTAAAGTTAAAGTTAAAGAAAAGGTTAAAGTTAAAGTTAAAGTTAAGGTTAAAGTTAAAGTTAAAGTTAAAGTTAAAGTTAAAGTTAAAATTAAAGTTAAAGTTAAAGTTAAAGTGAAAGTTAAAGTTAAAGTTAAAGTTAAAGTTAAAGTTAAAGTTAAAGTTAAAGTTAAAGTTAATGTTAAAGTTAAAGTTAAAATTAAAGTTAAAGTTAAAGTTAAAGTTAAAGTTAAAGTTAAAGTGAAAGTTAAAGTTAAAGTTAAAGTTAAAGTTAAAGTTAAAGAAAAGGTTAAAGTTAAAGCGAAAGTTAAAGTTAAAAATAAAGTTAAAGCTAAAGTTAAAGTTAAAGTTAAAGTGAAAGTTAAAGTTAAAGTTAAGGTTAAAGTTAAAGTTAAAGTCAAAGTTAAAGTTAAAGCTAAGGTTAAAGTTAAAGTTAAAGTTAAAAATAAAGTTAAAGTTAAAGTTAAAAGTAAAGGTAAAGTTAAAGTTAAAGTTAAAGTGAAAGTTAAAGTTAAAGTTAAAGTTAAAGTTAAAGTTAAAGTTAAAATTAAAGTTAAAGTTAATGTTAAAGTTAAAGTTAAAGTTAAAGTTAAAGCTAAATTTAAAGTTAAAGTTAAAGTTAAAGTTGAAGTTAAAGTTAAAGTTAAAGTTAAAGTTAAAGTTAAAATTAAAGTTAAAGTTGAAGTTAAAGTTAAAGTTAAAGTTAAAGTTAAAGTTAAAGTGAATGTTAAAGTTAAAGCGAAAGTTAAAGTTAAAAATAAAGTTAAAGTTAAAGTTAAAGTTAAAATTAAAGTTAAAGTTAAGGTTAAAGTTAAAGTTAAAGCTAAGGTTAAATTTAAAGTTAAAGTTGAAGTTAAAGTTAAAGTTAAAGTTAAAGGCAAAGTTAAAGTTAAAGTTAAAGTTAAAGTTAAAGTTAAAGTTAAAGTTAAAGTTAAAGTTAAAGTTAAAGTTAAAGTTAAAGTTAAAGTTAAAGTTAAAGTTAAAGTGAATGTTAAAGTTAAAGCGAAAGTTAAAGTTAAAAATAAAGTTAAAGTGAAAGTTAAAGTTAAAGTTAAAATTAAAGTTAAAGTTAAGGTTAAGGTTAAAGTTAAAGTTAAAGTCAAAGTTAAAGTTAAAGCTAAGGTTAAATTTAAAGTTAAAGTTGAAGTTAAAGTTAAAGTTAAAGTTAAAGTGAAAGTTAAAGTTAAAGTTAAAGTTAAAGATAAAGTTAAAGTTAAAGTTAAAGTTAAAGTTAAAGGTAAAGATAAAGTTAAAGTTAAAGTTAAAGATAAAGTTAAAGTTAAAGTTAAAGTTAAAGTTATAGTTAAAGTGAATGTTAAAGTTAAAGCGAAAGTTAAAGTTAAAAATAAAGTTAAAGTTAAAGTGAAAGTTAAAGTTAAAGTTAAAGTTAATGTTAAAGTTAAAGTTAAAATCAAAGTTAAAGTCAAAGCTAAGGTTAAATTTAAAGTTAAAGTTGAAGTTAAAGTTAAAGTTAAAGTTAAAGTTAAAGTTAAAGTCAAAGTTAAAGTTAAAGTTAAAGTTAAAGTTAAAGTTAAAGTTAAAGTTAGAGTTAAAGTTAAAGTTAAAGCTAAAGTTAAAGTTAAAGTTAAAGTTAAAGTTAAGGTTAAAGTTAAAGTTAAAGTTAAAGTTAAACTTAAAGTTAAAGTTAAAGTTAAAGTTAAAGTGAAAGTTAAAGTTAAAGTTAAAGTTAAAGTTAAAGCTAAAGTTAAAGTTAAAGATAAAGTTAAAGTTAAAGCTAAGGTTAAATTTAAAGTTAAAGTTGAAGTTAAAGTTAAAGTTAAAGTCAAAGTTAAAGTTAAAGTTAAAGTTAAAGTTAAAGTTAAAGTTAAAGTTAAAGTTAAAGTTAAAGTTAAAGTGAAAGTTAAAGTTAAAGTTAAAATTAAAGTTAAAGTTAAGGTTAAAGTTAAAGTCAAAGTTAAAGTTAAAGCTAAGGTTAAATTTAAAGTTAAAGTTGAAGTTAAAGTTAAAGTTAAAGTTAAAATTTAAATTAAAGTTGAAGTTAAAGTTAAAGTTAAAGTTAAAGTTAAAGTTAAAGGTAAAGTTAAAGTTAAAGTTAAGGTTAAGGTTAAAGTTAAAGTTAAAGTTAAAGTTAAAGTTAAAGTTAAAGTTAAAGTGAAAGTTAAAGTTAAAGTTAAAGTTAAAGTTAAATTTAAAGTTAAAGTTAAAGTTAAAGTTAAAGTTTAAGATAAAGTTAAAGTTAAAGTTAAAGTTAAAGTTAAATTTAAAGTTAAAGTTAAAGTTAAAGTTAAAGATAAAGTTAAAGTTAAAGTTAAAGTTAAAGTTAAATTTAAAGTTAAAGTTAAAGTTAAAGTTAAAGTTAAAGTTAAAGTTAAAGTTAAAGTTAAAGTTAAAGTTAAAGTTAAAGTTAAAGTTAAAGTTAAAGTTAAAGTTAAAGTTAAAGTTAAAGTTAAAGTTAAAGTTAAAGTTAAAGCTAAAGTTAAAGTTAAAATTAAAGTTAAAGTTAAAGTTAAAGTGAATGTTAAAGTTAAAGCGAAAGTTAAAGTTAAAAATAAAGTTAAAGCTAAAGTTAAAGTTAAAGTTAAAGTTAAAGTGAAAGTTAAAGTTAAGGTTAAAGTTAAAGTTAAAGTCAAAGTTAAAGTTAAAGCTAAGGTTAAAGTTAAAGTTAAAGTTAAAAATAAAGTTAAAGTTAAAGTTAAAATTAAAGTTAAAGTTAAAGTTAATGTTAAAGTTAAAGTTAAAGCTAAATTTAAAGTTAAAGTTAAAGTTAAAGTTAAAATTAAAGTTAAAGTTGAAGTTAAAGTTAAAGTTAAAGTTAAAGTGAATGTTAAAGTTAAAGCGAAAGTTAAAGTTAAAAATAAAGTTACAGTTAAAGTTAAAGTGAAAGTGAAAGTTAAAGTTAAAGTTAAAGTTAAAATTAAAGTTAAAGTTAAGGTTAAAGTTAATGTTAAAGCTAAGGTTAAATTTAAAGTTAAAGTTGAAGTTAAAGTTAAAGTTAAAGTTAAAGGTAAAGTTAAAGTTAAAGTTAAAGTTAAAGTTAAAGTTAAAGTTAAAGTTAAAGTTAAAGTTAAAGTTAAGGTTAAAGTTAAAGTTAAAGTTAAAGTTAAAGTTAAAGTTAAAGTTAAAGTTAAAGTTAAAGTTAAAGTTAAAGTTAAAGTTAAAGTTAAAGTTAAAGTTAAAGTTAAAGTTAAAGTTAAAGTTAAAGTTAAAGTTAAAGTTAAAGGTAAAGTTAAAGTTAAAGTTAAGGTTAAAGTTAAAGTTAAAGTTAAAGTTAAAGTGAAAGTGAAAGTTAAAGTTTAAGTTAAAGTTAAAGTTAAAGTTAAATTTAAAGTTAAAGTTAAAGTTAAAGTTAAAGTTAAAGTTAAAGTTAAAGATAAAGTTAAAGTTAAAGTTAAAGTTAAAGTTAAAGTTAAAGTTAAAGGTAAAGTTAAAGTTAAAGTTAAAGTTAAGGTTAAAGTTAAAGTTAAAGTGAAAGTTAAAGTTAAAGTTAAAGTTAAATTTAAAGTTAAAGTTAAAGTTAAAGTTAAAGATAAAGTTAAAGTTAAAGTTAAAGTTAAATTTAAAGTTAAAGTTAAAGTTAAAGTTAAAGTTAAAGTTAAAGTTAAAGTTAAAGCTAAAGTTAAAGTTAAAATTAAAGTTAAAGTTAAAGTTAAAGTTAAAGTGAATGTTAAAGTTAAAGCGAAAGTTAAAGTTAAAAATAAAGTTAAAGCTAAAGTTACAGTTAAAGTTAAAGTTAAAGTGAAAGTTAAAGTTAAGGTTAAAGTTAAAGTTAAAGTCAAAGTTAAAGTTAAAGCTAAGGTTAAAGTTAAAGTTAAAATTAAAAATAAAGTTAAAGTTAAAGTTAAAAGTAAAGGTAAAGTTAAAGTTAAAGTGAAAGTTAAAGTTAAAGTTAAAGTTAAAGTTAAAGCTAAATTTAAAGTTAAAGTTAAAGTTAAAGTTGAAGTTAAAGTTAAAGTTAAAATTAAAGTTAAAGTTGAAGTTAAAGTTAAAGTTAAAGTGAATGTTAAAGTTAAAGCGAAAGTTAAAGTTAAAAATAAAGTTAAAGTTAAAGTTAAAGTGAAAGTTAAAGTTAAAGTTAAAGTTAAAGTTAAAGTTAAAATTAAAGTTAAAGTTAAGGTTAAAGTTAAAGTTAAAGCTAAGGTTAAATTTAAAGTTAAAGTTAAAGTTAAAGTTAAAGGTAAAGTTAAAGTTAAAGTTAAAGTTAAAGTTAAAGTTAAAGTTAAAGTTAAAGTTAAAGTTAAAGTTAAAGTTAAAGTTAAAGTTAAAGTTAAAGTTAAAGTTAAAGTTAAAGTTAATGTTAAAGTTAAAGTTAAAGTTAAAGTTAAAGTTAAAGTTAAAGTTAAAGTTAAAGTGAATGTTAAAGTTAAAGCGAAAGTTAAAGTTAAAAATAAAGTTAAAGTGAAAGTGAAAGTTAAAGTTAAAATTAAAGTTAAAGTTAAGGTTAAAGTTAAAGTTAAAGTCAAAGTTAAAGTTAAAGCTAAGGTTAAATTTAAAGTTAAAGTTGAAGTTAAAGTTAAAGTTAAAGTTAAAGTGAAAGTTAAAGTTAAAGTTAAAGTTAAAGATAAAGATAAAATTAAAGTTAAAGTTAAAGTTAAAGGTAAAGTTAAAGTTAAAGATAAAGTGAAAGATAAAGTTAAAGTTAAAGTTAAAGTTAGAGTTAAAGTTAAAGTTAAAGTTAAAGTTAAAGTTAAAGTTAAAGTTAAAGTTAAAGTTAAAGTTAAAGTTAAAGTTAAAGTGAATGTTAAAGTTAAAGCGAAAGTTAAAGTGAAAGTTAAAGTTAAAGTTAAAGTTAAAATTAAAGTTAAAGTTAAGGTTAAAGTTAAAGTTAAAGCTAAGGTTAAATTTAAAGTTCAAGTTGAAGTTAAAGTTAAAGTTAAAGTTAAAGGTAAAGTTAAAGTTAAAGTTTAAGTTAAAGTTAAAGTTAAAGTTAAAGTTAAAGTTAAAGTTAAAGTTAAAGTTAAAGTTAAAGTTAAAGTTAAAGTTAAAGTTAAAGTTAAAGTTAAAGTTAAAGTTAAAGTTAAAGTTAAAGTTAAAGTTAAAGTTAAAGTTAAAGTTAAAGTGAATGTTAAAGTTAAAGCGAGAGTTAAAGTTAAAAATAAAGTTAAAGTGAAAGTTAAAGTTAAAGTTAAAGTTAAAGTTAAAGTTAAAGTTAAAATTAAAGTTAAAGTTAAGGTTAAAGTTAAAGTTAAAGTCAAAGTTAAAGTTAAAGCTAAGGTTAAATTTAAAGTTAAAGTTGAAGTTAAAGTTAAAGTTAAAGTGAAAGTTAAAGTTAAAGACAAAGTTAAAGTTAAAGTTAAAGTTAAAGTTAAAGGTAAAGTTAAAGTTAAAGTTAAAGTTAAAGTTAAAGTTAAAGATAAAGTTAAAGTTAAAGTTAAAGTTAAAGTTAAAGTGAATGTTAAAGTTAAAGCGAAAGTTAAAGTTAAAAATAAAGTTAAAGTTAAAGTGAAAGTTAAAGTTAAAGTTAAAGTTAATGTTAAAGTTAAAGTTAAAATCAAAGTTAAAGTTAAAGCTAAGGTTAAATTTAAAGTTAAAGTTGAAGTTAAAGTTAAAGTTAAAGTTAAAGTTAAAGTTAAAGTTAAAGTTAAAGTTAAAGTTAAAGTTAAAGTTAAAGTTAAAGTCAAAGTTAAAGTTAAAGTTAAAGTTAAAGTTAAAGTTAAAGTTAAAGTTAAAGTTAAAGCTAAAGTTAAAGTTAAAGTTAAAGTTAAGGTTAAAGTTAAAGTTAAAGTTAAAGTTAAAGTTAAAGATAAAGTTAAAGTTAAACTTAAAGTTAAAGTTAAAGTTAAAGTTAAAGTTAAAGTTAAAGTGAAAGTGAAAGTTAAAGTTAAAGTTAAAGTTAAAGTTAAAGTTAAAGTTAAAGTTAAAGTTAAAGTTAAAGTTAAAGTTAAAGTTAAAAATAAAGTTAAAGTTAAAGTTAAAGTGAAAGTTAAAGTTAAAGTTAAAGTTAAGGTTAAAGTTAAAGTTAAAGTCAAAGTTAAAGTTAAAGCTAAGGTTAAAGTTAAAATTAAAGTTAAAAATAAAGTTAAAGTTAAAGTTTAAGTTTAAGTTAAAATTAAAGTTAAAGTTAAAGTTAAAGTTAAAGTTAAAGTTGAAGTTAAAGTTAAAGATAAAGTTAAAGTTAAAGTTAAAGTTAAATTTAAATTAAAGTTAAAGTTAAAAATAAAGTTAAAGTTAAAGTTAAAGATAAATTTAAAGTTAAATTTAAAGCTAAAGTTAAAGTTAAAGTTAAAGTTAAAGTTAAAGTTAAAGTTAAAGTTAAAGTTAAAGTTAAAGTTAAAGTTAAAGTTAAAGTTAAAGTTAAAGTTAAAGTTAAAGTTAAAGTTAAAGTTAAAGTTAAAGTTAAAGTTAAAGTTAAAGTTAAAGTTAAAGTTAAAGTTAAAGTTAAAGTTAAAGTGAATGTTAAAGTTAAAGCGAAAGTTAAAGTTAAAAATAAAGTTAAAGTTAAAGTGAAAGTTAAAGTTAAAGTTAAGGTTAAAGTTAAAGTCAAAGTTAAAGTTAAAGCTAAGGTTAAAGTTAAAATTAAAGTTAAAATTAAAGTTAAAAATAAAGTTAAAGTTAAAGTTAAAGTTTAAGTTAAAGTTAAAGTTAAAGTTAAAGTTAAAGTTTAAGTTTAAGTTAAAGTTAAAGTTAAAGTTGAAGTTAAAGTTAAAGTTAAATTACAAGTTAAAGTTAAAGTTAAATTTAAAGTTAAAGTTAAAGTTAAAGTGAATGTTAAAGTTAAAGCGAAAGTTAAAGTTAAAAATAAAGTTAAAGTTAAAGTGAATGTTAAAGTTAAAGCGAAAGTTAAAGTTAAAAATAAAATTAAAGTTAAAGTTAAAGTTAAGGTTAAAGTTAAGGTTAAAGTTAAAGTTAAAGTTAAAGTTAAAGTGAAAGTTAAAGTTAAAGTTAAAGTTAAAGGTAAAGTTAAAGTTAAAGTTAAAGTTAAAGTGAAAGTTAAAGTTAAAGTTAAAGTTAAATTTAAAGTTAAAGTTAAAGTTAAAGATAAAGTTAAAGTTAAAGTTAAAGTTAAAGTTAAAGTTAAAGTTAAAGTTAAAGTTAAAGTTAAAGTTAAAGTTAAAGTTAAAGTTAAAGTTAAAGTTAAATTTAAAGTTAAAGTTAAAGTTAAAGTTAAAGTTAAAGTTAAAGCTAAAGTTAAAGTTAAAGTTAAAGTTAAAAATAAAGTTAAAGTTAAAGTTAAGGTTAAAGTTAAGGTTAAAGTTAAAGTTAAAGTTAAAGTTAAAGTGAAAGTTAAAGTTAAAGTTAAAGTTAAAGGTAAAGTTAAAGTTAAAGTTAAAGTTAAAGTGAAAGTTAAAGTTAAAGTTAAAGTTAAATTTAAAGTTAAAGTTAAAGTTAAAGATAAAGTTAAAGTTAAAGTTAAAGTTAAAGTTAAAGTTAAAGTTAAAGTTAAAGTTAAATTTAAAGTTAAATTTAAAGTTAAAGTTAAAGTTAAAGTTAAAGTTAAAGTTAAAGTTAAAGTTAAAGCTAAAGTTAAAGTTAAAGTTAAAAATAAAGTTAAAGTTAAATTTAAAGTTAAAGTTAAAGTTAAAGTTAAAGTTAAAGCTAAGGTTAAAGTTAAAGTTAAAAATAAAGTTAAAGTTAAAGTTAAAGTTTAAGTTAAAGTTAAATTTGAAGTTAAAGTTAAAGATAAAGTTAAAGTTAAAGTTAAAGTTAAAGTTAAAGGTAAAGTTAAAGTTAAAGTTAAAGTTAAAGTGAAAGTTAAAGTTAAAGTTAAAGTTAAAGTTAAATTTAAAGTTAAAGTTAAAGTTAAAGATAAAGTTAAAGTTAAAGTTAAAAATAAAGTTAAAGTTAAATTTAAAGTTAAAGTTAAAGTTAAAGTTAAAGTTAAAGTTAAAGTTAAAGTTAAAGGTAAAGTTAAAGTTAAAGTTAAAGTTAAAGTGAAAGTTAAAGTTAAAGTTAAAGTTAAATTTAAAGTTAAAGTTAAAGTTAAAGCTAAAGTTAAAGTTAAAGTTAAAAATAAAGTTAAAGTTAAATTTAAAGTTAAAGTTAAAGTTAAAGTTAAAGTTAAAGTTAAAGTTAAAGTTAAAGTTAAATTTAAAGTTAAATTTAAAGTTAAAGTTAAAGTTAAAGTTAAAGTTAAGGTTAAAGTTAAGGTTAAAGTTAAGGTTAAAGTTAAAGTTAAAGTTAAAGTTAAAGTGAAAGTTAAAGTTAAAGTTAAAGTTAAAGGTAAAGTTAAAGTTAAAGTTAAAGTTAAAGTGAAAGTTAAAGTTAAAGTTAAAGTTAAATTTAAAGTTAAAGTTAAAGTTAAAGATAAAGTTAAAGTTAAAGTTAAAGTTAAAGTTAAAGTTAAAGTTAAAGTTAAAGTTAAAGTTAAAGTTAAAGTTAAAGTTAAATTTAAAGTTAAATTTAAAGTTAAAGTTAAAGTTAAAGTTAAAGTTAAAGCTAAAGTTAAAGTTAAAGTTAAAAATAAAGTTAAAGTTAAATTTAAAGTTAAAGTTAAAGTTAAAGTTAAAGTTAAAGTTAAAGCTAAGGTTAAAGTTAAAGTTAAAAATAAAGTTAAAGTTAAAGTTAAAGTTTAAGTTAAAGTTAAATTTGAAGTTAAAGTTAAAGATAAAGTTAAAGTTAAAGTTAAAGTTAAAGTTAAAGTTAAAGTTAAAGGTAAAGTTAAAGTTAAAGTTAAAGTTAAAGTGAAAGTTAAAGTTAAAGTTAAAGTTAAATTTAAAGTTAAAGTTAAAGTTAAAGATAAAGTTAAAGTTAAAGTTAAAGTTAAAGTTAAAGTTAAAGTTAAAGTTAAATTTAAAGTTAAAGTTAAAGTTAAAGTTAAAGTTAAAGCTAAAGTTAAAGTTAAAGTTAAAATTAAAGTTAAAGTTAAAGTTAAAGTGAATGTTAAAGTTAAAGCGAAAGTTAAAGCTAAAAATAAAGTTAAAGTTAAAGCTAAAGTTAAAGTTAAGGTTAAAGTTAAAGTTAAAGTCAAAGTTAAAGTTAAAGCTAAGGTTAAAGTTAAAGTTAAAGTTAAAAATAAAGTTAAAGTTAAATTTAAAAGTAAAGGTAAAGTTAAAGTTAAAGTTAAAGTTAAAGTTAAAGTTAAAGTTAAAGTTAAAGTTAAAGTTAATGTTAAAGTTAAAGTTAAAGTTAAAGTTAAAGTTAAAGCTAAATTTAAAGTTAAAGTTAAATGTAAAGTTGAAGTTAAAGTTAAAGTTAAAGTTAAAATTAAAGTTAAAGTTGAAGTTAAAGTTAAAGTTAAAGTTAAAGTGAATGTTAAAGTTAAAGCGAAAGTTAAAGTTAAAAATAAAGTTAAAGTTAAAGTGAAAGTTAAAGTTAAAGTTAAAATTAAAGTTAAAGTTAAGGTTAAAGTTAAAGTTAAAGCTAAGGTTAAATTTAAAGTTAAAGTTGAAGTTAAAGTTAAAGTTAAAGTTAAAGTTAAAGTTAAAGGTAAAGTTAAAGTTAAAGTTAAAATTAAATTTAAAGTTAAAGTTAAAGTTAAAGTGAATGTTAAAGTTAAAGCGAAAGTTAAAGTTAAAAATAAAGTTAAAGTTAAAGTGAAAGTTAAAGTTAAAATTAAAGTTAAAGTTAAGGTTAAAGTTAAAGCTAAAGTCAAAGTTAAAGTTAAAGCTAAGGTTAAATTTAAAGTTAAAGTTGAAGTTAAAGTTAAAGTTAAAGTTAAAGTGAAAGTTAAAGTTAAAGTTAAAGTTAAAGTTAAAGTTAAAGTTAAAGTTAAAGTTAAAGTTAAAGTTAAAGTTAAAGTTAAAGTTAAAGTTAAAGTTAAAGTTAAAGTTAAAGTTAAAGTTAAAGTTAAAGTTAAAGTTAAAGTTAAAGTTAAAGTTAAAGTTAAAGTTAAAGTTAAAGTTAAAGTTAAAGTTAAAGATAAAGTTAAAGTTAAAGTTAAAGTTAAAGTTAAAGTTAAAGTTAAAGTTAAAGTTAAAGTTAAAGTTAAAGTTAAAGTTAAAGTTAAAGTTAAAGTTAAAGTTAAAGTTAAAGTTAAAGTTAAAGTTAAAGTTAAAGTTAAAGTTAAAGTTAAAGTTAAAGTGAATGTTAAAGTTAAAGCGAAAGTTAAAGTTAAAGTTAAAGAAAAGATTAAAGTTAAAGTTAAAGTTAAAGTGAAAGTTAAAGTTAAAGTTAAAGAAAAGATTAAAGTTAAAGTTAAAGCGAAAGTTAAAGTTAAAGTTAAAGTTAAAGTTTAAGTTAAAGTTAAAGTTGAAGTTAAAGTTAAAGTTAAAATTAAAACTAAAATTAAAGTTAAAGTTGAAGTTAAAGTTAAAGTTAAAATTAAAGTTAAAGTTAAAGATAAAGTTAAAGTTAAAGTTAAATTTAAAGTTAAAGTTAAAAATAAAGTTAAAGTTAAATTTAAAGTTAAAGTTAAAGTTAAAGATAAAGTTAAAGTTAAAGTTAAAGTTAAATTTAAAGTTAAAGTTAAAGATAAAGTTAAAGTTAAAGTTAAATTTCAAGTGAAAGTTAAAGTTAAAGTTAAAGTGAATGTTAAAGCGAAAGTTAAAGATAAAAAATAAAGTTAAAGTTAAAGTTAAAGTTAAGGTTAAAGTTAAAGTTAAAATCAAAGTTGAAGTTAAAGCTAAGGTTAAAGTTAAAATTAAAGTTAAAAATAAAGTTAAAGTTAAAGTTAAAGTTTAAGTTTAAGTTAAAGTTAAAGTTAAAGTTAAAGTTAAAGTTAAAAGTAAAGGTAAAGTTAAAGTTAAAGTTAAAGTGAAAGTTAAAGTTAAAGTTAAAGTTAATGTTAAAGCTAAAGTTAAAGTTAAAGTTAAAGTTGAAGTTGAAGTTAAAGTTAAAGTTAAAATTAAAGTTGAAGTTAAAGTTAAAGTTAAAGTTAAAGTGAATGTTAAAATTAAAGCGAAAGTTAAAGTTAAAAATAAAGTTAAAGTTAAAGTTAAAGTTAAAGTGAATGTTAAAGTTAAAGCGAAAGTTAAAGTTAAAAATAAAGTTAAAGTTAAAGTTAAAGTTAAAGTTAAAGTTAAAGTTAAAGTTAAAGTTAAGGTTAAAGTTAAAGTTAAAGTTAAAGTCAAAGTTAAAGTTAAAGCTAAGGTTAAAGTTAAAGTTAAAAATAAAGTTAAAGTTAAAGTTTAAGTTTAAGTTTAAGTTAAAGTTAAAGTTAAAGATAAAGTTAAAGTTAAAGTTAAAGTTAAATGTAAATTAAATATAAAGTTAAAGTTAAAAATAAAGTTAAAGTTAAATTACAAGTTAAAGTTAAAGTTAAAGTTAAAGTTAAAGTTAAAGTTAAAGATAAAGTTAAAGTTAAAGTTAAAGTTAAAGTTAAAGTTAAAGTTAAAGTTAAAGTTAAAGTTAAAGTTAAATTTAAAGTTAAAGTTAAAGTTAAAGTTAAAGTGAATGTTAAAGTTAAAGCGAAAATTAAAGTTAAAAATAAAGTTAAAGTTAAAGTTAAAGTGAAAGTTAAAGTTAAAGTTAAAGTTAAGGTTAAAGTTAAAGTCAAAGTTAAAGTTAAAGCTAAGGTTAAAGTTAAAATTAAAGTTAAAAATAAAGTTAAAGTTAAAGTTAAAGTTAAAGTTAAAGTTAAAGTTAAAGTTAAAGTTAAAGTTAAAGTTAAAGTTAAAGTTAAAGTTAAAGTTAAAGGTAAAGTTAAAGTTAAAGTTAAAGTTAAAGTTAAAGTTAAAGTTAAAGTGAAAGTTAAAGTTAAAGTTAAATTTAAAGTTAAAGTTAAAGTTAAAGTTAAAGTTAAAGATAAAGTTAAAGTTAAATTTAAAGTTAAAGTTAAAATTAAAGTTAAAGTTAAGGCTAAAGTTAAAGTTAAAGTCAAAGTTAAAGTTAAAGCTAAGGTTAAATTTAAAGTTAAAGTTAAAGTTAAAGTTAACGTTAAAGTTAAAGTGAAAGTTAAAGTTAAAGTTAAAGATAAAGTTAAAGTTAAAGTTAAAGTTTAAGTTAAAGTTAAAGTTAAAGTTAAAGTTAAAGTTAAAGTTAAACATAAAGTTAAAGTTAAAGTTAAAGTTAAAGTTAAAGTTAAAGTTAAAGTTAAAGTTAAAGTTAAAGTTAAAGTTAAAGTTAAAGTTAAAGTTAAAGTTAAAGTTAAAGTTAAAGTTAAAGTTAAAGTTAAAGTTAAAGTTAAAGTTAAAGTGAATGTTAAATTTAAAGCGAAAGTTAAAGTTAAAGTTAAAGTTGAAGTTAAAGTTAAAGTTAAAGTTAAAATTAAAGTTAAAGTTAATGTTAAAGTTGAAGTTAAAGTTAAAGTTAAAGTTAAAGTGAAAGTTAAAGTTAAAGTGAATGTTAAAGTTAAAGCGAAAGTTAAAGTTAAAGTTTAAGTTAAAGTTAAAGTTGAAGTTAAAGTTAAAGTTAAAATTAAAGTTAAAGTTAAAGTTGAAGTTAAAGTTAAAGTTAAAGTTAAAGTTAAAGTTAAAGTTAAAGTTAAAGTTAAAGTTAAAGTTAAAGTTAAAGTTAAAGTTAAAGTTAAAGTTAAAGTTAAAGTTAAAGTTAAAGTTAAAGTTAAAGTTAATGTTAAAGTTAAAGTTAAAGTTAAAGTTAAAGTTAAAGTTAAAGTTAAAGCTAAATTTAAAGTTAAAGTTAAAGTTAAAGTTGAAGTTAAAGTTAAAGTTAAAGTTAAAGTTAAAGTTAAAATTAAAGTTAAAGTTGAAGTTAAAGTTAAAGTTAAAGTTAAAGTTAAAGTTAAAGTTAAAGTGAATGTTAAAGTTAAAGCGAAAGTTAAAGTTAAAAATAAAGTTAAAGTTAAAGTTAAAGTTAAAATTAAAGTTAAAGTTAAGGTTAAAGTTAAAGTTAAAGCTAAGGTTAAATTTAAAGTTAAAGTTGAAGTTAAAGTTAAAGTTAAAGTTAAAGGCAAAGTTAAAGTTAAAGTTAAAGTTAAAGTTAAAGTTAAAGTTAAAGTTAAAGTTAAAGTTAAAGTTAAAGTTAAAGTTAAAGTGAATGTTAAAGTTAAAGCGAAAGTTAAAGTTAAAAATAAAGTTAAAGTGAAAGTTAAAGTTAAAGTTAAAATTAAAGTTAAAGTTAAGGTTAAGGTTAAAGTTAAAGTTAAAGTCAAAGTTAAAGTTAAAGCTAAGGTTAAATTTAAAGTTAAAGTTGAAGTTAAAGTTAAAGTTAAAGTTAAAGTGAAAGTTAAAGTTAAAGTTAAAGTTAAAGATAAAGTTAAAGTTAAAGTTAAAGTTAAAGTTAAAGTTAAAGGTAAAGATAAAGTTAAAGTTAAAGTTAAAGATAAAGTTAAAGTTAAAGTTAAAGTTAAAGTTATAGTTAAAGTGAATGTTAAAGTTAAAGCGAAAGTTAAAGTTAAAAATAAAGTTAAAGTTAAAGTGAAAGTTAAAGTTAAAGTTAAAGTTAATGTTAAAGTTAAAGTTAAAATCAAAGTTAAAGTCAAAGCTAAGGTTAAATTTAAAGTTAAAGTTGAAGTTAAAGTTAAAGTTAAAGTTAAAGTTAAAGTTAAAGTCAAAGTTAAAGTTAAAGTTAAAGTTAAAGTTAAAGTTAAAGTTAGAGTTAAAGTTAAAGTTAAAGCTAAAGTTAAAGTTAAAGTTAAAGTTAAAGTTAAGGTTAAAGTTAAAGTTAAAGTTAAAGTTAAACTTAAAGTTAAAGTTAAAGTTAAAGTTAAAGTTAAAGTTAAAGTGAAAGTTAAAGTTAAAGTTAAAGTTAAAGTTAAAGCTAAAGTTAAAGTTAAAGATAAAGTTAAAGTTAAAGCTAAGGTTAAATTTAAAGTTAAAGTTGAAGTTAAAGTTAAAGTTAAAGTCAAAGTTAAAGTTAAAGTTAAAGTTAAAGTTAAAGTTAAAGTTAAAGTTAAAGTTAAAGTTAAAGTGAAAGTTAAAGTTAAAGTTAAAATTAAAGTTAAAGTTAAGGTTAAAGTTAAAGTCAAAGTTAAAGTTAAAGCTAAGGTTAAATTTAAAGTTAAAGTTGAAGTTAAAGTTAAAGTTAAAGTTAAAATTTAAATTAAAGTTGAAGTTAAAGTTAAAGTTAAAGTTAAAGTTAAAGTTAAAGGTAAAGTTAAAGTTAAAGTTAAGGTTAAGGTTAAAGTTAAAGTTAAAGTTAAAGTTAAAGTTAAAGTTAAAGTGAAAGTTAAAGTTAAAGTTAAAGTTAAAGTTAAATTTAAAGTTAAAGTTAAAGTTAAAGTTAAAGTTTAAGATAAAGTTAAAGTTAAAGTTAAAGTTAAAGTTAAATTTAAAGTTAAAGTTAAAGTTAAAGTTAAAGATAAAGTTAAAGTTAAAGTTAAAGTTAAAGTTAAATTTAAAGTTAAAGTTAAAGTTGAAGTTAAAGTTAAAGTTAAAGTTAAAGTTAAAGTTAAAGTTAAAGTTAAAGTTAAAGTTAAAGTTAAAGTTAAAGTTAAAGTTAAAGTTAAAGTTAAAGTTAAAGTTAAAGTTAAAGTTAAAGTTAAAGTTAAAGTTAAAGTTAAAGTTAAAGTTAAAGCTAAAGTTAAAGTTAAAATTAAAGTTAAAGTTAAAGTTAAAGTGAATGTTAAAGTTAAAGCGAAAGTTAAAGTTAAAAATAAAGTTAAAGCTAAAGTTAAAGTTAAAGTTAAAGTTAAAGTGAAAGTTAAAGTTAAGGTTAAAGTTAAAGTTAAAGTCAAAGTTAAAGTTAAAGCTAAGGTTAAAGTTAAAGTTAAAGTTAAAAATAAAGTTAAAGTTAAAGTTAAAATTAAAGTTAAAGTTAAAGTTAATGTTAAAGTTAAAGTTAAAGCTAAATTTAAAGTTAAAGTTAAAGTTAAAGTTAAAATTAAAGTTAAAGTTGAAGTTAAAGTTAAAGTTAAAGTTAAAGTGAATGTTAAAGTTAAAGCGAAAGTTAAAGTTAAAAATAAAGTTACAGTTAAAGTTAAAGTGAAAGTGAAAGTTAAAGTTAAAGTTAAAGTTAAAGTGAAAATTAAAGTTAAAGTTAAGGTTAAAGTTAATGTTAAAGCTAAGGTTAAATTTAAAGTTAAAGTTGAAGTTAAAGTTAAAGTTAAAGTTAAAGGTAAAGTTAAAGTTAAAGTTAAAGTTAAAGTTAAAGTTAAAGTTAAAGTTAAAGTTAAAGTTAAAGTTAAAGTTAAAGTTAAAGTTAAGGTTAAAGTTAAAGTTAAAGTTAAAGTTAAAGTTAAAGTTAAAGTTAAAGTTAAAGTTAAAGTTAAAGTTAAAGTTAAAGTTAAAGTTAAAGTTAAAGTTAAAGTTAAAGTTAAAGTTAAAGTTAAAGTTAAAGTTAAAGTTAAAGTTAAAGTTAAATTTAAAGGTAAAGTTAAAGTTAAAGTTAAGGTTAAAGTTAAAGTTAAAGTTAAAGTTAAAGTGAAAGTGAAAGTTAAAGTTTAAGTTAAAGTTAAAGTTAAAGTTAAATTTAAAGTTAAAGTTAAAGTTAAAGTTAAAGTTAAAGTTAAAGTTAAAGATAAAGTTAAAGTTAAAGTTAAAGTTAAAGTTAAAGTTAAAGTTAAAGGTAAAGTTAAAGTTAAAGTTAAAGTTAAGGTTAAAGTTAAAGTTAAAGTTAAAGTTAAAGTGAAAGTTAAAGTTAAAGTTAAAGTTAAATTTAAAGTTAAAGTTAAAGTTAAAGTTAAAGATAAAGTTAAAGTTAAAGTTAAAGTTAAATTTAAAGTTAAAGTTAAAGTTAAAGTTAAAGTTAAAGTTAAAGTTAAAGTTAAAGCTAAAGTTAAAGTTAAAATTAAAGTTAAAGTTAAAGTTAAAGTTAAAGTGAATGTTAAAGTTAAAGCGAAAGTTAAAGTTAAAAATAAAGTTAAAGCTAAAGTTACAGTTAAAGTTAAAGTTAAAGTGAAAGTTAAAGTTAAGGTTAAAGTTAAAGTTAAAGTTAAAGTCAAAGTTAAAGTTAAAGCTAAGGTTAAAGTTAAAGTTAAAATTAAAAATAAAGTTAAAGTTAAAGTTAAAAGTAAAGGTAAAGTTAAAGTTAAAGTGAAAGTTAAAGTTAAAGTTAAAGTTAAAGTTAAAGCTAAATTTAAAGTTAAAGTTAAAGTTAAAGTTGAAGTTAAAGTTAAAGTTAAAATTAAAGTTAAAGTTGAAGTTAAAGTTAAAGTTAAAGTGAATGTTAAAGTTAAAGCGAAAGTTAAAGTTAAAAATAAAGTTAAAGTTAAAGTTAAAGTGAAAGTTAAAGTTAAAGTTAAAGTTAAAGTTAAAGTTAAAGTTAAAGTTAAAGTTAAAATTAAAGTTAAAGTTAAGGTTAAAGTTAAAGTTAAAGCTAAGGTTAAATTTAAAGTTAAAGTTAAAGTTAAAGGTAAAGTTAAAGTTAAAGTTAAAGTTAAAGTTAAAGTTAAAGTTAAAGTTAAAGTTAAAGTTAAAGTTAAAGTTAAAGTTAAAGTTAAAGTTAAAGTTAAAGTTAAAGTTAAAGTTAAAGTTAAAGTTAAAGTTAAAGTTAAAGTTAAAGTTAAAGTTAAAGTTAATGTTAAAGTTAAAGTTAAAGTTAAAGTTAAAGTTAAAGTTAAAGTTAAAGTTAAAGTGAATGTTAAAGTTAAAGCGAAAGTTAAAGTTAAAAATAAAGTTAAAGTGAAAGTGAAAGTTAAAGTTAAAATTAAAGTTAAAGTTAAGGTTAAAGTTAAAGTTAAAGTCAAAGTTAAAGTTAAAGCTAAGGTTAAATTTAAAGTTAAAGTTGAAGTTAAAGTTAAAGTTAAAGTTAAAGTGAAAGTTAAAGTTAAAGTTAAAGATAAAGATAAAATTAAAGTTAAAGTTAAAGTTAAAGGTAAAGTTAAAGTTAAAGATAAAGTGAAAGATAAAGTTAAAGTTAAAGTTAAAGTTAGAGTTAAAGTTAAAGTTAAAGTTAAAGTTAAAGTTAAAGTTAAAGTTAAAGTTAAAGTTAAAGTTAAAGTTAAAGTGAATGTTAAAGTTAAAGCGAAAGTTAAAGTGAAAGTTAAAGTTAAAGTTAAAGTTAAAATTAAAGTTAAAGTTAAGGTTAAAGTTAAAGTTAAAGCTAAGGTTAAATTTAAAGTTCAAGTTGAAGTTAAAGTTAAAGTTAAAGTTAAAGGTAAAGTTAAAGTTAAAGTTTAAGTTAAAGTTAAAGTTAAAGTTAAAGTTTAAGTTAAAGTTAAAGTTAAAGTTAAAGTTAAAGTTAAAGTTAAAGTTAAAGTTAAAGTTAAAGTTAAAGTTAAAGTTAAAGTTAAAGTTAAAGTTAAAGTTAAAGTTAAAGTTAAAGTGAATGTTAAAGTTAAAGCGAGAGTTAAAGTTAAAAATAAAGTTAAAGTGAAAGTTAAAGTTAAAGTTAAAATTCAAGTTGAAGTTAAAGTTAAAGTTAAAGTTAAAGGTAAAGTTAAAGTTAAAGTTTAAGTTAAAGTTAAAGTTAAAGTTAAAGTTAAAGTTAAAGTTAAAGTTAAAGTTAAAGTTAAAGTTAAAGTTAAAGTTAAAGTTAAAGTTAAAGTTAAAGTTAAAGTTAAAGTTAAAGTTAAAGTTAAAGTTAAAGTGAATGTTAAAGTTAAAGCGAGAGTTAAAGTTAAAAATAAAGTTAAAGTGAAAGTTAAAGTTAAAGTTAAAGTTAAAGTTAAAGTTAAAATTAAAGTTAAAGTTAAGGTTAAAGTTAAAGTTAAAGTCAAAGTTAAAGTTAAAGCTAAGGTTAAATTTAAAGTTAAAGTTGAAGTTAAAGTTAAAGTTAAAGTGAAAGTTAAAGTTAAAGACAAAGTTAAAGTTAAAGTTAAAGTTAAAGTTAAAGGTAAAGTTAAAGTTAAAGTTAAAGTTAAAGTTAAAGTTAAAGTTAAAGATAAAGTTAAAGTTAAAGTTAAAGTTAAAGTTAAAGTGAATGTTAAAGTTAAAGCGAAAGTTAAAGTTAAAAATAAAGTTAAAGTTAAAGTGAAAGTTAAAGTTAAAGTTAAAGTTAAAGTTAATGTTAAAGTTAAAGTTAAAATCAAAGTTAAAGTTAAAGCTAAGGTTAAATTTAAAGTTAAAGTTGAAGTTAAAGTTAAAGTTAAAGTTAAAGTTAAAGTTAAAGTTAAAGTTAAAGTTAAAGTTAAAGTTAAAGTTAAAGTCAAAGTTAAAGTTAAAGTTAAAGTTAAAGTTAAAGTTAAAGTTAAAGTTAAAGTTAAAGCTAAAGTTAAAGTTAAAGTTAAAGTTAAGGTTAAAGTTAAAGTTAAAGTTAAAGTTAAAGTTAAAGATAAAGTTAAAGTTAAACTTAAAGTTAAAGTTAAAGTTAAAGTTAAAGTTAAAGTTAAAGTGAAAGTGAAAGTTAAAGTTAAAGTTAAAGTTAAAGTTAAAGTTAAAGTTAAAGTTAAAGTTAAAGTTAAAGTTAAAGTTAAAGTTAAAGTTAAAGTTAAAGTTAAAGTTAAAGTTAAAGTTAAAAATAAAGTTAAAGTTAAAGTTAAAGTGAAAGTTAAAGTTAAAGTTAAAGTTAAGGTTAAAGTTAAAGTTAAAGTCAAAGTTAAAGTTAAAGCTAAGGTTAAAGTTAAAATTAAAGTTAAAAATAAAGTTAAAGTTAAAGTTTAAGTTTAAGTTAAAATTAAAGTTAAAGTTAAAGTTAAAGTTAAAGTTAAAGTTGAAGTTAAAGTTAAAGATAAAGTTAAAGTTAAAGTTAAAGTTAAATTTAAATTAAAGTTAAAGTTAAAAATAAAGTTAAAGTTAAAGTTAAAGATAAATTTAAAGTTAAATTTAAAGTTAAAGTTAAAGTTAAAGTTAAAGTTAAAGTTAAAGTTAAAGTTAAAGTTAAAGTTAAAGTTAAAGTTAAAGTTAAAGTTAAAGTTAAAGTTAAAGTTAAAGTTAAAGTTAAAGTTAAAGTTAAAGTTAAAGTTAAAGTTAAAGTTAAAGTTAAAGTTAAAGTTAAAGTTAAAGTTAAAGTTAAAGTTAAAGTGAATGTTAAAGTTAAAGCGAAAGTTAAAGTTAAAAATAAAGTTAAAGTTAAAGTGAAAGTTAAAGTTAAAGTTAAGGTTAAAGTTAAAGTCAAAGTTAAAGTTAAAGCTAAGGTTAAAGTTAAAATTAAAGTTAAAATTAAAGTTAAAAATAAAGTTAAAGTTAAAGTTAAAGTTTAAGTTAAAGTTAAAGTTAAAGTTAAAGTTTAAGTTTAAGTTAAAGTTAAAGTTAAAGTTGAAGTTAAAGTTAAAGTTAAATTACAAGTTAAAGTTAAAGTTAAAGTTAAATTTAAAGTTAAAGTTAAAGTTAAAGTGAATGTTAAAGTTAAAGCGAAAGTTAAAGTTAAAAATAAAGTTAAAGTTAAAGTGAATGTTAAAGTTAAAGCGAAAGTTAAAGTTAAAAATAAAATTAAAGTTAAAGTTAAAGTTAAGGTTAAAGTTAAGGTTAAAGTTAAAGTTAAAGTTAAAGTGAAAGTTAAAGTTAAAGTTAAAGGTAAAGTTAAAGTTAAAGTTAAAGTTAAAGTGAAAGTTAAAGTTAAAGTTAAAGTTAAATTTAAAGTTAAAGTTAAAGTTAAAGATAAAGTTAAAGTTAAAGTTAAAGTTAAAGTTAAAGTTAAAGTTAAAGTTAAAGTTAAAGTTAAAGTTAAAGTTAAAGTTAAATTTAAAGTTAAAGTTAAAGTTAAAGTTAAAGTTAAAGCTAAAGTTAAAGTTAAAGTTAAAAATAAAGTTAAAGTTAAAGTTAAGGTTAAAGTTAAGGTTAAAGTTAAAGTTAAAGTTAAAGTTAAAGTGAAAGTTAAAGTTAAAGTTAAAGTTAAAGGTAAAGTTAAAGTTAAAGTTAAAGTTAAAGTGAAAGTTAAAGTTAAAGTTAAAGTTAAATTTAAAGTTAAAGTTAAAGTTAAAGATAAAGTTAAAGTTAAAGTTAAAGTTAAAGTTAAAGTTAAAGTTAAAGTTAAAGTTAAATTTAAAGTTAAATTTAAAGTTAAAGTTAAAGTTAAAGTTAAAGTTAAAGTTAAAGCTAAAGTTAAAGTTAAAGTTAAAAATAAAGTTAAAGTTAAATTTAAAGTTAAAGTTAAAGTTAAAGTTAAAGTTAAAGCTAAGGTTAAAGTTAAAGTTAAAAATAAAGTTAAAGTTAAAGTTAAAGTTTAAGTTAAAGTTAAATTTGAAGTTAAAGTTAAAGATAAAGTTAAAGTTAAAGTTAAAGTTAAAGGTAAAGTTAAAGTTAAAGTTAAAGTTAAAGTGAAAGTTAAAGTTAAAGTTAAAGTTAAAGTTAAATTTAAAGTTAAAGTTAAAGATAAAGTTAAAGTTAAAGTTAAAAATAAAGTTAAAGTTAAATTTAAAGTTAAAGTTAAAGTTAAAGTTAAAGTTAAAGTTAAAGTTAAAGTTAAAGGTAAAGTTAAAGTTAAAGTTAAAGTTAAAGTGAAAGTTAAAGTTAAAGTTAAAGTTAAATTTAAAGTTAAAGTTAAAGTTAAAGCTAAAGTTAAAGTTAAAGTTAAAAATAAAGTTAAAGTTAAATTTAAAGTTAAAGTTAAAGTTAAAGTTAAAGTTAAAGTTAAAGTTAAAGTTAAAGTTAAAGTTAAATTTAAAGTTAAATTTAAAGTTAAAGTTAAAGTTAAAGTTAAAGTTAAGGTTAAAGTTAAGGTTAAAGTTAAGGTTAAAGTTAAAGTTAAAGTTAAAGTTAAAGTGAAAGTTAAAGTTAAAGTTAAAGTTAAAGGTAAAGTTAAAGTTAAAGTTAAAGTTAAAGTGAAAGTTAAAGTTAAAGTTAAAGTTAAATTTAAAGTTAAAGTTAAAGTTAAAGATAAAGTTAAAGTTAAAGTTAAAGTTAAAGTTAAAGTTAAAGTTAAAGTTAAAGTTAAAGTTAAAGTTAAAGTTAAAGTTAAAGTTAAAGTTAAATTTAAAGTTAAATTTAAAGTTAAAGTTAAAGTTAAAGCTAAAGTTAAAGTTAAAGTTAAAAATAAAGTTAAAGTTAAATTTAAAGTTAAAGTTAAAGTTAAAGTTAAAGTTAAAGTTAAAGCTAAGGTTAAAGTTAAAGTTAAAAATAAAGTTAAAGTTAAAGTTAAAGTTTAAGTTAAAGTTAAATTTGAAGTTAAAGTTAAAGATAAAGTTAAAGTTAAAGTTAAAGTTAAAGTTAAAGTTAAAGGTAAAGTTAAAGTTAAAGTTAAAGTTAAAGTGAAAGTTAAAGTTAAAGTTAAAGTTAAATTTAAAGTTAAAGTTAAAGTTAAAGATAAAGTTAAAGTTAAAGTTAAAGTTAAAGTTAAAGTTAAAGTTAAAGTTAAAGTTAAATTTAAAGTTAAAGTTAAAGTTAAAGTTAAAGTTAAAGCTAAAGTTAAAGTTAAAGTTAAAATTAAAGTTAAAGTTAAAGTTAAAGTGAATGTTAAAGTTAAAGCGAAAGTTAAAGCTAAAAATAAAGTTAAAGTTAAAGCTAAAGTTAAAGTTAAGGTTAAAGTTAAAGTTAAAGTCAAAGTTAAAGTTAAAGCTAAGGTTAAAGTTAAAGTTAAAGTTAAAAATAAAGTTAAAGTTAAATTTAAAAGTAAAGGTAAAGTTAAAGTTAAAGTTAAAGTTAAAGTGAAAGTTAAAGTTAAAGTTAAAGTTAAAGTTAAAGTTAAAGTTAATGTTAAAGTTAAAGTTAAAGTTAAAGTTAAAGTTAAAGCTAAATTTAAAGTTAAAGTTAAATGTAAAGTTGAAGTTAAAGTTAAAGTTAAAGTTAAAATTAAAGTTAAAGTTGAAGTTAAAGTTAAAGTTAAAGTTAAAGTGAATGTTAAAGTTAAAGCGAAAGTTAAAGTTAAAAATAAAGTTAAAGTTAAAGTGAAAGTTAAAGTTAAAGTTAAAATTAAAGTTAAAGTTAAGGTTAAAGTTAAAGTTAAAGCTAAGGTTAAATTTAAAGTTAAAGTTGAAGTTAAAGTTAAAGTTAAAGTTAAAGTTAAAGTTAAAGTTAAAGGTAAAGTTAAAGTTAAAGTTAAAATTAAATTTAAAGTTAAAGTTAAAGTTAAAGTGAATGTTAAAGTTAAAGCGAAAGTTAAAGTTAAAAATAAAGTTAAAGTTAAAGTGAAAGTTAAAGTTAAAATTAAAGTTAAAGTTAAGGTTAAAGTTAAAGTTAAAGTCAAAGTTAAAGTTAAAGCTAAGGTTAAATTTAAAGTTAAAGTTGAAGTTAAAGTTAAAGTTAAAGTTAAAGTGAAAGTTAAAGTTAAAGTTAAAGTTAAAGTTAAAGTTAAAGTTAAAGTTAAAGTTAAAGTTAAAGTTAAAGTTAAAGTTAAAGTTAAAGTTAAAGTTAAAGTTAAAGTTAAAGTTAAAGTTAAAGCTAAAGTTAAAGATAAAGTTAAAGTTAAAGTTAAAGTTAAAGTTAAAGTTAAAGTTAAAGTTAAAGTTAAAGTTAAAGTTAAAGTTAAAGTTAAAGTTAAAGTTAAAGTTAAAGTTAAAGTTAAAGTTAAAGTTAAAGTTAAAGTTAAAGTTAAAGTTAAAGTTAAAGTTAAAGTGAATGTTAAAGTTAAAGCGAAAGTTAAAGTTAAAGTTAAAGAAAAGATTAAAGTTAAAGTTAAAGTTAAAGTGAAAGTTAAAGTTAAAGAAAAGATTAAAGTTAAAGTTAAAGCGAAAGTTAAAGTTAAAGTTAAAGTTAAAGTTTAAGTTAAAGTTAAAGTTGAAGTTAAAGTTAAAGTTAAAATTAAAACTAAAATTAAAGTTAAAGTTGAAGTTAAAGTTAAAGTTAAAATTAAAGTTAAAGTTAAAGATAAAGTTAAAGTTAAAGTTAAATTTAAAGTTAAAGTTAAAAATAAAGTTAAAGTTAAATTTAAAGTTAAAGTTAAAGTTAAAGATAAAGTTAAAGTTAAAGTTAAAGTTAAATTTAAAGTTAAAGTTAAAGATAAAGTTAAAGTTAAATTTCAAGTGAAAGTTAAAGTTAAAGTTAAAGTGAATGTTAAAGCGAAAGTTAAAGATAAAAAATAAAGTTAAAGTTAAAGTTAAAGTTAAGGTTAAAGTTAAAGTTAAAATCAAAGTTGAAGTTAAAGCTAAGGTTAAAGTTAAAATTAAAGTTAAAAATAAAGTTAAAGTTAAAGTTAAAGTTTAAGTTTAAGTTAAAGTTAAAGTTAAAGTTAAAGTTAAAGTTAAAGTTAAAAGTAAAGGTAAAGTTAAAGTTAAAGTTAAAGTGAAAGTTAAAGTTAAAGTTAAAGTTAAAGTTAATGTTAAAGCTAAAGTTAAAGTTAAAGTTAAAGTTGAAGTTGAAGTTAAAGTTAAAGTTAAAATTAAAGTTGAAGTTAAAGTTAAAGTTAAAGTTAAAGTGAATGTTAAAATTAAAGCGAAAGTTAAAGTTAAAAATAAAGTTAAAGTTAAAGTTAAAGTTAAAGTTAAAGTGAATGTTAAAGTTAAAGCGAAAGTTAAAGTTAAAAATAAAGTTAAAGTTAAAGTTAAAGTTAAAGTTAAAGTTAAAGTTAAAGTTAAAGTTAAAGTTAAAGTTAAGGTTAAAGTTAAAGTTAAAGTTAAAGTTAAAGTCAAAGTTAAAGTTAAAGCTAAGGTTAAAGTTAAAGTTAAAAATAAAGTTAAAGTTAAAGTTTAAGTTTAAGTTTAAGTTAAAGTTAAAGTTAAAGATAAAGTTAAAGTTAAAGTTAAAGTTAAATGTAAATTAAATATAAAGTTAAAGTTAAAAATAAAGTTAAAGTTAAATTACAAGTTAAAGTTAAAGTTAAAGTTAAAGTTAAAGTTAAAGTTAAAGATAAAGTTAAAGTTAAAGTTAAAGTTAAAGTTAAAGTTAAAGTTAAAGTTAAAGTTAAAGTTAAAGTTAAAGTTAAAGTTAAATTTAAAGTTAAAGTTAAAGTTAAAGTTAAAGTGAATGTTAAAGTTAAAGCGAAAGTTAAAGTTAAAAATAAAGTTAAAGTTAAAGTGAAAGTTAAAGTTAAAGTTAAAGTTAAGGTTAAAGTTAAAGTCAAAGTTAAAGTTAAAGCTAAGGTTAAAGTTAAAATTAAAGTTAAAAATAAAGTTAAAGTTAAAGTTAAAGTTAAAGTTAAAGTTAAAGTTAAAGTTAAAGTTAAAGTTAAAGTTAAAGTTAAAGTTAAAGTTAAAGTTAAAGTTAAAGTTAAAGTTAAAGGTAAAGTTAAAGTTAAAGTTAAAGTTAAAGTTAAAGTTAAAGTTAAAGTGAAAGTTAAAGTTAAAGTTAAATTTAAAGTTAAAGTTAAAGTTAAAGTTAAAGATAAAGTTAAAGTTAAATTTAAAGTTAAAGTTAAAATTAAAGTTAAAGTTAAGGCTAAAGTTAAAGTTAAAGTCAAAGTTAAAGTTAAAGCTAAGGTTAAATTTAAAGTTAAAGTTAAAGTTAAAGTTAACGTTAAAGTTAAAGTGAAAGTTAAAGTTAAAGTTAAAGATAAAGTTAAAGTTAAAGTTAAAGTTTAAGTTAAAGTTAAAGTTAAAGTTAAAGTTAAAGTTAAAGTTAAACATAAAGTTAAAGTTAAAGTTAAAGTTAAAGTTAAAGTTAAAGTTAAAGTTAAAGTTAAAGTTAAAGTTAAAGTTAAAGTTAAAGTTAAAGTTAAAGTTAAAGTTAAAGTTAAAGTGAATGTTAAATTTAAAGCGAAAGTTAAAGTTAAAGTTAAAGTTGAAGTTAAAGTTAAAGTTAAAGTTAAAATTAAAGTTAAAGTTAATGTTAAAGTTGAAGTTAAAGTTAAAGTTAAAGTTAAAGTGAAAGTTAAAGTTAAAGTGAATGTTAAAGTTAAAGCGAAAGTTAAAGTTAAAGTTTAAGTTAAAGTTAAAGTTGAAGTTAAAGTTAAAGTTAAAATTAAAGTTAAAGTTAAAGTTGAAGTTAAAGTTAAAGTTAAAGTTAAAGTTAAAGTTAAAGTTAAAGTTAAAGTTAAAGTTAAAGTTAAAGTTAAAGTTAAAGTTAAAGTTAAAGATAAAGATAAAGTTAAAGTTAAAGTTAAATTTAAAGTTAAAGATAAAGTTAAAGTTAAATTTAAAGTTAAAGTTAAAGTTAAAAATAAAGTTAAAATTAAAGTTAAAGTTAAAGCTAAATTAAAGTTAAAGTTAAAGTTAAATTTAAATTTAAATTTAAATTTAAATTTAAATTTAAATTTAAATTTAAAGTTAAAGTTATAGTTAAAGTTAAAGTTAAAGTTAAAGTTAAAGTGAATGTTAAAGTTAAAGCGAAAGTTAAAGTTAAAAATAAAGTTGAAGTTAAAGTTAAAGTGAAAGTGAAAGTGAAAGTTAAAGTTAAAGTTAAAGTTAAAGTTAAGGTTAAAGTTAAAGTTAAAGTTAAAGTCAAAGTTAAAGTTAAAGCTAAGGTTAAAGTTAAAGTTAAAGTTAAAAATAAAGTTAAAGTTAAGTTAAAGTTAAAGTTAAAGTTAATGTTAAAGTTAAAGTTAAAGTTAAAATTAAAATTAAAGTTAAAGTGAAAGTTAAAGTTAAAGTTAAAGTTAAATTTAAAGTTAAAGTTAAAGTTTAAGTTAAAGTTAAAGTTAAAGTTAAAGAAAAGGTTAAAGTTAAAGTTAAAGTTAAAGTTAAAGTTAAAGTTAATGTTAAAGTTAAAGTTAAAGTTAAAATTAAAATTAAAGTTAAAGTGAAAGTTAAAGTTAAAGTTAAAGTTAAATTTAAAGTTAAAGTTAAAGTTTAAGTTAAAGTTAAAGTTAAAGTTTAAGTTAAAGTTAAAGTTAAAGTTAAAGTTAAAGTTAATGTTAAAGTTAAAGTTAAAGTTAAAATTAAAATTAAAGTTAAAGTGAAAGTTAAAGTTAAAGTTAAAGTTAAATTTAAAGTTAAAGTTAAAGTTAAAGTTAAAGTTAAAATTAAAATTAAAGTTAAAGTGAAAGTTAAAGTTAAAGTTATAGTTAAAGTTAAAGTTAAAGTTAAAGTTAAAGTGAATGTTAAAGTTAAAGCGAAAGTTAAAGTTAAAAATAAAGTTGAAGTTAAAGTTAAAGTGAAAGTGAAAGTGAAAGTTAAAGTTAAAGTTAAAGTTAAAGTTAAGGTTAAAGTTAAAGTTAAAGTTAAAGTCAAAGTTAAAGTTAAAGCTAAGGTTAAAGTTAAAGTTAAAGTTAAAGATAAAGATAAAGTTAAAGTTAAAGTTAAATTTAAAGTTAAAGATAAAGTTAAAGTTAAATTTAAAGTTAAAGTTAAAGTTAAAAATAAAGTTAAAATTAAAGTTAAAGTTAAAGCTAAATTAAAGTTAAAGTTAAAGTTAAATTTAAATTTAAATTTAAATTTAAATTTAAATTTAAATTTAAATTTAAAGTTAAAGTTATAGTTAAAGTTAAAGTTAAAGTTAAAGTTAAAGTGAATGTTAAAGTTAAAGCGAAAGTTAAAGTTAAAAATAAAGTTGAAGTTAAAGTTAAAGTGAAAGTGAAAGTGAAAGTTAAAGTTAAAGTTAAAGTTAAAGTTAAGGTTAAAGTTAAAGTTAAAGTTAAAGTCAAAGTTAAAGTTAAAGCTAAGGTTAAAGTTAAAGTTAAAGTTAAAAATAAAGTTAAAGTTAAGTTAAAGTTAAAGTTAAAGTTAAAGTTAAAGTTAAGGTTAAAGTTAAAGTCAAAGTTAAAGTTAAAGCTAAGGTTAAAGTTAAAATTAAAGTTAAAAATAAAGTTAAAGTTAAAGTTAAAGTTTAAGTTAAAGTTAAAGTTAAAGTTAAAGTTTAAGTTTAAGTTAAAGTTAAAGTTAAAGTTGAAGTTAAAGTTAAAGTTAAATTACAAGTTAAAGTTAAAGTTAAAGTTAAATTTAAAGTTAAAGTTAAAGTTAAAGTGAATGTTAAAGTTAAAGCGAAAGTTAAAGTTAAAAATAAAGTTAAAGTTAAAGTGAATGTTAAAGTTAAAGCGAAAGTTAAAGTTAAAAATAAAATTAAAGTTAAAGTTAAAGTTAAGGTTAAAGTTAAGGTTAAAGTTAAAGTTAAAGTTAAAGTTAAAGTTAAAGTTAAAGTTAAAGTTAAAGGTAAAGTTAAAGTTAAAGTTAAAGTTAAAGTGAAAGTTAAAGTTAAAGTTAAAGTTAAATTTAAAGTTAAAGTTAAAGTTAAAGATAAAGTTAAAGTTAAAGTTAAAGTTAAAGTTAAAGTTAAAGTTAAAGTTAAAGTTAAAGTTAAAGTTAAAGTTAAATTTAAAGTTAAAGTTAAAGTTAAAGATAAAGTTAAAGTTAAAGTTAAAGTTAAAGTTAAAGTTAAAGTTAAAGTTAAAGTTAAAGTTAAAGTTAAAGTTAAAGTTAAAGTTAAAGTTAAAGTTAAAGTTAAAGTTAAAGTTAAAGTTAAAGTTAAAGTTAAAGTTAAAGTTAAAGTTAAAGTTAAAGTTAAAGTTAAAGTTAAAGTTAAAGTTAAAGATAAAGTTAAAGTTAAAGTTAAAGTTAAAGTTAAAGTTAAAGTTAAAGTTAAAGTTAAAGTTAAAGTTAAAGTTAAAGTTAAAGTTAAAGTTAAAGTTAAAGTTAAAGTTAAAGTTAAAGTTAAAGTTAAAGTTAAAGTTAAAGTTAAAGTTAAAGTTAAAGTTAAAGTGAATGTTAAAGTTAAAGCGAAAGTTAAAGTTAAAGTTAAAGAAAAGATTAAAGTTAAAGTTAAAGTTAAAGTGAAAGTTAAAGTTAAAGTTAAAGAAAAGATTAAAGTTAAAGTTAAAGCGAAAGTTAAAGTTAAAGTTAAAGTTAAAGTTTAAGTTAAAGTTAAAGTTGAAGTTAAAGTTAAAGTTAAAATTAAAACTAAAATTAAAGTTAAAGTTGAAGTTAAAGTTAAAGTTAAAATTAAAGTTAAAGTTAAAGATAAAGTTAAAGTTAAAGTTAAATTTAAAGTTAAAGTTAAAAATAAAGTTAAAGTTAAATTTAAAGTTAAAGTTAAAGTTAAAGATAAAGTTAAAGTTAAAGTTAAAGTTAAATTTAAAGTTAAAGTTAAAGATAAAGTTAAAGTTAAAGTTAAATTTCAAGTGAAAGTTAAAGTTAAAGTTAAAGTGAATGTTAAAGCGAAAGTTAAAGATAAAAAATAAAGTTAAAGTTAAAGTTAAAGTTAAGGTTAAAGTTAAAGTTAAAATCAAAGTTGAAGTTAAAGCTAAGGTTAAAGTTAAAATTAAAGTTAAAAATAAAGTTAAAGTTAAAGTTAAAGTTTAAGTTTAAGTTAAAGTTAAAGTTAAAGTTAAAGTTAAAGTTAAAAGTAAAGGTAAAGTTAAAGTTAAAGTTAAAGTGAAAGTTAAAGTTAAAGTTAAAGTTAAAGTTAATGTTAAAGCTAAAGTTAAAGTTAAAGTTAAAGTTGAAGTTGAAGTTAAAGTTAAAGTTAAAATTAAAGTTGAAGTTAAAGTTAAAGTTAAAGTTAAAGTGAATGTTAAAATTAAAGCGAAAGTTAAAGTTAAAAATAAAGTTAAAGTTAAAGTTAAAGTTAAAGTGAATGTTAAAGTTAAAGCGAAAGTTAAAGTTAAAAATAAAGTTAAAGTTAAAGTTAAAGTTAAAGTTAAAGTTAAAGTTAAAGTTAAAGTTAAGGTTAAAGTTAAAGTTAAAGTTAAAGTCAAAGTTAAAGTTAAAGCTAAGGTTAAAGTTAAAGTTAAAAATAAAGTTAAAGTTAAAGTTTAAGTTTAAGTTTAAGTTAAAGTTAAAGTTAAAGATAAAGTTAAAGTTAAAGTTAAAGTTAAATGTAAATTAAATATAAAGTTAAAGTTAAAAATAAAGTTAAAGTTAAATTACAAGTTAAAGTTAAAGTTAAAGTTAAAGTTAAAGTTAAAGTTAAAGATAAAGTTAAAGTTAAAGTTAAAGTTAAAGTTAAAGTTAAAGTTAAAGTTAAAGTTAAAGTTAAATTTAAAGTTAAAGTTAAAGTTAAAGTTAAAGTGAATGTTAAAGTTAAAGCGAAAATTAAAGTTAAAAATAAAGTTAAAGTTAAAGTTAAAGTGAAAGTTAAAGTTAAAGTTAAAGTTAAGGTTAAAGTTAAAGTCAAAGTTAAAGTTAAAGCTAAGGTTAAAGTTAAAATTAAAGTTAAAAATAAAGTTAAAGTTAAAGTTAAAGTTAAAGTTAAAGTTAAAGTTAAAGTTAAAGTTAAAGTTAAAGTTAAAGTTAAAGTTAAAGTTAAAGTTAAAGTTAAAGGTAAAGTTAAAGTTAAAGTTAAAGTTAAAGTTAAAGTTAAAGTTAAAGTGAAAGTTAAAGTTAAAGTTAAATTTAAAGTTAAAGTTAAAGTTAAAGTTAAAGTTAAAGATAAAGTTAAAGTTAAATTTAAAGTTAAAGTTAAAATTAAAGTTAAAGTTAAGGCTAAAGTTAAAGTTAAAGTCAAAGTTAAAGTTAAAGCTAAGGTTAAATTTAAAGTTAAAGTTAAAGTTAAAGTTAACGTTAAAGTTAAAGTGAAAGTTAAAGTTAAAGTTAAAGATAAAGTTAAAGTTAAAGTTAAAGTTTAAGTTAAAGTTAAAGTTAAAGTTAAAGTTAAAGTTAAAGTTAAACATAAAGTTAAAGTTAAAGTTAAAGTTAAAGTTAAAGTTAAAGTTAAAGTTAAAGTTAAAGTTAAAGTTAAAGTTAAAGTTAAAGTTAAAGTTAAAGTTAAAGTTAAAGTTAAAGTTAAAGTTAAAGTTAAAGTTAAAGTTAAAGTTAAAGTGAATGTTAAATTTAAAGCGAAAGTTAAAGTTAAAGTTAAAGTTGAAGTTAAAGTTAAAGTTAAAGTTAAAATTAAAGTTAAAGTTAATGTTAAAGTTGAAGTTAAAGTTAAAGTTAAAGTTAAAGTGAAAGTTAAAGTTAAAGTGAATGTTAAAGTTAAAGCGAAAGTTAAAGTTAAAGTTTAAGTTAAAGTTAAAGTTGAAGTTAAAGTTAAAGTTAAAATTAAAGTTAAAGTTAAAGTTGAAGTTAAAGTTAAAGTTAAAGTTAAAGTTAAAGTTAAAGTTAAAGTTAAAGTTAAAGTTAAAGTTAAAGTTAAAGTTAAAGTTAAAGTTAAAGTTAAAGTTAAAGTTAAAGTTAAAGTTAAAGTTAAAGTTAAAGTTAATGTTAAAGTTAAAGTTAAAGTTAAAGTTAAAGTTAAAGTTAAAGTTAAAGCTAAATTTAAAGTTAAAGTTAAAGTTAAAGTTGAAGTTAAAGTTAAAGTTAAAGTTAAAGTTAAAGTTAAAATTAAAGTTAAAGTTGAAGTTAAAGTTAAAGTTAAAGTTAAAGTTAAAGTTAAAGTTAAAGTGAATGTTAAAGTTAAAGCGAAAGTTAAAGTTAAAAATAAAGTTAAAGTTAAAGTTAAAGTTAAAATTAAAGTTAAAGTTAAGGTTAAAGTTAAAGTTAAAGCTAAGGTTAAATTTAAAGTTAAAGTTGAAGTTAAAGTTAAAGTTAAAGTTAAAGGCAAAGTTAAAGTTAAAGTTAAAGTTAAAGTTAAAGTTAAAGTTAAAGTTAAAGTTAAAGTTAAAGTTAAAGTTAAAGTGAATGTTAAAGTTAAAGCGAAAGTTAAAGTTAAAAATAAAGTTAAAGTGAAAGTTAAAGTTAAAGTTAAAATTAAAGTTAAAGTTAAGGTTAAGGTTAAAGTTAAAGTTAAAGTCAAAGTTAAAGTTAAAGCTAAGGTTAAATTTAAAGTTAAAGTTGAAGTTAAAGTTAAAGTTAAAGTTAAAGTGAAAGTTAAAGTTAAAGTTAAAGTTAAAGATAAAGTTAAAGTTAAAGTTAAAGTTAAAGTTAAAGGTAAAGATAAAGTTAAAGTTAAAGTTAAAGATAAAGTTAAAGTTAAAGTTAAAGTTAAAGTTATAGTTAAAGTGAATGTTAAAGTTAAAGCGAAAGTTAAAGTTAAAAATAAAGTTAAAGTTAAAGTGAAAGTTAAAGTTAAAGTTAAAGTTAATGTTAAAGTTAAAGTTAAAATCAAAGTTAAAGTCAAAGCTAAGGTTAAATTTAAAGTTAAAGTTGAAGTTAAAGTTAAAGTTAAAGTTAAAGTTAAAGTTAAAGTCAAAGTTAAAGTTAAAGTTAAAGTTAAAGTTAAAGTTAAAGTTAGAGTTAAAGTTAAAGTTAAAGCTAAAGTTAAAGTTAAAGTTAAAGTTAAAGTTAAGGTTAAAGTTAAAGTTAAAGTTAAAGTTAAACTTAAAGTTAAAGTTAAAGTTAAAGTTAAAGTTAAAGTGAAAGTTAAAGTTAAAGTTAAAGTTAAAGTTAAAGCTAAAGTTAAAGTTAAAGATAAAGTTAAAGTTAAAGCTAAGGTTAAATTTAAAGTTAAAGTTGAAGTTAAAGTTAAAGTTAAAGTCAAAGTTAAAGTTAAAGTTAAAGTTAAAGTTAAAGTTAAAGTTAAAGTTAAAGTTAAAGTTAAAGTTAAAGTGAAAGTTAAAGTTAAAGTTAAAATTAAAGTTAAAGTTAAGGTTAAAGTTAAAGTCAAAGTTAAAGTTAAAGCTAAGGTTAAATTTAAAGTTAAAGTTGAAGTTAAAGTTAAAGTTAAAGTTAAAATTTAAATTAAAGTTGAAGTTAAAGTTAAAGTTAAAGTTAAAGTTAAAGTTAAAGGTAAAGTTAAAGTTAAAGTTAAGGTTAAGGTTAAAGTTAAAGTTAAAGTTAAAGTTAAAGTTAAAGTTAAAGTGAAAGTTAAAGTTAAAGTTAAAGTTAAATTTAAAGTTAAAGTTAAAGTTAAAGTTAAAGTTTAAGATAAAGTTAAAGTTAAAGTTAAAGTTAAAGTTAAATTTAAAGTTAAAGTTAAAGTTAAAGTTAAAGATAAAGTTAAAGTTAAAGTTAAAGTTAAATTTAAAGTTAAAGTTAAAGTTGAAGTTAAAGTTAAAGTTAAAGTTAAAGTTAAAGTTAAAGTTAAAGTTAAAGTTAAAGTTAAAGTTAAAGTTAAAGTTAAAGTTAAAGTTAAAGTTAAAGTTAAAGTTAAAGTTAAAGTTAAAGTTAAAGTTAAAGTTAAAGTTAAAGTTAAAGCTAAAGTTAAAGTTAAAATTAAAGTTAAAGTTAAAGTTAAAGTGAATGTTAAAGTTAAAGCGAAAGTTAAAGTTAAAAATAAAGTTAAAGCTAAAGTTAAAGTTAAAGTTAAAGTTAAAGTGAAAGTTAAAGTTAAGGTTAAAGTTAAAGTTAAAGTCAAAGTTAAAGTTAAAGCTAAGGTTAAAGTTAAAGTTAAAGTTAAAAATAAAGTTAAAGTTAAAGTTAAAATTAAAGTTAAAGTTAAAGTTAATGTTAAAGTTAAAGTTAAAGCTAAATTTAAAGTTAAAGTTAAAGTTAAAGTTAAAATTAAAGTTAAAGTTGAAGTTAAAGTTAAAGTTAAAGTTAAAGTGAATGTTAAAGTTAAAGCGAAAGTTAAAGTTAAAAATAAAGTTACAGTTAAAGTTAAAGTGAAAGTGAAAGTTAAAGTTAAAGTTAAAGTTAAAGTGAAAATTAAAGTTAAAGTTAAGGTTAAAGTTAATGTTAAAGCTAAGGTTAAATTTAAAGTTAAAGTTGAAGTTAAAGTTAAAGTTAAAGTTAAAGGTAAAGTTAAAGTTAAAGTTAAAGTTAAAGTTAAAGTTAAAGTTAAAGTTAAAGTTAAAGTTAAAGTTAAAGTTAAAGTTAAAGTTAAGGTTAAAGTTAAAGTTAAAGTTAAAGTTAAAGTTAAAGTTAAAGTTAAAGTTAAAGTTAAAGTTAAAGTTAAAGTTAAAGTTAAAGTTAAAGTTAAAGTTAAAGTTAAAGTTAAAGTTAAAGTTAAAGTTAAAGTTAAAGTTAAAGTTAAAGTTAAATTTAAAGGTAAAGTTAAAGTTAAAGTTAAGGTTAAAGTTAAAGTTAAAGTTAAAGTTAAAGTGAAAGTGAAAGTTAAAGTTTAAGTTAAAGTTAAAGTTAAAGTTAAATTTAAAGTTAAAGTTAAAGTTAAAGTTAAAGTTAAAGTTAAAGTTAAAGATAAAGTTAAAGTTAAAGTTAAAGTTAAAGTTAAAGTTAAAGTTAAAGGTAAAGTTAAAGTTAAAGTTAAAGTTAAGGTTAAAGTTAAAGTTAAAGTTAAAGTTAAAGTGAAAGTTAAAGTTAAAGTTAAAGTTAAATTTAAAGTTAAAGTTAAAGTTAAAGTTAAAGATAAAGTTAAAGTTAAAGTTAAAGTTAAATTTAAAGTTAAAGTTAAAGTTAAAGTTAAAGTTAAAGTTAAAGTTAAAGTTAAAGCTAAAGTTAAAGTTAAAATTAAAGTTAAAGTTAAAGTTAAAGTTAAAGTGAATGTTAAAGTTAAAGCGAAAGTTAAAGTTAAAAATAAAGTTAAAGCTAAAGTTACAGTTAAAGTTAAAGTTAAAGTGAAAGTTAAAGTTAAGGTTAAAGTTAAAGTTAAAGTTAAAGTCAAAGTTAAAGTTAAAGCTAAGGTTAAAGTTAAAGTTAAAATTAAAAATAAAGTTAAAGTTAAAGTTAAAAGTAAAGGTAAAGTTAAAGTTAAAGTGAAAGTTAAAGTTAAAGTTAAAGTTAAAGTTAAAGCTAAATTTAAAGTTAAAGTTAAAGTTAAAGTTGAAGTTAAAGTTAAAGTTAAAATTAAAGTTAAAGTTGAAGTTAAAGTTAAAGTTAAAGTGAATGTTAAAGTTAAAGCGAAAGTTAAAGTTAAAAATAAAGTTAAAGTTAAAGTTAAAGTGAAAGTTAAAGTTAAAGTTAAAGTTAAAGTTAAAGTTAAAGTTAAAGTTAAAATTAAAGTTAAAGTTAAGGTTAAAGTTAAAGTTAAAGCTAAGGTTAAATTTAAAGTTAAAGTTAAAGTTAAAGTTAAAGGTAAAGTTAAAGTTAAAGTTAAAGTTAAAGTTAAAGTTAAAGTTAAAGTTAAAGTTAAAGTTAAAGTTAAAGTTAAAGTTAAAGTTAAAGTTAAAGTTAAAGTTAAAGTTAAAGTTAAAGTTAAAGTTAAAGTTAAAGTTAAAGTTAAAGTTAAAGTTAATGTTAAAGTTAAAGTTAAAGTTAAAGTTAAAGTTAAAGTTAAAGTTAAAGTTAAAGTGAATGTTAAAGTTAAAGCGAAAGTTAAAGTTAAAAATAAAGTTAAAGTGAAAGTGAAAGTTAAAGTTAAAATTAAAGTTAAAGTTAAGGTTAAAGTTAAAGTTAAAGTCAAAGTTAAAGTTAAAGCTAAGGTTAAATTTAAAGTTAAAGTTGAAGTTAAAGTTAAAGTTAAAGTTAAAGTGAAAGTTAAAGTTAAAGTTAAAGATAAAGATAAAATTAAAGTTAAAGTTAAAGTTAAAGGTAAAGTTAAAGTTAAAGATAAAGTGAAAGATAAAGTTAAAGTTAAAGTTAAAGTTAGAGTTAAAGTTAAAGTTAAAGTTAAAGTTAAAGTTAAAGTTAAAGTTAAAGTTAAAGTTAAAGTTAAAGTGAATGTTAAAGTTAAAGCGAAAGTTAAAGTGAAAGTTAAAGTTAAAGTTAAAGTTAAAATTAAAGTTAAAGTTAAGGTTAAAGTTAAAGTTAAAGCTAAGGTTAAATTTAAAGTTCAAGTTGAAGTTAAAGTTAAAGTTAAAGTTAAAGGTAAAGTTAAAGTTAAAGTTTAAGTTAAAGTTAAAGTTAAAGTTAAAGTTTAAGTTAAAGTTAAAGTTAAAGTTAAAGTTAAAGTTAAAGTTAAAGTTAAAGTTAAAGTTAAAGTTAAAGTTAAAGTTAAAGTTAAAGTTAAAGTTAAAGTTAAAGTTAAAGTTAAAGTTAAAGTGAATGTTAAAGTTAAAGCGAGAGTTAAAGTTAAAAATAAAGTTAAAGTGAAAGTTAAAGTTAAAGTTAAAATTCAAGTTGAAGTTAAAGTTAAAGTTAAAGTTAAAGGTAAAGTTAAAGTTAAAGTTTAAGTTAAAGTTAAAGTTAAAGTTAAAGTTAAAGTTAAAGTTAAAGTTAAAGTTAAAGTTAAAGTTAAAGTTAAAGTTAAAGTTAAAGTTAAAGTTAAAGTTAAAGTTAAAGTTAAAGTTAAAGTTAAAGTTAAAGTTAAAGTTAAAGTGAATGTTAAAGTTAAAGCGAGAGTTAAAGTTAAAAATAAAGTTAAAGTGAAAGTTAAAGTTAAAGTTAAAGTTAAAGTTAAAGTTAAAATTAAAGTTAAAGTTAAGGTTAAAGTTAAAGTTAAAGTCAAAGTTAAAGTTAAAGCTAAGGTTAAATTTAAAGTTAAAGTTGAAGTTAAAGTTAAAGTTAAAGTGAAAGTTAAAGTTAAAGACAAAGTTAAAGTTAAAGTTAAAGTTAAAGTTAAAGGTAAAGTTAAAGTTAAAGTTAAAGTTAAAGTTAAAGTTAAAGTTAAAGATAAAGTTAAAGTTAAAGTTAAAGTTAAAGTTAAAGTGAATGTTAAAGTTAAAGCGAAAGTTAAAGTTAAAAATAAAGTTAAAGTTAAAGTGAAAGTTAAAGTTAAAGTTAAAGTTAAAGTTAATGTTAAAGTTAAAGTTAAAATCAAAGTTAAAGTTAAAGCTAAGGTTAAATTTAAAGTTAAAGTTGAAGTTAAAGTTAAAGTTAAAGTTAAAGTTAAAGTTAAAGTTAAAGTTAAAGTTAAAGTTAAAGTTAAAGTTAAAGTCAAAGTTAAAGTTAAAGTTAAAGTTAAAGTTAAAGTTAAAGTTAAAGTTAAAGTTAAAGCTAAAGTTAAAGTTAAAGTTAAAGTTAAGGTTAAAGTTAAAGTTAAAGTTAAAGTTAAAGTTAAAGATAAAGTTAAAGTTAAACTTAAAGTTAAAGTTAAAGTTAAAGTTAAAGTTAAAGTTAAAGTGAAAGTGAAAGTTAAAGTTAAAGTTAAAGTTAAAGTTAAAGTTAAAGTTAAAGTTAAAGTTAAAGTTAAAGTTAAAGTTAAAGTTAAAGTTAAAGTTAAAGTTAAAGTTAAAAATAAAGTTAAAGTTAAAGTTAAAGTGAAAGTTAAAGTTAAAGTTAAAGTTAAGGTTAAAGTTAAAGTTAAAGTCAAAGTTAAAGTTAAAGCTAAGGTTAAAGTTAAAATTAAAGTTAAAAATAAAGTTAAAGTTAAAGTTTAAGTTTAAGTTAAAATTAAAGTTAAAGTTAAAGTTAAAGTTAAAGTTAAAGTTGAAGTTAAAGTTAAAGATAAAGTTAAAGTTAAAGTTAAAGTTAAATTTAAATTAAAGTTAAAGTTAAAAATAAAGTTAAAGTTAAAGTTAAAGATAAATTTAAAGTTAAATTTAAAGTTAAAGTTAAAGTTAAAGTTAAAGTTAAAGTTAAAGTTAAAGTTAAAGTTAAAGTTAAAGTTAAAGTTAAAGTTAAAGTTAAAGTTAAAGTTAAAGTTAAAGTTAAAGTTAAAGTTAAAGTTAAAGTTAAAGTTAAAGTTAAAGTTAAAGTTAAAGTTAAAGTTAAAGTGAATGTTAAAGTTAAAGCGAAAGTTAAAGTTAAAAATAAAGTTAAAGTTAAAGTGAAAGTTAAAGTTAAAGTTAAGGTTAAAGTTAAAGTCAAAGTTAAAGTTAAAGCTAAGGTTAAAGTTAAAATTAAAGTTAAAATTAAAGTTAAAAATAAAGTTAAAGTTAAAGTTAAAGTTTAAGTTAAAGTTAAAGTTAAAGTTAAAGTTTAAGTTTAAGTTAAAGTTAAAGTTAAAGTTGAAGTTAAAGTTAAAGTTAAATTACAAGTTAAAGTTAAAGTTAAAGTTAAATTTAAAGTTAAAGTTAAAGTTAAAGTGAATGTTAAAGTTAAAGCGAAAGTTAAAGTTAAAAATAAAGTTAAAGTTAAAGTGAATGTTAAAGTTAAAGCGAAAGTTAAAGTTAAAAATAAAATTAAAGTTAAAGTTAAAGTTAAGGTTAAAGTTAAGGTTAAAGTTAAAGTTAAAGTTAAAGTTAAAGTGAAAGTTAAAGTTAAAGTTAAAGGTAAAGTTAAAGTTAAAGTTAAAGTTAAAGTGAAAGTTAAAGTTAAAGTTAAAGTTAAATTTAAAGTTAAAGTTAAAGTTAAAGATAAAGTTAAAGTTAAAGTTAAAGTTAAAGTTAAAGTTAAAGTTAAAGTTAAAGTTAAAGTTAAAGTTAAAGTTAAAGTTAAAGTTAAATTTAAAGTTAAAGTTAAAGTTAAAGTTAAAGTTAAAGCTAAAGTTAAAGTTAAAGTTAAAAATAAAGTTAAAGTTAAAGTTAAGGTTAAAGTTAAGGTTAAAGTTAAAGTTAAAGTTAAAGTTAAAGTGAAAGTTAAAGTTAAAGTTAAAGTTAAAGGTAAAGTTAAAGTTAAAGTTAAAGTTAAAGTGAAAGTTAAAGTTAAAGTTAAAGTTAAATTTAAAGTTAAAGTTAAAGTTAAAGATAAAGTTAAAGTTAAAGTTAAAGTTAAAGTTAAAGTTAAAGTTAAAGTTAAAGTTAAATTTAAAGTTAAATTTAAAGTTAAAGTTAAAGTTAAAGTTAAAGTTAAAGTTAAAGCTAAAGTTAAAGTTAAAGTTAAAAATAAAGTTAAAGTTAAATTTAAAGTTAAAGTTAAAGTTAAAGTTAAAGTTAAAGTTAAAGCTAAGGTTAAAGTTAAAGTTAAAAATAAAGTTAAAGTTAAAGTTAAAGTTTAAGTTAAAGTTAAATTTGAAGTTAAAGTTAAAGATAAAGTTAAAGTTAAAGTTAAAGTTAAAGGTAAAGTTAAAGTTAAAGTTAAAGTTAAAGTGAAAGTTAAAGTTAAAGTTAAAGTTAAAGTTAAATTTAAAGTTAAAGTTAAAGATAAAGTTAAAGTTAAAGTTAAAAATAAAGTTAAAGTTAAATTTAAAGTTAAAGTTAAAGTTAAAGTTAAAGTTAAAGTTAAAGTTAAAGTTAAAGGTAAAGTTAAAGTTAAAGTTAAAGTTAAAGTGAAAGTTAAAGTTAAAGTTAAAGTTAAATTTAAAGTTAAAGTTAAAGTTAAAGCTAAAGTTAAAGTTAAAGTTAAAAATAAAGTTAAAGTTAAATTTAAAGTTAAAGTTAAAGTTAAAGTTAAAGTTAAAGTTAAAGTTAAAGTTAAAGTTAAAGTTAAATTTAAAGTTAAATTTAAAGTTAAAGTTAAAGTTAAAGTTAAAGTTAAGGTTAAAGTTAAGGTTAAAGTTAAGGTTAAAGTTAAAGTTAAAGTTAAAGTTAAAGTGAAAGTTAAAGTTAAAGTTAAAGTTAAAGGTAAAGTTAAAGTTAAAGTTAAAGTTAAAGTGAAAGTTAAAGTTAAAGTTAAAGTTAAATTTAAAGTTAAAGTTAAAGTTAAAGATAAAGTTAAAGTTAAAGTTAAAGTTAAAGTTAAAGTTAAAGTTAAAGTTAAAGTTAAAGTTAAAGTTAAAGTTAAAGTTAAAGTTAAAGTTAAAGTTAAATTTAAAGTTAAATTTAAAGTTAAAGTTAAAGTTAAAGTTAAAGTTAAAGCTAAAGTTAAAGTTAAAGTTAAAAATAAAGTTAAAGTTAAATTTAAAGTTAAAGTTAAAGTTAAAGTTAAAGTTAAAGTTAAAGCTAAGGTTAAAGTTAAAGTTAAAAATAAAGTTAAAGTTAAAGTTAAAGTTTAAGTTAAAGTTAAATTTGAAGTTAAAGTTAAAGATAAAGTTAAAGTTAAAGTTAAAGTTAAAGTTAAAGTTAAAGGTAAAGTTAAAGTTAAAGTTAAAGTTAAAGTGAAAGTTAAAGTTAAAGTTAAAGTTAAATTTAAAGTTAAAGTTAAAGTTAAAGATAAAGTTAAAGTTAAAGTTAAAGTTAAAGTTAAAGTTAAAGTTAAAGTTAAATTTAAAGTTAAAGTTAAAGTTAAAGTTAAAGTTAAAGCTAAAGTTAAAGTTAAAGTTAAAATTAAAGTTAAAGTTAAAGTTAAAGTGAATGTTAAAGTTAAAGCGAAAGTTAAAGCTAAAAATAAAGTTAAAGTTAAAGCTAAAGTTAAAGTTAAGGTTAAAGTTAAAGTTAAAGTCAAAGTTAAAGTTAAAGCTAAGGTTAAAGTTAAAGTTAAAGTTAAAAATAAAGTTAAAGTTAAATTTAAAAGTAAAGGTAAAGTTAAAGTTAAAGTTAAAGTTAAAGTGAAAGTTAAAGTTAAAGTTAAAGTTAAAGTTAAAGTTAAAGTTAATGTTAAAGTTAAAGTTAAAGTTAAAGTTAAAGTTAAAGCTAAATTTAAAGTTAAAGTTAAATGTAAAGTTGAAGTTAAAGTTAAAGTTAAAGTTAAAATTAAAGTTAAAGTTGAAGTTAAAGTTAAAGTTAAAGTTAAAGTGAATGTTAAAGTTAAAGCGAAAGTTAAAGTTAAAAATAAAGTTAAAGTTAAAGTGAAAGTTAAAGTTAAAGTTAAAATTAAAGTTAAAGTTAAGGTTAAAGTTAAAGTTAAAGCTAAGGTTAAATTTAAAGTTAAAGTTGAAGTTAAAGTTAAAGTTAAAGTTAAAGTTAAAGTTAAAGGTAAAGTTAAAGTTAAAGTTAAAATTAAATTTAAAGTTAAAGTTAAAGTTAAAGTGAATGTTAAAGTTAAAGCGAAAGTTAAAGTTAAAAATAAAGTTAAAGTTAAAGTGAAAGTTAAAGTTAAAATTAAAGTTAAAGTTAAGGTTAAAGTTAAAGTTAAAGTCAAAGTTAAAGTTAAAGCTAAGGTTAAATTTAAAGTTAAAGTTGAAGTTAAAGTTAAAGTTAAAGTTAAAGTGAAAGTTAAAGTTAAAGTTAAAGTTAAAGTTAAAGTTAAAGTTAAAGTTAAAGTTAAAGTTAAAGTTAAAGTTAAAGTTAAAGTTAAAGTTAAAGTTAAAGTTAAAGTTAAAGTTAAAGTTAAAGTTAAAGTTAAAGTTAAAGATAAAGTTAAAGTTAAAGTTAAAGTTAAAGTTAAAGTTAAAGTTAAAGTTAAAGTTAAAGTTAAAGTTAAAGTTAAAGTTAAAGTTAAAGTTAAAGTTAAAGTTAAAGTTAAAGTTAAAGTTAAAGTTAAAGTTAAAGTTAAAGTTAAAGTTAAAGTTAAAGTTAAAGTGAATGTTAAAGTTAAAGCGAAAGTTAAAGTTAAAGTTAAAGAAAAGATTAAAGTTAAAGTTAAAGTTAAAGTGAAAGTTAAAGTTAAAGAAAAGATTAAAGTTAAAGTTAAAGCGAAAGTTAAAGTTAAAGTTAAAGTTAAAGTTTAAGTTAAAGTTAAAGTTGAAGTTAAAGTTAAAGTTAAAATTAAAACTAAAATTAAAGTTAAAGTTGAAGTTAAAGTTAAAGTTAAAATTAAAGTTAAAGTTAAAGATAAAGTTAAAGTTAAAGTTAAATTTAAAGTTAAAGTTAAAAATAAAGTTAAAGTTAAATTTAAAGTTAAAGTTAAAGTTAAAGATAAAGTTAAAGTTAAAGTTAAAGTTAAATTTAAAGTTAAAGTTAAAGATAAAGTTAAAGTTAAATTTCAAGTGAAAGTTAAAGTTAAAGTTAAAGTGAATGTTAAAGCGAAAGTTAAAGATAAAAAATAAAGTTAAAGTTAAAGTTAAAGTTAAGGTTAAAGTTAAAGTTAAAATCAAAGTTGAAGTTAAAGCTAAGGTTAAAGTTAAAATTAAAGTTAAAAATAAAGTTAAAGTTAAAGTTAAAGTTTAAGTTTAAGTTAAAGTTAAAGTTAAAGTTAAAGTTAAAGTTAAAGTTAAAAGTAAAGGTAAAGTTAAAGTTAAAGTTAAAGTGAAAGTTAAAGTTAAAGTTAAAGTTAAAGTTAATGTTAAAGCTAAAGTTAAAGTTAAAGTTAAAGTTGAAGTTGAAGTTAAAGTTAAAGTTAAAATTAAAGTTGAAGTTAAAGTTAAAGTTAAAGTTAAAGTGAATGTTAAAATTAAAGCGAAAGTTAAAGTTAAAAATAAAGTTAAAGTTAAAGTTAAAGTTAAAGTTAAAGTGAATGTTAAAGTTAAAGCGAAAGTTAAAGTTAAAAATAAAGTTAAAGTTAAAGTTAAAGTTAAAGTTAAAGTTAAAGTTAAAGTTAAAGTTAAAGTTAAAGTTAAAGTTAAGGTTAAAGTTAAAGTTAAAGTTAAAGTTAAAGTCAAAGTTAAAGTTAAAGCTAAGGTTAAAGTTAAAGTTAAAAATAAAGTTAAAGTTAAAGTTTAAGTTTAAGTTTAAGTTAAAGTTAAAGTTAAAGATAAAGTTAAAGTTAAAGTTAAAGTTAAATGTAAATTAAATATAAAGTTAAAGTTAAAAATAAAGTTAAAGTTAAATTACAAGTTAAAGTTAAAGTTAAAGTTAAAGTTAAAGTTAAAGTTAAAGATAAAGTTAAAGTTAAAGTTAAAGTTAAAGTTAAAGTTAAAGTTAAAGTTAAAGTTAAAGTTAAAGTTAAAGTTAAAGTTAAATTTAAAGTTAAAGTTAAAGTTAAAGTTAAAGTGAATGTTAAAGTTAAAGCGAAAGTTAAAGTTAAAAATAAAGTTAAAGTTAAAGTGAAAGTTAAAGTTAAAGTTAAAGTTAAGGTTAAAGTTAAAGTCAAAGTTAAAGTTAAAGCTAAGGTTAAAGTTAAAATTAAAGTTAAAAATAAAGTTAAAGTTAAAGTTAAAGTTAAAGTTAAAGTTAAAGTTAAAGTTAAAGTTAAAGTTAAAGTTAAAGTTAAAGTTAAAGTTAAAGTTAAAGTTAAAGTTAAAGTTAAAGGTAAAGTTAAAGTTAAAGTTAAAGTTAAAGTTAAAGTTAAAGTTAAAGTGAAAGTTAAAGTTAAAGTTAAATTTAAAGTTAAAGTTAAAGTTAAAGTTAAAGATAAAGTTAAAGTTAAATTTAAAGTTAAAGTTAAAATTAAAGTTAAAGTTAAGGCTAAAGTTAAAGTTAAAGTCAAAGTTAAAGTTAAAGCTAAGGTTAAATTTAAAGTTAAAGTTAAAGTTAAAGTTAACGTTAAAGTTAAAGTGAAAGTTAAAGTTAAAGTTAAAGATAAAGTTAAAGTTAAAGTTAAAGTTTAAGTTAAAGTTAAAGTTAAAGTTAAAGTTAAAGTTAAAGTTAAACATAAAGTTAAAGTTAAAGTTAAAGTTAAAGTTAAAGTTAAAGTTAAAGTTAAAGTTAAAGTTAAAGTTAAAGTTAAAGTTAAAGTTAAAGTTAAAGTTAAAGTTAAAGTGAATGTTAAATTTAAAGCGAAAGTTAAAGTTAAAGTTAAAGTTGAAGTTAAAGTTAAAGTTAAAGTTAAAATTAAAGTTAAAGTTAATGTTAAAGTTGAAGTTAAAGTTAAAGTTAAAGTTAAAGTGAAAGTTAAAGTTAAAGTGAATGTTAAAGTTAAAGCGAAAGTTAAAGTTAAAGTTTAAGTTAAAGTTAAAGTTGAAGTTAAAGTTAAAGTTAAAATTAAAGTTAAAGTTAAAGTTGAAGTTAAAGTTAAAGTTAAAGTTAAAGTTAAAGTTAAAGTTAAAGTTAAAGTTAAAGTTAAAGTTAAAGTTAAAGTTAAAGTTAAAGTTAAAGATAAAGATAAAGTTAAAGTTAAAGTTAAATTTAAAGTTAAAGATAAAGTTAAAGTTAAATTTAAAGTTAAAGTTAAAGTTAAAAATAAAGTTAAAATTAAAGTTAAAGTTAAAGCTAAATTAAAGTTAAAGTTAAAGTTAAATTTAAATTTAAATTTAAATTTAAATTTAAATTTAAATTTAAATTTAAATTTAAAGTTAAAGTTATAGTTAAAGTTAAAGTTAAAGTTAAAGTTAAAGTGAATGTTAAAGTTAAAGCGAAAGTTAAAGTTAAAAATAAAGTTGAAGTTAAAGTTAAAGTGAAAGTGAAAGTGAAAGTTAAAGTTAAAGTTAAAGTTAAAGTTAAGGTTAAAGTTAAAGTTAAAGTTAAAGTCAAAGTTAAAGTTAAAGCTAAGGTTAAAGTTAAAGTTAAAGTTAAAAATAAAGTTAAAGTTAAGTTAAAGTTAAAGTTAAAGTTAATGTTAAAGTTAAAGTTAAAGTTAAAATTAAAATTAAAGTTAAAGTGAAAGTTAAAGTTAAAGTTAAAGTTAAATTTAAAGTTAAAGTTAAAGTTTAAGTTAAAGTTAAAGTTAAAGTTAAAGAAAAGGTTAAAGTTAAAGTTAAAGTTAAAGTTAAAGTTAATGTTAAAGTTAAAGTTAAAGTTAAAATTAAAATTAAAGTTAAAGTGAAAGTTAAAGTTAAAGTTAAAGTTAAATTTAAAGTTAAAGTTAAAGTTTAAGTTAAAGTTAAAGTTAAAGTTAAAGAAAAGGTTAAAGTTAAAGTTAAAGTTAAAGTGAAAGTTAAAGTTAAAGTGAAAGTTGAAGTTAAAGTTAAAGTGAAAGTGAAAGTGAAAGTTAAAGTTAAAGTTAAAGTTAAAGTTAAAGTTAAAGTTAAGGTTAAAGTTAAAGTTAAAGTCAAAGTTAAAGTTAAAGCTAAGGTTAAAGTTAAAATTAAAGTTAAAAATAAAGTTAAAGTTAAAGTTAAAGTTTAAGTTAAAGTTAAAGTTAAAGTTAAAGTTTAAGTTTAAGTTAAAGTTAAAGTTAAAGTTGAAGTTAAAGTTAAAGTTAAATTACAAGTTAAAGTTAAAGTTAAAGTTAAATTTAAAGTTAAAGTTAAAGTTAAAGTGAATGTTAAAGTTAAAGCGAAAGTTAAAGTTAAAAATAAAGTTAAAGTTAAAGTGAATGTTAAAGTTAAAGCGAAAGTTAAAGTTAAAAATAAAGTTAAAGTTAAAGTGAAAGTTAAAGTTAAAGTTAAAGTTAAAGTTAAAGTTAATGTTAAAGTTAAAGTTAAAATCAAAGTTAAAGTTAAAGCTAAGGTTAAATTTAAAGTTAAAGTTGAAGTTAAAGTTAAAGTTAAAGTTAAAGTTAAAGTTAAAGTTAAAGTTAAAGTTAAAGTTAAAGTTAAAGTTAAAGTTAAAGTTAAAGTTAAAGTCAAAGTTAAAGTTAAAGTTAAAGTTAAAGTTAAAGTTAAAGTTAAAGTTAAAGTTAAAGTTAAAGCTAAAGTTAAAGTTAAAGTTAAAGTTAAGGTTAAAGTTAAAGTTAAAGTTAAAGTTAAAGTTAAAGATAAAGTTAAAGTTAAACTTAAAGTTAAAGTTAAAGTTAAAGTTAAAGTTAAAGTGAAAGTGAAAGTTAAAGTTAAAGTTAAAGTTAAAGTTAAAGTTAAAGTTAAAGTTAAAGTTAAAGTTAAAGTTAAAAATAAAGTTAAAGTTAAAGTTAAAGTGAAAGTTAAAGTTAAAGTTAAGGTTAAAGTTAAAGTTAAAGTCAAAGTTAAAGTTAAAGCTAAGGTTAAAGTTAAAATTAAAGTTAAAAATAAAGTTAAAGTTAAAGTTTAAGTTTAAGTTAAAATTAAAGTTAAAGTTAAAGTTAAAGTTAAAGTTGAAGTTAAAGTTAAAGATAAAGTTAAAGTTAAAGTTAAAGTTAAATTTAAATTAAAGTTAAAGTTAAAAATAAAGTTAAAGTTAAAGTTAAAGATAAATTTAAAGTTAAATTTAAAGTTAAAGTTAAAGTTAAAGTTAAAGTTAAAGTTAAAGTTAAAGTTAAAGTTAAAGTTAAAGTTAAAGTTAAAGTTAAAGTTAAAGTTAAAGTTAAAGTTAAAGTTAAAGTTAAAGTTAAAGTTAAAGTTAAAGTTAAAGTTAAAGTTAAAGTTAAAGTTAAAGTTAAAGTTAAAGTTAAAGTTAAAGTTAAAGTTAAAGTTAAAGTTAAAGTTAAAGTTAAAGTTAAAGTTAAAGTGAATGTTAAAGTTAAAGCGAAAGTTAAAGTTAAAAATAAAGTTAAAGTTAAAGTGAAAGTTAAAGTTAAAGTTAAGGTTAAAGTTAAAGTCAAAGTTAAAGTTAAAGCTAAGGTTAAAGTTAAAATTAAAGTTAAAAATAAAGTTAAAGTTAAAGTTAAAGTTTAAGTTAAAGTTAAAGTTAAAGTTAAAGTTTAAGTTTAAGTTAAAGTTAAAGTTAAAGTTGAAGTTAAAGTTAAAGTTAAATTACAAGTTAAAGTTAAAGTTAAAGTTAAATTTAAAGTTAAAGTTAAAGTTAAAGTGAATGTTAAAGTTAAAGCGAAAGTTAAAGTTAAAAATAAAGTTAAAGTTAAAGTGAATGTTAAAGTTAAAGCGAAAGTTAAAGTTAAAAATAAAATTAAAGTTAAAGTTAAAGTTAAGGTTAAAGTTAAGGTTAAAGTTAAAGTTAAAGTTAAAGTTAAAGTTAAAGTTAAAGTTAAAGTTAAAGGTAAAGTTAAAGTTAAAGTTAAAGTTAAAGTGAAAGTTAAAGTTAAAGTTAAAGTTAAATTTAAAGTTAAAGTTAAAGTTAAAGATAAAGTTAAAGTTAAAGTTAAAGTTAAAGTTAAAGTTAAAGTTAAAGTTAAAGTTAAAGTTAAAGTTAAAGTTAAAGTTAAATTTAAAGTTAAAGTTAAAGTTAAAGTTAAAGTTAAAGTTAAAGTTAAAGCTAAAGTTAAAGTTAAAGTTAAAAATAAAGTTAAAGTTAAAGTTAAGGTTAAAGTTAAGGTTAAAGTTAAAGTTAAAGTTAAAGTTAAAGTTAAAGTGAAAGTTAAAGTTAAAGTTAAAGTTAAAGGTAAAGTTAAAGTTAAAGTTAAAGTTAAAGTTAAAGTGAAAGTTAAAGTTAAAGTTAAAGTTAAATTTAAAGTTAAAGTTAAAGTTAAAGATAAAGTTAAAGTTAAAGTTAAAGTTAAAGTTAAAGTTAAAGTTAAAGTTAAAGTTAAATTTAAAGTTAAATTTAAAGTTAAAGTTAAAGTTAAAGTTAAAGTTAAAGTTAAAGCTAAAGTTAAAGTTAAAGTTAAAAATAAAGTTAAAGTTAAATTTAAAGTTAAAGTTAAAGTTAAAGTTAAAGTTAAAGTTAAAGCTAAGGTTAAAGTTAAAGTTAAAAATAAAGTTAAAGTTAAAGTTAAAGTTTAAGTTAAAGTTAAATTTGAAGTTAAAGTTAAAGATAAAGTTAAAGTTAAAGTTAAAGTTAAAGGTAAAGTTAAAGTTAAAGTTAAAGTTAAAGTGAAAGTTAAAGTTAAAGTTAAAGTTAAAGTTAAATTTAAAGTTAAAGTTAAAGTTAAAGATAAAGTTAAAGTTAAAGTTAAAAATAAAGTTAAAGTTAAATTTAAAGTTAAAGTTAAAGTTAAAGTTAAAGTTAAAGTTAAAGTTAAAGTTAAAGGTAAAGTTAAAGTTAAAGTTAAAGTTAAAGTGAAAGTTAAAGTTAAAGTTAAAGTTAAATTTAAAGTTAAAGTTAAAGTTAAAGCTAAAGTTAAAGTTAAAGTTAAAAATAAAGTTAAAGTTAAATTTAAAGTTAAAGTTAAAGTTAAAGTTAAAGTTAAAGTTAAATTTAAAGTTAAATTTAAAGTTAAAGTTAAAGTTAAAGTTAAAGTTAAGGTTAAAGTTAAGGTTAAAGTTAAGGTTAAAGTTAAAGTTAAAGTTAAAGTTAAAGTGAAAGTTAAAGTTAAAGTTAAAGTTAAAGGTAAAGTTAAAGTTAAAGTTAAAGTTAAAGTGAAAGTTAAAGTTAAAGTTAAAGTTAAATTTAAAGTTAAAGTTAAAGTTAAAGATAAAGTTAAAGTTAAAGTTAAAGTTAAAGTTAAAGTTAAAGTTAAAGTTAAAGTTAAAGTTAAAGTTAAAGTTAAAGTTAAATTTAAAGTTAAATTTAAAGTTAAAGTTAAAGTTAAAGTTAAAGTTAAAGCTAAAGTTAAAGTTAAAGTTAAAAATAAAGTTAAAGTTAAATTTAAAGTTAAAGTTAAAGTTAAAGTTAAAGTTAAAGCTAAGGTTAAAGTTAAAGTTAAAAATAAAGTTAAAGTTAAAGTTTAAGTTAAAGTTAAATTTGAAGTTAAAGTTAAAGATAAAGTTAAAGTTAAAGTTAAAGTTAAAGTTAAAGTTAAAGGTAAAGTTAAAGTTAAAGTTAAAGTGAAAGTTAAAGTTAAAGTTAAAGTTAAATTTAAAGTTAAAGTTAAAGTTAAAGATAAAGTTAAAGTTAAAGTTAAAGTTAAAGTTAAAGTTAAATTTAAAGTTAAAGTTAAAGTTAAAGTTAAAGTTAAAGCTAAAGTTAAAGTTAAAGTTAAAATTAAAGTTAAAGTTAAAGTTAAAGTGAATGTTAAAGTTAAAGCGAAAGTTAAAGCTAAAAATAAAGTTAAAGTTAAAGCTAAAGTTAAAGTTAAGGTTAAAGTTAAAGTTAAAGTCAAAGTTAAAGTTAAAGCTAAGGTTAAAGTTAAAGTTAAAGTTAAAAATAAAGTTAAAGTTAAATTTAAAAGTAAAGGTAAAGTTAAAGTTAAAGTTAAAGTTAAAGTGAAAGTTAAAGTTAAAGTTAAAGTTAAAGTTAAAGTTAAAGTTAATGTTAAAGTTAAAGTTAAAGTTAAAGTTAAAGTTAAAGTTAAAGCTAAATTTAAAGTTAAAGTTAAATGTAAAGTTGAAGTTAAAGTTAAAGTTAAAGTTAAAATTAAAGTTAAAGTTGAAGTTAAAGTTAAAGTTAAAGTTAAAGTGAATGTTAAAGTTAAAGCGAAAGTTAAAGTTAAAAATAAAGTTAAAGTTAAAGTGAAAGTTAAAGTTAAAGTTAAAATTAAAGTTAAAGTTAAGGTTAAAGTTAAAGTTAAAGCTAAGGTTAAATTTAAAGTTAAAGTTGAAGTTAAAGTTAAAGTTAAAGTTAAAGTTAAAGTTAAAGTTAAAGGTAAAGTTAAAGTTAAAGTTAAAATTAAATTTAAAGTTAAAGTTAAAGTTAAAGTGAATGTTAAAGTTAAAGCGAAAGTTAAAGTTAAAAATAAAGTTAAAGTTAAAGTTAAAGTTAAAATTAAAGTTAAAGTTAAGGTTAAAGTTAAAGTTAAAGTCAAAGTTAAAGTTAAAGCTAAGGTTAAATTTAAAGTTAAAGTTGAAGTTAAAGTTAAAGTTAAAGTTAAAGTGAAAGTTAAAGTTAAAGTTAAAGTTAAAGTTAAAGTTAAAGTTAAAGTTAAAGTTAAAGTTAAAGTTAAAGTTAAAGTTAAAGTTAAAGTTAAAGTTAAAGTTAAAGTTAAAGTTAAAGTTAAAGTTAAAGTTAAAGTTAAAGTTAAAGTTAAAGTTAAAGTTAAAGTTAAAGTTAAAGTTAAAGTTAAAGTTAAAGTTAAAGTTAAAGTTAAAGTTAAAGTTAAAGTTAAAGTTAAAGTTAAAGTTAAAGTTAAAGTTAAAGTTAAAGTTAAAGTTAAAGTTAAAGTTAAAGTTAAAGTTAAAGTTAAAGTTAAAGTTAAAGTTAAAGTTAAAGTTAAAGTTAAAGTTAAAGTTAAAGTTAAAGTTAAAGTTAAAGTTAAAGTTAAAGTTAAAGTTAAAGTTAAAGTTAAAGTTAAAGTTAAAGTTAAAGTTAAAGTTAAAGTTAAAGTTAAAGTTAAAGTTAAAGTGAATGTTAAAGTTAAAGCGAAAGTTAAAGTTAAAGTTAAAGAAAAGATTAAAGTTAAAGTTAAAGTTAAAGTGAAAGTTAAAGTTAAAGTTAAAGAAAAGATTAAAGTTAAAGTTAAAGCGAAAGTTAAAGTTAAAGTTAAAGTTAAAGTTTAAGTTAAAGTTAAAGTTGAAGTTAAAGTTAAAGTTAAAATTAAAACTAAAATTAAAGTTAAAGTTGAAGTTAAAGTTAAAGTTAAAATTAAAGTTAAAGTTAAAGATAAAGTTAAAGTTAAAGTTAAATTTAAAGTTAAAGTTAAAGTTAAAAATAAAGTTAAAGTTAAATTTAAAGTTAAAGTTAAAGTTAAAGATAAAGTTAAAGTTAAAGTTAAAGTTAAATTTAAAGTTAAAGTTAAAGATAAAGTTAAAGTTAAAGTTAAATTTAAAGTGAAAGTTAAAGTTAAAGTTAAAGTGAATGTTAAAGCGAAAGTTAAAGATAAAAAATAAAGTTAAAGTTAAAGTTAAAGTTAAGGTTAAAGTTAAAGTTAAAATCAAAGTTGAAGTTAAAGCTAAGGTTAAAGTTAAAATTAAAGTTAAAAATAAAGTTAAAGTTAAAGTTAAAGTTTAAGTTTAAGTTAAAGTTAAAGTTAAAGTTAAAGTTAAAGTTAAAGTTAAAAGTAAAGGTAAAGTTAAAGTTAAAGTTAAAGTGAAAGTTAAAGTTAAAGTTAAAGTTAAAGTTAATGTTAAAGCTAAAGTTAAAGTTAAAGTTAAAGTTGAAGTTGAAGTTAAAGTTAAAGTTAAAATTAAAGTTGAAGTTAAAGTTAAAGTTAAAGTTAAAGTGAATGTTAAAATTAAAGCGAAAGTTAAAGTTAAAAATAAAGTTAAAGTTAAAGTTAAAGTTAAAGTGAATGTTAAAGTTAAAGCGAAAGTTAAAGTTAAAAATAAAGTTAAAGTTAAAGTTAAAGTTAAAGTTAAAGTTAAAGTTAAAGTTAAAGTTAAAGTTAAAGTTAAAGTTAAGGTTAAAGTTAAAGTTAAAGTTAAAGTCAAAGTTAAAGTTAAAGCTAAGGTTAAAGTTAAAGTTAAAAATAAAGTTAAAGTTAAAGTTTAAGTTTAAGTTTAAGTTTAAGTTAAAGTTAAAGTTAAAGATAAAGTTAAAGTTAAAGTTAAAGTTAAATGTAAATTAAATATAAAGTTAAAGTTAAAAATAAAGTTAAAGTTAAATTACAAGTTAAAGTTAAAGTTAAAGTTAAAGTTAAAGTTAAAGTTAAAGTTAAAGATAAAGTTAAAGTTAAAGTTAAAGTTAAAGTTAAAGTTAAAGTTAAAGTTAAAGTTAAAGTTAAAGTTAAAGTTAAAGTTAAATTTAAAGTTAAAGTTAAAGTTAAAGTGAATGTTAAAGTTAAAGCGAAAGTTAAAGTTAAAAATAAAGTTAAAGTTAAAGTGAAAGTTAAAGTTAAAGTTAAAGTTAAGGTTAAAGTTAAAGTCAAAGTTAAAGTTAAAGCTAAGGTTAAAGTTAAAATTAAAGTTAAAAATAAAGTTAAAGTTAAAGTTAAAGTTAAAGTTAAAGTTAAAGTTAAAGTTAAAGTTAAAGTTAAAGTTAAAGTTAAAGTTAAAGTTAAAGTCAAAGTTAAAGTTAAAGCTAAGGTTAAAATTAAAGTTAAAGTTAAAGTTAAAGTTAACGTTAAAGTTAAAGTGAAAGTTAAAGTTAAAGTTAAAGATAAAGTTAAAGTTAAAGTTAAAGTTAAAGTTTAAGTTAAAGTTAAAGTTAAAGTTAAAGTTAAAGTTAAACATAAAGTTAAAGTTAAAGTTAAAGTTAAAGTTAAAGTTAAAGTTAAAGTTAAAGTTAAAGTTAAAGTTAAAGTTAAAGTTAAAGTTAAAGTTAAAGTGAATGTTAAATTTAAAGCGAAAGTTAAAGTTAAAGTTAAAGTTGAAGTTAAAGTTAAAGTTAAAGTTAAAATTAAAGTTAAAGTTAATGTTAAAGTTGAAGTTAAAGTTAAAGTTAAAGTGAAAGTTAAAGTTAAAGTGAATGTTAAAGTTAAAGCGAAAGTTAAAGTTAAAGTTTAAGTTAAAGTTAAAGTTGAAGTTAAAGTTAAAGTTAAAATTAAAGTTAAAGTTAAAGTTGAAGTTAAAGTTAAAGTTAAAGTTAAAGTTAAAGTTAAAGTTAAAGTTAAAGTTAAAGTTAAAGTTAAAGTTAAAGTTAAAGATAAAGATAAAGTTAAAGTTAAAGTTAAATTTAAAGTTAAAGATAAAGTTAAAGTTAAATTTAAAGTTAAAGTTAAAGTTAAAAATAAAGTTAAAATTAAAGTTAAAGTTAAAGCTAAATTAAAGTTAAAGTTAAAAATAAAGTTAAAGTTAAAGTTAAATTTAAAGTTAAAGTTAAAGTTAAAGTTAAAGATAAAGTTAAATTTAAAGTTAAAGTTAAAGATAAAGTTAATGTTAAAGTGAATGTTAAAGTTAAAGCGAAAGTTAAAGTTAAAGTTAAAGTTAAAATTAAAGTTAAAGTTAAAGATAAAGTAAAAGTTAAAGTTAAAGGTAAAGTTAAAGTTAAAGTTAAATTTAAAGTTAAAGTTAAAAATAAAGTTAAAGTTAAATTTAAAGTTAAAGTTAAAGATAAAGTTAAAGTTAAATTTAAAGTTAAAGGTAAAGTTAAAGTGAATGTTAAAGTTAAAGCGAAAGTTAAAGTTAAAAATAAAGTTAAAGTTAAAGCGAAAGTTAAAGTTAAAGTTAAAGTTAAAGTTTAAGTTAAAGTTAAAGTTGAAGTTAAAGTTAAAGTTAAAATTAAAATTAAAGTTAAAGTTAAAATTAAAGTTAAAGTTAAAGATAAAGTTAAAGTTAAAGTTAAAAATAAAGTTAAAGTTAAATTTAAAGTTAAAGTTAAAGTTAAAGTTAAAGATAAAGATAAAGTTAAATTTAAAGTTAAAGTTATAGTTAAAGTTAAAGTTAAAGTTAAAGTGAATGTTAAAGTTAAAGCGAAAGTTAAAGTTAAAAATAAAGTTGAAGTTAAAGTTAAAGTGAAAGTGAAAGTGAAAGTTAAAGTTAAAGTTAAAGTTAAAGTTAAGGTTAAAGTTAAAGTTAAAGTTAAAGTCAAAGTTAAAGTTAAAGCTAAGGTTAAAGTTAAAGTTAAAGTTAAAAATAAAGTTAAAGTTAAGTTAAAGTTAAAGTTAAAGTTAATGTTAAAGTTAAAGTTAAAGTTAAAATTAAAATTAAAGTTAAAGTGAAAGTTAAAGTTAAAGTTAAAGTTAAATTTAAAGTTAAAGTTAAAGTTTAAGTTAAAGTTAAAGTTAAAGAAAAGGTTAAAGTTAAAGTTAAAGTTAAAGTTAAAGTTAAAGTTAATGTTAAAGTTAAAGTTAAAGTTAAAATTAAAATTAAAGTTAAAGTGAAAGTTAAAGTTAAAGTTAAATTTAAAGTTAAAGTTAAAGTTTAAGTTAAAGTTAAAGTTAAAGTTAAAGAAAAGGTTAAAGTTAAAGTTAAAGTTAAAGTGAAAGTTAAAGTTAAAGTGAAAGTTAAAGTTAAAGTTAAAGTTAAAGTTAAAGTGAATGTTAAAGTTAAAGCGAAAGTTAAAGTTAAATTTGAAGTTAAAGTTAAAGTTAAAATTAAAATTAAAGTTAAAGTTGAAGTTAAAGTTAAAGTTAAAGTTAAAATTAAAGTTAAAGTTAAAGATAAAGTTAAAGTTAAAGTTAAAGTTAAAGTTTAAGTTAAAGTTAAAGTTAAAGTTAAAGAAAAGGTTAAAGTTAAAGTTAAAGTGAAAGTTAAAGTTAAAGTGAAAGTTTAAAGTTAAAGTTAAAGTTAAAGTTAAAGTTAAAGTTAAAGTGAATGTTAAAGTTAAAGCGAAGGTTAAAGTTAAATTTGAAGTTAAAGTTAAAATTAAAATTAAAGTTAAAGTTGAAGTTAAAGTTAAAGTTAAAATTAAAGTTAAAGTTAAGGATAAAGTTAAAGTTAAAGTTAAAGTTAAATTTAAAGTTAAAGTTAAAGTTAAAGTTAAAAATAAAGTTAAAGTTAAAGTTAAATTTAAAGTTAAAGTTAAAGTTAAAGATAAAGTTAAATTTAAAGTTAAAGTTAAAGATAAAGTTAATGTTAAAGTGAATGTTAAAGTTAAAGCGAAAGTTAAAGTTAAAGTTAAAATTAAAGTTAAAGTTAAAGATAAAGTTAAAGTTAAAGTTAAATTTAAAGTTAAAGTTATAGTTAAAGTTAAAGTTAAAGTTAAAGTGAATGTTAAAGTTAAAGCGAAAGTTAAAGTTAAAAATAAAGTTGAAGTTAAAGTTAAAGTGAAAGTGAAAGTTAAAGTTAAAGTTAAAGTTAAGGTTAAAGTTAAAGTTAAAGTCAAAGTTAAAGTTAAAGCTAAGGTTAAAGTTAAAGTTAAAGTTAAAAATAAAGTTAAAGTTAAGTTAAAGTTAAAGTTAAAGTTAATGTTAAAGTTAAAGTTAAAGTTAAAATTAAAATTAAAGTTAAAGTGAAAGTTAAAGTTAAAGTTAAATTTAAAGTTAAAGTTAAAGTTTAAGTTAAAGTTAAAGTTAAAGTTAAAGAAAAGGTTAAAGTTAAAGTTAAAGTTAAAGTTAATGTTAAAGTTAAAGTTAAAGTTAAAATTAAAATTAAAGTTAAAGTGAAAGTTAAAGTTAAAGTTAAAGTTAAAGTTAAAGTTAAAGTTAAATTTAAAGTTAAAGTTAAAGTTTAAGTTAAAGTTAAAGTTAAAGAAAAGGTTAAAGTTTAAAGTTAAAGTTAAAGTGAAAGTTAAAGTTAAAGTGAAAGTTAAAGTTAAAGTTAAAGTTAAAGTTAAAGTGAATGTTAAAGTTAAAGCGAAAGTTAAAGTTAAATTTGAAGTTAAAGTTAAAGTTAAAATTAAAATTAAAGTTAAAGTTAAAGTTAAAATTAAAATTAAAGTTAAAGTTAAAGTGAAAGTTAAAGTTAAAGTTAAAGTTAAATTTAAAGTTAAAGTTAAAGTTAAAGTTAAAGTTAAAGTTAAAGAAAAGGTTAAAGTTAAAGTTAAAGTTAAAGTGAAAGTTAAAGTTAAAGTGAAAGTTAAAGTTAAAGTTAAAGTTAAAGTGAATGTTAAAGTTAAAGCGAAAGTTAAAGTTAAATTTGAAGTTAAAGTTAAAGTTAAAATTAAAATTAAAGTTAAAGTTGAAGTTAAAATTAAAGTTAAAATTAAAGTTAAAGTTAAAGATAAAGTTAAAGTTAAAGTTAAAGTTAAAGTTAAAGTTAAATTTAAAGTTAAAGTTAAAGTTAAAAATAAAGTTAAAGTTAAAGTTAAATTTAAAGTTAAAGTTAAAGTTAAAGTTAAAGATAAAGTTAAATTTAAAGTTAAAGTTAAAGATAAAGTTAATGTTAAAGTGAATGTTAAAGTTAAAGCGAAAGTTAAAGTTAAAGTTAAAGTTAAAATTAAAGTTAAAGTTAAAGATAAAGTAAAAGTTAAAGTTAAAGGTAAAGTTAAAGTTAAAGTTAAATTTAAAGTTAAAGTTAAAAATAAAGTTAAAGTTAAATTTAAAGTTAAAGTTAAAGATAAAGTTAAAGTTAAATTTAAAGTTAAAGGTAAAGTTAAAGTGAATGTTAAAGTTAAAGCGAAAGTTAAAGTTAAAAATAAAGTTAAAGTTAAAGCGAAAGTTAAAGTTAAAGTTAAAGTTAAAGTTTAAGTTAAAGTTAAAGTTGAAGTTAAAGTTAAAGTTAAAATTAAAATTAAAGTTAAAGTTAAAGTTAAAATTAAAGTTAAAGTTAAAGATAAAGTTAAAGTTAAAGTTAAAAATAAAGTTAAAGTTAAATTTAAAGTTAAAGTTAAAGTTAAAGTTAAAGATAAAGATAAAGTTAAATTTAAAGTTAAAGTTAAAGTTAAAGTTAAAGTTAAAGTGAATGTTAAAGTTAAAGCGAAAGTTAAAGTTAAAAATAAAGTTAAAGTTAAAGTTAAAGTTAAAAATAAAGTTAAAATTAAAGTTAAAGTTAAAATTAAAGTTAAATTTAAATTTAAAGTTAAAGTTAAAGTTATAGTTAAAGTTAAAGTTAAAGTTAAAGTTAAAGTTAAAGTGAATGTTAAAGTTAGAGCGAAAGTTAAAGTTAAAAATAAAGTTGAAGTTAAAGTTAAAGTGAAAGTTAAAGTTAAAGTTAATGTTAAAGTTAAAGTTAAAGTTAAGGTTAAAGTTAAAGTTAAAGTTAAAGTTAAAGTTAAAGTTAAAGTTAAAGTTAAAGTTAAATTTAAGTTAAAGTTAAAGTTAAAGTTAAAGTTAAAGTTAAAGTTAAAGTTAAAGTTAAAGTTAAAGTTAAAGTTAAAGTCAAAGTTAAAGTTAAAGCTAAGGTTAAAGTTAAAGTTAAAAATAAAGTTAAAGTTTAAGTTTAAGTTAAAGTTAAAATTAAAGTTAAAGTTGAAGTTAAAGTTAAAGTTAAAGTTAAAGTTAAAGTTAAAGTTAAAGTTAAAGTTAAAGTTAAAGTTAAAGTTAAAGTTAAAGTTAAAGTTAATGTTAAAGTTAAAATTAAAGTTAAAGTTAAAGTTAAAGTGAAATTGAAAGTTAAAGTTAAAGTTAAAGTTAAATTTAAAGTTAAAGTTAAAGTTAAAGTTAAAGTTAAAGTTAAATTTAAAGAAAAGGTTAAAGTTAAAGTTAAAGTTAAAGTTAAAGTTAAAGTTAAAGTGAAAGTTAAAGTTAAAGTTAAAGTGAATGTTAAAGTTAAAGCGAAAGTTAAAGTTAAAGTTTAAGTTTAAGTTTAAGTTTAAGTTAAAGTTAAAGTTGAAGTTAAAGTTAAAGTTAAAATTATAATTAAAGTTAAAGTTAAAATTAAAGTTAAAGTTAAAGATAAAGTTAAAGTTAAAGCTAAATTTAAAGTTAAAGTTAAAGTTAAAAATAAAGTTAAAGTTAAATTTAAAGTTAAAGTTAAAGTTAAAGGTAAAGTTAAAGTTAAAGTTAAAGTTAAAGTTAAAGTTAAAGTTAAAGTTAAAGTTAAAGTTAAAGTTAAAGTTAAAGTTAAAGTTAAAGTTAAAGTTAAAGTTAAAGTTAAAGTTAAAGATAAAGTTAATTTTAAAGTTAAAGTTTAAGTTAAAGTTAAAGTGAATGTTAAAGTTAAAGCGAAAGTTAAAGTTAAAAATAAAGTTAAAGTTAAAGTTAAAGTTAAAGTTAATGTTAAAGTTAAAGTTAAAGTTAAAATTAAAGTTAAAGTTAAAGTTAAAGTTAAAGTTAAAGTGAAAGTTAAAGTTAAAGTTAAAGTGAAAGTTAAAGTTAAAGTTAAAGTTAAAGTTAATGTTAAAGTTAAAGTTAAAGTTAAAGTTAAAGTTAAAGTTAAAATTAAAGTTAAAGCTAAATTTAAAGTTAAAGTTAAAGTTGAAGTTAAAGTTAAAGTTAAAATTAAAGTTAAAGTTGAAGTTAAAGTTAAAGTTAAAGTTAAAGTTAAAGTTAAAGTGAATGTTAAAGTTAAAGCGAAAGTTAAAGTTAAAAATAAAGTTAAAGTTAAAGTGAAAGTTAGAGCTAAAGTTAAAATTAAAGTTAAAGTTAAGGTTAAGGTTAAAGTTAAAGTTAAAGCTAAGGTTAAATTTAAAGTTGAAGTTAAAGTTAAAGTTAAAGTTAAAGTTAAGGTTAAAGTTAAAGTTAAAAGTAAAGTTAAAGTTAAAGTTAAAGTGAATGTTAAAGTTAAAGCGAAAGTTAAAGTTAAAAATAAAGTTAAAGTGAAAGTTAAAGTTAAAATTAAAGTTAAAGTTAAGGTTAAAGTTAAAGTTAAAGTCAAAGTTAAAGTTAAAGCTAAGGTTAAATTTAAAGTTAAAGTTGAAGTTAAAGTTAAATTTAAACTGAAAGTTAAAGTTAAAGATAAAGTTAAAGTTAAAGTTAAAGTGAAAGTTAAAGTTAAAGATAAAGTTAAAGTTAAAGTTAAAGTTAAAGTTAAAGTTAAAGTTAAAGTTAAAGTTAAAGTTAAAGTTAAAGTTAAAGTTAAAGTTAAAGTTAAAGTTAAAGTTAAAGTTAAAGTTAAAGTTAAAGTTAAAGTTAAAGTTAAAGTTAAAGTGAATGTTAAAGTTAAAGCGAAAGTTAAAGTTAAAGTTAAAGTTAAAGTTTAAGTTAAAGTTAAAGTTGAAGTTGAAGTTAACGTTAAAGTTAAAATTAAAGTTAAAGTTAAAGTTGAAGTTAAAGTTAAAGTTAAAGTTAAAGTTAAAGTTAAAGTTAAAGTTAAAGTTAAAGTTAAAATGAAAGTTAAAGTTAAAGTGAATGTTAAAGTTAAAGCGAAAGTTAAAGTTAAAGTTTAAGTTAAAGTTAAAGTTGAAGTTAAAGTTAAAGTTAAAATTAAAGTTAAAGTTAAAGTTAAAGATAAAGTTAAAGTTAAAGTTAAAGTTAAATTTAAAGTTAAAGATAAAGTTAAAGTTAAAGTTAAAGTTAAAGTTAAATTTAAAGTTAAAGTTAAAGTTAAAGTTAAAAATAAAGTTAAAATTAAAGTTAAAGTTAAAGTTAAAATTAAAGTTAAAGTTAAAGTTAAAGTTAAAGTTAAAGTTAAAGTTAAAGTTAAATTTAAATTTAAATTTAAAGTTAAAGTTAAAGTTAAAGTTATAGTTAAAGTTAAAGTTAAAGTTAAAGTTAAAGTGAATGTTAAAGTTAAAGCGAAAGTTAAAGTTAAAAATAAAGTTGAAGTTAAAGTTAAAGTTGAAGTGAAAGTGAAAGTTAAAGTTAAAGTTAAGGTTAAAGTTAAAGTTAAAGTCAAAGTTAAAGTTAAAGCTAAGGTTAAAGTTAAAGTTAAAGTGAAAAATAAAGTTAAAGTTTAAGTTTAAGTTTAAGTTTAAGTTAAAGTTAAAGTTAAAGTTGAAGTTAAAGTTAAAGTTAAAATTAAAGTTAAAGTTAAAGTTGAAGTTAAAGTTAAAGTTAAAGTTAAAGTTAAAGTTAAAGTTAGAGTGAAAGTTAAATTTAAAGTTAAAGTTAAAGTTAATGTTAAAGTTAAAGTTAAAGTTAAAGTTAAAGTTAAAATTAAAGTTAAAGTTAAAGTTAAAGTTAAAGTTAAAGTTAAAGTTAAAGTTAAAGTTAAATTTAAAGTTAAAGTTAAAGTTAAAGAAAAGGTTAAAGTTAAAGTTAAAGTGAAAGTTAAAGTTAAAGTTAAAGTGAATGTTAAAGTTAAAGCGAAAGTTAAAGTTAAAGTTTAAGTTAAAGTTAAAGTTGAAGTTAAAGTTAAAATTAAAATTAAAGTTAAAGTTGAAGTTAAAGTTAAAGTTAAAGTTAAAATTAAAGTTAAAGTTAAAGATAAAGTTAAAGTTAAATTTAAAGTTAAAGTTAAAAATTAAGTTAAAGTTAAAGTTAAATTTAAAGTTAAAGCTAAAGTTAAAGTTAAATATAAAGTTAAATTTAAAGTTAAAGTTAAAGTTAAAGTTAAAGTTAATGTTAAAGTGAATGTTAAAGTTAAAGCGAAAGTTAAAGTTAAAATTAAAGTTAAAGTTAAAGATAAAGTTAAAGTTTAAGTTAAAATTAAATTTAAAGTTAAAGTTAAAGTTAAAGTTAAAAATAAAGTTAAAGTTAAATTTAAAGTTAAAGTTAAAGTTAAAGTTAAATTTAAAGAAAAGGTTAAAGTTAAAGTTAAAGTTAAAGTTAAAGTTAAAGTGAAAGTTAAAGTTAAAGTTAAAGTGAATGTTAAAGTTAAAGCGAAAGTTAAAGTTAAAGTTTAAGTTTAAGTTTAAGTTTAAGTTAAAGTTAAAGTTGAAGTTAAAGTTAAAGTTAAAATTATAATTAAAGTTAAAGTTAAAATTAAAGTTAAAGTTAAAGATAAAGTTAAAGTTAAAGCTAAATTTAAAGTTAAAGTTAAAGTTAAAAATAAAGTTAAAGTTAAATTTAAAGTTAAAGTTAAAGTTAAAGGTAAAGTTAAAGTTAAAGTTAAAGTTAAAGTTAAAGTTAAAGTTAAAGTTAAAGTTAAAGTTAAAGTTAAAGTTAAAGTTAAAGTTAAAGTTAAAGTTAAAGTTAAAGTTAAAGTTAAAGTTAAAGTTAAAGTTAAAGATAAAGTTAATTTTAAAGTTAAAGTTTAAGTTAAAGTTAAAGTGAATGTTAAAGTTAAAGCGAAAGTTAAAGTTAAAAATAAAGTTAAAGTTAAAGTTAAAGTTAAAGTTAAAGTTAATGTTAAAGTTAAAGTTAAAGTTAAAATTAAAGTTAAAGTTAAAGTTAAAGTTAAAGTTAAAGTGAAAGTTAAAGTTAAAGTTAAAGTGAAAGTTAAAGTTAAAGTTAAAGTTAAAGTTAATGTTAAAGTTAAAGTTAAAGTTAAAGTTAAAGTTAAAATTAAAGTTAAAGCTAAATTTAAAGTTAAAGTTAAAGTTGAAGTTAAAGTTAAAGTTAAAATTAAAGTTAAAGTTGAAGTTAAAGTTAAAGTTAAAGTTAAAGTTAAAGTTAAAGTTAAAGTGAATGTTAAAGTTAAAGCGAAAGTTAAAGTTAAAAATAAAGTTAAAGTTAAAGTGAAAGTTAGAGCTAAAGTTAAAATTAAAGTTAAAGTTAAGGTTAAGGTTAAAGTTAAAGTTAAAGCTAAGGTTAAATTTAAAGTTGAAGTTAAAGTTAAAGTTAAAGTTAAAGTTAAAGTTAAGGTTAAAGTTAAAGTTAAAAGTAAAGTTAAAGTTAAAGTTAAAGTGAATGTTAAAGTTAAAGCGAAAGTTAAAGTTAAAAATAAAGTTAAAGTGAAAGTTAAAGTTAAAATTAAAGTTAAAGTTAAGGTTAAAGTTAAAGTTAAAGTCAAAGTTAAAGTTAAAGCTAAGGTTAAATTTAAAGTTAAAGTTGAAGTTAAAGTTAAATTTAAACTGAAAGTTAAAGTTAAAGATAAAGTTAAAGTTAAAGTTAAAGTGAAAGTTAAAGTTAAAGATAAAGTTAAAGTTAAAGTTAAAGTTAAAGTTAAAGTTAAAGTTAAAGTTAAAGTTAAAGTTAAAGTTAAAGTTAAAGTTAAAGTTAAAGTTAAAGTTAAAGTTAAAGTTAAAGTTAAAGTTAAAGTTAAAGTTAAAGTTAAAGTGAATGTTAAAGTTAAAGCGAAAGTTAAAGTTAAAGTTAAAGTTAAAGTTTAAGTTAAAGTTAAAGTTGAAGTTGAAGTTAACGTTAAAGTTAAAATTAAAGTTAAAGTTAAAGTTGAAGTTAAAGTTAAAGTTAAAGTTAAAGTTAAAGTTAAAGTTAAAGTTAAAGTTAAAGTTAAAATGAAAGTTAAAGTTAAAGTGAATGTTAAAGTTAAAGCGAAAGTTAAAGTTAAAGTTTAAGTTAAAGTTAAAGTTGAAGTTAAAGTTAAAGTTAAAATTAAAGTTAAAGTTAAAGTTAAAGATAAAGTTAAAGTTAAAGTTAAAGTTAAATTTAAAGTTAAAGATAAAGTTAAAGTTAAAGTTAAAGTTAAAGTTAAATTTAAAGTTAAAGTTAAAGTTAAAGTTAAAAATAAAGTTAAAATTAAAGTTAAAGTTAAAGTTAAAATTAAAGTTAAAGTTAAAGTTAAAGTTAAAGTTAAAGTTAAAGTTAAATTTAAATTTAAATTTAAAGTTAAAGTTAAAGTTAAAGTTATAGTTAAAGTTAAAGTTAAAGTTAAAGTTAAAGTGAATGTTAAAGTTAAAGCGAAAGTTAAAGTTAAAAATAAAGTTGAAGTTAAAGTTAAAGTTGAAGTGAAAGTGAAAGTTAAAGTTAAAGTTAAGGTTAAAGTTAAAGTTAAAGTCAAAGTTAAAGTTAAAGCTAAGGTTAAAGTTAAAGTTAAAGTGAAAAATAAAGTTAAAGTTTAAGTTTAAGTTTAAGTTTAAGTTAAAGTTAAAGTTAAAGTTGAAGTTAAAGTTAAAGTTAAAATTAAAGTTAAAGTTAAAGTTAAAGTTGAAGTTAAAGTTAAAGTTAAAGTTAAAGTTAAAGTTAAAGTTAAAGTTAAAGTTAGAGTGAAAGTTAAATTTAAAGTTAAAGTTAATGTTAAAGTTAAAGTTAAAGTTAAAGTTAAAATTAAAGTTAAAGTTAAAGTTAAAGTTAAAGTTAAAGTTAAAGTTAAAGTTAAAGTTAAAGTTAAATTTAAAGTTAAAGTTAAAGTTAAAGAAAAGGTTAAAGTTAAAGTTAAAGTGAAAGTTAAAGTTAAAGTTAAAGTGAATGTTAAAGTTAAAGCGAAAGTTAAAGTTAAAGTTTAAGTTAAAGTTAAAGTTGAAGTTAAAGTTAAAATTAAAATTAAAGTTAAAGTTGAAGTTAAAGTTAAAGTTAAAGTTAAAATTAAAGTTAAAGTTAAAGATAAAGTTAAAGTTAAATTTAAAGTTAAAGTTAAAAATTAAGTTAAAGTTAAAGTTAAATTTAAAGTTAAAGCTAAAGTTAAAGTTAAATATAAAGTTAAATTTAAAGTTAAAGTTAAAGTTAAAGTTAAAGTTAATGTTAAAGTGAATGTTAAAGTTAAAGCGAAAGTTAAAGTTAAAATTAAAGTTAAAGTTAAAGATAAAGTTAAAGTTTAAGTTAAAATTAAATTTAAAGTTAAAGTTAAAGTTAAAGTTAAAAATAAAGTTAAAGTTAAATTTAAAGTTAAAGTTAAAGTTAAAGATAAAGATAAAGTTAAATTTAAAGTTAAAGTTAAAGTTAAAGTTAAAGTGAATGTTAAAGTTAAAGCGAAAGTTAAAGTTAAAAATAAAGTTAAAGTTAAAGCGAAAGTTAAAGTTAAAGTTAAAGTTAAAGTTTAAGTTAAAGTTAAAGTTTAAGTTAAAGTTAAAGTTGAAGTTAAAGTTAAAGTTAAAGTTAAAATTAAAATTAAAGTTAAAGTTGAAGTTAAAGTTAAAGTTAAAATTAAAGTTAAAGTTAAAGTTAAATTTAAAGTTAAAGTTAAAGTTAAAAATAAAGTTAAAGTTAAAGTTAAATTTAAAGTTAAGGTTAAAGTTAAAGTTAAAGATAAAGTTAAATTTAAAGTTAAAGTTAAAGTTAAAGTTAAAAATAAAGTTAAAGTTAAAGTTAAAAATAAAGTTAAAATTAAAGTTAAAGTTAAAATTAAAGTTAAAGTTAAAGTTAAAGTTAAAGTTAAAGTTAAAGTGAATGTTAAAGTTAAAGCGAAAGTTAAAGTTAAAAATAAAGTTGAAGTTAAAGTTAAAGTTAAGGTTAAAGTTAAAGTTAAAGTTAAAGTTAAAGTCAAAGTTAAAGTTAAAGCTAAGGTTAAAGTTAAAGTTAAAGTTAAAGTTAAAAATAAAGTTAAAGTTTAAGTTTAAGTTAAAGTTAAAGTTGAAGTTAAAGTTAAAGTTAAAATTAAAGTTAAAGTTGAAGTTAAAGTTAAAGTGAAAGTTAAAGGTAAAGTTAATGTTAAAGTTAAAGTTAAAGTTAAAGTTAAAGTTAAAGTTAAAGTTAATGTTAAAGTTAAAGTTAAAATTAAAGTTAAAGTTAAAGTTAAAGTTAAAGTGAAAGTTAAAGTTAAAGTTAAAGTTAAAGTTAAAGTTAAAGTTAAAGTTAAAGTTAAAGTTAAAGTTAAATTTAAAGTTAAAGTTAAAGTTAAAGTTAAAGAAAAGGTTAAAGTTAAAGTTAAAGTGAAAGTTAAAGTTAAAGTTAAAGTTAAAGTGAATGTTAAAGTTAAAGCGAAAGTTAAAGTTAAAGTTAAAGTTTAAGTTAAAGTTTAAGTTAAAGTTGAAGTTAAAGTTAAAGTTAAAATTAAAATTAAAGTTAAAGTTGAAGTTAAAGTTAAAGTTAAAATTAAAGTTAAAGATAAAGTTAAAGTTAAAGTTAAATTTAAAGTTAAAGTTAAAGTTAAAAATAAAGTTAAAGTTAAAGTTAAATTTAAAGTTAAACTTAAAGTTAAAGTTAAAGGTAAAGTTAAAGTTAAAGTTAAAGATAAAGTTAAATTTAAAGTTAAAATTAAAGTTAAAGTTAAAGTTAAAGTGAATGTTAAAGTTAAAGCGAAAGTTAAAGTTAAAAATAAAGTTAAAGATAAAGTTAAAGTTAAAGTTAAGGTTAAAGTTAAAGTTAAAGTCAAAGTTAAAGTTAAAGCTAAGGTTAAAGTTAAAATTAAAGTTAAAAATAAAGTTAAAGTTAAAGTTTAAGTTTAAGTTAAAGTTAAAGTTAAAGTTAAAGTTAAAGTTAAAGTTAAAGTTAAAGTTAAAGTTAAAGTTAAAGTTAAAGTTAAAAGTAAAGGTAAAGTTAAAGTGAAAGTTAAAGTTAAAGTTAAAGTTAAAGTTAAAGTTAAAGTTAAAGTTAAAGTTAAAGTTAAAGTTAAAGTTAATGTTAAAGTTAAAGTTAAAGTTGAAGTTAATGTTAAAGTTAAAATTAAAGTTGAAGTTAAAGTTATAGTTAAAGTTAAAGTTGAAGTGAATGTTAAAGTTAAAGCGAAAGTTAAAGTTAAAAATAAAGTTAAAGTTAAAGCTAAGGTTAAAGTTAAAGTTAAAGTTAAAGTCAAAGTTAAAGTTAAAGTTAAAGCTAAGGTTAAAGTTAAAATTAAAGTTAAAAATAAAGTTAAAGTTAAAGTTAAAGGTAAAGTTAAAGTTAAAGTTAAACTTAAAGTGAAAGTTAAAGTTAAAGTTAAAGTTAAAGTTAAATTTTAAGTTAAAGCTAAAGTTAAAGTTAAAGTTAAAGTTAAAGATAAAGTTAAAGTGAATGTTAAAGTTAAAGCGAAAGTTAAAGTTAAAAAAAAATTTAAAGTTAAAGTTAAAGTTAAGGTTAAAGTTAAAGTCAAAGTTAAAGTTAAAGCTAAGGTTAAAGTTAAAATTAAAGTTAAAAATATAGTTAAAGTTAAAGGTAAAGTTAAAGTTAAAGTTAAAGTTAAAGTTAAAGTTAAAGTTAAAGTTAAAGTTAAAGTTAAAGTTAAAGTTAAAGTTAAAGTTAAAGTTAAAGTTAAAGTTAAAGTTAAAGTTAAAGTGAAAGTTAAAGTTAAAGTTAAAGTTAAAGTTAAATTTAAAGTTAAAGTTAAAGTTAAAGTTAAAGTTAAAGTTAAATTTAAAGTTAAAGTTAAAAATAAAGTTAAAGTTAAAGTTAAAGTTAAAGTTAAATTTAAAGTTAAAGTTAAAGTTAAAGTTAAAGTTAAAGTTAAAGTTAAAGTTAAAGAAAAGGTTAAAGTTAAAGTTAAAGTTAAAGTTAAATTTAAAGTTAAAGTTAAAGATAAAGTGAAAGTTAAAGTTAAAGTTAAAGTTAAAGTTAAATTTAAAGTTAAAATTAAAGTTAAAGTTAAAGTTAAGGTTAAAGTTAAAGTTAAAGTTAAAGTCATAGTTAAAGTTAAAGCTAAGGTTAAAGTTAAAATTAAAGTTAAAAATAAAGTTAAAGTTAAAGTTAAAGGTAAAGTTAAAGTTAAAGTTAAAGTTAAAGTTAAAGTTAAAGTTAAAGTTAAAGTTAAAGTTAAAGTTAAAGTTAAAGTTAAAGTTAAAGTTAAAGTTAAAGTTAAAGTTAAAGTTAAAGTTAAAGTTAAAGTTAAAGTTAAAGTTAAAGTTAAAGTTAAAGTTAAAGTTAAAGTTAAAGTTAAAGTTAAAGTTAAATTTAAAGTTAAAGTTAAAGTTAAAGTTAAAGTTAAAGTTAAAGTGAAAGTTAAAGTTAAAGTTAAAGTTAAAGTTAAAGTTAAAGTTAAAGTTAAAGTTAAAGTTAAAGTTAAAGTTAAAGTTAAAGTTAAAGTTAAAGTTAAAGTTAAAGTTAAGGTTAAAGTTAAAGTTAAAGTTAAAGTCAAAGTTAAAGCTAAGGTTAAAGTTAAAGTTAAAGTTAAAAATAAAGTAAAAGTTAAAGTTAAAGGTAAAGTTAAAGTTAAAGTTAAAGTTAAAGTTAAAGTTAAAGTTAAAGTTAAAGTTAAAGTTAAAGTTAAAGTTAAAGTTAAAGTGAAAGTTAAAGTTAAAGTTAAAGTTAAATTTAAAGTTAAAGTTAAAGTTAAAGTTAAAGTTTTTTTTTTTTTTTTTTTTTTTTTTTTTTTGTGTTTCGTGGAAGGAGGAAATGCTTTATGCACTGACCGGGATATTTAAGCCTCACTGCGAGACTCTCCGAGTGTAGGACTCCCTTCTGCCATGAAGGCCTACCCACTAAAACCTAACCTCCCACGGCCCGCGCAAATCCCCGTACCTGGGACCGCGTTTAGCATTACTTCGGGTACGGGTGCGCGCTACGTGAGCTCTATGGCTACTCTCACGCTAATGGGCTAGGCATCCGTCTTCTCGTTTACTGGTAAGTATATGCCTCACATATGTGCTGACCGTATCCCATCTGTCTCTTCGGCAGGTCATGTTATTAATGACACTGCCCGGGGATAGGTCGCCAAGTACCTCTTCTACCCTCCTTCGCTGATGGGAGAAGTGCCTGCATTCGAAGAAGGTGTGGCGTACATCGTCTATTTCCCCACAGTACAGACAGCTCGGGCTATCAACCTTACCCATTCTGTGTAGGTATTTGCGGAAGTAACCATGTCCCGTTAGAAACTGGGTCAGGTAAAAGTCTACCTCTCCGTGCGGTCGCTTCAACCATGGATCAAGTTCAGGGATTAGTTCCCTAGTCCACTTTCCTACGATGCTGTTGCTCCACTGATCTTGCCAACGTCGGATCGATTCTTCTCGCGCCTGCATGGCAACAGCAGCTCTACTTGCTTGCGATCCGTTGTCATATATTGTTTTTCTTTCCTCAACGAGAAGATATATCGGTATGGTTCCCGCAACGACCAGGACAGCTTCAGCTGAGACCGTGCGGTAAGCCGAAGATATTCGCAGCGCCCCTCTGCGTTGGACCGAGGTGAGGGCGACTCGGTTCTTCCGGTATTTCATTGCGTCCGCCCAGATTTCTGCACCATATAAGAGTATAGAATCCGAGGCTGATGCAAGCAACTTCCTTGTGCATGGTTTTGGGCCACCTGTGTTTGCCATTAATCTACTCAACTGCGCTATTATGCGCGCAGCTCTTTCGCAGGTCCCTCGTATGTGATCCGAGAAGTTGAGTTTGCTGTCTAACCTCACTCCCAGATATTTCGCTGAAGCGAGTGTTTCTATTGGCTGGTCCCCAACCATCATGTTCCTGGTAGTGGGAATACGTCTCTTTGTGAGGATGACGATCTCCGTTTTGGCTGTTGCTAACTGGAGACCGTGCTCAGCCATCCACCTATTTACATTACGCATGACCTGGTTTAATTTTAGCTGTGCCAGCTCGCAGCTTGGTGCTGTTATCACAGCTACCACGTCGTCTGCAAATGCAACGAGGAAGGTGCTTTCTGGCATGTCTAACCGAAGAAGACTGTCGTAAGTTATATTCCAGAGATCGGGACCTAGTACCGAACCCTGGGCTGCTCCACCTGTTATTTTTACCTTTTTTTGACCGTGAGTACTTTCATATATTAGATACCTCTCTCTTAGGTAGTCCCTTAAAATTTCTAACAAATATTGCGGTACTTTGAAAGTGCTTTCTAGTGCCTCAAGCATGTCCTCCCACCTAGCTGAGTTAAAAGCGTTTTTGGCGTCCAGCGTGACTGCGTCTATAACTTCTGCTATGGCATCCATTGTAGAGTGCCCCCTCCGAAAACCATGCTGTCTGGGCGACAGTCCTCCGGCGTCCTGTAACGCTCTGGTGAGGCGTTGCTTCAGGAGACTCTCCATCAATTTCCCTGCTGTGTCCAACATACATAGGGGACGGTAGGATGATGGAGAGTTGGGATCTCCTTTCCCTTTTGGAATGAGAACCAGTCGTGCTGTCTTCCATATGGTGGGGAAAATTCTTTCTTCGAGACATTTGTTGTACATGTGCAACATAAGTTCTGGGCAGTCGTTTGCAGCTAGTCTAATTGCCTCCGCGGGTATTCCGTCGGGCCCAGATGCTTTCCTAGGTTTCATAGTTCGCACGGCAGTTTTAAGCTCTTCTTCTTGGAATGGTTCCACGTTGCGATCTTCATGGGTAACGTACCCGCCCTCCCTAGGCAGTTGGGTGGGAAACAGGCCATCCACAATGTTCCTTATTTGGTTCTCGTCCATCAGCTGGTTTGGCGGACGGAACTTCTTCATTACTATCTTATATCCCTGCCCCCATGGGTCTCGATCCACTTCCTCGCAAAGCGCTTTCCAGCACTTAAGCTTGCTTTGCTTAATGGCAGCACTAAGAGCTTTCTTCGCTCCTTTGTACGCTTCCGACTTTTCTAGAGCCTCAGGCCTGCCGCGCGCGCGAGTTGCTAGCCTTCGCATCCTGTGGCATATTTTCCGCAGGTCCGCGATTTCGCTATTCCACCAGTATACCTGCTTTTTACCCCTCCACACTCCCCTCCGTGGCATAGAGAGGTTGCAAGCGTGGCGAAGACAGCTCATTGTCTTTTCAACCGTCTCTTCCGTCGGACTGGAGTTGTTGATTATCCGTCGGGCATCCCCCAGTACTGATGCGGAGAACGTGGCAGAGTCGACCATGGATGCGTCCCATGCTTTTGTTCTGCGTGGCCCGTTCGGAATCTGCCTCTGAAAGTTAAAGTTAAAGTTAAAGTTAAAGTTAAAGTTAAAGTTAAAGTTAAAGTTAAAGTTAAAGTTAAAGTTAAAGTTAAATTTAAAGTTAAAGTTAAAGTTAAAGATAAAGTTAAAGTTAAAGTTAAATTTAAAGTTAAAGTTAAAGTTAAAGTTAAAGTTAAAGTTAAAGAAAAGGTTAAAGTTAAAGTTAAAGTTAAAGTTAAAGTTAAAGTTAAAGTGAAAGTGAAAGTTAAAGTTAAAGTTAAATTTAAAGTTAAAGTTAAAGTTAAAGTTAAACTTAAAGTTAAAATTAAAGTTAAATTTAAAGTTAAAGTTAAAGTTAAAGATAAAGTTAAAGTTAAAGTTAAAGTTAAAGTTAAAGTTAAAGTTAAAATTAAAGTTAAATTTAAAGTTAAAGTTAAAGTTAAAGCGAAAGTTAAAGTTAAAGTTAAAGTTTAAGTTAAAGTTTAAGTTAAAGTTAAAGTTGAAGTTAAAGTTAAAGTTAAAATTAAAATTAAAGTTAAAGTTGAAGTTAAAGTTAAAGTTAAAGTTAAAGTTAAAGTTAAAGTTAAAGTTAAAGTTAAAGTTAAAGTTAAAGATAAAGTTAAAGTTAAATTTAAAGTTAAAGTTAAAGTTAAAAATAAAGTTAAAGTTAAAGTTAAAGTTAAATTTAAAGTTAAAGCTAAAGTTAAAGTTAAAGATAAAATTAAATTTAAATTTAAAGTTAAAGTTAAAGTTAAATTTAAAGTTAAAGTTAAAGTTAATTTTAAAGTGAATGTTAAAGTTAAAGCGAAAGTTAAAGTTAAAATTAAAGTTAAAGTTAAAGATAAAGTTAAAGTTAAAGTTAAAGTTAAAAGTAAAGGTAAAGTTAAAGTGAAAGTTAAAGTTAAAGTTAAAGTTAAAGTTAAAGTTAAAGTTAATGTTAAAGTTAAAGTTAAAGTTAAAGTTGAAGTTAAAGTTAAAGTTAAAATTAAAGTTGAAGTTAAAGTTAAAGTTAAAGTTAAAGTTAAAGTGAATGTTAAAGTTAAAGCGAAAGTTAAAGTTAAAAATAAAGTTAAAGTTAAAGTTAAAGCTAAGGTTAAAGTTAAAGTTAAAGTCAAAGTCAAAGTTAAAGTTAAAGTTAAAGCTAAGGTTAAAGTTAAAATTAAAGTTAAAAATAAAGTTAAAGTTAAAGTTAAAGTTAAAGGTAAAGTTAAAGTTAAAGTTAAAGTGAAAGTTAAATTTAAAGTTAAAGTTAAAGTTAAATTTAAAGTTAAAGTTAAAGTTAATTTTAAAGTGAATGTTAAAGTTAAAGCGAAAGTTAAAGTTAAAAATAAAGTTAAAGTTAAAGTGAAAGTTAGAGCTAAAGTTAAAATTAAAGTTAAAGTTAAGGTTAAGGTTAAAGTTAAAGTTAAAGCTAAGGTTAAATTTAAAGTTAAAGTTGAAGTTAAAGTTAAAGTTAAAGTTAAAGTTAAGGTTAAAGTTAAAGTTAAAAGTAAAGTTAAAGTTAAAGTTAAAGTGAATGTTAAAGTTAAAGCGAAAGTTAAAGTTAAAAATAAAGTTAAAGTTAAAGTGAAAGTTAAAGTTAAAATTAAAGTTAAAGTTAAGGTTAAAGTTAAAGTTAAAGTCAAAGTTAAAGTTAAAGCTAAGGTTAAATTTAAAGTTAAAGTTGAAGTTAAAGTTAAAGTTAAACTGAAAGTTAAAGTTAAAGATAAAGTTAAAGTTAAAGTTAAAGTGAAAGTTAAAGTTAAAGATAAAGTTAAAGTTAAAGTTAAAGTTAAAGTTAAAGTTAAAGTTAAAGTTAAAGTTAAAGTTAAAGTTAAAGTTAAAGTTAAAGTTAAAGTTAAAGTTAAAGTTAAAGTTAAAGTTAAAGTTAAAGTTAAAGTTAAAGCTAAAGTTAAAGTTAAAGTGAATGTTAAAGTTAAAGCGAAAGTTAAAGTTAAAGTTAAAGTTAAAGTTTAAGTTAAAGTTAAAGTTGAAGTTGAAGTTAACGTTAAAGTTAAAATTAAAGTTAAAGTTAAAGTTAAAGTTGAAGTTAAAGTTAAAGTTAAAGTTAAAGTTAAAGTTAAAGTTAAAGTTAAAGTTAAAGTTAAAGTTAAAGTTAAAGTTAAAGTTAAAGTTAAAGTTAAAGTTAAAGTTAAAGTTAAAGTTAAAGTTAAAGTTAAAGTGAAAGTTAAAGTTAAAGTGAATGTTAAAGTTAAAGCGAAAGTTAAAGTTAAAGTTTAAGTTAAAGTTGAAGTTAAAGTTAAAGTTAAAATTAAAGTTAAAGTTAAAGTTAAAGATAAAGTTAAAGTTAAAGTTAAAGTTAAAGTTAAAGTTAAATTTAAAGTTAAAGATAAAGTTAAAGTTAAAGTTAAAGTTAAATTTAAAGTTAAAGTTAAAGTTAAAAATAAAGTTAAAATTAAAGTTAAAGTTAAAGTTAAAATTAAAGTTAAAGTTAAAGTTAAAGTTAAAGTTAAAGTTAAAGTTAAAGTTAAATTTAAATTTAAATTTAAAGTTAAAGTTAAAGTTATAGTTAAAGTTAAAGTTACAGTTAAAGTTAAAGTTAAAGTGAATGTTAAAGTTAAAGCGAAAGTTAAAGTTAAAAATAAAGTTGAAGTTAAAGTTAAAGTTGAAGTGAAAGTGAAAGTTAAAGTTAAAGTTAAAGTTAAGGTTAAAGTTAAAGTTAAAGTCAAAGTTAAAGTTAAAGCTAAGGTTAAAGTTAAAGTTAAAGTGAAAAATAAAGTTAAAGTTTAAGTTTAAGTTTAAGTTTAAGTTAAAGTTAAAGTTAAAGTTAAAGTTGAAGTTAAAGTTAAAGTTAAAATTAAAGTTAAAGTTAAAGTTGAAGTTAAAGTTAAAGTTAAAGTTAAAGTTAAAGTTAAAGTTAAAGTTAAAGTTAAAGTTAAAGTTAGAGTGAAAGTTAAAGTTAAAGTTAAAGTTAATGTTAAAGTTAAAGTTAAAGTTAAAGTTAAAATTAAAGTTAAAGTTAAAGTTAAAGTTAAAGTTAAAGTTAAAGTTAAAGTTAAAGTTAAAGTTAAAGTTAAAGTTAAATTTAAAGTTAAAGTTAAAGTTAAAGTTAAAGAAAAGGTTAAAGTTAAAGTGAAAGTTAAAGTTAAAGTTAAAGTGAATGTTAAAGTTAAAGCGAAAGTTAAAGTTAAAGTTTAAGTTAAAGTTAAAGTTGAAGTTAAAGTTAAAATTAAAATTAAAATTAAAGTTAAAGTTGAAGTTAAAGTTAAAGTTAAAGTTAAAATTAAAGTTAAAGTTAAAGATAAAGTTAAAATTAAATTTAAAGTTAAAGTTAAAAATTAAGTTAAAGTTAAAGTTAAAGTTAAATTTAAAGTTAAAGCTAAAGTTAAAGTTAAATATAAAGTTAAATTTAAAGTTAAAGTTAAAGTTAAAGTTAATGTTAAAGTGAATGTTAAAGTTAAAGCGAAAGTTAAAGTTAAAATTAAAGTTAAAGTTAAAGATAAAGTTAAAGATAAAGTTAAAGTTTAAGTTAAAATTAAATTTAAAGTTAAAGTTAAAGTTAAAGTTAAAAATAAAGTTAAAGTTAAATTTAAAGTTAAAGTTAAAGATAAAGATAAAGTTAAATTTAAAGTTAAAGTTAAAGTTAAAGTTAAAGTGAATGTTAAAGTTAAAGCGAAAGTTAAAGTTAAAAATAAAGTTAAAGTTAAAGCGAAAGTTAAAGTTAAAGTTAAAGTTAAAGTTAAAGGTAAAGTTTAAGTTAAAGTTAAAGTTGAAGTTAAAGTTAAAGTTAAAGTTAAAATTAAAATTAAAGTTAAAGTTGAAGTTAAAGTTAAAGTTAAAATTAAAGTTAAAGTTAAAGTTAAATTTAAAGTTAAAGTTAAAGTTAAAAATAAAGTTAAAGTTAAAGTTAAATTTAAAGTTAAGGTTAAAGTTAAAGTTAAAGATAAAGTTAAATTTAAAGTTAAAGTTAAAGTTAAAGTTAAAGTGAATGTTAAAGTTAAAGCGAAAGTTAAAGTTAAAAATAAAGTTAAAGTTAAAGTTAAAAATAAATTTAAAATGAAAGTTAAAGTTAAAATTAAAGTTAAAGTTAAAGTTAAAGTTAAAGTGAATGTTAAAGTTAAAGCGAAAGTTAAAGTTAAAAATAAAGTTGAAGTTAAAGTTAAAGTTAAAGTTAAGGTTAAAGTTAAAGTTAAAGTTAAAGTCAAAGTTAAAGTTAAAGCTAAGGTTAAAGTTAAAGTTAAAGTTAAAGTTAAAAATAAAGTTAAAGTTTAAGTTTAAGTTTAAGTTAAAGTTGAAGTTAAAGTTAAAGTTAAAATTAAAGTTAAAGTTGAAGTTAAAGTTAAAGTTAAAGTGAAAGTTAAAGGTAAAGTTAATGTTAAAGTTAAAGTTAAAGTTAAAGTTAAAGTTAAAGTTAAAGTTAAAGTTAATGTTAAAGTTAAAGTTAAAGTTAAAATTAAAGTTAAAGTTAAAGTTAAAGTTAAAGTGAAAGTTAAAGTTAAAGTTAAAGTTAAAGTTAAAGTTAAATTTAAAGTTAAAGTTAAAGTTAAAGAAAAGGTTAAAGTTAAAGTTAAAGTGAAAGTTAAAGTTAAAGTTAAAGTTAAAGTGAATGTTAAAGTTAAAGCGAAAGTTAAAGTTAAAGTTAAAGTTAAAGTTTAAGTTAAAGTTGAAGTTAAAGTTAAAGTTAAAGTTAAAGTTAAAATTAAAATTAAAGTTAAAGTTGAAGTTAAAGTTAAAGTTAAAATTAAAGTTAAAGTTAAAGATAAAGTTAAAGTTAAAGTTAAATTTAAAGTTAAAGTTAAAGTTAAAGTTAAAAATAAAGTTAAAGTTAAAGTTAAATTTAAAGTTAAACTTAAAGTTAAAGTTAAAGGTAAAGTTAAAGTTAAAGTTAAAGATAAAGTTAAATTTAAAGTTAAAGTTAAAATTAAAGTTAAAGTTAAAGTTAAAGTGAATGTTAAAGTTAAAGCGAAAGTTAAAGTTAAAAATAAAGTTAAAGTTAAAGTTAAAGTTAAAGTTAAAGTTAAAGTGAAAGTTAAAGTTAAAGTTAAAGTTAAAGTTAAATTTAAAGTTAAAGTTAAAGTTAAAGTTAAAGTTAAAGTTAAAGTTAAAGTTAAAGTTAAAGTTAAAGTTAAAGTTAAATTTAAAGTTAAAGTTAAAGTTAAAGATAAAGTTAAAGTTAAAGTTAAAGTTAAATTTAAAGTTAAAGTTAAAGTTAAAGTTAAAGTTAAAGTTAAAGTTAAAGAGAAGGTTAAAGTTAAAGTTAAAGTTAAAGTTAAAGTTAAAGTTAAAGTTAAAGTTAAAGTTAAAGTGAAAGTGAAAGTTAAAGTTAAAGTTAAAGTTAAATTTAAAGTTAAAGTTAAAGTTAAAGTTAAACTTAAAGTTAAAATTAAAGTTAAATTTAAAGTTAAAGTTAAAGTTAAAGATAAACTTAAAGTTAAAGTTAAAGTTAAAGTTAAAATTAAAGTTAAATTTAAAGTTAAAGTTAAAGTTAAAGTTAAAGTTAAAGAAAAGGTTAAAGTTAAAGTTAAAGTTAAAGTTAAAGTTAAAGTTAAAGTTAAAGTTAAAGTTAAAGTTAAAGTTAAAGTTAAAGTTAAAGTTAAAGTAAAGTTAAAGTTAAAGTTAAAGTTAAAGTTAAAGTTAAAGATAAAGATAAAGTTAAAGTTTAAGTTAAAGTTTAAGTTAAAGTTAAAGTTAAAGTTAAAGTTAAAGTTAAAGTTAAAGTTAAAAGTAAAGGTAAAGTTAAAGTGAAAGTTAAAGTTAAAGATAAAGTTAAAGTTAATGTTAAAGTTAAAGTTAAAGTTAAAGTTAAAGTTGAAGTTAAAGTTAAAGTTAAAATTAAAGTTGAAGTTAAAGTTAAAGTTAAAGTTAAAGTTAAAGTTAAAGTGAATGTTAAAGTTAAAGCGAAAGTTAAAGTTAAAAATAAAGTTAAAGTTAAAGTTAAAGCTAAGGTTAAAGTTAAAGTTAAAGTCAAAGTCAAAGTTAAAGTTAAAGTTAAAGCTAAGGTTAAAGTTAAAATTAAAGTTAAAAATAAAGTTAAAGTTAAAGTTAAAGGTAAAGTTAAAGTTAAAGTTAAAGTTAAAGTGAAAGTTAAAGTTAAAGTTAATGTTAAAGTTAAAGTTAAAGTTAAAGTTAAAGTTAAAATTAAAGTTAAAGTTAAATTTAAAGTTAAAGTTAAAGTTAAAGTTAAAGAAAAGGTTAAAGTTAAAGTTAAAGTTAAAGTTAAAGTGAAAGTTAAAGTTAAAGTTAAAGTTAAAGTTAAACTTAAAGTTAAAGATAAAGTTAAAGTTAAAGTTAAAGTTAAAGTTAAAGTTAAAGTGAATGTTAAAGTTAAAGCGAAAGTTAAAGTTAAAGTTAAAGTTTAAGTTAAAGTTAAAGTTGAAGTTAAAGTTAAAGTTAAAATTAAAATTAAAGTTAAAGTTGAAGTTAAAGTTAAAGTTAAAGTTAAAGTTAAAGTTAAAGTTAAAGTTAAAGATAAAGTTAAAGTTAAATTTAAAGTTAAAGTTAAAGTTAAAAATAAAGTTAAAGTTAAAGTTAAATTTAAAGTTAAAGCTAAAGTTAAAGTTAAAGATAAAGTTAAATTTAAATTTAAAGTTAAAGTTAAAGTTAAATTTAAAGTTAAAGTTAAAGTTAATTTTAAAGTGAATGTTAAAGTTAAAGCGAAAGTTAAAGTTAAAATTAAAGTTAAAGTTAAAGATAAAGTTAAAGTTAAAGTTAAAGTTAAAAGTAAAGGTAAAGTTAAAGTGAAAGTTAAAGTTAAAGTTAAAGTTAAAGTTAAAGTTAAAGTTAATGTTAAAGTTAAAGTTAAAGTTAAAGTTGAAGTTAAAGTTAAAGTTAAAATTAAAGTTGAAGTTAAAGTTAAAGTTAAAGTTAAAGTTAAAGTGAATGTTAAAGTTAAAGCGAAAGTTAAAGTTAAAAATAAAGTTAAAGTTAAAGTTAAAGCTAAGGTTAAAGTTAAAGTTAAAGTTAAAGTCAAAGTCAAAGTTAAAGTTAAAGTTAAAGCTAAGGTTAAAGTTAAAATTAAAGTTAAAAATAAAGTTAAAGTTAAAGTTAAAGTTAAAGGTAAAGTTAAAGTTAAAGTTAAAGTTAAAGTTAAAGTGAAAGTTAAATTTAAAGTTAAAGTTAAAGTTAAATTTAAAGTTAAAGTTAAAGTTAATTTTAAAGTGAATGTTAAAGTTAAAGCGAAAGTTAAAGTTAAAATTAAAGTTAAAGTTAAAGATAAAGTTAAAGTTTAAGTTAAAGTTAAATTTAAAGTTAAAGTTAAAGTTAAAAATAAAGTTAAAATTTAAATTTAAAGTTAAAGTTAAAGTTAAAGATAAAGATAAAGTTAAATTTAAAGTTAAAGTTAAAGTTAAAGTGAATGTTAAAGTTAAAGCGAAAGTTAAAGTTAAAAATAAAGTTAAAGCGAAAGTTAAAGTTAAAGTTAAAGTTAAAGTTAAAGTTTAAGTTAAAGTTAAAGTTTAAGTTAAAGTTAAAGTTGAAGTTAAAGTTAAAGTTAAAATTAAAATTAAAGTTAAAGTTGAAGTTAAAGTTAAAGTTAAAATTAAAGTTAAAGTTAAAGTTAAATTTAAAGTTAAAGTTAAAGTTAAAAATAAAGTTAAAGTTAAAGTTAAAGTTAAATTTAAAGTTAAGGTTAAAGTTAAAGTTAAAGATAAAGTTAAATTTAAAGTTAAAGTTAAAGTTAAAGTTAAAGTGAATGTTAAAGTTAAAGCGAAAGTTAAAGATAAAAATAAAGTTAAAGTTAAAAATAAAGTTAAAATTAAAGTTAAAGTTAAAATTAAAGTTAAAGTTAAAGTTAAAGTGAATGTTAAAGTTAAAGCGAAAGTTAAAGTTAAAAATAAAGTTGAAGTTAAAGTTAAAGTGAAAGTTAAAGTTAAAGTTAAAGTTAAAGTTAAAGTTAAGGTTAAAGTTAAAGTTAAAGTTAAAGTCAAAGTTAAAGTTAAAGCTAAGGTTAAAGTTAAAGTTAAAGTTAAAAATAAAGTTAAAGTTAAAGTTTAAGTTTAAGTTAAAGTTAAAGTTGAAGTTAAAGTTAAAGTTAAAATTAAAGTTGAAGTTAAAGTTAAAGTTAAAGTTAAAGTTAAAGTTAAAGTTAAAGTTAAAGTGAAAGTTAAAGGTAAAGTTAATGTTAAAGTTAAAGTTAAAGTTAAAGTTAAAGTTAAAGTTAAAGTTAATGTTAAAGTTAAAGTTAAAGTTAAAGTTAAAATTAAAGTTAAAGTTAAAGTTAAAGTGAAAGTTAAAGTTAAAGTTAAAGTTGAATTTAAAGTTAAAGTTAAAGTTAAAGTTAAAGTTAAAGTTAAAGAAAAGGTTAAAGTTAAAGTTAAAGTTAAAGTGAAAGTTAAAGTTAAAGTTAAAGTTAAAGTGAATGTTAAAGTTAAAGCGAAAGTTAAAGTTAAAGTTTAAGTTTAAGTTAAAGTTAAAGTTGAAGTTAAAGTTAAAGTTAAAGTTAACATTAAAATTAAAGTTAAAGTTGAAGTTAAAGTTAAAGTTAAAATTAAAGTTAAAGTTAAAGATAAAGTTAAAGTTAAAGTTAAAGTTAAAGTTAAAGTTAAAGTTAAAGTTAAAGTTAAAGTTAAAGTTAAAGTTAAAGTTAAAGTTAAAGTTAAAGTTAAAGTTAAATTTAAAGTTAAAGTTAAAGTTAAAAATAAAGTTAAAGTTAAAGTTAAATTTAAAGTTAAACTTAAAGTTAAAGTTAAAGTTAAAATTAAAGTTAAAGGTAAAGTTAAAGTTAAAGTTAAAGATAAAGTTAAATTTAAAGTTAAAGTTAAAATTAAAGTTATAGTTAAAGTTAAAGTGAATGTTAAAGTTAAAGCGAAAGTTAAAGTTAAAAATAAAGTTAAAGTTAAAGTTAAGGTTAAAGTTAAAGTTAAAGTCAAAGTTAAAGCTAAGGTTAAAGTTAAAATTAAAGTTAAAAATAAAGTTAAAGTTAAAGTTTAAGTTAAAGTTAAAGTTAAAGTTAAAGTTAAAAGTAAAGGTAAAGTTAAAGTGAAAGTTAAAGTTAAAGTTAAAGTTAAAGTTAAAGTTAAAGTTAAAGTTAAAGTTAAAGGTAATGTTAAAGTTAAAGTTAAAGTTGAAGTTAAAGTTAAAGTTAAAATTAAAGTTGAAGTTAAAGTTAAAGTTAAAGTTAAAGTTAAAGTGAATGTTAAAGTTAAAGCGAAAGTTAAAGTTAAAAATAAAGTTAAAGTTAAAGTTTAAGCTAAGGTTAAAGTTAAAGTTAAAGTTAAAGTCAAAGTCAAATTTAAAGTTAAAGTTAAAGCTAAGGTTAAAGTTAAAATTAAAGTTAAAAATAAAGTTAAAGTTAAAGTTAAAGTTAAAGGTAAAGTTAAAGTTAAAGTTAAAGTTAAAATGAAAGTTAAAGTTAAAGTTAAAGTTAAAGTTAAAGTTAAATTTAAAGTTAAAGTTAAAGTTAAAGATAAAGTTAAAGTGAATGTTAAAGTTAAAGCGAAAGTTAAAGTTAAAAATAAATTTAAAGTTAAAGTTAAAGTTAAGGTTAAAGTTAAAGTTAAAGTCAAAGTTAAAGTTAAAGCTAAGGTTAAAGTTAAAATTAAAGTTAAAAATAAAGTTAAAGTTAAAGTTAAAGGTAAAGTTAAAGTTAAAGTTAAAGTGAAAGTTAAAGTTAAAGTTAAAGTGAAAGTTAAAGTTAAAGTTAAAGTTAAAGTTAAAGTTAAATTTAAAGTTAAAGTTAAAGTTAAAGTTAAAGTTAAAGTTAAAGTTAAAGATAAAGTTAAAGTTAAAGTTAAAGTTAAATTTAAAGTTAAAGTTAAAGCTAAAATTAAAGTTAAAATTAAAGTTAAAGTTAAAGTGAATGTTAAAGTTAAAGCGAAAGTTAAAGTTAAAAATAAAGTTAAAGTTAAGGTTAAAGTGAAAGTTAAAGTTAAATTTAAGGTTAAAGTTAAAGTTAAAGTTAAAGTCAAAGTTAAAGTTAAAGTTCAAGCTAAGGTTAAAGTTAAAGTTAAAGTTAAAAATAAAGTTAAAGTTAAAGTTAAAAGTAAAGGTAAAGTTAAAGTTAAAGTTAAAGTTAAAGTGAAAGTTAAAGTTAAAGTTAAAGTTAATGTTAAAGTTAAAGTTAAAGTTAAAGTTAAAGTTAAAGTTAAAGTTAAAGTTAAAGTTAAAGTTAAAGTTAAAGTTAAAGTTAAAGTTAAAGTTAAAGTTAAAGTTAAAGTTAAAGTTAAAGTTAAAGTTAAAGTTAAAGTTAAAGTTAAAGTTAAAGTTAAAGTTAAAGTTAAAGCTAAATTTAAAGTTAAAGTTAAAGGTAAAGTTAAAGTTGAAGTTAAAGTTAAAGTTTAAATTAAAGTTAAAGTTGAAGTTAAAGTTAAAGTTAAAGTGAATGTTAAAGTTAAAGCGAAAGTTAAAGTTAAAAATAAAGTTAAAGTTAAAGCGAAAGTTAAAGTTAAATTTAATGTTAAAGTTAAAATTAAAGTTAAATTTAAGGTTAAAGTTAAAGTTAAAGTTAAAGCTAAGGTTAAATTTAAAGTTAAAGTTGAAGTTAAAGTTAAAGTTAAAGTTAAAGGTAAAGTTAAAGTTAAAGTTAAAGTGAATGTTAAAGTTAAAGCGAAAGTTAAAGTTAAAAATAAAGTTAAAGTTAAAGGGAAAGTTAAAATTAAAATTAAAGTTAAAGTTAAAATTAAAGTTAAAGTTAAGGTTAAAGTTAAAGTTAAAGTCAAAGTTAAAGTTAAAGCTAAGGTTAAATTTAAAGTTAAAGTTGAAATTAAAGTTAAAGTTAAAGTTAAAGTGAAAGTTAAAGTTAAAGTTAAAGTTAAAGTTAAAGTTAAAGTTAAAGTTAAAGATAAAGTTAAAGTTAAAGTTAAAGTTAAAGTTAAAGTTAAAGTTAAAGTTAAAGATAAAGTTAAAGTTAAAGTTAAAGTTAAAGTTAAAGTTAAAGTTAAAGTTAAAGTGAATGTTAAAGTTAAAGCGAAAGTTAAAGTTAAAAATAAAGTTAAAGTTAAAGTGAAAGTTAAAGTTAAAGCTAAGGTTAAATTTAAAGTTAAAGTTGAAATTAAAGTTAAAGTTAAAGTTAAAGATAAAGTTAAAGTTAAAGTTAAAGTTAAAGTTAAAGATAAAGTTAAAGTTAAAGTTAAAATCAAAGTTAAAGTTAAAGCTAAGGTTAAATTTAAAGTTAAAGTTGAAGTTAAAGTTAAAGTTAAAGTTAAAGTCAAAGTTAAAGTTAAAGTTAAAGTTAAAGTTAAAGTTAAAGTTAAAGTTAAAGTGAAAGTTAAAGTTAAAGTTAAAGATAAAGTTAAAGTTAACGGTAAAGTTAATGTTAAAGTTAAAGTTAAAGTTAAAATTAAAGTTAAAGTTAAAGTTAAAGTGAAAGTTAAAGTTAAAGTTAAAGTTAAAGTTAAAGTTAAAGTTAAAGTTAAAGTTAAAGTTAAATTTAAAGTTAAAGTTAAAGTTAAAGTTAAAGTTAAAGTTAAAGTTAAAGTTAAAGTTAAAGTTAAAGTTAAAGTTAAAGTTAAAGTTAAATTTAAAGTTAAAGTTAAAGTTAAAGTTAAAGTTAAAGTTAAAGTTAAAGTTAAAGTTAAAGTTAAAGTTAAAGTTAAAGTTAAAGTTAAAGTTAAAGTTAAAGTTAAAGTTAAAGTGAATGTTAAAGTTAAAGTTAAAGTTAAAGTTAATGTTAAAGTTAAAGTTAAAGTTAAAGTTAAAGTGAAAGTTAAAGTTAAAGTTAAGGTTAAAGTTAAAGATAAAGTTAAAGTTAAAGTTAAAATCAAAGTTAAAGTTAAAGCTAAGGTTAAATTTAAAGTTAAAGTTGAAGTTAAAGTTAAAGTTAAAGTTAAAGTCAAAGTTAAAGTTAAAGTTAAAGTTAAAGTTAAAGTGAAAGTTAAAGTTAAAGTTAAAGATAAAGTTAAAGTTAACGGTAAAGTTAATGTTAAAGTTAAAGTTAAAGTTAAAATTAAAGTTAAAGTTAAAGTTAAAGTGAAAGTTAAAGTTAAAGTTAAAGTTAAAGTTAAAGTTAAAGTTAAAGTTAAAGTTAAAGTTAAATTTAAAGTTAAAGTTAAAGTTAAAGTTAAAGTTAAAGTTAAAGTTAAAGTTAAAGTTAAAGTTAAAGTTAAAGTTAAAGTTAAAGTTAAATTTAAAGTTAAAGTTAAAGTTAAAGTTAAAGTTAAAGTTAAAGTTAAAGTTAAAGTTAAAGTTAAAGTTAAAGTTAAAGTTAAAGTTAAAGTTAAAGTTAAATTTAAAGTTAAAGTTAAAGTTAAAGTTAAAGTTGAAGTTAAAGTTAAAGTTTAAATTAAAGTTAAAGTTGAAGTTAAAGTTAAAGTTAAAGTGAATGTTAAAGTTAAAGCGAAAGTTAAAGTTAAAAATAAAGTTAAAGTTAAAGCGAAAGTTAAAGTTAAATTTAATGTTAAAGTTAAAATTAAAGTTAAATTTAAGGTTAAAGTTAAAGTTAAAGTTAAAGCTAAGGTTAAATTTAAAGTTAAAGTTGAAGTTAAAGTTAAAGTTAAAGTTAAAGGTAAAGTTAAAGTTAAAGTTAAAGTGAATGTTAAAGTTAAAGCGAAAGTTAAAGTTAAAAATAAAGTTAAAGTTAAAGGGAAAGTTAAAATTAAAATTAAAGTTAAAGTTAAAATTAAAGTTAAAGTTAAGGTTAAAGTTAAAGTTAAAGTCAAAGTTAAAGTTAAAGCTAAGGTTAAATTTAAAGTTAAAGTTGAAATTAAAGTTAAAGTTAAAGTTAAAGTGAAAGTTAAAGTTAAAGTTAAAGTTAAAGTTAAAGTTAAAGTTAAAGTTAAAGATAAAGTTAAAGTTAAAGTTAAAGTTAAAGTTAAAGTTAAAGTTAAAGTTAAAGATAAAGTTAAAGTTAAAGTTAAAGTTAAAGTTAAAGTTAAAGTTAAAGTTAAAGTGAATGTTAAAGTTAAAGCGAAAGTTAAAGTTAAAAATAAAGTTAAAGTTAAAGTGAAAGTTAAAGTTAAAGCTAAGGTTAAATTTAAAGTTAAAGTTGAAATTAAAGTTAAAGTTAAAGTTAAAGATAAAGTTAAAGTTAAAGTTAAAGTTAAAGTTAAAGATAAAGTTAAAGTTAAAGTTAAAATCAAAGTTAAAGTTAAAGCTAAGGTTAAATTTAAAGTTAAAGTTGAAGTTAAAGTTAAAGTTAAAGTTAAAGTTATAGTTAAAGTTAAAGTTAAAGTTAAAGTTAAAGTTAAAGTTAAAGTTAAAGTGAAAGTTAAAGTTAAAGTTAAAGATAAAGTTAAAGTTAACGGTAAAGTTAATGTTAAAGTTAAAGTTAAAGTTAAAATTAAAGTTAAAGTTAAAGTTAAAGTGAAAGTTAAAGTTAAAGTTAAAGTTAAAGTTAAAGTTAAAGTTAAAGTTAAAGTTAAAGTTAAATTTAAAGTTAAAGTTAAAGTTAAAGTTAAAGTTAAAGTTAAAGTTAAAGTTAAAGTTAAAGTTAAAGTTAAAGTTAAAGTTAAAGTTAAATTTAAAGTTAAAGTTAAAGTTAAAGTTAAAGTTAAAGTTAAAGTTAAAGTTAAAGTTAAAGTTAAAGTTAAAGTTAAAGTTAAAGTTAAAGTTAAAGTTAAAGTTAAAGTTAAAGTGAATGTTAAAGTTAAAGTTAAAGTTAAAGTTAATGTTAAAGTTAAAGTTAAAGTTAAAGTTAAAGTGAAAGTTAAAGTTAAAGTTAAGGTTAAAGTTAAAGATAAAGTTAAAGTTAAAGTTAAAATCAAAGTTAAAGTTAAAGCTAAGGTTAAATTTAAAGTTAAAGTTGAAGTTAAAGTTAAAGTTAAAGTTAAAGTCAAAGTTAAAGTTAAAGTTAAAGTTAAAGTTAAAGTTAAAGTTAAAGTGAAAGTTAAAGTTAAAGTTAAGGTTAAAGTTAAAGATAAAGTTAAAGTTAAAGTTAAAGATAAAGTTAAAGTTAAAGTTAAAATTAAAGTTAAAGTTAAAGTTAAAGTTAAAGTTAAAGTTAAAGTGAAAGTTAAAGTTAAAGTTAAAGATAAAGTTAAAGTTAACGGTAAAGTTAATGTTAAAGTTAAAGTTAAAGTTAAAATTAAAGTTAAAGTTAAAGTTAAAGTGAAAGTTAAAGTTAAAGTTAAAGTTAAAGTTAAAGTTAAAGTTAAAGTTAAAGTTAAAGTTAAAGTTAAAGTTAAAGTTAAATTTAAAGTTAAAGTTAAAGTTAAAGTTAAAGTTAAAGTTAAAGTTAAAGTTAAAGTTAAAGTTAAAGTTAAAGTTAAAGTTAAAGTTAAATTTAAAGTTAAAGTTAAAGTTAAAGTTAAAGTTAAAGTTAAAGTTAAAGTTAGAGTTAAAGTTAAAGAAAAGTTTAAAGTTAAAGTTAAAGTTAAAGTGAAAGTTAAAGTTAAAGTTAAAGTGAATGTTAAAGTTAAAGCGAAAGTTAAAGTTAAAGTTAAAGTTTAAGTTAAAGTTGAAGTTAAAGTTAAAGTTAAAATTAAAATTAAAGTTAAAGTTAAAGTTGAAGTTAAAGTTAAAGTTAAAGTTAAAATTAAAGTTAAAGTTAAAGATAAAGTTAAAGTTAAAGTTAAATTTTAAGTTAAAGTTAAAGTTAAAGTTAAAAATAAAGTTAAAGTTAAAGTTAAATTTAAAGTTAAAGTTAAAGTTAAGTTAAAGTTAAAGTGAAAGTTAAAGTTAAAGTTACAATTAAATTTAAAATTAAGGTTAAAGTTAAAGTTAAAGCTAAGGTTAAATTTAAAGTTAAAGTTAAAGTTAAAGTTAAAGTTACGGTTAAAGTTAAAGTTAAAGTTAAAGTTAAAGTTAAGATTAAGGTTAAAGTTACAGTTAAAGTTAAAGTTAAAGTTAAATTTAATGTTAAAGTTAAAGTTAAAGTTAAAGTTAGAGTTAAAGTTAAAGTTAAAGTTAAAGTTAAAGTTAAAGTTAAAGTTAAAGTTAAAGTGAAAGTTAAAGTTAAAGTTAAAGTGAAAGTTAAAGTTAAAGTTAAAGTTAAAGTTAGAGCTAAAGTTAAAGTTAAAGTTAAAGTTAAAATTAAAATTAAAGTTAAAGTTAAAGTTAAAGTTAAAGTTAAAGTTAAAGTTAAATTTAAAGTTAAAGTTAAGTTAAAGTTAAAGTTAAATTTAAAGTTAAAGTTAAAGTTAAAATTAAAGTTAAAGTTAAAGTTAAAGTTAAATTTAAAGTTAAAGTTAAAGTTAAATTTAAAGTTAAAGTTAAAGTTAAAGTTAAGGTTAAAGTTAAAGTTAAAGATAAAGTAAAATTTAAAGTTAAAGTTAAAGTTAAAGTTAAGGTTAAAGTTAAATTTAAAGTTAAAGTTAAAGTTAAAGTTAAGGTTAAAGTTAAAAATAAAGTTAAAGTTAAAGTGAATGTTAAAGCTAAAGTGAAAGTTAAAGTTAAAGTGAAAGTTAAATATTAACTTCTCATTTATTCAATAAAAGTAAAAAATTTATTTTCTTATCGGTCACCACGCTTAAAAAGGTTAACTTGAATCAATATCAAAGACAAAACTTGAATTAATATCAAAGAAAACAAAATGTTGCATAAATATTATAATTGCATAAGTTGGTAATATGCAATAGCTTTACCGCGGCAGTCCCCGAGTGCCACACGTCCTTTTTTTTTCACAGCCGACCTTTAAGAGCGTCGACTCACTTAAAAATCGGCATGTGTTTACAAATTATTATGAAGGAACCGTAACTTGATGCCAACATGACTTTATATTTATGTATTTTTTTTTTGTTTGTTAACATTTTTATTGATGAGTAAATTGGAATGCTATTGTTGAAACTGTTTTTTGTTAAATTATATGGGTTAATAGCAGATTTTTTTTTATATCGGTATTTTCCTATTACTATTTTCTAGTATACTGGGGGTTTAAGTAAAGATATTTTCTATTACTATATTCAACTCTATTTAGAGTAAAAGATATTTTCCTATTACTATTTTCTATTCTGTAGGGGGTTTTAAGTAAAAACATTTTTTTTTTATTACTATATTCTTTCTATTTAGAATAAAAGATGTTTTCCTATTAGTCTTTCCTATTCTACCTGTGGCTAAAGTAGAAATATTTTTCCTAAAATTATGACCTCTCTAAAAGCGAGGTTTCCTAACTGAAGCAGCCCATACTTATATCTATTTCTTTTTTTTTTTGATATTCCTTACTTTAATTATATCTATTAAATAACAGCTTTTCATTGTTATTTCATTTCATTAGGGTTATATTAAACTTAGTACAAAACAAGTAAGGAAGGCTAAGTTCGGGTGTAACCGAACATTACATACTCAGTTGAGAGCTATGGAGACAAAATAAGGGAAAATCACCATTTAGGAAAAGAAAGATAGGGAAACCCTGGAATGTGTTGTTTGTACGATATGGGTATCAGATGAAACGTGTTAATGAGTATTTTAAAAGGGAGTGGGCCTTAGTTCTATAGGCGGACGGCTTTTCGAGACATCGTCATAAAGGTGGACCAGGGGTGACTCTAGAATCTGTTTGTACGATATGGGTATCAAATGAAAGGTGTTAATGAGTATTTTAAAAGGGAGTGGGCCTTAGTTCTATAGGTGGACGGCTTTTCGAGATATCGCCATAAAGGTGGACAAGGGGTCACTCTAGAATTTGTTTGTACGATATGGGTATCAAATGAAAGGTGTTAATGAGTGTTTTAAAAGGGAGTGGGCCTTAGTTCTATAGGCGGACGCCTTTTCGAGATATCGCCATAAAGGTGGACCAGGGGTGACTCTAGAATTTGTTTGTACAATATGGGTATCAAATGAAAGGTGTTAATGAGCATTTTAAAAGGGAGTGGGCCTTAGTTCTATAGGCGGACGGCTTTTCGAGATAGCGCCATAAAGGTGGACCAGGGGTGACTCTAGAATTGGTTTGTACGATATGGGTGTCAAATGAAAGGTGTTAATGAGTATTTTAAAAGGGAGTGGGCCTTAGTTCTATAGGTGGACGCCTTTTCGAGATATCGCCATAAAGATGGACCAGGGGTCACTCTAGAATTTGTTTGTACGATATGGGTATCAAATGAAAGGTGTTAATGAGTATTTTAAAAGGGAGTGGGCCTTAGTTCTATAGGTGGACGAATTTTCGAGATATCGCCATAAAGGTGGAGCAGGGGGACTCTAGAATTTGTTTGTACGATATGGGTATCGAATGAAAGGTGTTAATGAGTATTTTAAAAGGGAGTGGGCCTTAGTTCTATGGGTGGACGCCTTTTCGAGATATGGTCATAAAGGTGGGCCAGGGGTGACTCTAGAATTTGTTTGTACGATATGGGTATCAAATGAAAGGTGTTAATGAGTATTTTAAAAGGGAGTGGGCCTTAGTTTTATAGGTGGACGCCTTTTCGAGATATCGCCTTAAACGTGGACCAGGGATGACTCTAGAATGCGTTTATACAATATGGGTATCAAATGAAAGGTGTTAATGAGTACTTTAAAAGGGAGTGGGCCTTAGTTCTATGGGTGGACGCCTTTTCGAAATATCGACATAAAGGTGGACCAGGGGTGACTCTAGAAATTGTTTGTATGATATGGGTATCAAATGAGAGGTGTTAATGAGTATTTTAAAAGAGAGTGGGTCTTAGTTCTATAGGTGGACGCCTTTTCGAGATATCGCCATAAAGGTGGACCAGGGGTGACTTTAGAATTTGTTTGTGCGATATGGGTATCAAATGAAAGGTGTTAATGAGTATTTTAAAAGGGAGTGGGCCTTAGTTTTATAGGTGGACGCCTTTTCGAGATATCGCCATAAAAGTGGACCAGGGACGACTCTAGAATTTGTTTGTACGATATGGGTATCAAATGAAAAGTATTAATGAGTATTTTAGAAGGGAGTGGGCCTTAGATTTATAGGTGGACGCCTTTTCGAGATATCGCCATAAAGGTGGACCAGGGGTAACTCTAGAATTTGTTTGTACGTTATGGGTATCAAATGAAAAGTGTTAATGATTATTTTAAAAGGGAGTGGGCCTTAGTTTTATAGGTGGACGCCTTTTCGAGATATAGCCATAAAAGTGGACCAGGGATGACTCTAGAATGCGTTTGTACAATATGGGTATCAAATGAAAGGTGTTAATGAGTATTTTAAAAGGGAGTGGGCCTTAGTTTTATAGGTGGACGTCTTTTCGAGATATCGCCATAAAAGTGGACCAGGGATGACTCCAGAATTTGTTTGTATGATATGGGTATCAAATGAAAGGTGTTAATGTGTATTTTAAAAGGGAGTGGGCCTTAGTTTTATAGGTAGACGCCTCTTCGAGATATCGCCATAAAAGTGGACCAGGGATTACTCTAGAAAACGTTTATACAATATGGGTATCACATGAAAGGTGTTAATATGTATTTTAAAAGGGAGTGGGCCTTAGTTCTATAGGTGGACGCCTTTTCGAGATATCGCCATAAAGGTGGACCAGGGATGACTTTAGAATTTGTTTGTACGATATGGGTATCAAATGAAAGGTGTTAATGAGTATTTTAAAAGGGAGTGGGCTCTAGTTTTATAGGTGGACGCCTTTTCGAGATATCGCCATAAAAGTGGACCAGGGACGACTCTAGAATTTGTTTGTACGATATGGGTATCAAATGAAAAGTGTTAATGAGTATTTTAAAAGGGAGTGGGCCTTAGATTTATAGGTGGACGCCTTTTCGAGATATCGCCATAAAGGTGGACCAGGGGTGACTCTAGAATTTGTTTGTACGATATGGGTATCAAATGAAAAGTGTTAATGAGTATTTTAAAAGGGAGTGGGCCTTAGTTTTATAGGTGGACGCCTTTTCGAGATATCGCCATAAGAGTGGACCAGGGATGACTCTAGAATGTGTTTGTACAATATGGGAATCAAATGAAAGGTGTTAATGAGTATTTTAAAAGGGAGTGGGCCTTAGTTTTATAGGTGGACGTCTTTTCGAGATATCGCCATAAAAGTGGACCAGGGATGACTCCAGAATTTGTTTGTACGATATGGGTATCAAATGAAAGGTGTTAATGAGTATTTTAAAAGGGAGTGGGCCTTAGTCTTATAGATGGATGCCTTTTCGAGATATAGCCATAAAAGTGGACCAGGGATGACTCTAGAATGTGTTTATACAATATGGGTATCAAACGAAATGTGCTAATGAGTATTTTAAAAGGGAGTGGGCCTTAGTTTTATAGGTGGACGCCTTTTCGATATATCGCCATAAAAGTGGACCAGGGATGACTCTAGAACGCGTTTATACAATATGGGTATCAAACGAAAGGTGTTAATGGGTATTTGAAAAGGGAGTGGGCCTTAGTTTTACAGGAGGACGCCTTTTCGAGATACCGCCATAAAAGTGTACCAGGGGTGACTCTAGAATTTGTTTGTACGATATGGGTATCAAATGAAGGGTGTTAATTAGTATTTTAAAAGGGAGTGGGCCTTAGTTTTATAGATGGACGCCTTTTCGAGATATCGCCATAAAAGTGGACCAGGGATGACTCTAGAATGCGTTTATACAATATGGGTATCACATGAAAGGTGTTAATGAGTATTTTAAAAGGGAGTGGGCCTTAGTTTTGTAGATGGACGCCTTTTCGAGATATCGCCATAAAAGTGGACCAGGGATGACTCTAGAATGCGTTTATACAATATGGGTATCAAACGAAATGTGCTAATGAGTATTTTAAAAGGGAGTGGGCCTTAGTTTTATAGGTGGACGCCTTTCGATATATCGCCATAAAAGTGGACCAGGGATTACTCTAGAATGCGTTTATACAATATGGGTATCAAACGAAAGGTGTTAATGTGTATTTGAAAAGGGAGTGGGCCTTAGTTTTACAGGTGGACGCCTTTTCGAGATATCGCCACAAAAGTGGACCAGGGGTGACCCTAGAATTTGTTTGTACGATATGGGTATCAAATGAAGGGTGTTAATGAGTATTTTAAAAGGGAGAGGGCCTTGGTTTTACAGGTGGACGCCTTTTCGAGATATCGCCATACAAGTGGACCAGGGATGACTCTAGAATGCGTTTATACAATATGGGTATCAAACGAAATGTGTTAATGAGTATTTTAAAAGGGATTGGGCCTTAGTTCTATGGGTGGACGCCTTTTCGAAATATCGATATAAAGGTGGACCAGGGGTGACTATAGAATTTGTTTGTACGATATGGGTATCAAATGAAAGGTGTTGATGAGTGTTTTAAAAGGGAGTGGGCCTTAGTTCTATGGGTGGACGCCTTTTTGAGATATTGCCATAAAGGTGGACCACGGGTGACTCTAGAATTTGTTTGTACGATATGGGTATCAAATGAAAGGTGTTAATGAGTATTTTGAAAGGGAGTGGGCCTTAGTTCTATGGGTGGACGCCTTTTTGAGATATCGCCATAAAGGTGGACCAGGGGTGACTCTAGAATTTGTTTGTACGATATGGGATCAAATGAAAGGTGTTAATGAGTATTTTAAAAGGGAGTTGGCCTTAGTTCTATAGATGGACGCCTTTTCGAGATATCGCCATAAAGGTATGTAGCGTATTGAGTTGCACACCGTGCCATCTATGTATCAACTTCATACAAGATACGGATCAGCTGACGTCTGGCATCACTTTTACTTTGACATTTTCTTTCATTCTTCTTATTCTAATGAAATTATTATTATTATCACCATCGTCACTTGAACTGGCTGCATGAGCAGCATTTGTACATAATTGAAAATTAGTTTTTAAGTCTTTATTACAAATAAAGTGGTAGCAAACCATGCAGTAACTTGAGTTGTTTTATGCAAAGCACCGAAACAACCAAAGTGGTGACCCCGACAGCGCGAATATCATTCACTCTGCACATGAGGATTGGAATTCGCAAAATTCGCCAATTTACCACAGTTTTGCGACGGATAACCAGTTCTCCCATAACGGCAGTTCTATTTGATGCCAGGTTCCCGTTACAACTTGCGCTCTGTTATAAAAGAAGAAGACACAGAAATGGCTGAGAAAGATGAACTTAACCAAAAACTACGCGCCCTGGAATTAGAGTGTCAACGTCTGCAGACTATGTACGAACAACAGCCAAATATGCAGAGGGACTTGCAGAGACCACATGGCAATCTAATTGTACCGAAGTTCAATAAAAGCAACCCGCATTTGTGGTTCGCTCAACTTGAACGATCGTTTCGATTATACAAAGTTCAAAGTGATGACGACAAATTCGATTTTGTCACAATACATCTCGAACAGGAGATTACGTTATTTGTAGAAGACCTCATAACAAAGCCACCACAAAGTAATAAATACGATGCACTCAAAGCGCGGTTACTGGACAAATTTGCCGAAAGTGCTGAGTCGAAATTACGTCGTTTTTTACAGGGAGGAGGCACAGCAGGCATGAAGCCGACAAAAATTTTGTCATACATGCGTCGATTAGCACCCGATCCCGGCAGCGAGGCAATCATTCACACGTTATTTATTGGGGAAATGCCAAAGTCAATACGTCCAATCTTGAGTGTTTGGGATGTGAAAGACATTGAAAAACTTGCGAAGATAGCAGACAAGATGCTTGAGGCAGTAGCAACGAACACTAACAGCATCTTGCCAACTCAAGCGTCCACTGACAACTCGGTCCAGGCGGTATCTCATACAATGTCCTTGTCAGAAATGAGCGCAGCATTAAAGTCGCTTACAGAAAAGGTGAGTAAAATTAGTAGCGAACTAAAAGCTTTCAAGTCTTGCAGAAGCCGCAGTAACTCTCGTCACAATGGCCACAATGACGGGCAACCAACTCTATGTTTTTTCCACCAGAAGTTCGGAGATAACACGAAGAAATGTCGTCCCAACTGCTCGCGCTACAAGTCGTCAAACTAAAGTGGCTGTCGTCAATAACGCTGGTTGGCAACAGTCGCAAATCTAGCAGCGTTAACCAAACAAATATTTGCACCAACAAAAAAGAACTAACTGCAACCAAAAACAATAAGACGAATGAGAAGCGCTTATACGTCAGCGACAAAAAATCTAAATTCAACTTTCTTATTGATTCCCGATCGGTGGTGTCTGTTTTACCACGCTCGGCAGCAAATAGTAAAATCAAACAAGGTGATTTACAATTGTATGCGTCGAATCAAACTGTCATACAAACCTACGGTAGTCAACCAATCGAAGACGATTTGGGTTTACGGCGATCATTCAGCTGGCTTTTTACAATAGCTGACGTTCACACTGCAACTATAGGCGCCGATTTTCTGGCTCATTTTCAACTACTAATCGATTTGAATAATAAGCGTCTCATTGATTCAACAACGGGTCTCACAACGAGCGGCGAACTCAGCAGTACACGAATTTTTGCAGTCTCAACGCTAAATAAAGCAAACGAGTTTTACAACGTTCTCAAAGAGTTCGTCGATGTCACTAAGACAAACTCGCAATTCGACACCAACAAAGTTTTCCATTCAGTTCGGCATCACATCGAAACGTCTGGTAATACGGTGGCCAGTAGGCCGCGACGTCCCGCCGGCGAAAGGGTTGAAGCTACCAGAGCAGAAGTTAACTTTCTGCTGGAACAAGGCATCTGTAGAGTTTCGAAAAGTTCCTGGTCTAGCCCACTGCACATGTTGTCCAAAAAATGCGGTGGTTGGCGTGCGTGTGGCGACTATCGAAAACTAAATTCGATAACGGTCCCGGATCGTTATCCCATCGCCCACGTTCACGACTTTGTAAACAATCTGCACGGTAGTACGGTTTTTTCGACCCTCGACCTGGTGCGGGCATACTACCAAATTCCTATGGCGGAGGAAGACATCAAGAAGACAGCTGTCTGCACGCCATTCGGTTTAATCGAATTTTTATTTATGCCTTTCGGCTTCAAGAATGCCACGCAGACATTCCAAAGGTTTATGGATGACATTTTCCGAGGCATCGAATTCGTATTTTGTTATATTGATGACATTCTCATCATGTCTGGCTCGCAAGAAGAGCATGAAGAGCACCTTCGCATTGTTTTCTCCATTTTGCGAAAAAATGGCCTCAGCATAAATGCCAACAAATGCCAATTTGGGCAATCCGAAGTATCTTTTTTAAGCTACGTGATCAACAAAGACGGCATCAAACCGTCTGACATCCACATAAAGGCAATAGCTGAGTTTAAGAAACCCGAAACTTTGTGCGAGCTTGGTCGATTTTTGGGTGTCATTAACTATTACCGTCGCTGTATACCACATGCTTCCGAGATACAAGCACAGTTGAGTGATTTTATCCGTAACATTAAAAAAAATGACAAACGAAAAATTCTGTGGACAAAAGACGCAGTCGACGCATTTGAAGCATGTAAACAAAGCGTAGTCAACGCAGCGCTTCTGGCTCATCCCGCACCAAAGGCCAAATTAGCCCTTGTCTGTGATGCATCAAACGTGGCAATTGGCGCGGCTCTCGAGCAGGAAGTGAATAACTCGTGGCAACCTTTAGGTTTTTTTTCGAGAAAACTTAGCAGCACAGAAAAGAATTACAGCACCTATGACCGAGAGCTACTTGCAGTTTACGATGCAATTCGCCATTTCAAACATTTTCTCGAAGCACGCAGTTTTATAATCAAAACGGACCATAAACCATTGATCTATGCATTCCAACATAAGCCGAAAAAAGCATCGCCACGGCAACTACGTCACTTAAAGTTAAAGTTAAAGTTAGAGTTAAATTTAAAGTTAAAGTTAAAGTTAAGTTTAAAGTTAAAGTTAAAGTTAAAGTTAAAGTTAAAGTTAAAGTTAAGGTTAAAGTTAAAGTTAAAGTTCAAATTAAAGTTAAAGTTAAAAATAAAGTTAAAGTTAAAGCTAAAGTTAAAGTGGAAGTTATAGTTAAAGTTAAAGCTAAGGTTAAAGTTAAAGTTAAAGGTAAAGTTCAAATTAAAGTTAAAGTTCAAATTAAAGTTAAAGTTAAAGTTAAAAATAAAGTTAAAGTTAAAGCTAAAGTTAAAGTGGAAGTTATAGTTAAAGTTAAAGTTAAAGTTAAGGCTAAAGTTAAAGTTAAAGTTAAAGTGAAAGTTAAAGTTAAAGTTAAAGTTAAAGTTAAAGTTAAAGTCAAAGTTAAAGTTAAAGCTAAGGTTAAAGTTAAAGTTAAAGTTAAAAATAAAGTTAAAGTTAAAGTTTAAGTTAAAGTTAAAGTTAAAGTTGAAGTTAAAGTTAAAGTTAAAATTAAAGTTAAAGTAAAAGTTAAAGTGAAAGTTAAAGTTAAAGTTAATGTTAAAGTTAAAGTTAAAATTAAAGTTAAAGTTTAAGTTTAAGTTAAAGTTAAAGTTGAAGTTAAAATTAAAGTTAAAGTTAAAGTTAAAGTGAAAGTTAAAGTTAAAGTTAAAGTTAAAGTTAATGTTAAAGTTAAAGTTAAAATTAAAGTTAAAGTTAAAGTTAAAGTGAAAGTTAAAGTTAAAGTTAAAGTTAAAGAAAAGGTTAAAGTTAAAGTTAAAGTTAAGGTTAAAGTTAAAGTTAAAGTTAAAGTGAAAGTTAAAGTTAAAGTTAAGGTTAAAGTTAAAGTTAAAGTCAAAGTTAAAGTTAAAGCTAAGGTTAAAGTTAAAGTTAAAAATAAAGTTAAAGTTTAAGTTTAAGTTTAAGTTAAAGTTGAAGTTAAAGTTAAAGTTAAAGATAAAGTTACAGTTAAAATTAAAGTTAAAGTTAAATTTAAATTAAAGTTAAAGTTAAAGTTAAAGTTAAAGTTAAAGTTAAAGTTAAAGTTAATGTTAAAGTTAAAGTTAAAATTAAAGTTAAAGTTAAAGTTAAAGTTAAAGTGAAAGTTAAAGTTAAAGTTAAAGAAAAGGTTAAAGTTAAAGTTAAAGTTAAAGTTAAAGTTAAAGTTAAAGTTAAAGTTAAAGTTAAAGTTAAAGTTAAAGTTAAAGTTAAAGTTAAAGTTAAAGTTAATGTTAAAGTTAAAGTTAAAATTAAAGTTAAAGTTAAAGTTAAAGTTAAAGTGAAAGTTAAAGTTAAAGTTAAAGAAAAGGTTAAAGTTAAAGTTAAAGTTAAAGTTAAAGTTAAAGTTAAAGTTAAAGTTAAAGTTAAAGTTAAAGTTAAAGTTAAAGTTAAAGTTAAAGTTAAAGTTAAAGTTAAAGTTAAAGTTAAAGTTAAAGTTAAAGTTAAAGTTAAAGTTAAAGTTAAAGTTAAAGTTAAAGTTAAAGTTAAAGTTAAAGTTAAAGTTAAAGTGAATGTTAAAGTTAAAGCGAAAGTTAAAGTTAAAAATAAAGTTAAAGTTAAAGTTAAAGTGAAAGTTAAAGTTAAAGTTAAGGTTAAAGTTAAAGTTAAAGTCAAAGTTAAAGTTAAAGCTAAGGTTAAAGTTAAAATTAAAGTTAAAAATAAAGTTAAAGTTTAAGTTTAAGTTAAAGTTAAAGTTAAAGTTAAAGGTAAAGTTAAAGTTAAAGTTAAAGTTAAAGTTAAAGTTAAAGTTAAAGTGAAAGTTAAAGTTAAAGTTAAAGTTAAATTTAAAGTTAAAGATAAAGATAAAGTTAAAGTTAAAGTTAAAGATAAAGTTAAAGTTAAAGTTAAAGTTAAAGTTAAAGTTAAAGTTAAAGTTAAAGTTAAATTTAAAGTTAAAGTTAAAGTTAAAGTTAAAGTTAAAGTTAAAGTTAAAGTTAAAGTTAAAGTTAAAGCTAAAGTTAAAGTTAAAGTTAAAATTAAAGTTAAAGTTAAAGTGAATGTTAAAGTTAAAGCGAAAGTTAAAGTTAAAAATAAAGTTAAAGCTAAAGTTAAAGTTAAAGTGAAAGTGAAAGTTAAAGTTAAGGTTAAAGTAAAAGTTAAAGTTAAAGTTAAAGTTAAAGTTAAAGTTAAAGTTAAAGTTAAAGTCAAAGTTAAAGTTAAAGCTAAGGTTAAAGTTAAAGTTAAAGTTAAAAATAAAGTTAAAATTAAAGTTAAAAGTAAAGGTAAAGTTAAGGTTAAAGTTAAAGTTAAAGTTCAAATTAAAGTTAAAGTTAAAAATAAAGTTAAAATTAAAGCTAAAGTTAAAGTGGAAGTTATAGTTAAAGTTAAAGCTAAGGTTAAAGTTAAAGTTAAAGTTAAAGGTAAAGTTAAAGTGGAAGTTATAGTTAAAGTTAAAGTTAAGGCTAAAGTTAAAGTTAAAGTTAAAGTGTGTTGAAGACATGAGCCCAAATTTAATTGACCTATAAATTGTAGTATACAATGATTTCACAAAATTTATTTGTAACATGAAGTATTGAAATATTAACTATTTTTAAGATACTTACCTTTTGCTAAAAATACTTACCTAATGAAATATTAACTATTTTTAAGATACTTACGTTTGCTAATATACCAACCTTTTGCAAAAATACTTACCTAATGAAATACCCTGCAAATGTGTTAAAATACTTACCTTAATGAACCACCCTCTTAACAAAGAATTTATAAATTTTTGTGTATTGTAAGTACCGTGCACTCAACTTTGTACATTCCTTTTACATACATACGAACATATAAATAGTTACCGTTTCCTAGCTGCGCAGGAGGCTGAAAATTTTACGGCTTAATATGTAAGTTTAGTTCGCTAATTACCGTCGATCGATCCGCCACTATTCGCAGAATATTTAGTGCTAACAATTGTGAAAGTTTTAGTGATTTTACCATACAAACTAAGATAGAGAAATCAAAGTGATTTGTTTATATTAGCTATATGAGTCACATCATTAAATAAAGCATTTTGTGAATTTTTAAAGGAAGTGTAGTGGTTTTATTTGTGAAAGGTGAAGAGGGAAACTCACTCCATATACCCAAAGCGTATCCTATCGTAACCATGGTCCTTCGAGCCGGATCACTCTGAAAGCAGTCTCAAGACGTATTTGGAGGAACTCAACAAACTTGTAGACGCGGTAGAAGCCGCATACGAAGCGGTACACCTGAGCAGAACTGAGGAAAAATCCAGGACGGCATGCGAAGAGACATACGACGGCACTCTCGACACAGCGATGCACACAAAGCTCAGGATCAACGAGTTGATTAGCACCCACCAGCCTAATCAACAAACAGTAAACCCCATACAACAAAGCCATACCCCCTCTCAGCATCAACCCTGTCTAAAAGTCCCCGCATGTGACACCGAAATCTTCTATGGTGGATATGAAGACTGGCCGTCCTTCCGGGATATGTTTACCGCGGTCTACATAAATCACCCTCAATTGTCTCAGGCCCAGAAACTGTATCACCTGAGGGCAAAAACCTGTGGAAAAGCAGCCCTTATTATTAAAAAATACCCCCTTAACGACCAAAACTTTGACTTGGCCTGGGGAGCACTCAAGTCCCGCTACGAGAATCGTAGAATTCTCGTAGACAATCAATTAAAAACCCTATTTAATATGCCCACAGTTTATTCTGAAAATGGTGAAAGAATTCAAGAAATTCAAACCACCATAAATAACTGTATCTCGACCCTAAATGCGAGCGAGGTCTCAACTGATAACTGGGACCCCATCCTCGTATTCTTATGCTCATCAAAACTACCTGATGAAACCCTGGCATTGTGGGAACAATCACTCGACTCTAGGAAAGAACTCCCACTTTGGTCGGAGATGGACAAATTTCTCACGACAAGGTAAGAAGTAGTAGAAAGACTTGGTACGTATAGGCCGAGCAAAACCCGTAACCCCAACTCTAGCTTCACCCACAGATCCTCAACACCCCAAAACTCATCGAACTTTAGGAATAAGACCCAAACATTCCATGTGGACTCAAAGAGGCAACCCTCATGCAAACTCTGCAATCTGAATCACTCATTAATGAGCTGTATAAAATTCAGAGATCTCTCAACCCAAGAGCGAAGCAAATTCGTAAAAGAAAACAATTATTGCACAAATTGTTTAGCTTGCTCTCACTTGGAAAGAGATTGTGGTAGCAATTTCACATGCGTGTATTGCCAAAAACGACATCACTCGCTACTCCACTTCCAAGGAAAATCCCAGCCAGACAGCAGACCCAGGAAGCAGAGGAACAGGACGCACACAACCCCTCAAAGTCTGCCACCTCCAGCTGAAGACCCGAACAGGGCGTCAACCTCAAAAGAGGCCAGCCAAACCCAAGTCACTCAAAACCCTTTTAAGAAAAACTCAACCTCAACTCACTTCGCGAGTAGTAGCGAAACTACTCTTTTACCCACAGGTTTAGTCACGGTGAAAGCAAATGGCGAACACCACAAGATCCGTGCACTAATAGATCAGGGTTCGGAAAAGACATTTGTAGCGTCTCGAATCCAGAAGCTCTTGAAACTACCAACCAAGAAAACCCATTATAAGATCTCGGGAATGGGCGGATCGGTAGTTCAAAACTCCAACCAGATCTGCGAGATAACACTCTGCTCGTCGGATCTCAAAACAAGAATAAACACCCAAGCGATATTATTGCCTAAACTGACCCATTTCTTACCCAGCATTAAAGTGTCAAAAATAGATTTGCAAGAAATTGCCACATGGCCACTCGCGGACCCTAACTGTTTTACCCCTTCGAGAATCGACATGGTGATAGGTAGCGATCTCACACCCCAAATAATACTCCAGGGGCTACAAGCCAACGTAAGTGGTTCCTTGTTAGCCCAAAATACAATATTTGGGTGGATACTCAGTGGGCCTATTAAAGAACAAGTGAACGCATTCTCCACCCAAGTTATTGAAAATCCAGACGACACCCTTAGCACATTATTGCAGAAGTTCTGGCAACAGGAAGAAATACCTGACACCCAAGCCCTTTCGGAAGAGGACCAATTTTGCGAGGAACTCTACCGAGAAACCACTCACCGCCAGGAAGATGGCCGATATGTGGTAAAACTTCCATTTAAAAAGGAATTCCCCAGTACCCTTGCCCTTGGACACTCGAGAATTGCAGCACAGCAGCAATGCATCAGCGTCGAGCGATCCTTGGAGAAAAGACCAGAATTAAGAGAAAAATACTCAGAAGTTTTGGAGGAATACCTCACTATGGGCCACATGGAGGCAATTTCATCACGCGAAGTCATCGAGAACGGAAAGTACTCGTCGTTCTACCTCCCCCACCACGCTGTCTTAAAACCCGACAGCAAAACAACAAAGGTACGCGTTGTTTTCAACGCGTCTAGAACTACCCACTCTGGCAACTCGTTAAACGATGTGTTGCACACAGGCCCCATACTCCAAAACGACTTAATGCTCGTCCTACTCAAATGGAGATTTTTTAAGTACGTATTTAACGGCGACATCGAAAAGATGTACCGCCAAATACTCGTTCATAAAGAAGATCAGAATTTTCAAAGAATTCTCTTCCGAAGATCTCCACAGCTACCGATGGAGGACTTCAAATTAAAGACAGTGACGTTCGGCGTCAACTGTGCCCCATATCTCGCGATACGGACTCTGCACCAACTCGCAGAAGACACAAAACCCACCCACCCACTCGCCTATGATATATTGCTACACGAAATCTACGTAGACGATATACTTTCGGGCGAACATAGTATACAGTCCGCTCACGACTCTCTACACCAGGTTATCGAAGCGTTGAAATCAGCCGGTTTTCCACTCAAGAAAATAACGGCAAATCACCCAAAATTATTGGAATCCATCCCAGAATCTGATCTCCTAGATGCAGATTTCCTCAAATTTCACGATGCCAGCTCAACAAAGACCCTCGGCATAAAATGGAATGCTATAAACGACTCTTTCTCATACTCTTACGACCCTATACCCGCAGAAAACTCGAACACAAAGAGGCAAATTTTATCGGCGGTTGCGAAATTGTTTGACCCGGCAGGATGGCTATCGCCAATAGTGATACTAGCCAAGACTCTCCTCCAGCAACTCTGGTTAGAAGGAACTGACTGGGATGAACAAGTCAAACCCAGCGCTTTCCACAAATGGAACATATTTCGCGAAAATCTCTCCGCGATAAATGAAATTAAAATACCTCGATGGGTTAAATTTTCACCCAATAAACCCTTTCAGATGCATGGATTCTCAGATGCATCGGAAAAAGCATTCTGCGCTTGTGTGTACCTGCGAGTACAGAATAGCAAGGACACGTTTTCTACTCACCTACTCGTGGCAAAGAGCAAAGTGGCTCCCGTGAAAACCGTGAGCCTCCCTCGTCTAGAACTCTGTGGAGCAGTACTACTCACAAAATTAATAAAACAAATTCGCTCACACCTAACTCTGACTCCACATGACCTGTTTCTCTGGTCGGACTCCGCTATCGTACTAGCATGGCTGGAAAAACCCCCACACACCTGGAAGACCTACGTGGCGAATAGAACCTCACAAATTCTGGAAAACGTGAGTAACGCCCCTTGGAAACACGTACCCAGTGGAGATAATCCAGCAGATCTTGGTACCCGTGGATGTACACCCAAGGATCTAGCCGAATGCTCCCTTTGGTGGAAGGGGCCAGAGTGGTTGGCCAAATCCCCAGCGTCCTGGCCGAAACCAGTGACACAAACCCCTACTCCACCGGAACAAAAGCGCACCCATGCATTTCATGCTGTAGATGTGCCTGATCTACTCGAACGCTTTTCTTCCTACTCAAAAGCTCTACGAGTCGTTGCTTATATGTACCGTTTTATACACAGAGCACAAGGTCTTGATACTTTGAAAACGATCACGCTAACCCAAGAGGAAGTTCATCAAGCGAAAGTTCGTTTGATCCTGTTGACGCAACATAAATACTTCTCTGCCGAAATTGCAGATCTACAGTCCAACAAACCACTCCACAAAAAGAGTTCATTGTTAACTCTAAACCCTATGCTCGACGAATCAGGCATAATGCGGGTGAATGGTCGGCTCGCAAAAGCCAATCTTAGTTACAACGAGCGTTATCCCATTATAATTCCCGATAACTCTCGGTTTTGCTATTTACTCTTAGAATTTAGTCACTCTACCTTGTTGCATGCCGAAAAACAACTGATGATCCGCATGATACAACAGGAATACTACATCCCTCGGCTCAAACAAAAGGTGAAGAAGTGCATATTCCATTGTAAGATATGCACGATCTACAAACAACGGGCTAAATCCCAAATAATGGCCGCACTCCCTCCGGAAAGGTCCACATACTCTCTCCCATTTCACACGACCGGTATCGACTTTGCAGGACCTTTTCTCGTTAAAACATCAATCTTACGGAAGGCCCCTTACTCAAAGGCATACGTTTGTGTATTCGTATGTTTCTCAACAAAAGCAGTCCATCTGGAAGTCTGCTCAGATCTGACGACCGCTGCTTTTAAAGCAGCATTTGCTCGTTTTGTTAGTCGTCGTGGACTCCCACACAAAATAATGTCAGACAATGGTAAAACCTTTATTGGAGCAAGTCGTGTCATTCAAAAGGAGCTTTCTTCTTTTCTCAAGGAAGCCGCAACTGACATAGCTCAAAAATATGCTCCATAGCAAAAGTGTGTGTACTTCCCCTAGCAGAATAAACTCTTCAACCTCACCCTATATATCTCTCCAAACCGTGTAAACTCTAGGGATTCACATCACAGCCCACTCTCTACACCCATACTCACTTGACCCCCTTTTATTTTGACTTCTCTTTTCAGGCCACCGTATGGAAACTTCAGCACCTGCCGGCTGTGTTGCCAAAGGCATTCGTTGCGCTACTGCCATGCGTTTATGGCTATGACCCCGGACGAACGCTATGAGTCGGTTCGGGCTCACAAATATTGCATAAATTGTTTGGCAACATCCCATGTTACGGGCGCATGCAGCTCCCCTGATAGCTGCCGCCGATGTGGCCTCGCTCACCACACGCTGCTTCACCGTGAGCGGCCAAAGGAAGAACGCCGGAAACGATTCAACAATAAACCCCAGACTCCAGCCCCGAAAACGAAGACAACAAAAAGGACTGTAATTTTAAAACCAAAGAAGAAACGGGCAGACAATAATCCCACTCAGAAGCGCTTGAGGAACTTGTTTTCAGCAGCGGTTAACACTTTGGAGGAGATTCAGAAGTTGCTGCTTCCCTCATCGGAACAGGCCGGCCGCCATGTTGAAGACATGAGCCCAAATTTAATTGACCTATAAATTGTAGTATACAATGATTTCACAAAATTTATTTGTAACATGAAGTATTGAAATATTAACTATTTTTAAGATACTTACCTTTTGCTAAAAATACTTACCTAATGAAATATTAACTATTTTTAAGATACTTACGTTTGCTAATATACCAACCTTTTGCAAAAATACTTACCTAATGAAATACCCTGCAAATGTGTTAAAATACTTACCTTAATGAACCACCCTCTTAACAAAGAATTTATAAATTTTTGTGTATTGTAAGTACCGTGCACTCAACTTTGTACATTCCTTTTACATACATACGAACATATAAATAGTTACCGTTTCCTAGCTGCGCAGGAGGCTGAAAATTTTACGGCTTAATATGTAAGTTTAGTTCGCTAATTACCGTCGATCGATCCGCCACTATTCGCAGAATATTTAGTGCTAACAATTGTGAAAGTTTTAGTGATTTTACCATACAAACTAAGATAGAGAAATCAAAGTGATTTGTTTATATTAGCTATATGAGTCACATCATTAAATAAAGCATTTTGTGAATTTTTAAAGGAAGTGTAGTGGTTTTATTTGTGAAAGGTGAAGAGGGAAACCCACTCCATATACCCAAAGCGTATCCTATCGTAACCAAAGTGAAAGTTAAATTTAAAGTTAAAGTTAAAGTTAAAGTTAAAGTTAAAGTTAAAGTGAAAGTTAAAGTTAAAGTTAAAGTTCAAATTAAAATTAAAGTTAAAGTTAAAAATAAAGTTAAAGCTAAAGTTAAAGTGGAGTTATAGTTAAAGTTAAGGTTAAAGTTAAAGTTAAAGTTAAAGTTATAGTTAAAGTTCAAATTAAAGTTAAAGTTAAAAATAAAGTTAAAGTTAAAGCTAAAGTTAAAGTGGAAGTTATAGTTAAAGTTAAAGTTAAAGTGAAAGTTAAAGTTAAAGTTAAAGTTAAAGTTAAAGTTAAAGTTCAAATTAAAGTTAAAGTTAAAGTTAAAAATAAAGTTAAAGATAAAGTTAAAGTGGAGTTATAGTTAAAGTTAAGGTTAAAGTTAAAGTTAAAGTTAAAGTTATAGTTAAAGTTCAAATTAAAGTTAAAGTTAAAAATAAAGTTAAAGTTAAAGCTAAAGTTAAAGTTAAAGTTAAAGTGAAAGTTAAAGTTAAAGTTAAAGTGAAAGTTAAAGTTAAAGTTAAAGTTAAAGTTAAAGTTCAAATTAAAGTTAAAGTTAAAGTTAAAAATAAAGTTAAAGCTAAAGTTAAAGTGGAGTTATAGTTAAAGTTAAGGTTAAAGTTAAAGTTAAAGTTAAAGTTAAAGTTAAAGTTAAAGTTAAAGTTCAAATTAAAGTTAAAGTTAAAGTTAAAAATAAAGTTAAAGCTAAAGTTAAAGTGGAGTTATAGTTAAAGTTAAGGTTAAAGTTAAAGTTAAAGTTAAAGTTAAAGTTAAAGTTAAAGTTATAGTTAAAGTTAAAGATAAAGTAAAAGTTAAAGTTAAATTTAAAGTTAAAGTTGAAGTTAAAGTTAAAGTTAAAGTTAGAGTAAAAGTTAAAGTTAAAGTTAAAGTTAAAGCTAAAGTTAAAGTTAAAGTTAAAGTTAAAGTTAAAGTTAAAGGTAAAGTTAAAGTTAAAGTTTAAGTTTAAGTTAAAGTTAAAGTTGAAGTTAAAGTTAAAGTTAAAATTAAAGTTAAAGTTGAAGTTAAAGTTAAAGTTAAAGTTAAAGTGAATGTTAAAGTAAAAGCGAAAGTTAAAGTTAAAATTAAAGTTAAAGTTAAAGTTAAAGTGAAAGTGAAAGTGAAAGTTAAAGTTAAAGTTTAAGTTAAAGTTGAAGTTAAAGTTAAAGTTAAAATTAAAGTTAAAGTTGAAGTTAAAGTTAAAGTTAAAGATAAAGTTAAAGTTAAAGTTAAAGTTAAAGTTAAATTTAAAGTTAAAGTTAAAGTGAATGTTAAAGTTAAAGCGAAAGTTAAAGTTAAAAATAAAGTTAAAGTTAAAGTTAAAGTGAAAGTTAAAGTTAAAGTTGAAGTTAAAGTTAAAGTTAAAGTTAAAGTTAAAGATAAAGTTAAAGTTAAAGTTACAGATAAAGTTAAAGCTAAAGTTAAAGTGGAAGTTATAGTTAAAGTTAAAGTTAAGGTTAAAGTTAAAGTTAAAGTGAATGTTAAAGTTAAAGCGAAAGTTAAAGTTAAAGTTAAAGTTGAAGTTAAAGTTAAAATTAAAGTTAAAGTTAAAGTTGAACTTAAAGTTATAGTTAAAGTTAAAGTTAAAGTTAAAGTTAAAGTTAAAGTTAAAGTTAAAGTTAAAGTGAAAGTTAAAGTTAAAGTTAAAGTTAAAGTTAAAGTTAAAGTGAATGTTAAAGTTAAAGGGAAAGTTAAAGTTAAAGTTTAAGTTAAAGTTAAAGTTAAAGTTAAAGTTAAAGTTAAAGTTAAAATTAAAGTTAAAGTTGAAGTTAAAGTTAAAGTTAAAGTTAAAGTTAAAGTTAAAGTTAAAGTTAAAGTTAAAGTTAAAGTTAAAGATAAAGTTAAAGTTAAATTTAAAGTTAAAGTTAAAGTTAAAGTTAAAGTTAAAGTTAAAGTTAAAATTAAAGTTAAAGTTAAAGTTAAAGTGAAAGTTAAAGTTAAAGTTAAAATTAAAGTTAAAGTTGAAGTTAAAGTTAAAGTTAAAGTTAAAGTTAAAGTTAAAGTTAAAGTTAAAGTTAAAGTTAAAGTTAAAGTTAAAGTTAAAGTTAAAGTTAAAGTTAAAGATAAAGTTAAATTTAAAGTTAAAGTTAAAGTTAAAGTTAAAGTTAAAATTAAAGCGAAAGTTAAAGTTAAAGTTAAAGTTAAAGTTTAAGTTAAAGTTAAAGTTAAAGTTAAAGTTAAAGTTAAAGTTAAAGTTAAAGTTAAAATTAAAGTTAAAGTTGAAGTTAAAGTTAAAGTTAAAGTTAAAGTTAAAGTTAAAGTTAAAGTTAAAGTTAATGTTAAAGTTAAAGTTAAAATTAAAGTTAAAGTTAAAGTTAAAGTTAAAGTGAAAGTTAAAGTTAAAGTTAAAGAAAAGGTTAAAGTTAAAGTTAAAGTTAAAGTTAAAGTTAAGGTTAAAGTTAAAGTTAAAGTTAAAGTTAAAGTGAAAGTTAAAGTTAAAGTTAAGGTTAAAGTTAAAGTTAAAGTCAAAGTTAAAGTTAAAGCTAAGGTTAAAGTTAAAGTTAAAGTTAAAAATAAAGTTAAAGTTAAAGTTTAAGTTTAAGTTAAAGTTGAAGTTAAAGTTAAAGTTAAAGTTAAAGATAAAGTTAAAGTTAAAGTTAAAGTTAAAGTTAAATTTAAATTAAAGTTAAAGTTAAAGTTAAAGTTAAGGTTAAAGTTAAAGTTAAAGTTAAAGTTAAAGTTAAAGTGAAAGTTAAAGTTAAAGTTAAGGTTAAAGTTAAAGTTAAAGTCAAAGTTAAAGTTAAAGCTAAGGTTAAAGTTAAAGTTAAAGTTAAAAATAAAGTTAAAGTTAAAGTTTAAGTTTAAGTTAAAGTTGAAGTTAAAGTTAAAGTTAAAGTTAAAGATAAAGTTAAAGTTAAAGTTAAAGTTAAAGTTAAAGTTAAATTTAAAGTTAAAGTTAAAGTTAAAGTTAAAGTTAAAGTTAAAGTTAAAGTTAAAGTTAAAGTTAAAGTTAAAGTTAAAGTTAAAGTTAAAGTTAAAGTTAAAGTTAAAGTTAAAGTTAAAGTTAAAGTTAAAGTTAAAGTTAAAGTTAAAGTTAAAGTTAAAATTAAAGTTAAAGTTAAAGTTAAAGTTAAAGTTAAAGTTAAAGTTAAAGTTAAAGTTAAAGTTAAAGTTAAAGTTAAAGTGAATGTTAAAGTTAAAGCGAAAGTTAAAGTTAAAAATAAAGTTAAAGTTAAAGTTAAAGTTAAAGTTAAAGTTAAAGTGAAAGTTAAAGTTAAGGTTAAAGTTAAAGTTAAAGTTAAAGTTAAAGTCAAAGTTAAAGTTAAAGCTAAGGTTAAAGTTAAAATTAAAGTTAAAAATAAAGTTAAAGTTTAAGTTTAAGTTAAAGTTAAAGTTAAAGTTAAAGTTAAAGGTAAAGTTAAAGTTAAGTTAAAGTTAAAGTTAAAGTTAAAGTTAAATTTAAAGTTAAAGTTAAAGTTAAAGTTAAAGTTAAAGTTAAAGATAAAGTTAAAGTTAAAGTTAAAGTTAAAGTTAAAGTTAAAGTTAAATTTAAAGTTAAAGTTAAAGTTAAAATTAAAGTTAAAGTTAAAGTGAATGTTAAAGTTAAAGCGAAAGTTAAAGTTAAAAATAAAGTTAAAGCTAAAGTTAAAGTTAAATTTAAAGTGAAAGTTAAAGTTAAGGTTAAAGTTAAAGTTAAAGTTAAAGTTAAAGTTAAAGTTAAAGTCAAAGTTAAAGTTAAAGCTAAGGTTAAAGTTAAAAATAAAGTTAAAGTTAAAGTTAAAAGTAAAGGTAAAGGTAAAGTTAAAGTTAAAATTAAAGTGAAAGTTAAAGTTAAAGTTAAAGTTAAAGTTAAATTTAAAATTAAAGTTAAAGTTAAAGTTAATGTTAAAGTTAAAGTTAAAGCTAAATTTAAAGTTAAAGTTAAAGTTAAAGTTGAAGTTAAAGTTAAAGTTAAAATTAAAGTTAAAGTTGAAGTTAAAGTTAAAGTTAAAGTGAATGTTAAAGTTAAAGCGAAAGTTAAAGTTAAAAATAAAGTTAAAGTGAAAGTTAAAGTTAAAGTTAAAATTAAAGTTAAAGTTAAGGTTAAAGTTAAAGTTAAAGCTAAGGTTAAATTTAAAGTTAAAGTTGAAGTTAAAGTTAAAGTTAAAGGTAAAGTTAAAGTTAAAGTTAAAGTTAAAGTTAAAGTTAAAGTTAAAGTGAATGTTAAAGTTAAAGCGAAAGTTAAAGTTAAAAATAAAGTTAAAGTGAAAGTTAAAGTTAAAGTTAAAATTAAAGTTAAAGTTAAGGTTAAAGTTAAAGTTAAAGTCAAAGTTAAAGTTAAAGCTAAGGTTAAATTTAAAGTTAAAGTTGAAGTTAAAGTTAAAGTTAAAGTTAAAGTTAAAGTGAAAGTTAAAGTTAAAGTTAAAGTTAAAGTTAAAGATAAAGTTAAAGTTAAAGTTAAAGTTAAAGTTAAAGATAAAGTTAAAGTTAAAGTTAAAGTTAAAGTTAAAGTTAAAGTTAAAGTTAAAGTTAAAGTTAAAGTTAAAGTGAATGTTAAAGTTAAAGTTAAAGCGAAAGTTAAAGTTAAAAATAAAGTTAAAGTTAAAGTGAAAGTTAAAGTTAAAATTAATGTTAAAGTTAAAGTTAAAATCAAAGTTAAAGTTAAAGCTAAGGTTAAATTTAAAGTTGAAGTTAAAGTTAAAGTTAAAGTTAAAATTAAAGTTAAAGTTAAAGTTAAAGTTAAAGTTAAAGTTAAAGTTAAAGTTAAAGTCAAAGTTAAAGTTAAAGTTAAAGTTAAAGTTAAAGTTAAAGTTAAAGTTAAAGTTAAAGTTAAAGTGAATGTTAAAGTTAAAGCGAAAGTTAAAGTTAAAAATAAAGTTAAAGTTAAAGTTAAAGTTAAAGTGAAAGTTAAAGTTAAAGTTAAGGTTAAAGTTAAAGTTAAAGTTAAAGTTAAAGTCAAAGTTAAAGTTAAAGCTAAGGTTAAAGTTAAAATTAAAGTTAAAAATAAAGTTAAAGTTTAAGTTTAAGTTAAAGTTAAAGTTAAAGCTAAGGTTAAATTTAAAGTTAAAGTTGAAGTTAAAGTTAAAGTTAAAGTTAAAGTTAAAGTTAAAGTTAAAGTTAAAGTTAAAGTTAAAGTTAAAGTTAAAGTTAAAGTTAAAGTTAAAGTTAAAGTTAAAGTTAAAGTTAAAGTTAAAGTTAAAGTTAAAGTTAAAGTTAAAGTTAAAGTTAAAGTTAAAGTTAAAGTTAAAGTGAATGTTAAAGTTAAATCGAAAGTTAAAGTTAAAAATAAAGTTAAAGTGAAAGTTAAAGTTAAAGTTAAAATTAAAGTTAAAGTTAAGGTTAAAGTTAAAGTTAAAGTCAAAGTTAAAGTTAAAGCTAAGGTTAAATTTAAAGTTAAAGTTGAAGTTAAAGTTAAAGTTAAAGTGAAAGTTAAAGTTAAAGTTAAAGTTAAAGTTAAGGTTAAAGTTAAAGTTAAAATCAAAGTTAAAATTAAAGCTAAGGTTAAAGTTAAAATTAAAGTTAAAAATAAAGTTAAAGTTAAAGTTAAAGTTAAAGTCAAAGTTAAAGTTAAAGTTAAAGTTAAAGTTAAAGTTAAAGTTAAAGTTAAAGTTAAAGTTAAAGTTAAAGTTAAAGTTAAAGTTAAAGTTAAAGTTAAAGTTAAAGTTAAAGTTAAAGTTAAAGTTAAAGTTAAAGTTAAAGTTAAAGTTAAAGTTAAAGTTAAAGTTAAAGTGAATGTTAAAGTTAAAGCGAAAGTTAAAGTTAAAAATAAAGTTAAAGTTAAAGTTAAAGTGAAAGTTAAAGTTAAGGTTAAAATTAAAGTTAAAGTCAAAGTTAAAGTTAAAGCTAAGGTTAAAGTTAAAATTAAAATTAAAAATAAAGTTAAAGTTTAAGTTAAAGTTAAAGTTAAAGGTAAAGTTAAAGTTAAAGTTAAAGTTAAGGTTAAAGTTAAAGTTAAAGTTAAAGTTGAAGTTAAAGTTAAAGTTAAAGTTAAAGTTAAAGTTAAAGTTAAAGTTAAAGTTAAAGTTAAAGTTAAAGTTAAAGTCAAAGTTAAAGTTAAAGTTAAAGTTAAAGTTAAAGTTAAAGTTAAAGTTAAAGTTAAAGTTAAGGTTAAAGTTAAAGTTAAAGTTAAAGTTAAAGTTAAAGTTAAAGTTAAAGTTAAAGTTAAAGTTAAAGTTAAAGTTAAAGTTAAAGTTAAAGTTAAAGTTAAAGTTAAAGTTAAAGTTAAAGTTAAAGTTAAAGTTAAAGTTAAAGTTAAAGTTAAAGTTAAAGTTAAAGTTAAAGTTAAAGTTAAAGTTAAAGTTAAAGTTAAAGTTAAAGTTAAAGTTAAAGTTAAAGTTAAAGTTAAAGTTAAAGTTAAAGTTAAAGTTAAAGTTAAAGTTAAAGTTAAAGTTAAAGTTAAAGTTAAAGTTAAAGTTAAAGTTAAAGTTAAAGTTAAAGTTAAAGTTAAAGTTAAAGTTAAAGTTAAAGTTAAAGTTAAAGTTAAAGTGAACGTTAAAGTTAAAGCGAAAGTTAAAGTTAAAAATAAAGTTAAAGTTAAAGTTAAAGTGAAAGTTAAAGTTAAAGTTAAGGTTAAAGTTAAAGTTAAAGTCAAAGTTAAAGTTAAAGCTAAGGTTAAAGTTAAAATTAAAGCTAAAAATAAAGTTAAAGTTTAAGTTTAAGTTTAAGTTAAAGTTAAAGTTAAAGGTAAAGTTAAAGTTAAAGTTAAAGTTAAAGTTAAGGTTAAAGTTAAAGTTAAAGTGAAAGTTAAATTTAAAGTTAAAGTTAAAGTTAAATTTAAAGTTAAAGTTAAAGTTAAAGTTAAAGTTAAAGATAAAGTTAAAGTTAAAGTTAAAGTTAAATTTAAAGTTAAAGTTAAAGTTAAAGTTAAAGTTAAAGTTAAAGTTAAAGTTAAAGCTAAAGTTAAAGTTAAAGTTAAAATTAAAGTTAAAGTTAAAGTGAATGTTAAAGTTAAAGCGAAAGTTAAATTTAAAAATAAAGTTAAAGCTAAAGTTAAAGTTAAAGTTAAAGTGAAAGTTAAAGTTAAGGTTAAAGTTAAAGTTAAAGTCAAAGTTAAAGTTAAAGCTAAGGTTAAAGTTAAAGTTAAAGTTAAAAATAAAGTTAAAGTTAAAGTTAAAAGTAAAGGTAAAGTTAAGGTTAAAGTTAAAGTTAAAGTTCAAATTAAAGTTAAAGTTAAAAATAAAGTTAAAATTAAAGCTAAAGTTAAAGTGGAAGTTATAGTTAAAGTTAAAGTTAAAGTTAAAGTTAAAGTTAAAGTTAGAGTTAAAGTTAAAGTTAAAGTTAAAGTTAAAGTTAAAGTTAAAGTTAAAGTTAAAGTTAAAGTTAAAGTTAAAGCTAAAGCTAAAGTTAAAGTTAAAGTTAAAGTTAAAGGTAAAGTTAAAGTTAAAGTTTAAGTTTAAGTTTAAGTTAAAGTTAAAGTTAAAGTTAAAGTTGAAGTTGAAGTTAAAGTTAAAGTTAAAGTTCAAATTAAAGTTAAAGTTAAAAATAAAGTTAAAATTAAAGCTAAAGTTAAAGTGGAAGTTATAGTTAAAGTTAAAGTTAAAGTTAAAGTTAAAGTTAAAGTTAGAGTTAAAGTTAAAGTTAAAGTTAAAGTTAAAGTTAAAGTTAAAGTTAAAGATAAAGTTAAAGTTAAAGTTAAAGTTAAAGTGAAAGTTAAAGTTAAGGTTAAAGTTAAAGTTAAAGTTAAAGTTAAAGTCAAAGTTAAAGTTAAAGCTAAGGTTAAAATTAAAGTTAAAGTTAAAAATAAAGTTAAAGTTAAAGTTAAAAGTAAAGGTAAAGTTAAGGTTAAAGTTAAAGTTCAAATTAAAGTTAAAGTTAAAAATAAAGTTAAAATTAAAGCTAAAGTTAAAGTGGAAGTTATAGTTAAAGTTAAAGTTAAAGTTAAAGTTAAAGTTAAAGTTAGAGTTAAAGTTAAAGTTAAAGTTAAAGTTAAAGTTAAAGTTAAAGTTAGAGTTAAAGTTAAAGTTAAAGTTAAAGTTAAAGTTAAAGTTAAAGTTAAAGTTAAAGTTAAAGTTAAAGTTAAAGTTAAAGTTAAAGCTAAAGCTAAAGTTAAAGTTAAAGTTAAAGTTAAAGTTAAAGGTAAAGTTAAAGTTAAAGTTTAAGTTTAAGTTTAAGTTTAAGTTAAAGTTAAAGTTGAAGTTAAAGTTAAAGTTAAAGTTAAAGTTCAAATTAAAGTTAAAGTTAAAAATAAAGTTAAAATTAAAGCTAAAGTTAAAGTGGAAGTTATAGTTAAAGTTAAAGTTAAAGTTAAAGTTAGAGTTAAAGTTAAAGTTAAAGTTAAAGTTAAAGTTAAAGTTAAAGATAAAGTTAAAGTTAAAGTTAAAGTTAAATTTAAAGTTAAAGTTAAAGTTAAAGTTAAAGCTAAAGTTAAAGTTAAAGTTAAAATTAAAGTTAAAGTTAAAGTGAATGTTAAAGTTAAAGCGAAAGTTAAATTTAAAAATAAAGTTAAAGCTAAAGTTAAAGTTAAAGTTAAAGTGAAAGTTAAAGTTAAAGTTAAAGTTAAAGTTAATGTTAAAGTTAAAGTTAAAATTAAAGTTAAAGTTAAAGTTAAAGTTAAAGTTAAAGTTAAAGAAAAGGTTAAAGTTAAAGTTAAAGTTAAAGTTAAGGTTAAAGTTAAAGTTAAAGTTAAAGTTAAAGTTAAAGTTAAAGTTAAAGTGAAAGTTAAAGTTAAAGTTAAGGTTAAAGTTAAAGTTAAAGTCAAAGTTAAAGTTAAAGCTAAGGTTAAAGTTAAAGTTAAAGTTAAAAATAAAGTTAAAGTTAAAGTTTAAGTTTAAGTTAAAGTTGAAGTTAAAGTTAAAATTAAAGTTAAAGATAAAGTTAAAATTAAAGTTAAAGTTAAAGTTAAAGTTAAATTTAAATTAAAGTTAAAGTTAAAGTTAAAGTTAAAAATAAAGTTAAAGTTAAATTACAAGTTAAAGTTAAAAGTAAAGGTAAAGGTAAAGTTAAAGTTAAAGTTAAAGTGAAAGTTAAAGTTAAAGTTAAAGTTAAAGTTAAAGTTAAAGTTAAATTTAAAATTAAAGTTAAAGTTAAAGTTAATGTTAAAGTTAAAGTTAAAGCTAAATTTAAAGTTAAAGTTAAAGTTGAAGTTAAAGTTAAAGTTAAAATTAAAGTTAAAGTTGAAGTTAAAGTTAAAGTTAAAGTGAATGTTAAAGTTAAAGCGAAAGTTAAAGTTAAAAATAAAGTTAAAGTTAAAGTGAAAGTTAAAGTTAAAGTTAAAATTAAAGTTAAAGTTAAGGTTAAAGTTAAAGTTAAAGCTAAGGTTAAATTTAAAGTTAAAGTTAAAGGTAAAGTTAAAGTTAAAGTTAAAGTTAAAGTTAAAGTGAATGTTAAAGTTAAAGCGAAAGTTAAAGTTAAAAATAAAGTTAAAGTGAAAGTTAAAGTTAAAGTTAAAATTAAAATTAAAGTTAAGGTTAAAGTTAAAGTTAAAGTCAAAGTTAAAGTTAAAGCTAAGGTTAAATGTAAAGTTAAAGTTGAAGTTAAAGTTAAAGTTAAAGTGAAAGTTAAAGTTAAAGTTAAAGTTAAAGATAAAGTTAAAGTTAAAGTTAAAGTTAAAGTTAAAGTTAAAGATAAAGTTAAAGTTAAAGTTAAAGTTAAAGTTAAAGTTAAAGTTAAAGTTAAAGTTAAAGTTAAAGTTAAAGTTAAAGTTAAAGTTAAAGTTAAAGTTAAAGTTAAAGTTAAAGTTAAAGTTAAAGTTAAAGTTAAAGTTAAAGTTAAAGTTAAAGTTAAAGTGAATGTTAAAGTTAAAGCGAAAGTTAAAGTTAAAAATAAAGTTAAAGTTAAAGTGAAAGTTAAAGTTAAAGTTAAAATTAATGTTAAAGTTAAAGTTAAAATCAAAGTTAAAGTTAAAGCTAAGGTTAAATTTAAAGTTAAAGTTGAAGTTAAAGTTAAAGTTAAAGTTAAAATTAAAGTTAAAGTTAAAGTTAAAGTTAAAGTTAAAGTTAAAGTTAAAGTTAAAGTCAAAGTTAAAGTTAAAGTTAAAGTTAAAGTTAAAGTTAAAGTGAATGTTAAAGTTAAAGCGAAAGTTAAAGTTAAAAATAAAGTTAAAGTTAAAGTTAAAGTTAAAGTGAAAGTTAAAGTTAAAGTTAAGGTTAAAGTTAAAGTTAAAGTCAAAGTTAAAGTTAAAGCTAAGGTTAAAGTTAAAATTAAAGTTAAAAATAAAGTTAAAGTTTAAGTTTAAGTTAAAGTTAAAGTTAAAGTTAAAGCTAAGGTTAAATTTAAAGTTAAAGTTGAAGTTAAAGTTAAAGTTAAAGTTAAAGTTAAAGTTAAAGTTAAAGTTAAAGTTAAAGTTAAAGTTAAAGTTAAAGTTAAAGTTAAAGTGAATGTTAAAGTTAAAGCGAAAGTTAAAGTTAGAAATAAAGTTAAAGTGAAAGTTAAAGTTAAAGTTAAAATTAAAGTTAAAGTTAAGGTTAAAGTTAAAGTTAAAGTCAAAGTTAAAGTTAAAGCTAAGGTTAAATTTAAAGTTAAAGTTGAAGTTAAAGTTAAAGTTAAAGTGAAAGTTAAAGTTAAAGTTAAAGTTAAAGTTAAGGTTAAAGTTAAAGTTAAAATCAAAGTTAAAGTTAAAGCTAAGGTTAAAGTTAAAATTAAAGTTAAAAATAAAGTTAAAGTTAAAGTTAAAGTTAAAGTTAAAGTCAAAGTTAAAGTTAAAGTTAAAGTTAAAGTTAAAGTTAAAGTTAAAGTTAAAGTTAAAGTTAAAGTTAAAGTGAATGTTAAAGTTAAAGCGAAAGTTAAAGTTAAAAATAAAGTTAAAGTTAAAGTTAAAGTTAAAGTGAAAGTTAAAGTTAAGGTTAAAATTAAAGTTAAAGTCAAAGTTAAAGTTAAAGCTAAGGTTAAAGTTAAAATTAAAATTAAAAATAAAGTTAAAGTTTAAGTTAAAGTTAAAGTTAAAGTTAAAGGTAAAGTTAAAGTTAAAGTTAAGGTTAAAGTTAAAGTTAAAGTTAAAGTTGAAGTTAAAGTTAAAGTTAAAGTTAAAGTTAAAGTTAAAGTTAAAGTTAAAGTCAAAGTTAAAATTAAAGTTAAAGTTAAAGTTAAAGTTAAAGTTAAAGTTAAAGTTAAAGTTAAAGTTAAAGTTAAAGTTAAAGTTAAAGTTAAAGTTAAAGTTAAAGTTAAAGTTAAAGTTAAAGTTAAAGTTAAAGTTAAAGTTAAAGTTAAAGTTAAAGTTAAAGTTAAAGTTAAAGTTAAAGTTAAAGTTAAAGTTAAAGTTAAAGTTAAAGTTAAAGTTAAAGTTAAAGTTAAAGTTAAAGTTAAAGTTAAAGTTAAAGTTAAAGTGAATGTTAAAGTTAAAGCGAAAGTTAAAGTTAAAAATAAAGTTAAAGTTAAAGTTAAAGTTAAAGTGAAAGTTAAAGTTAAAGTTAAGGTTAAAGTTAAAGTTAAAGTCAAAGTTAAAGTTAAAGCTAAGGTTAAAGTTAAAATTAAAGCTAAAAATAAAGTTAAAGTTTAAGTTTAAGTTAAAGTTAAAGTTAAAGTTAAAGGTAAAGTTAAAGTTAAAGTTAAAGTGAAAGTTAAAGTTAAAGTTAAAGTTAAAGTTAAATTTAAAGTTAAAGTTAAAGTTAAAGTTAAAGTTAAAGTTAAAGATAAAGTTAAAGTTAAAGTTAAAGTTAAAGTTAAATTTAAAGTTAAAGTTAAAGTTAAAGTTAAAGTTAAAGTTAAAGTTAAAGCTAAAGTTAAAGTTAAAGTTAAAATTAAAGTTAAAGTGAATGTTAAAGTTAAAGCGAAAGTTAAATTTAAAAATAAAGTTAAAGCTAAAGTTAAAGTTAAAGTGAAAGTTAAAGTTAAGGTTAAAGTTAAAGTTAAAGTTAAAGTTAAAGTTAAAGTCAAAGTTAAAGTTAAAGCTAAGGTTAAAGTTAAAGTTAAAGTTAAAAATAAAGTTAAAGTTTAAGTTAAAAGTAAAGGTAAAGTTAAGGTTAAAGTTAAAGTTCAAATTAAAGTTAAAGTTAAAAATAAAGTTAAAATTAAAGCTAAAGTTAAAGTGGAAGTTATAGTTAAAGTTAAAGTTAAAGTTAAAGTTAAAGTTAAAGTTAAAGTTAGAGTTAAAGTTAAAGTTAAAGTTAAAGTTAAAGTTAAAGTTTAAGTTAAAGTTAAAGTTAAAGTTAAAGTTAAAGTTAAAGCTAAAGCTAAAGTTAAAGTTAAAGTTAAAGTTAAAGGTAAAGTTAAAGTTTAAGTTTAAGTTTAAGTTTAAGTTAAAGTTAAAGTTAAAGTTAAAGTTAAAGTTGAAGTTGAAGTTAAAGTTAAAGTTAAAGTTCAAATTAAAGTTAAAAATAAAGTTAAAATTAAAGCTAAAGTTAAAGTGGAAGTTATAGTTAAAGTTAAAGTTAAAGTTAAAGTTAAAGTTAAAGTTAGAGTTAAAGTTAAAGTTAAAGTTAAAGTTAAAGTTAAAGTTAAAGTTAAAGTTAAAGATAAAGTTAAAGTTAAAGTTAAAGTTAAAGTTAAAGTGAAAGTTAAAGTTAAGGTTAAAGTTAAAGTTAAAGTTAAAGTTAAAGTTAAATTTAAAATTAAAGTTAAAGTTAAAGTTAATGTTAAAGTTAAAGTTAAAGCTAAATTTAAAGTTAAAGTTAAAGTTAAAGTTGAAGTTAAAGTTAAAGTTAAAATTAAAGTTAAAGTTGAAGTTAAAGTTAAAGTTAAAGTTAAAGTGAATATTAAAGTTAAAGCGAAAGTTAAAGTTAAAAATAAAGTTAAAGTTAAAGTGAAAGTTAAAGTTAAAGTTAAAATTAAAGTTAAAGTTAAGGTTAAAGTTAAAGTTAAAGCTAAGGTTAAATTTAAAGTTAAAGTTGAAGTTAAAGTTAAAGTTAAACGTAAAGTTAAAGTTAAAGTTAAAGTTAAAGTTAAAGTTAAAGTTAAAGTTAAAGTGAATGTTAAAGTTAAAGTTAAAGTTAAAGTTAAAGTTAAAGTTAAAGTTAAATTTAAAATTAAAGTTAAAGTTAAAGTTAATGTTAAAGTTAAAGTTAAAGCTAAATTTAAAGTTAAAGTTAAAGTTGAAGTTAAAGTTAAAGTTAAAGTTAAAGTTAAAGTTAAAGTTAAAGTTAAATTTAAAATTAAAGTTAAAGTTAAAGTTAATGTTAAAGTTAAAGTTAAAGCTAAATTTAAAGTTAAAGTTAAAGTTAAAGTTGAAGTTAAAGTTAAAGTTAAAATTAAAGTTAAAGTTGAAGTTAAAGTTAAAGTTAAAGTTAAAGTGAATGTTAAAGTTAAAGCGAAAGTTAAAGTTAAAAATAAAGTTAAAGTTAAAGTGAAAGTGAAAGTTAAAGTTAAAATTAAAGTTAAAGTTAAGGTTAAAGTTAAAATTAAAGCTAAGGTTAAATTTAAAGTTAAAGTTGAAGTTAAAGTTAAAGTTAAAAGTAAAGGTAAAGGTAAAGTTAAAGTTAAAGTTAAAGTGAAAGTTAAAGTTAAAGTTAAAGTTAAAGTTAAAGTTAAAGTTAAAGTTAAAGTTAAATTTAAAATTAAAGTTAAAGTTAAAGTTAATGTTAAAGTTAAAGTTAAAGCTAAATTTAAAGTTAAAGTTAAAGTTAAAGTTGAAGTTAAAGTTAAAGTTAAAATTAAAGTTAAAGTTAAAGTTGAAGTTAAAGTTAAAGTTAAAGTTAAAGTGAATGTTAAAGTTAAAGCGAAAGTTAAAGTTAAAAATAAAGTTAAAGTTAAAGTGAAAGTTAAAGTTAAAGTTAAAGTTAAAATTAAAGTTAAAGTTAAGGTTAAAGTTAAAGTTAAAGCTAAGGTTAAATTTAAAGTTAAAGTTGAAGTTAAAGTTAAAGTTAAAGGTAAAGTTAAAGTTAAAGTTAAAGTTAAAGTTAAAGTTAAAGTTAAAGTTAAAGTTAAAGTTAAAGTTAAAGTGAATGTTAAAGTTAAAGCGAAAGTTAAAGTTAAAGTTAAAATTAAAGTTAAAGTTAAGGTTAAAGTTAAAGTTAAAGTCAAAGTTAAAGTTAAAGCTAAGGTTAAATGTAAAGTTAAAGTTGAAGTTAAAGTTAAAGTTAAAGTGAAAGTTAAAGTTAAAGTTAAAGTTAAAGTTAAAGATAAAGTTAAAGTTAAAGTTAAAGTTAAAGTTAAAGTTAAAGTTAAAGTTAAAGATAAAGTTAAAGTTAAAGTTAAAGTTAAAGTTAAAGTTAAAGTTAAAGTTAAAGTTAAAGTTAAAGTGAATGTTAAAGTTAAAGCGAAAGTTAAAGTTAAAAATAAATTTAAAGTTAAAGTGAAAGTTAAAGTTAAAGTTAAAATTAATGTTAAAGTTAAAGTTAAAATCAAAGTTAAAGTTAAAGCTAAGGTTAAATTTAAAGTTAAAGTTGAAGTTAAAGTTAAAGTTAAAGTTAAAATTAAAGTTAAAGTTAAAGTTAAAGTTAAAGTTAAAGTTAAAGTCAAAGTTAAAGTTAAAGTTAAAGTTAAAGTTAAAGTTAAAGTTAAAGTTAAAGTTAAAGTTAAAGTTAAAGTTAAAGTTAAAGTTAAAGTTAAAGTGAATGTTAAAGTTAAAGCGAAAGTTAAAGTTAAAAATAAAGTTAAAGTTAAAGTTAAAGTTAAAGTGAAAGTTAAAGTTAAAGTTAAGGTTAAAGTTAAAGTTAAAGTTAAAGTCAAAGTTAAAGTTAAAGCTAAGGTTAAAGTTAAAATTAAAGTTAAAAATAAAGTTAAAGTTTAAGTTTAAGTTAAAGTTAAAGTTAAAGTTAAAGCTAAGGTTAAATTTAAAGTTAAAGTTGAAGTTAAAGTTAAAGTTAAAGTTAAAGTTAAAGTTAAAGTTAAAGTTAAAGTTAAAGTTAAAGTTAAAGTTAAAGTTAAAGTTAAAGTGAATGTTAAAGTTAAAGCGAAAGTTAAAGTTAAAAATAAAGTTAAAGTGAAAGTTAAAGTTAAAGTTAAAATTAAAGTTAAAGTTAAGGTTAAAGTTAAAGTTAAAGTCAAAGTTAAAGTTAAAGCTAAGGTTAAATTTAAAGTTAAAGTTGAAGTTAAAGTTAAAGTGAAAGTTAAAGTTAAAGTTAAAGTTAAAGTTAAGGTTAAAGTTAAAGTTAAAATCAAAGTTAAAGTTAAAGCTAAGGTTAAAGTTAAAATTAAAGTTAAAAATAAAGTTAAAGTTAAAGTTAAAGTTAAAGTTAAAGTTAAAGTTAAAGTTAAAGTTAAAGTTAAAGTTAAAGTTAAAGTTAAAGTTAAAGTTAAAGTGAATGTTAAAGTTAAAGCGAAAGTTAAAGTTAAAAATAAAGTTAAAGTTAAAGTTAAAGTGAAAGTTAAAGTTAAGGTTAAAATTAAAGTTAAAGTCAAAGTTAAAGTTAAAGCTAAGGTTAAAGTTAAAATTAAAATTAAAAATAAAGTTAAAGTTTAAGTTAAAGTTAAAGTTAAAGTTAAAGGTAAAGTTAAAGTTAAAGTTAAGGTTAAAGCTAAAGTTAAAGTTAAAGTTAAAGTTGAAGTTAAAGTTAAAGTTAAAGTTAAAGTTAAAGTTAAAGTTAAAGTTAAAGTTAAAGTCAAAGTTAAAGTTAAAGTTAAAGTTAAAGTTAAAGTTAAAGTTAAAGTTAAAGTTAAAGTTAAGGTTAAAGTTAAAGTTAAAGTTAAAGTTAAAGTTAAAGTTAAAGTTAAAGTTAAAGTTAAAGTTAAAGTTAAAGTTAAAGTTAAAGTTAAAGTTAAAGTTAAAGTTAAAGTTAAAGTTAAAGTTAAAGTTAAAGTTAAAGTTAAAGTTAAAGTTAAAGTTAAAGTTAAAGTTAAAGTTAAAGTTAAAGTTAAAGTTAAAGTTAAAGTTAAAGTTAAAGTTAAAGTTAAAGTTAAAGTTAAAGTTAAAGTTAAAGTTAAAGTTAAAGTTAAAGTTAAAGTTAAAGTTAAAGTTAAAGTTAAAGTGAATGTTAAAGTTAAAGCGAAAGTTAAAGTTAAAAATAAAGTTAAAGTTAAAGTTAAAGTGAAAGTTAAAGTTAAAGTTAAGGTTAAAGTTAAAGTTAAAGTCAAAGTTAAAGTTAAAGCTAAGGTTAAAGTTAAAATTAAAGCTAAAAATAAAGTTAAAGTTTAAGTTTAAGTTTAAGTTAAAGTTAAAGTTAAAGGTAAAGTTAAAGTTAAAGTTAAAGTTAAAGTTAAGGCTAAAGTTAAAGTTAAAGTGAAAGTTAAAGTTAAAGTTAAAGTTAAAGTTAAATTTAAAGTTAAAGTTAAAGTTAAAGTTAAAGTTAAAGTTAAAGTTAAAGATAAAGTTAAAGTTAAAGTTAAAGTTAAAGTTAAATTTAAAGTTAAAGTTAAAGTTAAAGTTAAAGTTAAAGCTAAAGTTAAAGTTAAAGTTAAAATTAAAGTTAAAGTTAAAGTGAATGTTAAAGTTAAAGCGAAAGTTAAATTTAAAAATAAAGTTAAAGCTAAAGTTAAAGTTAAAGTTAAAGTGAAAGTTAAAGTTAAGGTTAAACTTAAAGTTAAAGTTAAAGTCAAAGTTAAAGTTAAAGCTAAGGTTAAAGTTAAAGTTAAAGTTAAAAATAAAGTTAAAGTTTAAGTTAAAAGTAAAGGTAAAGTTAAGGTTAAAGTTAAAGTTAAAGTTCAAATTAAAGTTAAAGTTAAAAATAAAGTTAAAATTAAAGCTAAAGTTAAAGTGGAAGTTATAGTTAAAGTTAAAGTTAAAGTTAGAGTTAAAGTTAAAGTTAAAGTTAAAGTTAAAGTTAAAGTTAAAGTTAAAGTTTAAGTTAAAGTTAAAGTTAAAGTTAAAGTTAAAGTTAAAGTTAAAGTTAAAGTTAAAGTTAAAGCTAAAGCTAAAGTTAAAGTTAAAGTTAAAGTTAAAGGTAAAGTTAAAGTTAAAGTTTAAGTTTAAGTTTAAGTTAAAGTTAAAGTTAAAGTTAAAGTTGAAGTTGAAGTTAAAGTTAAAGTTAAAGTTCAAATTAAAGTTAAAAATAAAGTTAAAATTAAAGCTAAAGTTAAAGTGGAAGTTATAGTTAAAGTTAAAGTTAAAGTTAAAGTTAGAGTTAAAGTTAAAGTTAAAGTTAAAGTTAAAGTTAAAGTTAAAGTTAAACTTAAAGTTAAAGTTAAAGTTAAAGTTAAAGATAAAGTTAAAGTTAAAGTTAAAGTTAAAGTGAAAGTTAAAGTTAAGGTTAAAGTTAAAGTTAAAGTTAAAGTTAAAGTTAAAGTTAAAGTTAAAGTTAAAGTTAAAGTTAAAGTCAAAGTTAAAGTTAAAGCTAAGGTTAAAATTAAAGTTAAAGTTAAAAATAAAGTTAAAGTTAAAGTTAAAAGTAAAGGTAAAGTTAAGGTTAAAGTTAAAGTTAAAGTTCAAATTAAAGTTAAAGTTAAAAATAAAGTTAAAATTAAAGCTAAAGTTAAAGTGGAAGTTATAGTTAAAGTTAAAGTTAAAGTTAAAGTTAAAGTTAAAGTTAGAGTTAAAGTTAAAGTTAAAGTTAAAGTTAGAGTTAAAGTTAAAGTTAAAGTTAAAGTTAAAGTTAAAGTTAAAGTTAAAGTTAAAGTTAAAGCTAAAGCTAAAGTTAAAGTTAAAGTTAAAGTTAAAGGTAAAGTTAAAGTTAAAGTTTAAGTTTAAGTTTAAGTTAAAGTTAAAGTTGAAGTTAAAGTTAAAGTTAAAGTTCAAATTAAAGTTAAAGTTAAAAATAAAGTTAAAATTAAAGCTAAAGTTAAAGTGGAAGTTATAGTTAAAGTTAAAGTTAAAGTTAAAGTTAAAGTTAAAGTTAAAGTTAAAGTTAAAGTTAAAGTTAGAGTTAAAGTTAAAGTTAAAGTTAAAGTTAAAGTTAAAGATAAAGTTAAAGTTAAAGTTAAAGTTAAAGTTAAATTTAAAGTTAAAGTTAAAGTTAAAGTTAAAGTTAAAATTAAAGTTAGAGTTAAAGTTAAAGTTAAAGTTAAAGTTAAAGTTAAAGTTAGAGTTAAAGTTAAAGTTAAAGTTAAAGTTAAAGTTAAAGTTAAAGTTAAAGTTAAAGTTAAAGTTAAAGTTAAAGTTAAAGTTAAAGTTAAAGCTAAAGCTAAAGTTAAAGTTAAAGTTAAAGTTAAAGTTAAAGGTAAAGTTAAAGTTAAAGTTTAAGTTTAAGTTTAAGTTTAAGTTTAAGTTAAAGTTAAAGTTGAAGTTAAAGTTAAAGTTAAAGTTCAAATTAAAGTTAAAGTTAAAAATAAAGTTAAAATTAAAGCTAAAGTTAAAGTGGAAGTTATAGTTAAAGTTAAAGTTAAAGTTAAAGTTAAAGTTAAAGTTAAAGTTAAAGTTAGAGTTAAAGTTAAAGTTAAAGTTAAAGTTAAAGTTAAAGTTAAAGATAAAGTTAAAGTTAAAGTTAAAGTTAAATTTAAAGTTAAAGTTAAAGTTAAAGTTAAAGTTAAAGTTAAAGTTAAAGTTAAAGTTAAAGTTAAAGTTAAAGATAAAGTTAAAGTTAAAGTTAAAGTGAATGTTAAAGTTAAAGCGAAAGTTAAAGTTAAAAAATAAAGTTAAAGTTAAAGTTAAAGTGAAAGTTAAAGTTAAAGTTGAAGTTAAAGTTAAAGTTAAAGTTAAAGTTAAAGTTAAAGTTAAAGTTAAAGTTAAAGTTAAAGTTAAAGTTAAAGATAAAGTTAAAGTTAAAGTTAAAGATAAAGTTAAAGCTAAAGTTAAAGTGGAAGTTATAGTTAAAGTTAAAGTTAAGGTTAAAGTTAAAGTTAAAGTGAATGTTAAAGTTAAAGCGAAAGTTAAAGTTAAAGTTAAAGTTGAAGTTAAAGTTAAAGTTAAAATTAAAGTTAAAGTTAAAGTTAAAGTGAAAGTTAAAGTTAAGGTTAAAATTAAAGTTAAAGTCAAAGTTAAAGTTAAAGCTAAGGTTAAAGTTAAAATTAAAATTAAAAATAAAGTTAAAGTTTAAGTTAAAGTTAAAGTTAAAGTTAAAGGTAAAGTTAAAGTTAAAGTTAAGGTTAAAGTTAAAGTTAAAGTTAAAGTTGAAGTTAAAGTTAAAGTTAAAGTTAAAGTTAAAGTTAAAGTTAAAGTTAAAGTTAAAGTTAAAGTCAAAGTTAAAGTTAAAGTTAAAGTTAAAGTTAAAGTTAAAGTTAAAGTTAAAGTTAAGGTTAAAGTTAAAGTTAAAGTTAAAGTTAAAGTTAAAGTTAAAGTTAAAGTTAAAGTTAAAGTTAAAGTTAAAGTTAAAGTTAAAGTTAAAGTTAAAGTTAAAGTTAAAGTTAAAGTTAAAGTTAAAGTTAAAGTTAAAGTTAAAGTTAAAGTTAAAGTTAAAGTTAAAGTTAAAGTTAAAGTTAAAGTTGAAGTTAAAGTTAAAGTTAAAGTTAAAGTTAAAGTTTTTTTTTTTTTTTTTTTTTGTGTTTCGTGGAAGGAGGAAATGCTTTATGCACTGACCGGGATATTTAAGCCTCACTGCGAGACTCTCCGAGTGTAGGACTCCCTTCTGCCATGAAGGCCTACCCACTAAAACCTAACCTCCCACGGCCTGCGCAAATCCCCGTACCTGGGACCGCGTTTAGCATTACTTCGGGTACGGGTGCGCGCTACGTGAGCTCTATGGCTACTCTCACGCTAATGGGCTAGGCATCCGTCTTCTCGTTTACTGGTAAGTATATGCCTCACATATGTGCTGACCGTATCCCATCTGTCTCTTCGACAGGTCATGTTATTAATGACACTGCCCGGGGATAGGTCGCCAAGTACCTCTTCTACCCTCCTTCGCTGATGGGTGAAGTGCCTGCATTCGAAGAAGGTGTGGCGTACATCGTCTATTTCCCCACAGTACAGACAGCTCGGGCTATCAACCTTACCCATTCTGTGTAGGTATTTGCGGAAGTAACCATGTCCCGTTAGAAACTGGGTCAGGTAAAAGTCTACCTCTCCGTGCGGTCGCTTCAACCATGGATCAAGTTCAGGGATTAGTTCCCTAGTCCACTTTCCTACGATGCTGTTGCTCCACTGATCTTGCCAACGTCGGATCGATTCTTCTCGCGCCTGCATGGCAACAGCAGCTCTACTTGCTTGCGATCCGTTGTCATATATTGTTTTTCTTTCCTCAACGAGAAGATATATCGGTATGGTTCCCGCAACGACCAGGACAGCTTCAGCTGAGACCGTGCGGTAAGCCGAAGATATTCGCAGCGCCCCTCTGCGTTGGACCGAGGTGAGGGCGACTCGGTTCTTCCGGTATTTCATTGCGTCCGCCCAGATTTCTGCACCATATAAGAGTATAGAATCCGAGGCTGATGCAAGCAACTTCCTTGTGCATGGTTTTGGGCCACCTGTGTTTGCCATTAATCTACTCAACTGCGCTATTATGCGCGCAGCTCTTTCGCAGGTCCCTCGTATGTGATCCGAGAAGTTGAGTTTGCTGTCTAACCTCACTCCCAGATATTTCGCTGAAGCGAGTGTTTCTATTGGTTGGTCCCCAACCATCATGTTCCTGGTAGTGGGAATACGTCTCTTTGTGAGGATGACGATCTCCGTTTTGGCTTTTGCTAACTGGAGACCGTGCTCAGCCATCCACCTATTTACATTACGCATGACCTGGTTTAATTTTAGCTGTGCCAGCTCGCAGCTTGGTGCTGTTATCACAGCTGCCACGTCGTCTGCAAATGCAACGAGGAAGGTGCTTTCTGGCATGTCTAACCGAAGAAGACTGTCGTAAGTTATATTCCAGAGATCGGGACCTAGTACCGAACCCTGGGCTGCTCCACCCGTTATTTTTACCTTTTTTTGACCGTGAGTACTTTCATATATTAGATACCTCTCTCTTAGGTAGTCCCTTAAAATTTCTAACAAATATTGCGGTACTTTGAAAGTGCTTTCTAGTGCCTCAAGCATGTCCTCCCACCTAGCTGAGTTAAAAGCGTTTTTGACGTCCAGCGTGACCAGCAACACTATAGGTCTTGCTCTGTGGCACGCTGTCTCGGCTTTCTTGACTGCGTCTATAACTTCTGCTATGGCATCCATTGTAGAGTGCCCCCTCCGAAAACCATGCTGTCTGGGCGACAGTCCTCCGGCGTCCTGTAACGCTCTGGTGAGGCGTTGCTTCAGGAGACTCTCCATCAATTTCCCTGCTGTGTCCAACATACATAGGGGACGGTAGGATGATGGAGAGTTGGGATCTCCTTTCCCTTTTGGAATGAGAACCAGTCGTGCTGTCTTCCATATGGTGGGGAAAATTCTTTCTTCGAGACATTTGTTGTACATGTGCAACATAAGTTCTGGGCAGTCGTTTGCAGCTAGTCTAATTGCCTCCGCGGGTATTCCGTCGGGCCCAGATGCTTTCCTAGGTTTCATAGTTCGCACGGCAGTTTTAAGCTCTTCTTCTTGGAATGGTTCCACGTTGCGATCTTCATGGGTAACGTACCCGCCCTCCCTAGGCAGTTGGGTGGGAAACAGGCCATCCACAATGTTCCTTATTTGGTTCTCGTCCATCAGCTGGTTTGGCGGACGGAACTTCTTCATTACTATCTTATATCCCTGCCCCCATGGGTCTCGATCCACTTCCTCGCAAAGCGCTTTCCAGCACTTAAGCTTGCTTTGCTTAATGGCAGCACTAAGAGCTTTCTTCGCTCCTTTGTACGCTTCCGACTTTTCTAGAGCCTCAGGCCTGCCGCGCGCGCGAGTTGCTAGCCTTCGCATCCTGTGGCATATTTTCCGCAGCTCCGCGATTTCGCTATTCCACCAGTATACCTGCTTTTTACCCCTCCACACTCCCCTCCGTGGCATAGAGAGGTTGCAAGCGTGGCGAAGACAGCTCATTGTCTTTTCAACCGTCTCTTCCGTCGGACTGGAGTTGTTGATTATCCGTCGGGCATCCCCCAGTACTGATGCGGAGAACGTGGCAGAGTCGACCTTGGATGCGTCCCATGCTTTTGTTCTGCGTGGCCCGTTCGGAATCTGCCTCTGACCGGGATCGTTTAGGTGGAAAGTGATGTAGTTGTGATCGCTGCCAGTCAGATCCTCTATGACTCTCCATCCAGCAGCGGTCAGCAGCAGGCTTTCTGACACTAGTGTTACATCGGGGATCGAGTATCCAAAGCCTGGCCGTCGGTATGTAGGGGTCGTACCAGTGTTAAGCACGTTCAAACCGAGCCTGGCTGCCATCTCAAGGACTAACCTTCCACGGGTGTTAGTCTGCGGCATTCCCCATTCGACGGCTCTTGCGTTAAAGTCTCCCGCCACAACCAGGTTACTAGTTAAGTCCCTCAGGTCGTCTTCAATAAGTTCAAGCTTCTCCCTGAACGTTTGAATGGGATCATTCGGGGACAAGTAGCAGCTTACTATTGTGGTATTATTCGTAGTTAGGCGGACGTAGCCTTGTCCGGCAACACGGTTCACAATATTGGCGTTTGCATCTGTCATCCAGATTGCGGCGGTGCCGGTGTTGTCTATATGCCAATCATTTCGGGCTCTATAGGGTTCGCTGATGATAACGCTGTTAGCTTTATGGTCTAAGACCAACTGTTGTAGTAGCTCATCAGCAAGTCTGCTCCGGTTTAGGTTGCCTTGGATAAAACTAATCACTATTGAATTGAGACTTTGGCCTTTGCAACAGCGAGTGCCGCTCTGAAAATGCTGCATGCTCCAGATCCAGGGACATGATCGAGCTTCTGTGTATTACACAGGTAACATTTTGGAGCTGCGGTACAGGCCGAAGCTTTGTGGCCGCTTTGCCCACACTTCCAGCAGGCGTTACTCCTGTCTGGACCCTTGCATTCTGCCTTCCGGTGTCCGTAGCCGAGACACCTAAAGCAGCGTTGTACTTCTGCTCGCTGTCTGATTCGGCACTGTATCCATCCGATCGGAATTTTACCTTTTTTGAGTAGGGCGTTGCCAATATTCTCGTCCACTTCGACGACCGCCATTTTCTGTTCTCTTTGGTTTGCTGCGAACACAGAGACACGGAGAGGTCTAGTCATTTCTTCTTTTCCGACCTCCTAAAGTTAAAGTTAAAGTTAAAGTTAAAGTTAAAGTTAAAGTTAAAGTTAAAGTTAAAGTTAAAGTTAAAGTTAAAGTTAAAGTTAAAGTTAAAGTTAAAGTTAAAGTTAAAGTTAAAGTTAAAGTGAATGTTAAAGTTAAAGCGAAAGTTAAAGTTAAAAATAAAGTTAAAGTTAAAGTTAAAGTGAAAGTTAAAGTTAAAGTTAAGGTTAAAGTTAAAGTTAAAGTCAAAGTTAAAGTTAAAGCTAAGGTTAAAGTTAAAATTAAAGCTAAAAATAAAGTTAAAGTTTAAGTTTAAGTTTAAGTTAAAGTTAAAGTTAAAGGTAAAGTTAAAGTTAAAGTTAAAGTTAAAGTTAAGGCTAAAGTTAAAGTTAAAGTGAAAGTTAAAGTTAAAGTTAAAGTTAAAGTTAAATTTAAAGTTAAAGTTAAAGTTAAAGTTAAAGTTAAAGTTAAAGTTAAAGATAAAGTTAAAGTTAAAGTTAAAGTTAAAGTTAAATTTAAAGTTAAAGTTAAAGTTAAAGTTAAAGTTAAAGCTAAAGTTAAAGTTAAAGTTAAAATTAAAGTTAAAGTTAAAGTGAATGTTAAAGTTAAAGCGAAAGTTAAATTTAAAAATAAAGTTAAAGCTAAAGTTAAAGTTAAAGTTAAAGTGAAAGTTAAAGTTAAGGTTAAAGTTAAAGTTAAAGTTAAAGTCAAAGTTAAAGTTAAAGCTAAGGTTAAAGTTAAAGTTAAAAATAAAGTTAAAGTTTAAGTTAAAAGTAAAGGTAAAGTTAAGGTTAAAGTTAAAGTTAAAGTTCAAATTAAAGTTAAAGTTAAAAATAAAGTTAAAATTAAAGCTAAAGTTAAAGTGGAAGTTATAGTTAAAGTTAAAGTTAAAGTTAGAGTTAAAGTTAAAGTTAAAGTTAAAGTTAAAGTTAAAGTTAAAGTTAAAGTTTAAGTTAAAGTTAAAGTTAAAGTTAAAGTTAAAGTTAAAGTTAAAGTTAAAGTTAAAGCTAAAGCTAAAGTTAAAGTTAAAGTTAAAGTTAAAGGTAAAGTTAAAGTTAAAGTTTAAGTTTAAGTTTAAGTTAAAGTTAAAGTTAAAGTTAAAGTTGAAGTTGAAGTTAAAGTTAAAGTTAAAGTTCAAATTAAAGTTAAAAATAAAGTTAAGATTAAAGCTAAAGTTAAAGTGGAAGTTATAGTTAAAGTTAAAGTTAAAGTTAAAGTTAGAGTTAAAGTTAAAGTTAAAGTTAAAGTTAAAGTTAAAGTTAAAGTTAAAGTTAAAGTTAAAGATAAAGTTAAAGTTAAAGTTAAAGTTAAAGTGAAAGTTAAAGTTAAGGTTAAAGTTAAAGTTAAAGTTAAAGTTAAAGTTAAAGTTAAAGTTAAAGTTAAAGTTAAAGTCAAAGTTAAAGTTAAAGCTAAGGTTAAAATTAAAGTTAAAGTTAAAAATAAAGTTAAAGTTAAAGTTAAAAGTAAAGGTAAAGTTAAGGTTAAAGTTAAAGTTAAAGTTCAAATTAAAGTTAAAGTTAAAAATAAAGTTAAAATTAAAGCTAAAGTTAAAGTGGAAGTTATAGTTAAAGTTAAAGTTAAAGTTAAAGTTAGAGTTAAAGTTAAAGTTAAAGTTAAAGTTAGAGTTAAAGTTAAAGTTAAAGTTAAAGTTAAAGTTAAAGTTAAAGTTAAAGTTAAAGTTAAAGCTAAAGCTAAAGTTAAAGTTAAAGTTAAAGTTAAAGGTAAAGTTAAAGTTAAAGTTTAAGTTTAAGTTTAAGTTAAAGTTAAAGTTGAAGTTAAAGTTAAAGTTAAAGTTCAAATTAAAGTTAAAGTTAAAAATAAAGTTAAAATTAAAGCTAAAGTTAAAGTGGAAGTTATAGTTAAAGTTAAAGTTAAAGTTAAAGTTAAAGTTAAAGTTAAAGTTAAAGTTAAAGTTAAAGTTAAAGTTAAAGTTAGAGTTAAAGTTAAAGTTAAAGTTAAAGTTAAAGTTAAAGATAAAGTTAAAGTTAAAGTTAAAGTTAAAGTTAAATTTAAAGTTAAAGTTAAAGTTAAAGTTAAAGTTAAAGTTAAAGTTAGAGTTAAAGTTAAAGTTAAAGTTAAAGTTAAAGTTAAAGTTAGAGTTAAAGTTAAAGTTAAAGTTAAAGTTAAAGTTAAAGTTAAAGTTAAAGTTAAAGTTAAAGTTAAAGTTAAAGTTAAAGCTAAAGCTAAAGTTAAAGTTAAAGTTAAAGTTAAAGTTAAAGGTAAAGTTAAAGTTAAAGTTTAAGTTTAAGTTTAAGTTTAAGTTTAAGTTAAAGTTAAAGTTGAAGTTAAAGTTAAAGTTAAAGTTCAAATTAAAGTTAAAGTTAAAAATAAAGTTAAAATTAAAGCTAAAGTTAAAGTGGAAGTTATAGTTAAAGTTAAAGTTAAAGTTAAAGTTAAAGTTAAAGTTAAAGTTAGAGTTAAAGTTAAAGTTAAAGTTAAAGTTAAAGTTAAAGTTAAAGATAAAGTTAAAGTTAAAGTTAAAGTTAAATTTAAAGTTAAAGTTAAAGTTAAAGTTAAAGTTAAAGTTAAAGTTAAAGTTAAAGTTAAAGTTAAAGTTAAAGCTAAAGTTAAAGTTAAAGTTAAAATTAAAGTTAAAGTTAAAGTGAATGTTAAAGTTAAAGCGAAAGTTAAATTTAAAAATAAAGTTAAAGCTAAAGTTAAAGTTAAAGTTAAAGTGAAAGTTAAAGTTAAGGTTAAAGTTAAAGTTAAAGTTAAAGCCAAAGTTAAAGTTAAAGCTAAGGTTAAAGTTAAAGTTAAAAATAAAGTTAAAGTTAAAGTTCAAATTAAAGTTAAAGTTAAAAATAAAGTTAAAATTAAAGCTAAAGTTAAAGTGGAAGTTATAGTTAAAGTTAAAGTTAAAGTTAAAGTTAAAGTTAGAGTTAAAGTTAAAGTTAAAGTTAAAGTTAAAGTTAAAGTTAAAGTTAAAGTTAAAGTTAAAGTTAAAGTTAAAGCTAAAGCTAAAGTTAAAGTTAAAGTTTTTTTTTTTTTTTTTTTTTTTTTTTTTTTTTTTTGTGTTTCGTGGAAGGAGGAAATGCTTTATGCACTGACCGGGATATTTAAGCCTCACTGCGAGACTCTCCGAGTGTAGGACTCCCTTCTGCCATGAAGGCCTACCCACTAAAACCTAACCTCCCACGGCCCGCGCAAATCCCCGTACCTGGGACCGCGTTTAGCATTACTTCGGGTACGGGTGCGCGCTACGTGAGCTCTATGGCTACTCTCACGCTAATGGGCTAGGCATCCGTCTTCTCGTTTAATGGTAAGTATATGCCTCACATATGTGCTGACCGTATCCCATCTGTCTCTTCGACAGGTCATGTTATTAATGACACTGCCCGGGGATAGGTCGCCAAGTACCTCTTCTACCCTCCTTCGCTGATGGGAGAAGTGCCTGCATTCGAAGAAGGTGTGGCGTACATCGTCTATTTCCCCACAGTACAGACAGCTCGGGCTATCAACCTTACCCATTCTGTGTAGGTATTTGCGGAAGTAACCATGTCCCGTTAGAAACTGGGTCAGGTAAAAGTCTACCTCTCCGTGCGGTCGCTTCAACCATGGATCAAGTTCAGGGATTAGTTCCCTAGTCCACTTTCCTACGATGCTGTTGCTCCACTGATCTTGCCAACGTCGGATCGATTCTTCTCGCGCCTGCATGGCAACAGCAGCTCTACTTGCTTGCGATCCGTTGTCATATATTGTTTTTCTTTCCTCAACGAGAAGATATATCGGTATGGTTCCCGCAACGACCAGGACAGCTTCAGCTGAGACCGTGCGGTAAGCCGAAGATATTCGCAGCGCCCCTCTGCGTTGGACCGAGGTGAGGGCGACTCGGTTCTTCCGGTATTTCATTGCGTCCGCCCAGATTTCTGCACCATATAAGAGTATAGAATCCGAGGCTGATGCAAGCAACTTCCTTGTGCATGGTTTTGGGCCACCTGTGTTTGCCATTAATCTACTCAACTGCGCTATTATGCGCGCAGCTCTTTCGCAGGTCCCTCGTATGTGATTCGAGAAGTTGAGTTTGCTGTCTAACCTCACTCCCAGATATTTCGCTGAAGCGAGTGTTTCTATTGGCTGGTCCCCAACCATCATGTTCCTGGTAGTGGGAATACGTCTCTTTGTGAGGATGACGATCTCCGTTTTGGCTGTTGCTAACTGGAGACCGTGCTCAGCCATCCACCTATTTACATTACGCATGACCTGGTTTAATTTTAGCTGTGCCAGCTCGCAGCTTGGTGCTGTTATCACAGCTGCCACGTCGTCTGCAAATGCAACGAGGAAGGTGCTTTCTGGCATGTCTAACCGAAGAAGACTGTCGTAAGTTATATTCCAGAGATCGGGACCTAGTACCGAACCCTGGGCTGCTCCACCTGTTATTTTTACCTTTTTTTGACCGTGAGTACTTTCATATATTAGATACCTCTCTCTTAGGTAGTCCCTTAAAATTTCTAACAAATATTGCGGTACTTTGAAAGTGCTTTCTAGTGCCTCAAGCATGTCCTCCCACCTAGCTGAGTTAAAAGCGTTTTTGACGTCCAGCGTGACCAGCAACACTATAGGTCTTGCTCTGTGGCACGCTGTCTCGGCTTTCTTGACTGCGTCTATAACTTCTGCTATGGCATCCATTGTAGAGTGCCCTCTCCGAAAACCATGCTGTCTGGGCGACAGTCCTCCGGCGTCCTGTAACGCTCTGGTGAGGCGTTGCTTCAGGAGACTCTCCATCAATTTCCCTGCTGTGTCCAACATACATAGGGGACGGTAGGATGATGGAGAGTTGGGATCTCCTTTCCCTTTTGGAATGAGAACCAGTCGTGCTGTCTTCCATATGGTGGGGAAAATTCTTTCTTCGAGACATTTGTTGTACATGTGCAACATAAGTTCTGGGCAGTCGTTTGCAGCTAGTCTAATTGCCTCCGCGGGTATTCCGTCGGGCCCAGATGCTTTCCTAGGTTTCATAGTTCGCACGGCAGTTTTAAGCTCTTCTTCTTGGAATGGTTCCACGTTGCGATCTTCATGGGTAACGTACCCGCCCTCCCTAGGCAGTTGGGTGGGAAACAGGCCATCCACAATGTTCCTTATTTGGTTCTCGTCCATCACCTGGTTTGGCGGACGGAACTTCTTCATTACTATCTTATATCCCTGCCCCCATGGGTCTCGATCCACTTCCTCGCAAAGCGCTTTCCAGCACTTAAGCTTGCTTTGCTTAATGGCAGCACTAAGAGCTTTCTTCGCTCCTTTGTACGCTTCCGACTTTTCTAGAGCCTCAGGCCTGCCGCGCGCGCGAGTTGCTATCCTTCGCATCCTGTGGCATATTTTCCGCAGCTCCGCGATTTCGCTATTCCACCAGTATACCTGCTTTTTACCCCTCCACACTCCCCTCCGTGGCATAGAGAGGTTGCAAGCGTGGCGAAGACAGCTCATTGTCTTTTCAACCGTCTCTTCCGTCGGACTGGAGTTGTTGATTATCCGTCGGGCATCCCCCAGTACTGATGCGGAGAACGTGGCAGAGTCGACCTTGGATGCGTCCCATGCTTTTGTTCTGCGTGGCCCGTTCGGAATCTGCCTCTGACCGGGATCGTTTAGGTGGAAAGTGATGTAGTTGTGATCGCTGCCAGTCAGATCCTCTATGACTCTCCATCCAGCAGCGGTCAGCAGCAGGCTTTCTGACACTAGTGTTACATCGGGGATCGAGTATCCAAAGCCTGGCCGTCGGTATGTAGGGGTCGTACCAGTGTTAAGCACGTTCAAACCGAGCCTGGCTGCCATCTCAAGGACTAACCTTCCACGGGTGTTAGTCTGCGGCATTCCCCATTCGACGGCTCTTGCGTTAAAGTCTCCCGCCACAACCAGGTTACTAGTTAAGTCCCTCAGGTCGTCTTCAATAAGTTCAAGCTTCTCCCTGAACGTTTGAATGGGATCATTCGGGGACAAGTAGCAGCTTACTATTGTGGTATTATTCGTAGTTAGGCGGACGTAGCCTTGTCCGGCAACACGGTTCACAATATTGGCGTTTGCATCTGTCATCCAGATTGCGGCGGTGCCGGTGTTGTCTATATGCCAATCATTTCGGGCTCTATAGGGTTCGCTGATGATAACGCTGTTAGCTTTATGGTCTAAGACCAACTGTTGTAGTAGCTCATCAGCAAGTCTGCTCCGGTTTAGGTTGCCTTGGATAAAACTAATCACTATTGAATTGAGACTTTGGCCTTTGCAACAGCGAGTGCCGCTCTGAAAATGCTGCATGCTCCAGATCCAGGGACATGATCGAGCTTCTGTGTATTACACAGGTAACATTTTGGAGCTGCGGTACAGGCCGAAGCTTTGTGGCCGCTTTGCCCACACTTCCAGCAGGCGTTACTCCTGTCTGGACCCTTGCATTCTGCCTTCCGGTGTCCGTAGCCGAGACACCTAAAGCAGCGTTGTACTTCTGCTCGCTGTCTGATTCGGCACTGTATCCATCCGATCGGAATTTTACCTTTTTTGAGTAGGGCGTTGCCAATATTCTCGTCCACTTCGACGACCGCCATTTTCTGTTCTCTTTGGTTTGCTGCGAACACAGAGACACGGAGAGGTCTAGTGATTTCTTCTTTTCCGACCTCCCTCCTTATTGCGTCTTGGATTTCTGTTTCAGTTGTGAGACAGTCCATGCCAAGTACTTCCAACTTCATCCGCTTGGAGAGCTGTTGTGCTTCACCGACCTCTCCTACTGCACTACCTATAGCTGCTCTGAAGGCCGTCTGGTCACTGCAGCGCGCCGTTTCAATCAGTACGTTACCAGATTTGGTTTTTCGTACTGACCGTACCACCGTACCTGTGTCATTAGGGCGGAGCTGGCCGCGTATGGCCCCTAGTACCTGGGCATAGCTTTTGCCTTCCACAGGTTTTACCACAAAAGTTGCTGCTTGTCTCCTCTTTCTCGCCCGTTTTTGAGCTTTAGGAGCTTGGACGGGGGTTGCCTGCTTGGCTGGCTGGGCCCGCTGTTTCAGCCTCCGGCGCGCTACATTGGACCAAGACTCACCTTGTGAAAGCGTATTTGTTCTTTCATCTCGTTTCTTTTTGGCTTCCAAGTCCTCCGAGTGGGAATCTGAGCTCGTTCGTGCCCTCTTGCTTTTTCGGCCCGATTCTCTGCTCTCATCTACCTTTTGGGCCCTTAACGATCCCATGCAGCTTAACGCTTCCTCGAGAAGAGCCATACCGGTTTTTATGTCCTTGGACACGGTCTTCTGCTTGAGAGCGGTTTCCTGCATCTCGCGCAGCACTGATACCGCGTACTCCAGCAGTTCGTCTTGGCTCTTCCCTTCGAGTTAAAGTTAAAGTTAAAGGTAAAGTTAAAGTTAAAGTTTAAGTTTAAGTTTAAGTTAAAGTTAAAGTTGAAGTTAAAGTTAAAGTTAAAGTTAAAATTAAAGTTAAAGTTAAAGTTGAAGTTAAAGTTAAAGTTAAAGTTAAAGTGAATGTTAAAGTAAAAGCGAAAGTTAAAGTTAAAATTAAAGTTAAAGTTAAAGTTAAAGTGAAAGTGAAAGTTAAAGTTAAAGTTAAAGTTAAAGTTTAAGTTTAAGTTAAAGTTGAAGTTAAAGTTAAAATTAAAGTTAAAATTAAAGTTGAAGCTAAAGTTAAAGTTAAAGATAAAGTTAAAGTTAAAGTTAAATTTAAAGTTAAAGTTAAAGTGAATGTTAAAGTTAAAGCGAAAGTTAAAGTTAAAAATAAAGTTAAAGTTAAAGTTAAAGTGAAAGTTAAAGTTAAAGTTGAAGTTAAAGTTAAAGTTAAAGTTAAAGTTAAAGTTAAAGTTAAAGTTAAAGTTAAAGATAAAGTTAAAGTTAAAGTTAAAGATAAAGTTAAAGCTAAAGTTAAAGTGGAAGTTATAGTTAAAGTTAAAGTTAAGGTTAAAGTTAAAGTTAAAGTGAATGTTAAAGTTAAAGCGAAAGTTAAAGTTAAAGTTAAAGTTGAAGTTAAAGTTAAAGTTAAAATTAAAGTTAAAGTTAAAGTTAAAGTTGAAGTTAAAGTTATAGTTAAAGTTAAAGTTAAAGTTAAAGTGAAAGTTAAAGTTAAAGTTAAAGTTAAAGTTAAAGTTAAAGTGAATGTTAAAGTTAAAGCGAAAGTTAAACTTAAAGTTAAAGTTTAAGTTAAAGTTAAAGTTAAAGTTAAAATTAAAGTTAAAGTTGAAGTTAAAGTTAAAGTTAAAGTTAAAGTTAAAGTTAAAGTTAAAGTTAAAGATAAAGTTAAATTTAAAGTTAAATTTAAAGTTAAAGTTAAAGTTAAAGTTAAAATTAAAGTTAAAATTAAAGTTAAATTTAAATTTAAATTTAAAGTTCAAATTAAAGTTAAAGTTAAAGTTAAAGTTAAAGTCAAAGTTAAAGTTAAAGCTAAGGTTAAAGTTAAAGTTAAAGTTAAAAATAAAGTTAAAGTTTAAGTTTAAGTTAAAGTTAAAGTTGAAGTTAAAGTTAAAGTTAAAATTAAAGTTAAAGTAAAAGTTAAAGTGAAAGTTAAAGTTAAAGTTAAAGTTAAAGTTAAAGTTAAAGTTAAAGTTAAAGTTAATGTTAAAGTTAAAGTTAAAATTAAAGTTAAAGTTTAAGTTTAAGTAAAAGTTGAAGTTAAAGTTAAAATTAAGGTTAAAGTTAAAGTTAAAGTGAAAGTTAAAGTTAAAGTTAAAGTTAAAGTTAAAGTTAATGTTAAAGTTCAAGTTAAAATTAAAGTTAAAGTTAAAGTTAAAGTGAAAGTTAAAGTTAAAGAAAAGGTTAAAGTTAAAGTTAAAGTTAAAGTTAAAGTTAAAGTTAAGGTTAAAGTTAAAGTTAAAGTTAAAGTTAAAGTTAAAGTGAAAGTTAAAGTTAAAGTTAAGGTTAAAGTTAAAGTTAAAGTTAAAGTCAAAGTTAAAGTTAAAGCTAAGGTTAAAGTTAAAGTTAAAAATAAAGTTAAAGTTAAAGTTAAAGTTAAAGTTTAAGTTTAAGTTAAAGTTGAAGTTAAAGTTAAAGTTAAAGTTAAAGTTAAAGATAAAGTTAAAGTTAAAGTTAAAGTTAAAGTTAAATTTAAATTTAAATTAAAGTTAAAGTTAAAGTTAAAGTTAAAAATAAAGTTAAAGTTAAATTACAAGTTAAAGTTAAAGTTAAAGTTAAAGTTAAAGTTAAATTTAAAGTTAAAGTTAAAGTTAAAGTTAAAGTTAAAGTTAAAGTTAAAGTTAAAGTTAAAGTTAAAGTTAAAGTTAAAGTTAAAGTTAAAGTTAAAGTGAATGTTAAAGTTAAAGCGAAAGTTAAAGTTAAAAATAAAGTTAAAATTAAAGTTAAAGTTAAAGTTAAAGTGAAAGTTAAAGTTAAGGTTAAAGTTAAAGTTACAGTCAAAGTTAAAGTTAAAGCTAAGGTTAAAGTTAAAATTAAAGTTAAAAATAAAGTTAAAGTTTAAGTTTAAGTTAAAGTGAAAGTTAAAGTTAAAGTTAAAGTTAAAGTTAAAGTTAAAGGTAAAGTTAAACTTAAAGTTAAGGTTAAAGTTAAAGTTAAAGTTAAAGTGAAAGTTAAAGTTAAAGTTAAAGTTAAAGTTAAAGTTAAAGTTAAAGTTAAAGTTAAAGTTAAATTTAAAGTTAAAGTTAAAGTTAAAGTTAAAGTTAAAGATAAAGTTAAAGTTAAAGTTAAAGTTAAAGTTAAAGTTAAAGTTAAAGTTAAAGTTAAAGTTAAAGTTAAATTTAAAGTTAAAGTTAAAGTTAAAGTTAAAGTTAAAGCTAAAGTTAAAGTTAAAGTTAAAATTAAAGTTAAAGTTAAAGTGAATGTTAAAGTTAAAGCGAAAGTTAAAGTTAAAAATAAAGTTAAAGCTAAAGTTAAAGTTAAAATTAAAGTGAAAGTTAAAGTTAAGGTTAAAGTTAAAGTTAAAGTTAAAGTTAAGGTTAAAGTCAAAGTTGAAGTTAAAGCTAAGGTTAAAGTTAAAAATAAAGTTAAAGTTAAAAGTAAAGGTAAAGTTAAAGTTAAAGTTAAAGTGAAAGTTAAAGTTAAAGTTAAAGTTAAAGTTAAAGTTAAAGTTAAATTTAAAATTAAAGTTAAAGTTAAAGTTAATGTTAAAGTTAAAGTTAAAGCTAAATTTAAAGTTAAGGTTAAAGTTGAAGTTAAAGTTAAAGTTAAAATTAAAGTTAAAGTTGAAGTTAAAGTTAAAGTTAAAGTTAAAGTGAATGTTAAAGTTAAAGCGAAAGTTAAAGTTAAAAATAAAGTTAAAGTTAAAGTTAAAGTTAAAGTTAAAGTGAAAGTTAAAGTTAAAGTTAAAGTTAAAATTAAAGTTAAAGTTAAGGTTAAAGTTAAAGTTAAAGCTAAGGTTAAATTTTAAGTTAAAGTTGAAGTTAAAGTTAAAGTTAAAGGTAAAGTTAAAGTTAAACTTAAAGTTAAAGTTAAAGTTAAAGTTAAAGTTAAAGTTAAAGTTAAAGTTAAAGTTAAAGTTAAAGTTAAAGTTAAAGTGAATGTTAAAGTTAAAGCGAAAGTTAAAGTTAAAAATAAAGTTAAAGTGAAAGTTAAAGTTAAAGTTAAAATTAAAGTTAAAGTTAAAGTTAAAGATAAAGTTAAAGTTAAAGTTAAAGTCAAAGTTAAAGTTAAAGTTAAAGTTAAAGTTAAAGTTAAAGTTAAAGTTAAAGTTAAAGTTAAAGTTAAAGTTAAAGTTAAAGTTAAAGCTAAAGTTAAAGTTAAAGTTAAAGTTAAGGTTAAAGTTAAAGTTAAAGTTAAGGTTAAAGTTAAAGTTAAAGATAAAGTTAAAGTTAAAGTTAAAGTTAAAGTTAAAGTTAAAGTTAAAGTTAAAGTTAAAGTTAAAGTTAAAGTTAAAGTTAAAGTTAAAGTTAAAGTTAAAGTGAAAGTGAAAGTTAAAGTTAAAGTTAAAGTTAAAGTTAAAGTTAAAGTTAGTTAAATTTAAAATTAAAGTTAAAGTTAAAGTTAAAGTTAAAGTTAAAGTTAAAGATAAAGTTAAAGTTAAAGTTAAAGATAAAGTTAAAGTTAAAGTTAAAGCTAAGGTTAAATTTAAAGTTAAAGTTGAAGTTAAAGTTAAAGTTAAAGTTAAAGTTAAAGTTAAAGTCAAAGTTAAAGTTAAAGTTAAAGTTAAAGTTAAAGTTAAAGTTAAAGTTAAAGTTAAAGTTAAAGTGAAAGTTAAAGTTAAAGTTAAAATTAAAGTTGAGGTTAAAGTTAAAGTTAAAGCTAAGGTTAAATTTAAAGTGAAAGTGAAAGTTAAAGTTAAAGTTAAAGTTAAAGTTAAAGTTAAAGTTAAAGTTAAAGTTAAAGTGAAAGTGAAAGTTAAAGTTAAAGTTAAAGTTAAAGTTAAAGTTAAATTTAAAGTTATAGTTAAAGTTAAAGTTAAAGTTAAAGTTAAAGTTAAAGTTAAAGTTAAAGTTAAAGTTAAAGTTAAAGTTAAAGATAAAGTTAAAGTTAAAGTTAAAGCTAAGGTTAAATTTAAAGTTAAAGTTGAAGTTAAAGTTAAAGTTAAAGTTAAAGTGAAAGTTAAAGTTAAAGTTAAAGTTAAAGTTAAAATTTAAATTAAAGTTAAAGTTGAAGTTAAAGTTAAAGTTAAAGTGAATGTTAAAATTAAAGCGAAAGTTAAAGTTAAAGTTAAAGTGAAATTTAAAGTTAAAATTAAAGTTAAAGTTAAGGTTAAAGTTAAAGTTAAAGTCAAAGTTAAAGTTAAAGCTAAGGTTAAATTTAAAGTTAAAGTTGAAGTTAAAGTTAAAGTTAAAGCTAAAGTTAAAGTCAAAGTTAAAGTTAAAGTTAAAGTTAAAGTTAAAGTTAAAGTTTAAGTTTAAGTAAAAGTTAAAGTTAAAGTTGAAGTTAAAGTTAAAGTTAAAGTTAAAGTTAAAATTTAAATTAAAGTTAAAGTTGAAGTTAAAGTTAAAGTTAAAGTTAAAGTTAAAGTGAATGTTAAAATTAAAGCGAAAGTTAAAGTTAAAATTAAAGTTAAAGATAAAGTTAAAGTGAAAGTTAAAGTTAAAGTTAAAGTTTAAATTAAAGTTAAAGTTGAAGTTAAAGTTAAAGTTAAAATTAAAGTTAAAGTTGAAGTTAAAGTTAAAGTTAAAGTTAAAGTTAAAGTTAAAGTTAAAGTTAAAGTTAAAGTTAAAGTTAGAGTAAAAGATAAAGTTAAAGTTAAAGTTAAAGTGAAATTTAAAGTTAAAATTAAAGTGAATGTTAAAGTTAAAGCGAAAGTTAAAGTTAAAAATAAAGTTAAAGTTAAAGTGAAAGTTAAAGTTAAAGTTTAAGTTTAAGTTAAAGTTAAAGTTGAAGTTAAAGTTAAAGTTAAAATTAAAGTTAAAGTTGAAGTTAAAGTTAAAGTTAAAGTTAAAGTTAAAGTTAAAGTTAAAGTTAAAGTTAAAGTTAAAGATAAAGTTAAAGCTAAAGTTAAAGTGGAAGTTATAGTTAAAGTTAAAGTTAAGGTTAAAGTTAAAGTTAAAGTTAAAGTTAAAGTTAAAGTGAAAAGTAAAGTTAAAGTTAAAGTTAAAGTTAAAGTTAAAGTTAAAGTTAAATTTAAATTTAAAGTTAAAATTAAAGTTAAAGCTAAAGTTAAAGTGAATGTTAAAGTTAAAGCGAAAGTTAAAGTTAAAAATAAAGTTGAAGTTAAAGTGAAAGTTAAAGTTAAAGTCAAAGTTAAAGTTAAAGCTAAGGTTAAAGTTAAAGTTAAAGTTTAAGTTAAAGGTAAAGTTGAAGTTAAAGTTAAAATTAAAGGTAAAGTTGAAGTTAAAGTTAAAGTTAAAGTGAAAGTTAAAGTTAAAGTTAAAGTTAAAGTTAAAGTTAAAGTTAAAGTTAATGTTAAAGTTAAAGTTAAAGTTAAAATTAAAGTTAAAGTTAAAGTTAAAGAAAAGGTTAAAGTTAAAGTTAAAGTTAAGGTTAAAGTTAAAGTTAAAGTTAAAGTTAATGTTAAAGTTAAAGTTAAGGTTAAAGTTAAAGTTAAAGTCAAAGTTAAAGTTAAAGCTAAGGTTAAAGTTAAAATTAAAGTTAAAAATAAAGTTAAAGTTTAAGTTTAAGTTAAAGTTAAAGTTAAAGTTAAAGTTAAAGTTAAAGTTAAAGTTAAAGTTAAAGTTAAAGGTAAAGTTAAACTTAAAGTTAAGGTTAAAGTTAAAGTTAAAGTTAAAGTGAAAGTTAAAGTTAAAGTTAAAGTTAAAGTTAAAGTTAAAGTTAAAGTTAAAGTTAAAGTTAAAGTTAAAGTTAAAGTTAAAGTTAAAGTTAAATTTAAAGTTAAAGTTAAAGTTAAAGTTAAAGATAAAGTTAAAGTTAAAGTTAAAGTTAAAGTTAAAGTTAAAGTTAAATTTAAAGTTAAAGTTAAAGTTAAAGTTAAAGTTAAAGTGAATGTTAAAGTTAAAGCGAAAGTTAAAGTTAAAAATAAAGTTAAAGCTAAAGTTAAAGTTAAAATTAAAGTGAAAGTTAAAGTTAAGGTTAAAGTTAAAGTTAAAGTTAAAGTTAAGGTTAAAGTCAAAGTTGAAGTTAAAGCTAAGGTTAAAGTTAAAAATAAAGTTAAAGTTAAAGTTAAAGTTAAAGTTAAAGTTAAAGTTAAAGTTAAAGTTAAAGTTAAAGTTAAATTTAAAGTTAAAGTTAAAGTTAAAGTTAAAGATAAAGTTAAAGTTAAAGTTAAAGTTAAAGTTAAAGTTAAAGTTAAATTTAAAGTTAAAGTTAAAGTTAAAGTTAAAGTTAAAGTGAATGTTAAAGTTAAAGCGAAAGTTAAAGTTAAAAATAAAGTTAAAGCTAAAGTTAAAGTTAAAATTAAAGTGAAAGTTAAAGTTAAGGTTAAAGTTAAAGTTAAAGTTAAAGTTAAGGTTAAAGTCAAAGTTGAAGTTAAAGCTAAGGTTAAAGTTAAAAATAAAGTTAAAGTTAAAGTTAAAAGTAAAGGTAAAGTTAAAGTTAAAGTTAAAGTGAAAGTTAAAGTTAAAGTTAAAGTTAAAGTTAAATTTAAAATTAAAGTTAAAGTTAAAGTTAATGTTAAAGTTAAAGTTAAAGCTAAATTTAAAGTTAAGGTTAAAGTTGAAGTTAAAGTTAAAGTTAAAATTAAAGTTAAAGTTGAAGTTAAAGTTAAAGTTAAAGTTAAAGTGAATGTTAAAGTTAAAGCGAAAGTTAAAGTTAAAAATAAAGTTAAAGTTAAAGTTAAAGTTAAAGTTAAAGTGAAAGTTAAAGTTAAAGTTAAAGTTAAAATTAAAGTTAAAGTTAAGGTTAAAGTTAAAGTTAAAGCTAAGGTTAAATTTTAAGTTAAAGTTGAAGTTAAAGTTAAAGTTAAAGGTAAAGTTAAAGTTAAACTTAAAGTTAAAGTTAAAGTTAAAGTTAAAGTTAAAGTTAAAGTTAAAGTTAAAGTTAAAGTTAAAGTTAAAGTTAAAGTTAAAGTTAAAGTGAATGTTAAAGTTAAAGCGAAAGTTAAAGTTAAAAATAAAGTTAAAGTGAAAGTTAAAGTTAAAGTTAAAATTAAAGTTAAAGTTAAAGTTAAAGATAAAGTTAAAGTTAAAGTCAAAGTTAAAGTTAAAGTTAAAGTTAAAGTTAAAGTTAAAGTTAAAGTTAAAGCTAAAGTTAAAGTTAAAGTTAAGGTTAAAGTTAAAGTTAAAGTTAAGGTTAAAGTTAAAGTTAAAGTTAAAGATAAAGTTAAAGTTAAAGTTAAAGTTAAAGTTAAAGTTAAAGTTAAAGTTAAAGTTAAAGTTAAAGTTAAAGTTAAAGTTAAAGTTAAAGTTAAAGTTAAAGTTAAAGTTAAAGTTAAAGTTAAAGTTAAAGTTAAAGTTAAAGTTAAAGTGAAAGTGAAAGTTAAAGTTAAAGTTAAAGTTAAAGTTAAAGTTAAAGTTAAAGTTAGTTAAATTTAAAGTTAAAGTTAAAGTTAAAGTTAAAGTTAAAGATAAAGTTAAAGTTAAAGTTAAAGATAAAGTTAAAGTTAAAGTTAAAGCTAAGGTTAAATTTAAAGTTAAAGTTGAAGTTAAAGTTAAAGTTAAAGTTAAAGTTAAAGTTAAAGTTAAAGTCAAAGTTAAAGTTAAAGTTAAAGTTAAAGTTAAAGTGAAAGTTAAAGTTAAAGTTAAAATTAAAGTTGAGGTTAAAGTTAAAGTTAAAGCTAAGGTTAAATTTAAAGTGAAAGTGAAAGTTAAAGTTAAAGTTAAAGTTAAAGTTAAAGTTAAAGTTAAAGTTAAAGTGAAAGTGAAAGTTAAAGTTAAAGTTAAAGTTAAAGTTAAAGTTAAATTTAAAGTTAAAGTTAAAGTTAAAGTTAAAGCTAAAGTTAAAGTTAAAGTTAAAGTTAAAGTTAAAGTTAAAGTTAAAGTTAAAGATAAAGTTAAAGTTAAAGTTAAAGCTAAGGTTAAATTTAAAGTTAAAGTTGAAGTTAAAGTTAAAGTTAAAGTTAAAGTGAAAGTTAAAGTTAAAGTTAAAGTTAAAATTTAAATTAAAGTTAAAGTTGAAGTTAAAGTTAAAGTTAAAGTTAAAGTGAATGTTAAAATTAAAGCGAAAGTTAAAGTTAAAGTTAAAGTGAAATTTAAAGTTAAAATTAAAGTTAAAGTTAAGGTTAAAGTTAAAGTTAAAGTCAAAGTTAAAGTTAAAGCTAAGGTTAAATTTAAAGTTAAAGTTGAAGTTAAAGTTAAAGTTAAAGCTAAAGTTAAAGTCAAAGTTAAAGTTAAAGTTAAAGTTAAAGTTTAAGTTTAAGTAAAAGTTAAAGTTAAAGTTGAAGTTAAAGTTAAAGTTAAAGTTAAAGTTAAAATTTAAATTAAAGTTAAAGTTGAAGTTAAAGTTAAAGTTAAAGTTAAAGTGAATGTTAAAATTAAAGCGAAAGTTAAAGTTAAAATTAAAGTTAAAGATAAAGTTAAAGTGAAAGTTAAAGTTAAAGTTAAAGTTTAAGTTAAAGTTAAAGTTGAAGTTAAAGTTAAAGTTAAAATTAAAGTTAAAGTTGAAGTTAAAGTTAAAGTTAAAGTTAAAGTTAAAGTTAAAGTTAAAGTTAAAGTTAAAGTTAAAGTTAAAGTTAAAGTTAAAGTTAAAGTTAAAGTTAAAGTTAAAGTAAAAGATAAAGTTAAAGTTAAAGTTAAAGTGAAATTTAAAGTTAAAGTTAAAGTGAATGTTAAAGTTAAAGCGAAAGTTAAAGTTAAAAATAAAGTTAAAGTTAAAGTGAAAGTTAAAGTTAAAGTATAAGTTTAAGTTAAAGTTAAAGTTGAAGTTAAAGTTAAAGTTAAAATTAAAGTTAAAGTTGAAGTTAAAGTTAAAGTTAAAGTTAAAGTTAAAGTTAAAGTTAAAGTTAAAGTTAAAGTTAAAGTTAAAGTTAAAGTTAAAGTTAAAGTTAAAGATAAAGTTAAAGCTAAAGTTAAAGTGGAAGTTATAGTTAAAGTTAAAGTTAAGGTTAAAGTTAAAGTTAAAGTTAAAGTTAAAGTTAAAGTTAAAGTTAAAGTGAAAAGTAAAGTTAAAGTTAAAGTTAAAGTTAAAGTTAAATTTAAATTTAAAGTTAAAATTAAAGTTAAAGCTAAAGTTAAAGTGAATGTTAAAGTTAAAGCGAAAGTTAAAGTTAAAAATAAAGTTGAAGTTAAAGTGAAAGTTAAAGTTAAAGTCAAAGTTAAAGTTAAAGCTAAGGTTAAAGTTAAAGTTAAAGTTTAAGTTAAAGTTAAAGTTGAAGTTAAAGTTAAAATTAAAGGTAAAGTTGAAGTTAAAGTTAAAGTTAAAGTGAAAGTTAAAGTTAAAGTTAAAGTTAAAGTTAAAGTTAAAGTTAAAGTTAAAGTTAAAGTTAAAGTTAAAGTTAAAGTTAAAGTTAATGTTAAAGTTAAAGTTAAAGTTAAAATTAAAGTTAAAGTTAAAGTTAAAGAAAAGGTTAAAGTTAAAGTTAAAGTTAAGGTTAAAGTTAAAGTTAAAGTTAAAGTTAAAGTTAAAGTTAAAGTTAAAGTGAAAGTTAAAGTTAAGGTTAAAGTTAAAGTCAAAGTTAAAGTTAAAGCTAAGGTTAAAGTTAAAGTTAAAAATAAAGTTAAAGTTAAAGTTTAAAGTTAAAGTTGAAGTTAAAGTTAAAGTTAAAGTTAAAGTTAAAGTTAAAGTTAAAGTTAAAGTTAAAGTTAAAGTTAAAGATAAAGTTAAAGTTAAAGTTAAAGTTAAAGTTAAAGTTAAAGTTAAAGTTAAATTTAAAGTTAAAGATAAAGTTAAAGTTAAATTTAAAGTTAAAGTTAAAGTTAAAAATAAAGTTAAAATTAAAGTTAAAGTGAAAGTTAAAATTAAAGTTAAAGTTAAAGTTAAAGTTAAGGTTAAAGTTAAAGTTAAAGTTAAAGTTAAAGTTAAAGTTAAAGTTAAAGTTAAAGTTAAAGTTAAAGTTAAAGTTAAAGTTAAAGTTAAAGTTAAAGTTAAAGTTAAAGTTAAAGTTAAAGTTAAAGTTAAAGTTAAAGTTAAAGTTAAAGTTAAAGTTAAAGTTAAAGTTAAAGTTAAAGTTAAGGTTAAAGTTAAAGTCAAAGTTAAAGTTAAAGCTAAGGTTAAAGTTAAAGTTAAAAATAAAGTTAAAGTTAAAGTTTAAAGTTAAAGTTGAAGTTAAAGTTAAAGTTAAAGTTAAAGTTAAAGTTAAAGTTAAAGTTAAAGTTAAAGTTAAAGTTAAAGTTAAAGTTAAAGATAAAGTTAAAGTTAAAGTTAAAGTTAAAGTTAAAGTTAAAGTTAAAGTTAAATTTAAAGTTAAAGATAAAGTTAAAGTTAAATTTAAAGTTAAAGTTAAAGTTAAAAATAAAGTTAAAATTAAAGTTAAAGTGAAAGTTAAAATTAAAGTTAAAGTTAAAGTTAAAGTTAAGGTTAAAGTTAAAGTTAAAGTTAAAGTTAAAGTTAAAGTTAAAGTTAAAGTTAAAGTTAAAGTTAAAGTTAAAGTTAAAGTTAAAGTTAAAGTTAAAGTTAAAGTTAAAGTTAAAGTTAAAGTTAAAGTTAAAGTTAAAGTTAAAGTTAAAGTGAATGTTAAAGTTAAAGCGAAAGTTAAAGTTAAAGTTAAAGTTAAAGTTAAAGTTAAAGTTAAAGTTTAAGTTAAAGTTGAAGTTAAAGTTAAAGTTAAAGTTAAAGTTAAATTTAAAGTTAAAGATAAAGTTAAAGTTAAAGTTAAAGTTAAATTTAAAGTTAAAGTTAAAGTTAAAAATAAAGTTAAAAATAAGTTAAAGTTAAAGTTAAAGTCAAAGTTAAAGTTAAAGCTAAGGTTAAAGTTAAAGTTAAAAATAAAGTTAAAGTTAAAGTTTAAGTTAAAGTTAAAGTTGAAGTTAAAGTTAAAATTAAAGTTAAAGTTGAAGTTAAAGTTAAAGTGAAAGTGAAAGTTAAAGTTAAAGTTAAAGTTAAAGTTAAAGTTAAAGTTAAAGTTAAAGTTAAAGTTAAAGTTAAAGTTAATGTTAAAGTTAAAGTTAAAGTTAAAATTAAAGTTAAAGTTAAAGTGAAAGTTAAAGTTAAAAATAAAGTTAAAGCTAAAGTTAAAGTGGAGTTAAAGTTAAAGTTAAAGTTAAAGTTAAAGTTAAAGTTAAAGTTAAAGTCAAAGTTAAAGTTAAAGTTAAAGTTAAAGTTAAAGTTAAAGCTAAAGTTAAAGTTAAAGTTAAAGTTAAAGTTAAGGTTAAAGTTAAAGTTAAAGTTAAAGTTAAAGTAAAAGATAAAGTTAAAGTTAAAGTTAAAGTTAAAGTTAAAGTTAAAGTTAAAGTTAAAGTTAAAGTTAAAGTTAAAGTGAAAGTGAAAGTTAAAGTTAAAGTTAAAGTTAAAGTTAAAGTTAAAGTTAAAGTTAAAGTTAAAGTTAAAGTTAAAGTTAAATTTAAAGTTAAAGTTAAAGTTAAAGTTAAAGTTAAAGTTAAAGTTAAAGTTAAAGTTAAAGTTAAAGTTAAAGTTAAAGTTAAAGTTAAAGATAAAGTTAAAGTTAAAGTTAAAGCTAATGTTAAATTTAAAGTTAAAGTTGAAGTTAAAGTTAAAGTTAAAGTTAAAGTTAAAGTTAAAGTTAAAGTCAAAGTTAAATTTAAAGTTAAAGTTAAAGTTAAAGTGAAAGTTAAAGTTAAAATTAAAGTTGAGGTTAAAGTTAAAGTTAAAGCTAAGGTTAAATTTAAAGTTAAAGTTGAAGTTAAAGTTAAAGTTAAAGTGAATGTTAAAATTAAAGCGAAAGTTAAAGTTAAAGTTAAAGTGAAATTTAAAGTTAAAATTAAAGTTAAAGTTAAGGTTAAAGTTAAAGTTAAAGTCAAAGTTAAAGTTAAAGCTAAGGTTAAATTTAAAGTTAAAGTTGAAGTTAAAGTTAAAGTTAAAGCTAAAGTTAAAGTCAAAGTTAAAGTTAAAGTTAAAGTTAAAGTTTAAGTTTAAGTTAAAGTTAAAGTTAAAGTTGAAGTTAAAGTTAAAGTTAAAGTTAAAGTTAAAATTTAAATTAAAGTTAAAGTTGAAGTTAAAGTTAAAGTTAGAGTTAAAGTGAATGTTAAAATTAAAGCGAAAGTTAAAGTTAAAATTAAAGTTAAAGATAAAGTTAAAGTGAAAGTTAAAGTTAAAGTTTAAGTTAAAGTTAAAGTTGAAGTTAAAGTTAAAGTTAAAGTTAAAATTAAAGTTAAAGTTGAAGTTAAAGTTAAAGTTAAAGTTAAAGTTAAAGTTAAAGTTAAAGTTAAAGTTAAAGTTAAAGTTAAAGTTAAAGTTAAAGTTAAAGATAAAGTTAAAGTTAAAGTTAAAGTGAAATTTAAAGTTAAAGTTAAAGTGAATGTTAAAGTTAAAGCGAAAGTTAAAGTTAAAAATAAAGTTAAAGTTAAAGTGAAAGTTAAAGTTAAAGTTTAAGTTAAAGTTAAAGTTGAAGTTAAAGTTAAAGTTAAAATTAAAGTTAAAGTTAAGGTTAAAGTTAAAGTTAAAGTCAAAGTTAAAGTTAAAGCTAAGGTTAAATTAAAGTTAAAGTTGAAGTTAAAGTTAAAGTTAAAGTGAAAGTTAAAGTTAAAGTTAAAGTTAAGGTTAAAGTTAAAGTTAAAATCAAAGTTAAAGTTAAAGCTAAGGTTAAAGTTAAAATTAAAGTTAAAAATAAAGTTAAAGTTAAAGTTAAAGTTAAAGTTAAAGTTAAAGTCAAAGTTAAAGTTAAAGTTAAAGTTAAAGTTAAAGTTAAAGTTAAAGTTAAAGTTAAAGTTAAAGTTAAAGTTAAAGTTAAAGTTAAAGTTAAAGTGAATGTTAAAGTTAAAGCGAAAGTTAAAGTTAAAAATAAAGTTAAAGTTAAAGTTAAAGTGAAAGTTAAAGTTAAAGTTAAGGTTAAAATTAAAGTTAAAGTCAAAGTTAAAGTTAAAGCTAAGGTTAAAGTTAAAATTAAAGTTAAAAATAAAGTTAAAGTTTAAGTTAAAGTTAAAGTTAAAGTTAAAGTTAAAGTTAAAGGTAAAGTTAAAGTTAAAGTTAAAGTTAAAGTTAAGGTTAAAGTTAAAGTTAAAGTTAAAGTTGAAGTTAAAGTTAAAGTTAAAGTTAAAGTTAAAGTTAAAGTTAAAGTTAAAGTTAAAGTTAAAGTCAAAGTTAAAGTTAAAGTTAAAGTTAAAGTTAAAGTTAAAGTTAAGGTTAAAGTTAAAGTTAAAGTTAAAGTTAAAGTTAAAGTTAAAGTTAAAGTTAAAGTTAAAGTTAAAGTTAAAGTTAAAGTTAAAGTTAAAGTTAAAGTTAAAGTTAAAGTTAAAGTTAAAGTTAAAGTTAAAGTTAAAGTTAAAGTTAAAGTTAAAGTTAAAGTTAAAGTTAAAGTTAAAGTTAAAGTTAAAGTTAAAGTTAAAGTTAAAGTTAAAGTTAAAGTTAAAGTTAAAGTTAAAGTTAAAGTTAAAGTGAATGTTAAAGTTAAAGCGAAAGTTAAAGTTAAAAATAAAGTTAAAGTTAAAGTTAAAGTTAAAGTGAAAGTTAAAGTTAAAGTTAAGGTTAAAGTTAAAGTTAAAGTCAAAGTTAAAGTTAAAGCTAAGGTTAAAGTTAAAATTAAAGCTAAAAATAAAGTTAAAGTTTAAGTTTAAGTTTAAGTTAAAGTTAAAGTTAAAGTTAAAGGTAAAGTTAAAGTTAAAGTTAAAGTTAAGGTTAAAGTTAAAGTTAAAGTGAAAGTTAAAGTTAAAGTTAAAGTTAAAGTTAAATTTAAAGTTAAAGTTAAAGTTAAAGTTAAAGATAAAGTTAAAGTTAAAGTTAAAGTTAAAGTTAAAGTTAAAGTTAAAGTTAAAGTTAAATTTAAAGTTAAAGTTAAAGTTAAAGTTAAAGTTAAAGTTAAAGCTAAAGTTAAAGTTAAAGTTAAAATTAAAGTTAAAGTTAAAGTGAATGTTAAAGTTAAAGCGAAAGTTAAAGTTAAAAATAAAGTTAAAGCTAAAGTTAAAGTTAAAGTTAAAGTGAAAGTTAAAGTTAAGGTTAAAGTTAAAGTTAAAGTTAAAGTTAAAGTTAAAGTTAAAGTTAAAGTCAAAGTTAAAGTTAAAGCTAAGGTTAAAGTTAAAGTTAAAGTTAAAAATAAAGTTAAAGTTAAAGTTAAAGTTAAAAGTAAAGGTAAAGTTAAGGTTAAAGTTAAAGTCAAAGTTCAAATTAAAGTTAAAGTTAAAAATAAAGTTAAAATTAAAGCTAAAGTTAAAGTGGAAGTTATAGTTAAAGTTAAAGTTAAAGTTAAAGTTAGAGTTAAAGTTAAAGTTAAAGTTAAAGTTAAAGTTAAAGTTAAAGTAAAATTTAAAGTTAAAGTTAAAGTTAAAGTTAAAGTTAAAGTTAAAGTTAAAGTTAAAGTTAAAGTTAAAGTTAAAGTTAAAGTTAAAGTTAAAGTGAATGTTAAAGTTAAAGCGAAAGTTAAAGTTAAAAATAAAGTTAAAATTAAAGTTAAAGTTAAAGTGAAAGTTAAAGTTAAGGTTAAAGTTAAAGTTAAAGTCAAAGTTAAAGTTAAAGCTAAGGTTAAAGTTAAAATTAAAGTTAAAAATAAAGTTAAAGTTTAAGTTTAAGTTAAAGTTAAAGTTAAAGTTAAAGTTAAAGTTAAAGTTAAAGTTAAAGGTAAAGTTAAAGTTAAAGTTAAGGTTAAAGTTAAAGTTAAAGTTAAAGTGAAAGTTAAAGTTAAAGTTAAAGTTAAAGTTAAAGTTAAAGTTAAAGTTAAAGTTAAATTTAAAGTTAAAGTTAAAGTTAAAGTTAAAGATAAAGTTAAAGTTAAAGTTAAAGTTAAATTTAAAGTTAAAGTTAAAGTTAAAGTTAAAGTTAAAGCTAAAGTTAAAGTTAAAGTTAAAATTAAAGTTAAAGTTAAAGTGAATGTTAAAGTTAAAGCGAAAGTTAAAGTTAAGGTTAAAGTTAAAGTTAAAGTTAAAGTTAAGGTTAAAGTCAAAGTTGAAGTTAAAGCTAAGGTTAAAGTTAAAAATAAAGTTAAAGTTAAAGTTAAAAGTAAAGGTAAAGTTAAAGTTAAAGTTAAAGTGAAAGTTAAAGTTAAAGTTAAAGTTAAAGTTAAAGTTAAAGTTAAAGTTAAATTTAAAATTAAAGTTAAAGTTAAAGTTAATGTTAAAGTTAAAGTTAAAGCTAAATTTAAAGTTAAAGTTAAAGTTAAAGTTGAAGTTAAAGTTAAAGTTAAAATTAAAGTTAAAGTTGAAGTTAAAGTTAAAGTTAAAGTTAAAGTTAAAGTGAATGTTAAAGTTAAAGCGAAAGTTAAAGTTAAAAATAAAGTTAATGTTAAAGTTAAAGTTAAAGTGAAAGTTAAAGTTAAAGTTAAAATTAAAGTTAAAGTTAAGGTTAAAGTTAAAGTTAAAGCTAAGGTTAAATTTAAAGTTAAAGTTGAAGTTAAAGTTAAAGTTAAAGGTAAAGTTAAAGTTAAAGTTAAACTTAAAGTTAAAGTTAAAGTTAAAGTTAAAGTTAAAGTTAAAGTTAAAGTTAAAGTTAAAGTTAAAGTTAAAGTTAAAGTTAAAGTTAAAGTTAAAGTTAAAGTTAAAGTTAAAGTTAAAGTTAAAGTTAAAGTTAAAGTTAAAGTTAAAATTAAAGTTAAAGTTAAAGTTAAAGTTAAAGTGAATGTTAAAGTTAAAGCGAAAGTTAAAGTTAAAAATAAAGTTAAAGTGAAGGTTAAAGTTAAAGTTAAAATTAAAGTTAAAGTTAAGGTTAAAGTTAAAGTTAAAGTCAAAGTTAAAGTTAAAGCTAAGGTTAAATTTAAAGTTAAAGTTGAAGTTAAAGTTAAAGTTAAAGTGAAAGTTAAAGTTAAAGTTAAAGATAAAGTTAAAGTTAAAGTTAAAGTTAAAGTTAAAGTTAAAGTTAAAGTTAAAGTTAAAGTTAAAGTTAAAGTTAAAGTTAAAGTTAAAGATAAAGTTAAAGTTAAAGTTAAAGTTAAAGTTAAAGTTAAAGTTAAAGTTAAAGTTAAAGTTAAAGTTAAATTTAAAGTTAAAGTTAAAGTGAATGTTAAAGTTAAAGCGAAAGTTAAAGTTAAAAATAAAGTTAAAGTTAAAGTGAAAGTTAAAGTTAAAGTTAAAGTTAAAATTAATGTTAAAGTTAAAGTTAAAATCAAAGTTAAAGTTAAAGCTAAGGTTAAATTTAAAGTTAAAGTTGAAGTTAAAGTTAAAGTTAAAGTTAAAGTTAAAGTTAAAGTTAAAGTTAAAGTCAAAGTTAAAGTTAAAGTTAAAGTTAAAGTTAAAGTTAAAGTTAAAGTTAAAGTTAAAGTTAAAGTTAAAGTTAAAGCTAAAGTTAAAGTTAAAGTTAAAGTTAAGGTTAAAGTTAAAGTTAAAGTTAAAGTTAAAGATAAAGTTAAAGTTAAAGTTAAAGTTAAAGTTAAAGTTAAAGTGAAAGTGAAAGTTAAAGTTAAAGTTAAAGTTAAAGTTAAAGTTAAATTTAAAGTTAAAGTTAAAGTTAAAGTTAAAGTTAAAGTTAAAGATAAAGTTAAAGTTAAAGTTAAAGCTAAGGTTAAACTTAAAGTTAAAGTTGAAGTTAAAGTTAAAGTTAAAGTTAAAGTTAAAGTTAAAGTTAAAGTTAAAGTTAAAGTTAAAGTCAAAGTTAAAGTTAAAGTTAAAGTTAAAGTTAAAGTTAAAGTTAAAGTTAAAGTGAAAGTTAAAGTTAAAGTTAAAATTAAAGTTGAGGTTAAAGTTAAAGTTAAAGCTAAGGTTAAATTTAAAGTTAAAGTTGAAGTTAAAGTTAAAGTTAAAGTTAAAATTTAAATAAAAGTTAAAGTTGAAGTTAAAGTTAAAGTTAAAGTGAATGTTAAAATTAAAGCGAAAGTTAAAATTAAAGTTAAAGTGAAATTTAAAGTTAAAATTAAAGTTAAAGTTAAGGTTAAAGTTAAAGTTAAAGTCAAAGTTAAAGTTAAAGCTAAGGTTAAATTTAAAGTTAAAGTTGAAGTTAAAGTTAAAGTTAAAGCTAAAGTTAAAGTCAAAGTTAAAGTTAAAGTTAAAGTTAAAGTTTAAGTTTAAGTTAAAGTTAAAGTTAAAGTTGAAGTTAAAGTTAAAGTTAAAGTTAAAATTTAAATTAAAGTTAAAGTTGAAGTTAAAGTTAAAGTTAAAGTTAAAGTGAATGTTAAAATTAAAGCGAAAGTTAAAGTTAAAATTAAAGTTAAAGATAAAGTTAAAGTGAAAGTTAAAGTTAAAGTTAAAGTTAAAGTTAAAGTTGAAGTTAAAGTTAAAGTTAAAATTAAAGTTAAAGTTGAAGTTAAAGTTAAAGTTAAAGTTAAAGTTAAAGTTAAAGATAAAGTTAAAGTTAAAGTTAAAGTGAAATTTAAAGTTAAAGTTAAAGTGAATGTTAAAGTTAAAGCGAAAGTTAAAGTTAAAAATAAAGTTAAAGTTAAAGTGAAAGTTAAAGTTAAAGTTTAAGTTAAAGTTAAAGTTGAAGTTAAAGTTAAAGTTAAAATTAAAGTTAAAGTTGAAGTTAAAGTTAAAGTTAAAGTTAAAGTTAAAGTTAAAGTTAAAGTTAAAGTTAAAGTTAAAGATAAAGTTAAAGCTAAAGTTAAAGTGGAAGTTATAGTTAAAGTTAAAGTTAAGGTTAAAGTTAAAGTTAAAGTTAAAGTTAAAGTTAAAGTGAAAAGTAAAGTTAAAGTTAAAGTTAAATTTAAATTTAAAGTTAAAATTAAAGTTAAAGTTAAAGTTAAAGTGAATGTTAAAGTTAAAGCGAAAGTTAAAGTTAAAAATAAAGTTGAAGTTAAAGTGAAAGTTAATGTTAAAGTCAAAGTTAAAGTTAAAGCTAAGGTTAAAGTTAAAGTTAAAGTTTAAGTTAAAGTTAAAGTTTAAGTTAAAGTTAAAGTTGAAGTTAAAGTTAAAATTAAAGGTAAAGTTGAAGTTAAAGTTAAAGTTAAAGTGAAAGTTAAAGTTAAAGTTAAAGTTAAAGTTAAAGTTAAAGTTAAAGTTAAAGTTAATGTTAAAGTTAAAGTTAAAGTTAAAATTAAAGTTAAAGCTAAAGTTAAAGTTAAAGAAAAGGTTAAAGTTAAAGTTAAAGTTAAGGTTAAAGTTAAAGTTAAAGTTAAAGTTAAAGTTAAAGTTAAAGTTAAAGTTAAAGTTAAAGTTAAAGTTAAAGTTAAAGTTAAAGTTAAAGTGAAAGTTAAAGTTAAGGTTAAAGTTAAAGTCAAAGTTAAAGTTAAAGCTAAGGTTAAAGTTAAAGTTAAAAATAAAGTTAAAGTTAAAGTTTAAAGTTAAAGTTGAAGTTAAAGTTAAAGTTAAAGTTAAAGTTAAAGTTAAAGTTAAAGTTAAAGTTAAAGTTAAAGTTAAAGTTAAAGTTAAAGTTAAAGTTAAAGTTAAAGTTAAAGTTAAAGTTAAAGTTAAAGTTAAAGTTAAAGTTAAAGTTAAAGTTAAAGTTAAAGATAAAGTTAAAGTTAAAGTTAAAGTTAAAGTTAAAGTTAAAGTTAAAGTTAAAGTTAAATTTAAAGTTAAAGATAAAGTTAAAGTTAAATTCAAAGTTAAAGTTAAAGTTAAAAATAAAGTTAAAATTAAAGTTAAAGTGAAAGTTAAAATTAAAGTTAAAGTTAAAGTTAAAGTTAAAGTTAAAGTTAAAGTTAAAGTTAAAGTTAAAGTTAAAGTTAAAGTTAAAGTTAAAGTTAAAGTTAAAGTTAAAGTGAATGTTAAAGTTAAAGCGAAAGTTAAAGTTAAAGTTAAAGTTAAAGTTTAAGTTAAAGTTGAAGTTAAAGTTAAAGTTAAAGTTAAAGTTAAAGTTAAATTTAAAGTTAAAGATAAAGTTAAAGTTAAAGTTAAAGTTAAATTTAAAGTTAAAGTTAAAAATAAAGTTAAAATTAAAGTTAAAGTGAAAGTTAAAATTAAATTTAAAGTTAAAGTTATAGTTAAAGTTAAAGTTAAAGTTAAAGTGAATGTTAAAGTTAAAGCGAAAGTTAAAGTTAAAAATAAAGTTGAAGTTAAAATTAAAGTGAAAGTGAAAGTGAAAGTTAAAGTTAAGGTTAAAGTTAAAGTTAAAGTTAAAGTCAAAGTTAAAGTTAAAGCTAAGGTTAAAGTTAAAGTTAAAAATAAAGTTAAAGTTAAAGTTTAAGTTAAAGTTAAAGTTGAAGTTAAAGTTAAAATTAAAGTTAAAGTTGAAGTTAAAGTTAAAGTTAAAGTGAAAGTTAAAGTTAAAGTTAAAGTTAATGTTAAAGTTAAAGTTAAAGTTAAAGTTAAAATTAAAGTTAAAGTTAAAGTTAAAGTGAAAGTTAAAGTTAAAAATAAAGTTAAAGCTAAAGTTAAAGTGGAGTTAAAGTTAAAGTTAAAGTTAAAGTTAAAGTTAAAGTTAAAGTCAAAGTTAAAGTTAAAGTTAAAGTTAAAGTTAAAGTTAAAGTTAAAGTTAAAGTTAAAGTTAAAGTTAAAGTTAAAGTTAAAGTTAAAGTTAAAGTTAAAGCTAAAGTTAAAGTTAAAGTTAAAGTTAAGGTTAAAGTTAAAGTTAAAGTTAAAGTTAAAGATAAAGTTAAAGTTAAAGTTAAAGTTAAAGTTAAAGTTAAAGTTAAAGTTAAAGTTAAAGTTAAAGTTAAAGTTAAAGTTAAAGTTAAAGTTAAAGTTAAAGTTAAAGTTAAAGTTAAAGTTAAAGTTAAAGTTAAATTTAAAGTTAAAGTTAAAGTTAAAGTTAAAGTTAAAGTTAAAGTTAAAGTTAAAGTTAAAGTTAAAGTTAAAGTTAAAGATAAAGTTAAAGTTAAAGTTAAAGCTAAGGTTAAATTTAAAGTTAAAGTTGAAGTTAAAGTTAAAGTTAAAGTTAAAGTTAAAGTTAAAGTTAAAGTTAAAGTCAAAGTTAAAGTTAAAGTTAAAGTTAAAGTTAAAGTTAAAGTGAAAGTTAAAGTTAAAGTTAAAATTAAAGTTGAGGTTAAAGTTAAAGTTAAAGCTAAGGTTAAATTTAAAGTTAAAGTTGAAGTTAAAGTTAAAGTTAAAGTTAAAATTTAAATTAAAGTTAAAGTTGAAGTTAAAGTTAAAGTTAAAGTGAATGTTAAAATTAAAGCGAAAGTTAAATTTAAAGTTAAAGTGAAATTTAAAGTTAAAATTAAAGTTAAAGTTAAGGTTAAAGTTAAAGTTAAAGTCAAAGTTAAAGTTAAAGCTAAGGTTAAATTTAAAGTTAAAGTTGAAGTTAAAGTTAAAGTTAAAGCTAAAGTTAAAGTCAAAGTTAAAGTTAAAGTTAAAGTTAAAGTTAAAGTTTAAGTTTAAGTTAAAGTTAAAGTTAAAGTTAAAGTTAAAGTTAAAGTTGAAGTTAAAGTTAAAGTTAAAGTTAAAGTTAAAATTTAAATTAAAGTTAAAGTTGAAGTTAAAGTTAAAGTTAAAGTTAAAGTGAATGTTAAAATTAAAGCGAAAGTTAAAGTTAAAATTAAAGTTAAAGATAAAGTTAAAGTGAAAGTTAAAGTTAAAGTTTAAGTTAAAGTTAAAGTTGAAGTTAAAGTTAAAGTTAAAATTAAAGTTAAAGTTGAAGTTAAAGTTAAAGTTAAAGTTAAAGTTAAAGATAAAGTTAAAGTTAAAATTAAAGTGAAATTTAAAGTTAAAGTTAAAGTGAATGTTAAAGTTAAAGTTAAAGTTAAAGTTAAAGTGAATGTTAAAGTTAAAGCGAAAGTTAAAGTTAAAGTTAAAGTTAAAGTTTAAGTTAAAGTTGAAGTTAAAGTTAAAGTTAAAGCTAAGGTTAAAGTTAAAGTTTAAGTTTAAGTTAAAGTTAAAGTTTAAGTTAAAGTTAAAGTTGAAGTTAAAGTTAAAATTAAAGATAAAGTTAAAGTTAAAGTTAAAGTTAAAGTTAAAGTTAAAGTTAAAGTTAAAGTTAAAGTTAAAGTTAAAGTTAAAGTTAAAGTTAAAGTTAAAGTTAAAGATAAAGTTAAAGTTAAAGTTAAAATTAAAGTTAAAGTTAAAGTGAATGTTAAAGTTAAAGCGATAGTTAAAGTTAAAAATAAAGTTGAAGTTAAAGTGAAAGTTAAAGTTAAAGTCAAAGTTAAAGTTAAAGCTAAGGTTAAAGTTAAAGTTAAAGTTTAAGTTAAAGTTAAAGTTTAAGTTAAAGTTAAAGTTGAAGTTAAAGTTAAAATTAAAGATAAAGTTAAAGTTAAAGTTAAAGTCAAAGTCAAAGTTAAAGTTAAAGTTGAAGTTAAAGTTAAAGTTAAAGTTAAAATTAAAGTTAAAGTTAAAGTTAAAGTTAAAGTTAAAGTTAAAGATAAAGTTAAAGTTAAAGTTAAAATTAAAGTTAAAGTTAAAGTGAATGTTAAAGTTAAAGCGATAGTTAAAGTTAAAAATAAAGTTGAAGTTAAAGTGAAAGTTAAAGTTGAAGTTAAAGTTAAAGTTAAAGCTAAGGTTAAAGTTAAAGTTAAAGTTTAAGTTAAAGTTAAAGTTTAAGTTAAAGTTAAAGTTGAAGTTAAAGTTAAAATTAAAGATAAAGTTAAAGTTAAAGTTAAAGTTAAAGTTAAAGTTAAAGTCAAAGTTAAAGTTAAAGTTGAAGTTAAAGTTAAAGTTAAAATTAAAGTTAAAGTTAAAGTTAAAGTGAATGTTAAAGTTAAAGCGATAGTTAAAGTTAAAAATAAAGTTGAAGTTAAAGTGAAAGTTAAAGTTAAAGTCAAAGTTAAAGTTAAAGCTAAGGTTAAAGTTAAAGTTAAAGTTTAAGTTAAAGTTAAAGTTTAAGTTAAAGTTAAAGTTGAAGTTAAAGTTAAAATTAAAGAAAGTGAATGTTAAAGTTAAAGCGATAGTTAAAGTTAAAAATAAAGTTGAAGTTAAAGTGAAAGTTAAAGTTAAAGTTAAAGTTAAAGTTAAAGTTAAAGTTAAAGTTAAAGTTAAAGATAAAGTTAAAGTTAAAGTTAAAGTTAAATTTAAAGTTAAAATTAAAGTTAAAGTTAAAGTTAAAGTGAATGTTAAAGTTAAAGCGAAAGTTAAAGTTAAAAATAAAGTTAAAGTTAAAGTGAAAGTTAAAGTTAAAGTTTAAGTTAAAGTTAAAGTTGAAGTTATAGTTAAAGTTAAAGATAAAGTTAAAGTTAAAGTTAAAGATAAAGTTAAAGTTAAAGTTAAAGTTAAAGTCAAAGTTAAAGTTATGGATAAAGTTAAAGTTAAAGTTAAAATCAAAATTAAAGTTAAAGCTAAGGTTAAAGTTAAAGTTAAAGTTTAAGTTAAAGTTAAAGTTTAAGTTAAAGTTAAAGTTGAAGTTAAAGTTAAAATTAAAGATAAAGTTAAAGTTAAAGTTAAAGTTAAAGTTAAAGTTAAAGTTAAAGTCAAAGTTAAAGTTAAAGTTGAAGTTAAAGTTAAAGTTAAAGTTAAAGTTAAAGTTAAAGTTAAAGATAAAGTTAAAGTTAAAGTTAAAGTTAAATTTAAAGTTAAAATTAAAGTTAAAGTTAAAGTGAATGTTAAAGTTAAAGCGAAAGTTAAAGTTAAAAATAAAGTTAAAGTTAAAGTTAAAGTGAAAGTTAAAGTTAAAGTTTAAGTTAAAGTTAAAGTTGAAGTTATAGTTAAAGTTAAAGATAAAGTTAAAGTTAAAGTTAAAGATAAAGTTAAAGTTAAAGTTAAAGTTAAAGTCAAAGTTAAAGTTAAAAATAAAGTTGAAGTTAAAGTTAAAGTTAAAGTTAAAGTTAAATTTAAAGTTAAAGTTAAAATTAAAGCTAAAGTTAAAGTTAAAGTGAAAGTTAAAGTTAAAGTTAAAGTTAAAGTTAAAGTTAATTTTAAAGTTAAAGTTAAAATTAAAGTTAAAGTTAAAGTTAAAGTTAAAGAAAAGGTTAAAGTTAAAGTTAAAGTTAAGGTTAAAGTTAAAGTTAAAGTTAAAGTTAAAGTTAAAGTTAAAGTTAAAGTTAAAGTTAAAGTTAAAGGTAAAGTTAAAGTTAAAGTTAAAGTTAAAGTTAAAGTGAAAGTTAAAGTTAAGGTTAAAGTTAAAGTCAAAGTTAAAGTTAAAGCTAAGGTTAAAGTTAAAGTTAAAAATAAAGTTAAAGTTAAAGTTTAAAGTTAAAGTTGAAGTTAAAGTTAAAGTTAAAGTTAAAGTTAAAGTTAAAGTTAAAGTTAAAGTTAAAGTTAAAGTTAAAGTTAAAGTTAAAGTTAAAGTTAAAGTTAAAGTTAAAGTTAAAGTTAAAGTTAAAGTTAAAGTTAAAGATAAAGTTAAAGTTAAAGTTAAAGTTAAAGTTAAATTTAAAGTTAAAGATAAAGTTAAAGTTAAATTTAAAGTTAAAGTTAAAGTTAAAGTTAAAAATAAAGTTAAAATTAAAGTTAAAGTGAAAGTTAAAATTAAAGTTAAAGTTAAAGTTAAAGTTAAAGTTAAAGTTAAAGTTAAAGTGAATGTTAAAGTTAAAGCGAAAGTTAAAGTTAAAGTTAAAGTTTAAGTTAAAGTTGAAGTTAAAGTTAAAGTTAAAGTTAAATTTAAAGTTAAAGATAAAGTTAAAGTTAAAGTTAAATTTAAAGTTAAAGTTAAAGTTAAAAATAAAGTTAAAATTAAAGTTAAAGTGAAAGTTAAAATTAAATTTAAAGTTAAAGTTATAGTTAAAGTTAAAGTTAAAGTTAAAGTGAGCGTTAAAGTTAAAGCGAAAGTTAAAGTTAAAAATAAAGTTGAAGTTAAAGTTAAAGTGAAAGTGAAAGTGAAAGTTAAAGTTAAGGTTAAAGTTAAAGTTAAAGTTAAAGTCAAAGTTAAAGTTAAAGCTAAGGTTAAAGTTAAAGTTAAAAATAAAGTTAAAGTTTAAGTTAAAGTTGAAGTTAAAGTTAAAATTAAAGTTAAAGTTGAAGTTAAAGTTAAAGTTAAAGTTAAAGTTAAAGTGAAAGTTAAAGTTAAAGTTAAAGTTAAAGTTAATGTTAAAGTTAAAGTTAAAATTAAAGTTAAAGTTAAAGTTAAAGTGAAAGTTAAAGTTAAAAATAAAGTTAAAGCTAAAGTTAAAGTGGAGTTATAGTTAAAGTTAAGGTTAAAGTTAAAGTTAAAGTTAAAGTTATAGTTAAAGTTAAAGTTAAAGTTAAAGTTAAAGTTAAAGTTAAAGTTAAAGTTAAAGTTAAAGTTAAAGTTAAAGTTAAAGTTAAAGTTAAAGTTAAAGTTAAAGTTAAAGTTAAAGATAAAGTTAAAGTTAAAGTTAAAATTAAAGTTAAAAATAAAGTTAAAGTTTAAGTTAAAGTTAAAGTTAAAGTTAAAGTTAAAGTTAAAGTTAAAGGTAAAGTTAAAGTTAAAGTTAAGGTTAAAGTTAAAGTTAAAGTAAAAGTGAAAGTTAAAGTTAAAGTTAAAGTTAAAGTTAAAGTTAAAGTTAAATTTAAAGTTAAAGTTAAAGTTAAAGTTAAAGATAAAGTTAAAGTTAAAGTTAAAGTTAAAGTTAAATTTAAAGTTAAAGTTAAAGTTATAGTTAAAGTTAAAGTTAAAGTTAAAGTTAAAGCTAAAGTTAAAGTTAAAGTTAAAATTAAAGTTAAAGTTAAAGTGAATGTTAAAGTTAAAGTTAAAAATAAAGTTAAAGCTAAAGTTAAAGTTAAAGTGAAAGTTAAAGTTAAGTTTAAAGTTAAAGTTAAAGTTAAAGTTAAAGTTAAGGTTAAAGTCAAAGTTAAAGTTAAAGCTAAGGTTAAAGTTAAAAATAAAGTTAAAGTTAAAGTTAAAAGTAAAGGTAAAGTTAAAGTTAAAGTTAAAGTGAAAGTTAAAGTTAAAGTTAAAGTTAAATTTAAAATTAAAGTTAAAGTTAAAGTTAATGTTAAAGTTAAATTTAAACCTAAATTTAAAGTTAAAGTTAAAGTTGAAGTTAAAGTTAAAGTTAAAATTAAACTTAAAGTTGAGGTTAAAGTTAAAGTTAAAGTTAAAGTGAATGTTAAAGTTAAAGCGAAAGATAAAGTTAAAAATAAAGTTAAAGTTAAAGTTAAAGTGAAAGTTAAAGTTAAAGTTAAAATTAAAGTTAAAGTTAAGGTTAAAGTTAAAGTTAAAGCTAAGGTTAAATTTAAAGTTAAAGTTGAAGTTAAAGTTAAAGTTAAAGGTAAAGTTAAAGTTAAAGTTAAAGTTAAAGTTAAAGTTAAAGTTAAAGTTAAAGTTAAAGTTAAAGTTAAAGTTAAAGTTAAAGTTAAAGTTAAAGTTAAAGTTAAAGTTAAAGTTAAAGTGAATGTTAAAGTTAAAGCGAAAGTTAAAGTTAAAAATAAAGTTAAAGTGAAAGTTAAAGTTAAAGTTAAAATTAAAGTTAAAGTTAAGGTTAAAGTTAAAGTTAAAGTCAAAGTTAAAGTTAAAGCTAAGGTTAAATTTAAAGTTAAAGTTGAAGTTAAAGTTAAAGTTAAAGTGAAAGTTAAAGTTAAAGTTAAAGATAAAGTTAAAGTTAAAGTTAAAGTTAAAGTTAAAGTTAAAGTTAAAGTTAAAGTTAAAGTTAAAGTTAAAGTTAAAGTTAAAGTTAAAGATAAAGTTAAAGTTAAAGTTAAAGTTAAAGTTAAAGTTAAAGTTAAAGTGAATGTTAAAGTTAAAGCGAAATTTAAAGTTAAAAATAAAGTTAAAGTTAAAGTGAAAGTTAAAGTTAAAGTTAAAATTAATGTTAAAGTTAAAGTTAAAATCAAAGTTAAAGTTAAAGCTAAGGTTAAATTTAAAGTTAAAATTGAAGTTAAAGTTAAAGTTAAAGTTAAAGTTAAAGTTAAAGTTAAAGTTAAAGTTAAAGTTAAAGTTAAAGTTAAAATTAAAGTTAAAGTTAAAGTTAAAGTTAAAGTTAAAGTTAAAGTTAAAGTTAAAGTTAAAGTTAAAGTTAAAGTTAAAGTTAAAGTTAAAGTTAAAGTTAAAGTTAAAGTTAAAGTTAAAGTTAAAGCTAAAGTTAAAGTTAAAGTTAAAGTTAAGGTTAAAGTTAAAGTTAAAGTTAAAGTTAAAGATAAAGTTAAAGTTAAAGTTAAAGTTAAAGTTAAAGTTAAAGTTAAAGTTAAAGTTAAAGTTAAAGTTAAAGTGAAAGTGAAAGTTAAAGTTAAAGTTAAAGTTAAAGTTAAAGTTAAATTTAAAGTTAAAGTTAAAGTTAAAGTTAAAGTTAAAGTTAAAGTTAAAGTTAAAGATAAAGTTAAAGTTAAAGCTAAGGTTAAATTTAAAGTTAAAGTTGAAGTTAAAGTTAAAGTTAAAGTTAAAGTTAAAGTTAAAGTTAAAGTTAAAGTTAAAGTCAAAGTTAAAGTTAAAGTTAAAGTTAAAGTTAAAGTTAAAGTGAAAGTTAAAGTTAAAGTTAAAATTAAAGTTGAGGTTAAAGTTAAAGTTAAAGCTAAGGTTAAATTTAAAGTTAAAGTTGAAGTTAAAGTTAAAGTTAAAATTTAAATTAAAGTTAAAGTTGAAGTTAAAGTTAAAGTGAATGTTAAAATTAAAGCGAAAGTTAAAGTTAAAGTTAAAGTGAAATTTAAAGTTAAAATTAAAGTTAAAGTTAAGGTTAAAGTTAAAGTTAAAGTCAAAGTTAAAGTTAAAGCTAAGGTTAAATTTAAAGTTAAAGTTGAAGTTAAAGTTAAAGTTAAAGCTAAAGTTAAAGTCAAAGTTAAAGTTAAAGTTAAAGTTAAAGTTAAAGTTTAAGTTTAAGTTTAAGTTTAAGTTAAAGTTAAAGTTAAAGTTAAAGTTAAAGTTGAAGTTAAAGTTAAAGTTAAAGTTAAAGTTAAAATTTAAATTAAAGTTAAATTTGAAGTTAAAGTTAAAGTTAAAGTTAAAGTTAAAGTGAATCTTAAAATTAAAGCGAAAGTTAAAGTTAAAATTAAAGTTAAAGGTAAAGTTAAAGTGAAAGTTAAAGTTAAAGTTAAAGTTTAAGTTAAAGTTAAAGTTGAAGTTAAAGTTAAAGTTAAAGTTAAAGTTAAAGTTAAAGTTAAAGTTAAAGTTAAAGTTAAAGTTAAAGTTAAAGTTAAAGTTAAAGATAAAGTTAAAGTTAAAGTTAAAGTTAAAGTGAAATTTAAAGTTAAAGTTAAAGTGAATGTTAAAGTTAAAGCGAAAGTTAAAGTTAAAAATAAAGTTAAAGTTAAAGTGAAAGTTAAAGTTAAAGTTTAAGTTAAAGTTAAAGTTGAAGTTAAAGTTAAAGTTAAAATTAAAGTTAAAGTTGAAGTTAAAGTTAAAGTTAAAGTTAAAGTTAAAGTTAAAGTTAAAGATAAAGTTAAAGCTAAAGTTAAAGTGGAAGTTATAGTTAAAGTTAAAGTTAAGGTTAAAGTTAAAGTTAAAGTGAAAAGTAAAGTTAAAGTTAAAGTTAAAGTTAAATTTAAATTTAAAGTTAACTTTAAAGTTAAAGTTAAAGTGAATGTTAAAGTTAAAGCGAAAGTTAAAGTTAAAAATAAAGTTGAAGTTAAAGTGAAAGTTAAAGTTAAAGTCAAAGTTAAAGTTAAAGCTAAGGTTAAAGTTAAAGTTAAAGTTTAAGTTAAAGTTAAAGTTTAAGTTAAAGTTAAAGTTGAAGTTAAAGTTAAAATTAAAGTTAAAGTTGAAGTTAAAGTTAAAGTTAAAGTGAAAGTTAAAGTTAAAGTTAAAGTTAAAGTTAAAGTTAAAGTTAAAGTTAAAGTTAAAGTTAAAGTTAAAGTTAAAGTTAAAGTTAAAGTTAAAGTTAAAGTTAATGTTAAAGTTAAAGTTAAAGTTAAAGTTAATGTTAAAGTTAAAGTTAAAATTAAAGTTAAAGTTAAAGTTAAAGTTAAAGAAAAGGTTAAAGTTAAAGTTAAAGTTAAAGTTAAAGTTAAGGTTAAAGTTAAAGTTAAAGTTAAAGTTAAAGTTAAAGTTAAAGTTAAAGTTAAAGTTAAAGTTAAAGTTAAAGTTAAAGTTAAAGTTAAAGTGAAAGTGAAAGTTAAAGTTAAGGTTAAAGTTAAAGTTAAAGTCAAAGTTAAAGTTAAAGCTAAGGTTAAAGTTAAAGTTAAAAATAAAGTTAAAGTTAAAGCTTAAAGTTAAAGTTGAAGTTAAAGTTAAAGTTAAAGTTAAAGTTAAAGTTAAAGTTAAAGTTAAAGTTAAAGTTAAAGTTAAAGTTAAAGTTAAAGATAAAGTTAAAGTTAAAGTTAAAGTTAAAGTTAAATTTAAAGTTAAAGATAAAGTTAAAGTTAAATTTAAAGTTAAAGTTAAAGTTAAAAATAAAGTTAAAATTAAAGTTAAAGTGAAAGTTAAAATTAAAGTTAAAGTTAAAGTTAAAGTTAAAGTTAAAGTTAAAGTTAAAGTTAAAGTTAAAGTTAAAGTTAAAGTTAAAGTTAAAGTTAAAGTTAAAGTGAATGTTAAAGTTAAAGCGAAAGTTAAAGTTAAAGTTAAAGTTAAAGTTAAAGTTTAAGTTAAAGTTGAAGTTAAAGTTAAAGTTAAATTTAAAGTTAAAGATAAAGTTAAAGTTAAAGTTAAAGTTAAATTTAAAGTTCAAGTTAAAGTTAAAAATAAAGTTAAAATTAAAGTTAAAGTGAAAGTTAAAATTAAATTTAAAGTTAAAGTTATAGTTAAAGTTAAAGTTAAAGTGAATGTTAAAGTTAAAGCGAAAGTTAAAGTTAAAAATAAAGTTGAAGTTAAAGTTAAAGTGAAAGTTAAAGTTAAGGTTAAAGTTAAAGTTAAAGTTAAAGTCAAAGTTAAAGTTAAAGCTAAGGTTAAAGTTAAAGTTAAAAATAAAGTTAAAGTTAAAGTTAAAGTTTAAGTTAAAGTTAAAGTTGAAGTTAAAGTTAAAATTAAAGTTAAAGTTGAAGTTAAAGTTAAAGTTAAAGTTAAAGTGAAAGTTAAAGTTAAAGTTAAAGTTAATGTTAAAGTTAAAGTTAAAATTAAAGTTAAAGTTAAAGTTAAAGTGAAAGTTAAAGTTAAAAATAAAGTTAAAGCTAAAGTTAAAGTGGAGTTATAGTTAAAGTTAAGGTTAAAGTTAAAGTTATAGTTAAAGTTAAAGTTAAAGTTAAAGTTAAAGTTAAAGTTAAAGTTAAAGTTAAAGTTAAAGTTAAAGTTAAAGTTAAAGTTAAAGTTAAAGTTAAAGTTAAAGTTAAAGTTAAAGATAAAGATAAAGTTAAAGTTAAAGTTAAATTTAAAGTTAAAGTTAAAGTTAGAGTTAAAGTTAAAGTTAAAGTTAAAGTTAAAGTTAAAGTTAAAGCTAAAGTTAAAGTTAAAGTTAAAGTTAAAGTTAAAGTTAAAGGTAAAGTTAAAGTTAAAGTTTAAGTTTAAGTTAAAGTTAAAGTTGAAGTTAAAGTTAAAGTTAAAATTAAAGTTAAAGTTAAAGTTGAAGTTAAAGTTAAAGTTAAAGTTAAAGTTAAAGTTAAAGTTAAAGTTAAAGTTAAAGTGAATGTTAAAGTAAAAGCGAAAGTTAAAGTTAAAATTAAAGTTAAAGTTAAAGTGAAAGTGAAAGTTAAAGTTAAAGTTTAAGTTAAAGTTGAAGTTAAAGTTAAAGTTAAAATTAAAGTTAAAGTTAAAGTTGAAGTTAAAGTTAAAGTTAAAGATAAAGTTAAAGTTAAAGTTAAATTTAAAGTTAAAGTGAATGTTACAGTTAAAGCGAAAGTTAAAGTTAAAAATAAAGTTAAAGTTAAAGTGAAAGTTAAAGTTGAAGTTAAAGTTAAAGTTAAAGTTAAAGTTAAAGTTAAAGTTAAAGTTAAAGTTAAAGTTAAAGATAAAGTTAAAGTTAAAGTTAAAGATAAAGTTAAAGCTAAAGTTAAAGTGGAAGTTATAGTTAAAGTTAAAGTTAAGGTTAAAGTTAAAGTTAAAGTGAATGTTAAAGTTAAAGCGAAAGTTAAAGTTAAAGTTGAAGTTAAAGTTAAAGTTAAAATTAAAGTTAAAGTTAAAGTTGAAGTTAAAGTTATAGTTAAAGTTAAAGTTAAAGTTAAAGTGAAAGTTAAAGTTAAAGTTAAAGTTAAAGTTAAAGTTAAAGTTAAAGTGAATGTTAAAGTTAAAGTTAAAGTTAAAGTTAAAATTAAAGTTGAAGTTAAAGTTAAAGTTAAAGTTAAAGTTAAAGTTAAAGTTAAAGTTAAAGTTAAAGTTAAAGTTAAAGATAAAGTTAAAGTTAAATTTAAAGTTAAAGTTAAAGTTAATTTAAATTTAAATTTAAAGTTAAAATTAAAGTTAAAGTTAAAGTTAAAGTCAAAGTTAAAGTTAAAGCTAAGGTTAAAGTTAAAGTTAAAGTTAAAAATAAAGTTAAAGTTAAAGTTAAAGTTAAAGTTGAAGTTAAAGTTAAAGTTAAAATTAAATTTAAAGTAAAAGTTAAAGTGAAAGTTAAAGTTAAAGTTAAAGTTAATGTTAAAGTTAAAGTTAAAATTAAAGTTAAAGTTTAAGTTTAAGTTAAAGTTAAAGTTAAAGTTGAAGTTAAAGTTAAAATTAAAGTTAAAGTTAAAGTTAAAGTTAAAGTGAAAGTGAAAGTTAAAGTTAAAGTTAAAGTTAAAGTTAATGTTAAAGTTAAAATTAAAGTTAAAGTTAAAGTTAAAGTTAAAGTGAAAGTTAAAGTTAAAGTTAAAGAAAAGGTTAACGTTAAAGTTAAAGTTAAAGTTAAGGTTAAAGTTAAAGTTAAAGTGAAAGTTAAAGTTAAAGTTAAGGTTAAAGTTAAAGTTAAAGTCAAAGTTAAAGTTAAAGCTAAGGTTAAAGTTAAAGTTAAAAATAAAGTTAAAGTTAAAGTTTAAGTTTAAGTTAAAGTTGAAGTTAAAGTTAAAGTTAAAGTTAAAGTTAAAGTTAAAGTTAAAGATAAAGTTAAAGTTAAAGTTAAAGTTAAATTTAAATTAAAGTTAAAGTTAAAGTTAAAAATAAAGTTAAAGTTAAATTACAAGTTAAAGTTAAAGTTAAAGTTAAAGTTAAATTTAAAGTTAAAGTTAAAGTTAAAGTTAAAGTTAAAGTTAAAGTTAAAGTTAAAGTTAAAGTTAAAGTTAAAGTTAAAGTTAAAGTTAAAGTTAAAGTTAAAGTTAAAGTTAAAGTTAAAGTGAATGTTAAAGTTAAAGCGAAAGTTAAAGTTAAAAATAAAGTTAAAGTTAAAGTTAAAGTTAAAGTTAAAGTTAAAGTGAAAGTTAAAGTTAAAGTTAAGGTTAAAGTTAAAGTTAAAGTTAAAGTCAAAGTTAAAGTTAAAGCTAAGGTTAAAGTTAAAATTAAAGTTAAAAATTAAGTTAAAGTTTAAGTTTAAGTTAAAGTTAAAGTTAAAGTTAAAGTTAAAGTTAAAGTTAAAGTTAAAGTTAAAGTTAAAGTTAAAGGTAAAGTTAAAGTTAAAGTTAAGGTTAAAGTTAAAGTTAAAGTTAAAGTTAAAGTTAAAGTTAAAGTTAAAGTTAAAGTTAAAGTGAAAGTGAAAGTTAAAGTTAAAGTTAAAGTTAAAGTTAAATTTAAAGTTAAAGTTAAAGTTAAAGTTAAAGTTAAAGTTAAAGTTAAAGTTAAAGATAAAGTTAAAGTTAAAGTTAAAGTTAAAGTTAAAGTTAAAGTTAAAGTTAAAATTAAAGTTAAAGTTAAAGTGAATGTTAAAGTTAAAGCGAAAGTTAAAGTTAAAAATAAAGTTAAAGCTAAAGTTAAAGTTAAAGTGAAAGTTAAAGTTAAGGTTAAAGTTAAAGTTAAAGTTAAAGTCAAAGTTAAAGTTAAAGCCAAGGTTAAAGTTAAAGTTAAAGTTAAAAATAAAGTTAAAGTTAAAGTTAAAAGTAAAGGTAAAGTTAAAGTTAAAGTGAAAGTTAAAGTTAAAGTTAAAGTTAAAGTTAAAGTTAAAGTTAAATTTAAAATTAAAGTTAAAGTTAAAGTTAATGTTAAAGTTAAAGGTAAAGTTAAAGTTAAAGTGAATGTTAAAGTTAAAGCGAAAGTTAAAGTTAAAGTTAAAGTTAAAGTTTAAGTTTAAGTTAAAGTTGAAGTTAAAGTTAAAGTTAAAGTTAAAGTTAAAGTTAAATTTAAAGTTAAAGATTAAGTTAAAGTTAAAGTTAAAGTTAAATTTAAAGTTAAAGTTAAAGTTAAAAATAAAGTTAAAATTAAAGTTAAAGTGAAAGTTAAAATTAAATTTAAAGTTAAAGTTATAGTTACAGTTAAAGTTAAAGTTAAAGTGAATGTTAAGTTAAAGCGAAAGTTAAAGTTAAAAATAAAGTTGAAGTTAAAGTTAAAGTGAAAGTTAAAGTTAAAGTTAAAGTCAAAGTTAAAGTTAAAGCTAAGGTTAAAGTTAAAGTTAAAAATAAAGTTAAAGTTAAAGTTTAAATTAAATTAAAGTTAAGGTTAAAGTTAAAGTTAAAGTTAAAGTCAAAGTTAAAGTTAAAGCTAAGGTTAAAGTTAAAGTTAAAAATAAAGTTAAAGTTAAAGTTAAAGTTAAAGTTGAAGTTAAAGTTAAAATTAAAGTTAAAGTTGAAGTTAAAGTTAAAGTTAAAGTTAAAGTTAAAGTTAAAGTTAAAGTTAAAGTTAAAGTTAAAGTTAAAGTTAAAGTGAAAGTTAAAGTTAAAGTTAATGTTAAAGTTAAAGTTAAAGTTCAAATTAAAGTTAAAGTTAAAGTGAAAGTTAAAGTTAAAAATAAAGTTAAAGCTAAAGTTAAAGTGGAGTTATAGTTAAAGTTAAAGTTAAAGTTATAGTTAAAGTTAAAGTTAAAGTTAAAGTTAAAGTTAAAGTTAAAGTTAAAGTTAAAGTTAAAGATAAAGTTAAAGTTAAATTTAAAGTTAAAGTTAAAGTTAAAGTTAAAGTTAGAGTTAAAGTTAAAGTTAAAGTTAAATTTAAAGTTAAAGTTAAAGTTAAAGTTAAAGTTAAAGCTAAAGTTAAAGTTAAAGTTAAAGGTAAAGTTAAAGTTAAAGTTAAAGTTTAAGTTAAAGTTAAAGTTGAAGTTAAAGTTAAAGTTAAAATTAAAGTTAAAGTTGAAGTTAAAGTTAAAGTTAAAGTTAAAGTTAAAGTTAAAGTTAAAGTGAATGTTAAAGTAAAAGCGAAAGTTAAAGTTAAAATTAAAGTTAAAGTTAAAGTTAAAGTTAAAGTGAAAGTGAAAGTTAAAGTTAAAGTTTAAGTTAAAGTTGAAGTTAAAGTTAAAGTTAAAATTAAAGTTAAAGTTAAAGTTGAAGTTAAAGTTAAAGTTAAAGTTAAAGTTAAAGATAAAGTTAAAGTTAAAGTTAAAGTTAAATTTAAATTTAAAGTTAAAGTTAAAGTGAATGTTAAAGTTAAAGCGAAAGTTAAAGTTAAAAATAAAGTTAAAGTTAAAGTGAAAGTTAAAGTTAAAGTTGAAGTTAAAGTTAAAGTTAAAGTTAAAGATAAAGTTAAAGTTAAAGTTAAAGTTAAAGTTAAAGATAAAGTTAAAGCTAAAGTTAAAGTGGAAGTTATAGTTAAAGTTAAAGTTAAGGTTAAAGTTAAAATTAAAGTGAATGTTAAAGTTAAAGCGAAAGTTAAAGTTAAAGTTAAAGTTGAAGTTAAAGTTAAAGTTAAAATTAAAGTTAAAGTTAAAGTTGAAGTTAAAGTTATAGTTAAAGTTAAAGTTAAAGTTAAAGTTAAAGTTAAAGTGAAAGTTAAAGTTAAAGTTAAATTTAAAGTTAAAGTTAAAGTTAAAGTTAAAGTTAAAGTTAAAGTTAAATTTAAATTTAAATTTAAAGTTAAAATTAAAGTTAAAGTTAAAGTTAAAGTTAAAGTTAAAGTCAAAGTTAAAGTTAAAGCTAAGGTTAAAGTTAAAGTTAAAGTTAAAAATAAAGTTAAAGTTAAAGTTAAAGTTAAAGTTTAAGTTAAAGTTAAAGTTAAAGTTGAAGTTAAAGTTAAAGTTAAAGTTAAAATTAAAGTTAAAGTTAAAGTAAAAGTTAAAGTGAAAGTTAAAGTTAAAGTTAATGTTAAAGTTAAAGTTAAAATTAAAGTTAAAGTTTAAGTTTAAGTTAAAGTTAAAGTTAAAGTTAAAGTTAAAGTTGAAGTTGAAGTTAAAGTTAAAATTAAAGTTAAAGTTAAAGTTAAAGTTAAAGTTAAAGTGAAAGTTAAAGTTAAAGTTAAAGTTAAAGTTAAAGTTAATGTTAAAGTTAAAGTTAAAATTAAAGTTAAAGTTAAAGTTAAAGTTAAAGTGAAAGTTAAAGTTAAAGTTAAAGAAAAGGTTAAAGTTAAAGTTAAAGTTAAGGTTAAAGTTAAAGTTAAAGTTAAAGTTAAAGTTAAAGTTAAAGTGAAAGTTAAAGTTAAAATTAAGGTTAAAGTTAAAGTTAAAGTCAAAGTTAAAGTTAAAGTTAAAGTTAAAGTTAAAGTTAAAGTTAAAGTTAAAGTTAAAGTTAAAGTTAAAGTTAAAGTGAATGTTAAAGTTAAAGCGAAAGTTAAAGTTAAAAATAAAGTTAAAGTGAAAGTTAAAGTTAAAGTTAAAATTAAAGTTAAAGTTAAGGTTAAAGTAAAAGTTAAAGTCAAAGTTAAAGTTAAAGCTAAGGTTAAATTTAAAGTTAAAGTTGAAGTTAAAGTTAAAGTTAAAGTGAAAGTTAAAGTTAAAGTTAAAGATAAAGTTAAAGTTAAAGTTAAAGTTAAAGTTAAAGTTAAAGTTAAAGTTAAAGTTAAAGTTAAAGTTAAAGTTAAAGTTAAAGTTAAAGTTAAAGTTAAAGTTAAAGATAAAGTTAAAGATAAAGTTAAAGTTAAAGTTAAAGTTAAAGTGAATGTTAAAGTTAAAGCGAAAGTTAAAGTTAAAAATAAAGTTAAAGTTAAAGTGAAAGTTAAAGTTAAAGTTAAAATTAATGTTAAAGTTAAAGTAAAATCAAAGTTAAAGTTAAAGCTAAGGTTAAATTTAAAGTTAAAATTGAAGTTAAAGTTAAAGTTAAAGTTAAAGTTAAAGTTAAAGTTAAAGTTAAAGTTAAAATTAAAGTTAAAGTTAAAGTTAAAGTTAAAGTTAAAGTTAAAGTTAAAGTTAAAGTTAAAGTTAAAGTTAAAGTTAAAGTTAAAGTTAAAGTTAAAGCTAAAGTTAAAGTTAAAGTTAAAGTTAAGGTTAAAGTTAAAGTTAAAGTTAAAGTTAAAGATAAAGTTAAAGTTAAAGTTAAAGTTAAAGTTAAAGTTAAAGTGAAAGTGAAAGTTAAAGTTAAAGTTAAAGTTAAAGTTAAAGTTAAAGTTAAAGTTAAAGTTAAAGTTAAAGTTAAATTTAAAGTTAAAGTTAAAGTTAAAGTTAAAGTTAAAGTTAAAGATAAAGTTAAAGTTAAAGCTAAGGTTAAATTTAAAGTTAAAGTTGAAGTTAAAGTTAAAGTTAAAGTTAAAGTTAAAGTTAAAGTCAAAGTTAAAGTTAAAGTTAAAGTTAAAGTTAAAGTTAAAGTGAAAGTTAAAGTTAAAGTTAAAATTAAAGTTGAGGTTAAAGTTAAAGTTAAAGCTAAGGTTAAATTTAAAGTTAAAGTTGAAGTTAAAGTTAAAGTTAAAATTTAAATTAAAGTTAAAGTTGAAGTTAAAGTTAAAGTTAAAGTGAATGTTAAAATTAAAGCGAAAGTTAAAGTTAAAGTTAAAGTTAAAGTGAAATTTAAAGTTAAAATTAAAGTTAAAGTTAAGGTTAAAGTTAAAGTTCAAGTCAAAGTTAAAGTTAAAGCTAAGGTTAAATTTAAAGTTAAAGTTGAAGTTAAAGTTAAAGTTAAAGCTAAAGTTAAAGTCAAAGTTAAAGTTAAAGTTAAAGTTAAAGTTAAAGTTAAAGTTTAAGTTTAAGTTTAAGTTAAAGTTAAAGTTAAAGTTAAAGTTAAAGTTGAAGTTAAAGTTAAAGTTAAAGTTAAAGTTAAAATTTAAATTAAAGTTAAAGTTGAAGTTAAAGTTAAAGTTAAAATTAAAGTTAAAGTTAAAGTGAATCTTAAAATTAAAGCGAAAGTTAAAGTTAAAATTAAAGTTAAAGATAAAGTTAAAGTGAAAGTTAAAGTTAAAGTTAAAGTTTAAGTTAAAGTTAAAGTTGAAGTTAAAGTTAAAGTTAAAGTTAAAGTTAAAATTAAAGTTAAAGTTGAAGTTAAAGTTAAAGTTAAAGTTAAAGTTAAAGTTAAAGTTAAAGTTAAAGTTAAAGTTAAAGTTAAAGTTAAAGTTAAAGTTAAAGTTAAAGTTAAAGTTAAAGTTAAAGATAAAGTTAAAGTTAAAGTTAAAGTTAAAGTGAAATTTAAAGTTAAAGTTAAAGTGAATGTTAAAGTTAAAGCGAAAGTTAAAGTTAAAGTGAAAGTTAAAGTTACAGTTTAAGTTAAAGTTAAAGTTGAAGTTAAAGTTAAAGTTAAAATTAAAGTTAAAGTTAAAGTTAAAGTTAAAGTTAAAGATAAAGTTAAAGCTAAAGTTAAAGTGGAAGTTATAGTTAAAGTTAAAGTTAAGGTTAAAGTTAAAGTTAAAGTGAAAAGTAAAGTTAAAGTTAAAGTTAAAGTTAAATTTAAATTTAAAGTTAACTTTAAAGTTAAAGTTAAAGTGAATGTTAAAGTTAAAGCGAAAGTTAAAGTTAAAAATAAAGTTGAAGTTAAAGTGAAAGTTAAAGTTAAAGTCAAAGTTAAAGTTAAAGCTAAGGTTAAAGTTAAAGTTAAAGTTTAAGTTAAAGTTAAAGTTTAAGTTAAAGTTAAAGTTGAAGTTAAAGTTAAAATTTAAGTTAAAGTTGAAGTTAAAGTTAAAGTTAAAGTGAAAGTTAAAGTTAAAGTTAAAGTTAAAGTTAAAGTTAAAGTTAAAGTTAAAGTTAAAGTTAAAGTTAAAGTTAAAGTTAATGTTAAAGTTAAAGTTAAAGTTAATGTTAAAGTTAAAGTTAAAGTTAAAGTTAAAGTTAAAGTTAAAGTTAAAGAAAAGGTTAAAGTTAAAGTTAAAGTTAAAGTTAAAGTTAAGGTTAAAGTTAAAGTTAAAGTTAAAGTTAAAGTTAAAGTTAAAGTTAAAGTTAAAGTTAAAGTTAAAGTTAAAGTTAAAGTTAAAGTTAAAGTTAAAGTGAAAGTGAAAGTTAAAGTTAAGGTTAAAGTTAAAGTTAAAGTCAAAGTTAAAGCTAAGGTTAAAGTTAAAGTTAAAGCTTAAAGTTAAAGTTGAAGTTAAAGTTAAAGTTAAAGTTAAAGTTAAAGTTAAAGTTAAAGTTAAAGTTAAAGTTAAAGTTAAAGTTAAAGTTAAAGTTAAAGTTAAAGTTAAAGATAAAGTTAAAGTTAAAGTTAAAGTTAAAGTTAAAGTTAAAGTTAAATTTAAAGTTAAAGATAAAGTTAAAGTTAAATTTAAAGTTAAAGTTAAAGTTAAAAATAAAGTTAAAATTAAAGTTAAAGTGAAAGTTAAAATTAAAGTTAAAGTTAAAGTTAAAGTTAAAGTTAAAGTTAAAGTTAAAGTGAATGTTAAAGTTAAAGCGAAAGTTAAAGTTAAAGTTAAAGTTAAAGTTAAAGTTAAAGTTAAAGTTAAAGTTAAAGTTAAAGTTAAAGTTTAAGTTAAAGTTGAAGTTAAAGTTAAAGTTAAATTTAAAGTTGAAGATAAAGTTAAAGTTAAAGTTAAAGTTAAATTTAAAGTTCAAGTTAAAGTTAAAAATAAAGTTAAAATTAAAGTTAAAGTGAAAGTTAAAATTAAATTTAAAGTTAAAGTTATAGTTAAAGTTAAAGTTAAAGTGAATGTTAAAGTTAAAGCGAAAGTTAAAGTTAAAAATAAAGTTGAAGTTAAAGTTAAAGTGAAAGTGAAAGTTAAAGTTAAGGTTAAAGTTAAAGTTAAAGTTAAAGTCAAAGTTAAAGTTAAAGCTAAGGTTAAAGTTAAAGTTAAAAATAAAGTTAAAGTTAAAGTTAAAGTTTAAGTTAAAGTTAAAGTTGAAGTTAAAGTTAAAATTAAAGTTAAAGTTGAAGTTAAAGTTAAAGTTAAAGTTAAAGTGAAAGTTAAAGTTAAAGTTAAAGTTAATGTTAAAGTTAAAGTTAAAATTAAAGTTAAAGTTAAAGTTAAAGTGAAAGTTAAAGTTAAAAATAAAGTTAAAGCTAAAGTTAAAGTGGAGTTATAGTTAAAGTTAAGGTTAAAGTTAAAGTTATAGTTAAAGTTAAAGTTAAAGTTAAAGTTAAAGTTAAAGTTAAAGTTAAAGTTAAAGTTAAAGTTAAAGTTAAAGTTAAAGTTAAAGTTAAAGTTAAAGTTAAAGTTAAAGTTAAAGATAAAGATAAAGTTAAAGTTAAAGTTAAATTTAAAGTTAAAGTTAAAGTTAGAGTTAAAGTTAAAGTTAAAGTTAAAGTTAAAGTCAAAGTTAAACCTAAAGTTAAAGTTAAAGTTAAAGTTAAAGTTAAAGGTAAAGTTAAAGTTAAAGTTTAAGTTTAAGTTAAAGTTAAAGTTGAAGTTAAAGTTAAAGTTAAAATTAAAGTTAAAGTTAAAGTTGAAGTTAAAGTTAAAGTTAAAGTTAAAGTTAAAGTTAAAGTTAAAGTGAATGTTAAAGTAAAAGCGAAAGTTAAAGTTAAAATTAAAGTTAAAGTTAAAGTGAAAGTGAAAGTTAAAGTTAAAGTTTAAGTTAAAGTTGAAGTTAAAGTTAAAGTTAAAATTAAAGTTAAAGTTAAAGTTGAAGTTAAAGTTAAAGTTAAAGATAAAGTTAAAGTTAAAGTTAAATTTAAAGTTAAAGTGAATGTTAAAGTTAAAGCGAAAGTTAAAGTTAAAAATAAAGTTAAAGTTAAAGTGAAAGTTAAAGTTGAAGTTAAAGTTAAAGTTAAAGATAAAGTTAAAGTTAAAGTTAAAGATAAAGTTAAAGCTAAAGTTAAAGTGGAAGTTATAGTTAAAGTTAAAGTTAAGGTTAAAGTTAAAGTTAAAGTGAATGTTAAAGTTAAAGCGAAAGTTAAAGTTAAAGTTAAAGTTGAAGTTAAAGTTAAAGTTAAAATTAAAGTTAAAGTTAAAGTTGAAGTTAAAGTTATAGTTAAAGTTAAAGTTAAAGTTAAAGTGAAAGTTAAAGTTAAAGTTAAAGTTAAAGTTAAAGTTAAAGTTAAAGTTAAAGTTAAAGTGAATGTTAAAGTTAAAGTTAAAGTTAAAGTTAAAGTTAAAATTAAAGTTGAAGTTAAAGTTAAAGTTAAAGTTAAAGTTAAAGTTAAAGTTAAAGTTAAAGTTAAAGTTAAAGATAAAGTTAAAGTTAAATTTAAAGTTAAAGTTAAAGTTAATTTAAATTTAAATTTAAAGTTAAAATTAAAGTTAAAGTTAAAGTTAAAGTCAAAGTTAAAGTTAAAGCTAAGGTTAAAGTTAAAGTTAAAGTTAAAAATAAAGTTAAAGTTAAAGTTTAAGTTAAAGTTAAAGTTAAAGTTGAAGTTAAAGTTAAAGTTAAAATTAAAGTTAAAGTAAAAGTTAAAGTGAAAGTTAAAGTTAAAGTTAAAGTTAATGTTAAAGTTAAAGTTAAAATTAAAGTTAAAGTTTAAGTTTAAGTTAAAGTTAAAGTTAAAGTTGAAGTTAAAGTTAAAATTAAAGTTAAAGTTAAAGTTAAAGTTAAAGTTAAAGTTAAAGTGAAAGTGAAAGTTAAAGTTAAAGTTAAAGTTAAAGTTAAAGTTAAAGTTAAAGTTAATTTTAAAGTTAAAATTAAAGTTAAAGTTAAAGTTAAAGTTAAAGTGAAAGTTAAAGTTAAAGTTAAAGAAAAGGTTAAAGTTAAAGTTAAAGTTAAAGTTAGGTTAAAGTTAAAGTTAAAGTGAAAGTTAAAGTTAAAGTTAAGGTTAAAGTTAAAGTTAAAGTCAAAGTTAAAGTTAAAGCTAAGGTTAAAGTTAAAGTTAAAAATAAAGTTAAAGTTAAAGTTTAAGTTTAAGTTAAAGTTGAAGTTAAAGTTAAAGTTAAAGTTAAAGATAAAGTTAAAGTTAAAGTTAAAGTTAAATTTAAATTAAAGTTAAAGTTAAAAATAAAGTTAAAGTTAAATTACAAGTTAAAGTTAAAGTTAAAGTTAAAGTTAAAGTTAAATTTAAAGTTAAAGTTAAAGTTAAAGTTAAAGTTAAAGTTAAAGTTAAAGTTAAAGTTAAAGTTAAAGTTAAAGTTAAAGTTAAAGTTAAAGTGAATGTTAAAGTTAAAGCGAAAGTTAAAGTTAAAAATAAAGTTAAAGTTAAAGTTAAAGTTAAAGTTAAAGTGAAAGTTAAAGTTAAAGTTAAGGTTAAAGTTAAAGTTAAAGTTAAAGTCAAAGTCAAAGTTAAAGTTAAAGCTAAGGTTAAAGTTAAAATTAAAGTTAAAAATTAAGTTAAAGTTTAAGTTTAAGTTAAAGTTAAAGTTAAAGTTAAAGTTAAAGTTAAAGTTAAAGGTAAAGTTAAAGTTAAAGTTAAGGTTAAAGTTAAAGTTAAAGTTAAAGTTAAAGTTAAAGTGAAAGTGAAAGTTAAAGTTAAAGTTAAAGTTAAAGTTAAATTTAAAGTTAAAGTTAAAGTTAAAGTTAAAGTTAAAGTTAAAGTTAAAGTTAAAGTTAAAGATAAAGTTAAAGTTAAAGTTAAAGTTAAAGTTAAAGTTAAAATTAAAGTTAAAGTTAAAGTGAATGTTAAAGTTAAAGCGAAAGTTAAAGTTAAAAATAAAGTTAAAGCTAAAGTTAAAGTTAAAGTGAAAGTTAAAGTTAAGGTTAAAGTTAAAGTTAAAGTTAAAGTCAAAGTTAAAGCCAAGGTTAAAGTTAAAGTTAAAGTTAAAAATAAAGTTAAAGTTAAAGTTAAAAGTAAAGGTAAAGTTAAAGTTAAAGTTAAAGTGAAAGTTAAAGTTAAAGTTAAAGTTAAAGTTAAAGTTAAATTTAAAATTAAAGTTAAAGTTAAAGTTAATGTTAAAGTTAAAGTTAAAGTTAAAGTGAATGTTAAAGTTAAAGCGAAAGTTAAAGTTAAAGTTAAAGTTTAAGTTTAAGTTAAAGTTGAAGTTAAAGTTAAAGTTAAAGTTAAAGTTAAATTTAAAGTTAAAGATTAAGTTAAAGTTAAAGTTAAAGTTAAATTTAAAGTTAAAGTTAAAGTTAAAAATAAAGTTAAAATTAAAGTTAAAGTGAAAGTTAAAATTAAATTTAAAGTTAAAGTTATAGTTACAGTTAAAGTTAAAGTTAAAGTGAATGTTAAAGTTAAAGCGAAAGTTAAAGTTAAAAATAAAGTTGAAGTTAAAGTTAAAGTTAAAGTTAAAGTTAAAGTCAAAGTTAAAGTTAAAGCTAAGGTTAAAGTTAAAGTTAAAAATAAAGTTAAAGTTAAAGTTTAAATTAAAGTTAAGGTTAAAGTTAAAGTTAAAGTTAAAGTCAAAGTTAAAGTTAAAGCTAAGGTTAAAGTTAAAGTTAAAAATAAAGTTAAAGTTAAAGTTAAAGTTAAAGTTAAAGTTGAAGTTAAAGTTAAAGTTAAAGTTAAAATTAAAGTGAAAGTTAAAGTTAAAGTTAAAGTTAAAGTTAATGTTAAAGTTAAAGTTAAAGTTAAAGTTAAAATTAAAGTTAAAGTTAAAGTGAAAGTTAAAGTTAAAAATAAAGTTAAAGCTAAAGTTAAAGTGGAGTTATAGTTAAAGTTAAAGTTAAAGTTATAGTTAAAGTTAAAGTTAAAGTTAAAGTTAAAGTTAAAGTTAAAGTTAAAGTTAAAGTTAAAGTTAAAGTTAAAGTTAAAGATAAAGTTAAAGTTAAATTTAAAGTTAAAGTTAAAGTTAAAGTTAGAGTTAAAGTTAAAGTTAAAGTTAAAGTTAAAGTTAAAGTTAAAGTTAAAGTTAAAGTTAAAGTTAAAGCTAAAGTTAAAGTTAAAGTTAAAGGTAAAGTTAAAGTTAAAGTTTAAGTTTAAGTTAAAGTTAAAGTTGAAGTTAAAGTTAAAGTTAAAATTAAAGTTAAAGTTGAAGTTAAAGTTAAAGTTAAAGTTAAAGTTAAAGTGAATGTTAAAGTAAAAGCGAAAGTTAAAGTTAAAATTAAAGTTAAAGTTAAAGTTAAAGTTAAAGTGAAAGTGAAAGTTAAAGTTAAAGTTTAAGTTAAAGTTGAAGTTAAAGTTAAAGTTAAAGTTAAGATTAAAGTTAAAGTTAAAGTTGAAGTTAAAGTTAAAGTTAAAGTTAAAGTTAAAGATAAAGTTAAAGTTAAAGTTAAATTTAAATTTAAAGTTAAAGTTAAAGTGAATGTTAAAGTTAAAGCGAAAGTTAAAGTTAAAAATAAAGTTAAAGTTAAAGTGAAAGTTAAAGTTAAAGTTGAAGTTAAAGTTAAAGTTAAAGTTAAAGTTAAAGATAAAGTTAAAGTTAAAGTTAAAGTTAAAGATAAAGTTAAAGCTAAAGTTAAAGTGGAAGTTATAGTTAAAGTTAAAGTTAAGGTTAAAGTTAAAATTAAAGTGAATGTTAAAGTTAAAGCGAAAGTTAAAGTTAAAGTTAAAGTTGAAGTTAAAGTTAAAGTTAAAATTAAAGTTAAAGTTAAAGTTGAAGTTAAAGTTATAGTTAAAGTTAAAGTTAAAGTTAAAGTTAAAGTGAAAGTTAAAGTTAAAGTTAAAGTGAATGTTAAAGTTAAAGCGAAAGTTAAAGTTAAAGTTAAAGTTAAAGTTAAAGTTAAAATTAAAGTTAAACTTGAAGTTAAAGTTAAAGTTAAAGTTAAAGTTAAAGTTAAAGTTAAAGTTAAAGTTAAAGTTAAAGTTAAAGTTAAAGTTAAAGATAAAGTTAAAGTTAAATTTAAAGTTAAAGTTAAAGTTAAAGTTAAAGTTAAATTTAAATTTAAATTTAAAGTTAAAATTAAAGTTAAAGTTAAAGTTAAAGTTAAAGTCAAAATTAAAGTTAAAGCTAAGGTTAAAGTTAAAGTTAAAGTTAAAAATAAAGTTAAAGTTAAAGTTAAAGTTTAAGTTAAAGTTAAAGTTAAAGTTAAAGTTGAAGTTAAAGTTAAAGTTAAAGTTAAAATTAAAGTTAAAGTTAAAGTAAAAGTTAAAGTGAAAGTTAAAGTTAAAGTTAATGTTAAAGTTAAAGTTAAAATTAAAGTTAAAGTTTAAGTTTAAGTTAAAGTTAAAGTTAAAGTTGAAGTTGAAGTTAAAGTTAAAATTAAAGTTAAAGTTAAAGTTAAAGTTAAAGTTAAAGTTAAAGTGAAAGTTAAAGTTAAAGTTAAAGTTAAAGTTAAAGTTAATGTTAAAGTTAAAGTTAAAATTAAAGTTAAAGTTAAAGTTAAAGTTAAAGTGAAAGTTAAAGTTAAAGTTAAAGAAAAGGTTAAAGTTAAAGTTAAAGTTAAGGTTAAAGTTAAAGTTAAAGTTAAAGTTAAAGTTAAAGTTAAAGTGAAAGTTAAAGTTAAAATTAAGGTTAAAGTTAAAGTTAAAGTCAAAGTTAAAGTTAAAGTTAAAGTTAAAGTTAAAGTTAAAGTTAAAGTTAAAGTTAAAGTTAAAGTTAAAGTTAAAGTTAAAGTTAAAGTTAAAGTTAAAGTTAAAGTTAAAGTTAAAGTTAAAGTGAATGTTAAAGTTAAAGCGAAAGTTAAAGTTAAAAATAAAGTTAAAGTGAAAGTTGAAGTTAAAGTTAAAATTAAAGTTAAAGTTAAGGTTAAAGTTAAAGTTAAAGTCAAAGTTAAAGTTAAAGCTAAGGTTAAATTTAAAGTTAAAGTTGAAGTTAAAGTTAAAGTTAAAGTGAAAGTTAAAGTTAAAGTTAAAGATAAAGTTAAAGTTAAAGTTAAAGTTAAAGTTAAAGTTAAAGTTAAAGTTAAAGTTAAAGTTAAAGTTAAAGTTAAAGTTAAAGATAAAGTTAAAGTTAAAGTTAAAGTTAAAGTTAAAGTTAAAGTTAAAGTTAAAGTTAAAGTTAAAGTGAATGTTAAAGTTAAAGCGAAAGTTAAAGTTAAAAATAAAGTTAAAGTTAAAGTGAAAGTTAAAGTTAAAGTTAAAATTAATGTTAAAGTTAAAGTTAAAATCAAAGTTAAAGTTAAAGCTAAGGTTAAATTTAAAGTTAAAATTGAAGTTAAAGTTAAAGTTAAAGTTAAAGTTAAAGTTAAAGTTAAAGTTAAAGTTAAAGTTAAAGTTAAAATTAAAGTTAAAGTTAAAGTTAAAGTTAAAGTTAAAGTTAAAGTTAAAGTAAAAGTTAAAGTTAAAGTTAAAGTTAAAGTTAAAGTTAAAGTTAAAGTTAAAGTTAAAGTTAAAGTTAAAGTTAAGGTTAAAGTTAAAGTTAAAGTTAAAGTTAAAGTTAAAGATAAAGTTAAAGTTAAAGTTAAAGTTAAAGTTAAAGTTAAAGTTAAAGTTAAAGTTAAAGTTAAAGTTAAAGTTAAAGTGAAAGTGAAAGTTAAAGTTAAAGTTAAAGTTAAAGTTAAAGTTAAAGTTAAAGTTAAATTTAAAGTTAAAGTTAAAGTTAAAGTTAAAGTTAAAGTTAAAGATAAAGTTAAAGTTAAAGCTAAGGTTAAATTTAAAGTTAAAGTTGAAGTTAAAGTTAAAGTTAAAGTTAAAGTTAAAGTTAAAGTTAAAGTTAAAGTTAAAGTCAAAGTTAAAGTTAAAGTTAAAGTTAAAGTTAAAGTTAAAGTGAAAGTTAAAGTTAAAGTTAAAATTAAAGTTGAGGTTAAAGTTAAAGTTAAAGCTAAGGTTAAATTTAAAGTTAAAGTTGAAGTTAAAGTTAAAGTTAAAATTTAAATTAAAGTTAAAGTTGAAGTTAAAGTTAAAGTTAAAGTGAATGTTAAAATTAAAGCGAAAGTTAAAGTTAAAGTTAAAGTTAAAGTGAAATTTAAAGTTAAAATTAAAGTTAAAGTTAAGGTTAAAGTTAAAGTTAAAGTCAAAGTTAAAGTTAAAGCTAAGGTTAAATTTAAAGTTAAAGTTGAAGTTGAAGTTAAAGTTAAAGTTAAAGCTAAAGTTAAAGTCAAAGTTAAAGTTAAAGTTAAAGTTAAAGTGAAAGTTTAAGTTTAAGTTTAAGTTAAAGTTAAAGTTAAAGTTAAAGTTGAAGTTAAAGTTAAAGTTAAAGTTAAAGTTAAAATTTAAATTAAAGTTAAAGTTGAAGTTAAAGTTAAAGTTAAAGTTAAAGTTAAAGTTAAAGTGAATCTTAAAATTAAAGCGAAAGTTAAAGTTAAAATTAAAGTTAAAGATAAAGTTAAAGTGAAAGTTAAAGTTAAAGTTAAAGTTTAAGTTAAAGTTAAAGTTGAAGTTAAAGTTAAAGTTAAAGTTAAAATTAAAGTTAAAGTTGAAGTTAAAGTTAAAGTTAAAGGTAAAGTTAAAGTTAAAGTTAAAGTTAAAGTTAAAGTTAAAGATAAAGTTAAAGTTAAAGTTAAAGTTAAAGTGAAATTTAAAGTTAAAGTTAAAGTGAATGTTAAAGTTAAAGCGAAAGTTAAAGTTAAAAATAAAGTTAAAGTTAAAGTGAAAGTTAAAGTTAAAGTTTAAGTTAAAGTTAAAGTTGAAGTTAAAGTTAAAGTTAAAATTAAAGTTAAAGTTGAATTTAAAGTTAAAGTTAAAGTTAAAGTTAAAGATAAAGTTAAAGCTAAAGTTAAAGTGGAAGTTATAGTTAAAGTTAAAGTTAAGGTTAAAGTTAAAGTTAAAGTGAAAAGTAAAGTTAAAGTTAAAGTTAAAGTTAAAGTGAAATTTAAAGTTAAAGTTAAAGTGAATGTTAAAGTTAAAGCGAAAGTTAAAGTTAAAAATAAAGTTGAAGTTAAAGTGAAAGTTAAAGTTAAAGTCAAAGTTAAAGTTAAAGCTAAGGTTAAAGTTAAAGTTAAAGTTTAAGTTAAAGTTAAAGTTTAAGTTAAAGTTAAAGTTGAAGTTAAAGTTAAAATTAAAGTTAAAGTTGAAGTTAAAGTTAAAGTTAAAGTGAAAGTTAAAGTTAAAGTTAAAGTTAAAGTTAAAGTTAAAGTTAAAGTTAAAGTTAAAGTTAAAGTTAAAGTTAAAGTTAAAGTTAAAGTTAAAGTTAATGTTAAAGTTAAAGTTAAAGTTAAAGTTAAAGTTAATGTTAAAGTTAAAGTTAAAATTAAAGTTAAAGTTAAAGTTAAAGTTAAAGAAAAGGTTAAAGTTAAAGTTAAAGTTAAAGTTAAAGTTAAGGTTAAAGTTAAAGTTAAAGTTAAAGTTAAAGTTAAAGTTAAAGTTAAAGTTAAAGTTAAAGTTAAAGTTAAAGTTAAAGTTAAAGTTAAAGTTAAAGTTAAAGTTAAAGTTAAAGTTAAAGTTAAAGTTAAAGTGAAAGTGAAAGTTAAAGTTAAGGTTAAAGTTAAAGTTAAAGTCAAAGTTAAAGTTAAAGCTAAGGTTAAAGTTAAAGTTAAAAATAAAGTTAAAGTTAAAGCTTAAAGTTAAAGTTGAAGTTAAAGTTAAAGTTAAAGTTAAAGTTAAAGTTAAAGTTAAAGTTAAAGTTAAAGTTAAAGTTAAAGTTAAAGTTAAAGTTAAAGTTAAAGTTAAAGTTAAAGTTAAAGTTAAAGATAAAGTTAAAGTTAAAGTTAAAGTTAAAGTTAAAGTTAAATTTAAAGTTAAAGATAAAGTTAAAGTTAAATTTAAAGTTAAAGTTAAAGTTAAAAATAAAGTTAAAATTAAAGTTAAAGTGAAAGTTAAAATTAAAGTTAAAGTTAAAGTTAAAGTTAAAGTTAAAGTTAAAGTTAAAGTTAAAGTGAATGTTAAAGTTAAAGCGAAAGTTAAAGTTAAAGTTAAAGTTAAAGTTAAAGTCTAAGTTAAAGTTGAAGTTAAAGTTAAAGTTAAATTTAAAGTTAAAGATAAAGTTAAAGTTAAAGTTAAAGTTAAAGTTAAAGTTAAATTTAAAGTTCAAGTTAAAGTTAAAAATAAAGTTAAAATTAAAGTTAAAGTGAAAGTTAAAATTAAATTTAAAGTTAAAGTTATAGTTAAAGTTAAAGTTAAAGTGAATGTTAAAGTTAAAGCGAAAGTTAAAGTTAAAAATAAAGTTGAAGTTAAAGTTAAAGTGAAAGTGAAAGTTAAAGTTAAGGTTAAAGTTAAAGTTAAAGTTAAAGTCAAAGTTAAAGTTAAAGCTAAGGTTAAAGTTAAAGTTAAAAATAAAGTTAAAGTTAAAGTTAAAGTTTAAGTTAAAGTTAAAGTTGAAGTTAAAGTTAAAATTAAAGTTAAAGTTGAAGTTAAAGTTAAAGTTAAAGTTAAAGTGAAAGTTAAAGTTAAAGTTAAAGTTAATGTTAAAGTTAAAGTTAAAATTAAAGTTAAAGTTAAAGTTAAAGTGAAAGTTAAAGTTAAAAATAAAGTTAAAGCTAAAGTTAAAGTGGAGTTATAGTTAAAGTTAAGGTTAAAGTTAAAGTTATAGTTAAAGTTAAAGTTAAAGTTAAAGTTAAAGTTAAAGTTAAAGTTAAAGTTAAAGTTAAAGTTAAAGTTAAAGATAAAGATAAAGTTAAAGTTAAAGTTAAATTTAAAGTTAAAGTTAAAGTTAGAGTTAAAGTTAAAGTTAAAGTTAAAGTTAAAGCTAAAGTTAAAGTTAAAGTTAAAGTTAAAGTTAAAGGTAAAGTTAAAGTTAAAGTTTAAGTTTAAGTTAAAGTTAAAGTTAAAGTTGAAGTTAAAGTTAAAGTTAAAATTAAAGTTAAAGTTAAAGTTGAAGTTAAAGTTAAAGTTAAAGTTAAAGTTAAAGTTAAAGTTAAAGTGAATGTTAAAGTAAAAGCGAAAGTTAAAGTTAAAATTAAAGTTAAAGTTAAAGTGAAAGTGAAAGTTAAAGTTAAAGTTTAAGTTAAAGTTGAAGTTAAAGTTAAAGTTAAAATTAAAGTTAAAGTTAAAGTTGAAGTTAAAGTTAAAGTTAAAGATAAAGTTAAAGTTAAAGTTAAATTTAAAGTTAAAGTGAATGTTAAAGTTAAAGCGAAAGTTAAAGTTAAAAATAAAGTTAAAGTTAAAGTGAAAGTTAAAGTTGAAGTTAAAGTTAAAGTTAAAGTTAAAGTTAAAGATAAAGTTAAAGTTAAAGTTAAAGATAAAGTTAAAGCTAAAGTTAAAGTGGAAGTTATAGTTAAAGTTAAAGTTAAGGTTAAAGTTAAAGTTAAAGTGAATGTTAAAGTTAAAGCGAAAGTTAAAGTTAAAGTTAAAGTTGAAGTTAAAGTTAAAGTTAAAATTAAAGTTAAAGTTAAAGTTGAAGTTAAAGTTATAGTTAAAGTTAAAGTTAAAGTTAAAGTGAAAGTTAAAGTTAAAGTTAAAGTTAAAGTTAAAGTTAAAGTTAAAGTTAAAGTTAAAGTGAATGTTAAAGTTAAAGTTAAAGTTAAAGTTAAAGTTAAAGTTAAAATTAAAGTTGAAGTTAAAGTTAAAGTTAAAGTTAAAGTTAAAGTTAAAGTTAAAGTTAAAGTTAAAGTTAAAGATAAAGTTAAAGTTAAATTTAAAGTTAAAGTTAAAGTTAATTTAAATTTAAATTTAAAGTTAAAATTAAAGTTAAAGTTAAAGTTAAAGTCAAAGTTAAAGTTAAAGCTAAGGTTAAAGTTAAAGTTAAAGTTAAAAATAAAGTTAAAGTTAAAGTTTAAGTTAAAGTTAAAGTTAAAGTTAAAGTTGAAGTTAAAGTTAAAGTTAAAGTTAAAATTAAAGATAAAGTAAAAGTTAAAGTGAAAGTTAAAGTTAAAGTTAAAGTTAATGTTAAAGTTAAAGTTAAAATTAAAGTTAAAGTTTAAGTTTAAGTTAAAGTTAAAGTTAAAGTTGAAGTTAAAGTTAAAATTAAAGTTAAAGTTAAAGTTAAAGTTAAAGTTAAAGTTAAAGTTAAAGTTAAAGTGAAAGTGAAAGTTAAAGTTAAAGTTAAAGTTAAAGTTAAAGTTAAAGTTAATGTTAAAGTTAAAATTAAAGTTAAAGTTAAAGTTAAAGTGAAAGTTAAAGTTAAAGTTAAAGAAAAGGTTAAAGTTAAAGTTAAAGTTAAAGTTAAGGTTAAAGTTAAAGTTAAAGTGAAAGTTAAAGTTAAAGTTAAGGTTAAAGTTAAAGTTAAAGTCAAAGTTAAAGTTAAAGCTAAGGTTAAAGTTAAAGTTAAAAATAAAGTTAAAGTTAAAGTTTAAGTTTAAGTTAAAGTTGAAGTTAAAGTTAAAGTTAAAGTTAAAGATAAAGTTAAAGTTAAAGTTAAATTTAAATTAAAGTTAAAGTTAAAGTTAAAAATAAAGTTAAAGTTAAATTACAAGTTAAAGTTAAAGTTAAATTTAAAGTTAAAGTTAAAGTTAAAGTTAAAGTTAAAGTTAAAGTTAAAGTTAAAGTTAAAGTTAAAGTTAAAGTTAAAGTGAATGTTAAAGTTAAAGCGAAAGTTAAAGTTAAAAATAAAGTTAAAGTTAAAGTTAAAGTTAAAGTGAAAGTTAAAGTTAAAGTTAAGGTTAAAGTTAAAGTTAAAGTTAAAGTCAAAGTTAAAGTTAAAGCTAAGGTTAAAGTTAAAATTAAAGTTAAAAATTAAGTTAAAGTTTAAGTTTAAGTTAAAGTTAAAGTTAAAGTTAAAGTTAAAGTTAAAGGTAAAGTTAAAGTTAAAGTTAAGGTTAAAGTTAAAGTTAAAGTTAAAGTTAAAGTTAAAGTTAAAGTTAAAGTGAAAGTGAAAGTTAAAGTTAAAGTTAAAGTTAAAGTTAAATTTAAAGTTAAAGTTAAAGTTAAAGTTAAAGTTAAAGTTAAAGTTAAAGTTAAAGTTAAAGATAAAGTTAAAGTTAAAGTTAAAGTTAAAGTTAAAGTTAAAATTAAAGTTAAAGTTAAAGTGAATGTTAAAGTTAAAGCGAAAGTTAAAGTTAAAAATAAAGTTAAAGCTAAAGTTAAAGTTAAAGTGAAAGTTAAAGTTAAGGTTAAAGTTAAAGTTAAAGTTAAAGTCAAAGTTAAAGTTAAAGCCAAGGTTAAAGTTAAAGTTAAAGTTAAAAATAAAGTTAAAGTTAAAGTTAAAAGTAAAGGTAAAGTTAAAGTTAAAGTTAAAGTGAAAGTTAAAGTTAAAGTTAAAGTTAAAGTTAAATTTAAAATTAAAGTTAAAGTTAAAGTTAATGTTAAAGTTAAAGTTAAAGTTAAAGTGAATGTTAAAGTTAAAGCGAAAGTTAAAGTTAAAGTTAAAGTTTAAGTTTAAGTTAAAGTTGAAGTTAAAGTTAAAGTTAAAGTTAAAGTTAAAGTTAAAGTTAAAGTTAAATTTAAAGTTAAAGATTAAGTTAAAGTTAAAGTTAAAGTTAAATTTAAAGTTAAAGTTAAAGTTAAAAATAAAGTTAAAATTAAAGTTAAAGTGAAAGTTAAAATTAAATTTAAAGTTAAAGTTATAGTTACAGTTAAAGTTAAAGTTAAAGTGAATGTTAAAGTTAAAGCGAAAGTTAAAGTTAAAAATAAAGTTGAAGTTAAAGTTAAAGTGAAAGTTAAAGTTAAAGTTAAAGTCAAAGTTAAAGTTAAAGTTAAAGCTAAGGTTAAAGTTAAAGTTAAAAATAAAGTTAAAGTTAAAGTTTAAATTAAAGTTAAGGTTAAAGTTAAAGTTAAAGTTAAAGTCAAAGTTAAAGTTAAAGCTAAGGTTAAAGTTAAAGTTAAAAATAAAGTTAAAGTTAAAGTTAAAGTTAAAGTTAAAGTTGAAGTTAAAGTTAAAATTAAAGTTAAAGTTGAAGTTAAAGTTAAAGTTAAAGTTAAAGTTAAAGTTAAAGTTAAAGTGAAAGTTAAAGTTAAAGTTAATGTTAAAGTTAAAGTTAAAGTTAAAATTAAAGTTAAAGTTAAAGTGAAAGTTAAAGTTAAAAATAAAGTTAAAGCTAAAGTTAAAGTGGAGTTATAGTTAAAGTTAAAGTTAAAGTTAAAGTTATAGTTAAAGTTAAAGTTAAAGTTAAAGTTAAAGTTAAAGTTAAAGTTAAAGTTAAAGATAAAGTTAAAGTTAAATTTAAAGTTAAAGTTAAAGTTAAAGTTAAAGTTAAAGTTAGAGTTAAAGTTAAAGTTAAAGTTAAAGTTAAAGTTAAAGTTAAAGTTAAAGTTAAAGTTAAAGCTAAAGTTAAAGTTAAAGTTAAAGGTAAAGTTAAAGTTAAAGTTTAAGTTTAAGTTTAAGTTAAAGTTAAAGTTGAAGTTAAAGTTAAAGTTAAAATTAAAGTTAAAGTTGAAGTTAAAGTTAAAGTTAAAGTTAAAGTTAAAGTGAATGTTAAAGTAAAAGCGAAAGTTAAAGTTAAAATTAAAGTTAAAGTTAAAGTTAAAGTTAAAGTGAAAGTGAAAGTTAAAGTTAAAGTTAAAGTTTAAGTTAAAGTTGAAGTTAAAGTTAAAGTTAAAGTTAAAATTAAAGTTAAAGTTAAAGTTGAAGTTAAAGTTAAAGTTAAAGTTAAAGTTAAAGATAAAGTTAAAGTTAAAGTTAAAGTTAAATTTAAATTTAAAGTTAAAGTTAAAGTGAATGTTAAAGTTAAAGCGAAAGTTAAAGTTAAAAATAAAGTTAAAGTTAAAGTGAAAGTTAAAGTTAAAGTTGAAGTTAAAGTTAAAGTTAAAGATAAAGTTAAAGTTAAAGTTAAAGTTAAAGTTAAAGATAAAGTTAAAGCTAAAGTTAAAGTGGAAGTTATAGTTAAAGTTAAAGTTAAGGTTAAAGTTAAAATTAAAGTGAATGTTAAAGTTAAAGCGAAAGTTAAAGTTAAAGTTAAAGTTGAAGTTAAAGTTAAAGTTAAAATTAAAGTTAAAGTTGAAGTTAAAGTTATAGTTAAAGTTAAAGTTAAAGTTAAAGTTAAAGTGAAAGTTAAAGTTAAAGTTAAAGTGAATGTTAAAGTTAAAGCGAAAGTTAAAGTTAAAGTTAAAGTTAAAGTTAAAGTTAAAGTTAAAGTTAAAATTAAAGTTAAACTTGAAGTTAAAGTTAAAGTTAAAGTTAAAGTTAAAGTTAAAGTTAAAGTTAAAGTTAAAGTTAAAGTTAAAGTTAAAGTTAAAGTTAAAGTTAAAGATAAAGTTAAAGTTAAAGTTAAATTTAAAGTTAAAGTTAAAGTTAAAGTTAAAGTTAAAGTTAAAGTTAAAGTTAAAGTTAAAGTTAAATTTAAATTTAAATTTAAAGTTAAAATTAAAGTTAAAGTTAAAGTTAAAGTTAAAGTTAAAGTTAAAGTCAAAGTTAAAGTTAAAGCTAAGGTTAAAGTTAAAGTTAAAGTTAAAAATAAAGTTAAAGTTAAAGTTAAAGTTTAAGTTAAAATTAAAGTTAAAGTTAAAGTTGAAGTTAAAGTTAAAGTTAAAGTTAAAATTAAAGTTAAAGTTAAAGTAAAAGTTAAAGTGAAAGTTAAAGTTAAAGTTAATGTTAAAGTTAAAGTTAAAATTAAAGTTAAAGTTTAAGTTTAAGTTAAAGTTAAAGTTAAAGTTAAAGTTGAAGTTGAAGTTAAAGTTAAAATTAAAGTTAAAGTTAAAGTTAAAGTTAAAGTTAAAGTTAAAGTGAAAGTTAAAGTTAAAGTTAAAGTTAAAGTTAAAGTTAAAGTTAATGTTAAAGTTAAAGTTAAAATTAAAGTTAAAGTTAAAGTTAAAGTTAAAGTGAAAGTTAAAGTTAAAGTTAAAGTTAAAGAAAAGGTTAAAGTTAAAGTTAAAGTTAAGGTTAAAGTTAAAGTTAAAGTTAAAGTTAAAGTTAAAGTTAAAGTTAAAGTTAAAGTGAAAGTTAAAGTTAAAATTAAGGTTAAAGTTAAAGTTAAAGTCAAAGTTAAAGTTAAAGCTAAGGTTAAAGTTAAAGTTAAAAATAAAGTTAAAGTTAAAGTTAAAGTTTAAGTTTAAGTTAAAGTTGAAGTTAAAGTTAAAGTTAAAGATAAAGTTAAAGTTAAAGTTAAATTTAAATTAAAGTTAAAGTTAAAGTTAAACTTAAAAATAAAGTTAAAGTTAAAGTTAAAGTTAAATTACAAGTTAAAGTTAAAGTTAAATTTAAAGTTAAAGTAAAAGTTAAAGTTAAAGTTAAAGTTAAAGTTAAAGTTAAAGTTAAAGTGAATGTTAAAGTTAAAGCGAAAGTTAAAGTTAAAAATAAAGTTAAAGTTAAAGTTAAAGTGAAAGTTAAAGTTAAGGTTAAAGTTAAAGTTAAAGTCAAAGTTAAAGTTAAAGCTAAGGTTGAAGTTAAAATTAAAGTTAAAAATAAAGTCAAAGTTTAAGTTTAAGTTAAAGTTAAATTTAAAGTTAAAGTTAAAGTTAAAAATAAAGTTAAAATTAAAGTTAAAGTGAAAGTTAAAATTAAATTTAAAGTTAAAGTTATAGTTACAGTTAAAGTTAAAGTTAAAGTGAATGTTAAAGTTAAAGCGAAAGTTAAAGTTAAAAATAAAGTTGAAGTTAAAGTTAAAGTGAAAGTTAAAGTTAAAGTTAAAGTCAAAGTTAAAGTTAAAGCTAAGGTTAAAGTTAAAGTTAAAAATAAAGTTAAAGTTAAAGTTTAAATTAAAGTTAAGGTTAAAGTTAAAGTTAAAGTTAAAGTCAAAGTTAAAGTTAAAGCTAAGGTTAAAGTTAAAGTTAAAAATAAAGTTAAAGTTAAAGTTAAAGTTAAAGTTAAAGTTGAAGTTAAAGTTAAAATTAAAGTTAAAGTTGAAGTTAAAGTTAAAGTTAAAGTTAAAGTTAAAGTTAAAGTTAAAGTGAAAGTTAAAGTTAAAGTTAATGTTAAAGTTAAAGTTAAAGTTAAAATTAAAGTTAAAGTTAAAGTGAAAGTTAAAGTTAAAAATAAAGTTAAAGCTAAAGTTAAAGTGGAGTTATAGTTAAAGTTAAAGTTAAAGTTATAGTTAAAGTTAAAGTTAAAGTTAAAGTTAAAGTTAAAGTTAAAGTTAAAGTTAAAGTTAAAGTTAAAGATAAAGTTAAAGTTAAATTTAAAGTTAAAGTTAAAGTTAAAGTTAAAGTTAAAGTTAGAGTTAAAGTTAAAGTTAAAGTTAAAGTTAAAGTTAAAGTTAAAGTTAAAGCTAAAGTTAAAGTTAAAGTTAAAGGTAAAGTTAAAGTTAAAGTTTAAGTTTAAGTTAAAGTTAAAGTTGAAGTTAAAGTTAAAGTTAAAGTTAAAATTAAAGTTAAAGTTGAAGTTAAAGTTAAAGTTAAAGTTAAAGTTAAAGTGAATGTTAAAGTAAAAGCGAAAGTTAAAGTTAAAATTAAAGTTAAAGTTAAAGTTAAAGTTAAAGTGAAAGTGAAAGTTAAAGTTAAAGTTAAAGTTTAAGTTAAAGTTGAAGTTAAAGTTAAAGTTAAAGTTAAAGTTAAAGTTAAAATTAAAGTTAAAGTTAAAGTTGAAGTTAAAGTTAAAGTTAAAGTTAAAGTTAAAGATAAAGTTAAAGTTAAAGTTAAAGTTAAATTTAAATTTAAAGTTAAAGTTAAAGTGAATGTTAAAGTTAAAGCGAAAGTTAAAGTTAAAAATAAAGTTAAAGTTAAAGTGAAAGTTAAAGTTAAAGTTGAAGTTAAAGTTAAAGTTAAAGTTAAAGATAAAGTTAAAGTTAAAGTTAAAGTTAAAGATAAAGTTAAAGCTAAAGTTAAAGTGGAAGTTATAGTTAAAGTTAAAGTTAAGGTTAAAGTTAAAATTAAAGTGAATGTTAAAGTTAAAGCGAAAGTTAAAGTTAAAGTTAAAGTTGAAGTTAAAGTTAAAGTTAAAATTAAAGTTAAAGTTGAAGTTAAAGTTATAGTTAAAGTTAAAGTTAAAGTTAAAGTGAAAGTTAAAGTTAAAGTTAAAGTGAATGTTAAAGTTAAAGCGAAAGTTAAAGTTAAAGTTAAAGTTAAAGTTAAAGTTAAAGTTAAAATTAAAGTTAAACTTGAAGTTAAAGTTAAAGTTAAAGTTAAAGTTAAAGTTAAAGTTAAAGTTAAAGTTAAAGTTAAAGTTAAAGTTAAAGTTAAAGATAAAGTTAAAGTTAAAGTTAAATTTAAAGTTAAAGTTAAAGTTAAAGTTAAAGTTAAAGTTAAAGTTAAATTTAAATTTAAATTTAAAGTTAAAATTAAAGTTAAAGTTAAAGTTAAAGTTAAAGTTAAAGTTAAAGTCAAAGTTAAAGTTAAAGCTAAGGTTAAAGTTAAAGTTAAAGTTAAAAATAAAGTTAAAGTTAAAGTTAAAGTTTAAGTTAAAATTAAAGTTAAAGTTAAAGTTGAAGTTAAAGTTAAAGTTAAAGTTAAAGTTAAAATTAAAGTTAAAGTTAAAGTAAAAGTTAAAGTGAAAGTTAAAGTTAAAGTTAATGTTAAAGTTAAAGTTAAAATTAAAGTTAAAGTTTAAGTTTAAGTTAAAGTTAAAGTTAAAGTTAAAGTTGAAGTTGAAGTTAAAGTTAAAATTAAAGTTAAAGTTAAAGTTAAAGTTAAAGTTAAAGTTAAAGTGAAAGTTAAAGTTAAAGTTAAAGTTAAAGTTAAAGTTAATGTTAAAGTTAAAGTTAAAATTAAAGTTAAAGTTAAAGTTAAAGTTAAAGTGAAAGTTAAAGTTAAAGTTAAAGAAAAGGTTAAAGTTAAAGTTAAAGTTAAGGTTAAAGTTAAAGTTAAAGTTAAAGTGAAAGTTAAAGTTAAAATTAAGGTTAAAGTTAAAGTTAAAGTCAAAGTTAAAGTTAAAGCTAAGGTTAAAGTTAAAGTTAAAAATAAAGTTAAAGTTAAAGTTAAAGTTTAAGTTTAAGTTAAAGTTGAAGTTAAAGTTAAAGTTAAAGATAAAGTTAAAGTTAAAGTTAAATTTAAATTAAAGTTAAAGTTAAAGTTAAACTTAAAAATAAAGTTAAAGTTAAAGTTAAAGTTAAATTACAAGTTAAAGTTAAAGTTAAATTTAAAGTTAAAGTAAAAGTTAAAGTTAAAGTTAAAGTTAAAGTTAAAGTGAATGTTAAAGTTAAAGCGAAAGTTAAAGTTAAAAATAAAGTTAAAGTTAAAGTTAAAGTGAAAGTTAAAGTTAAGGTTAAAGTTAAAGTTAAAGTCAAAGTTAAAGTTAAAGCTAAGGTTGAAGTTAAAATTAAAGTTAAAAATAAAGTCAAAGTTTAAGTTTAAGTTAAAGTTAAAGTTAAAGTTAAAGGTAAAGTTAAAGTTAAAGTTAAGGTTAAAGTTAAAGTTAAAGTTAAAGTGAAAGTGAAAGTTAAAGTTAAAGTTAAAGTTAAAGTTAAAGTTAAAGTTAAAGTTAAAGTTAAAGTTAAAGTTAAAGTTAAAGTTAAAGTTAAAGTTAAAGTTAAAGTTAAAGTTAAAGTTAAATTTAAAGTTAAAGTTAAAGTTAAAGTTAAAGTTAAAGTTAAAGTTAAAGTTAAAGTTAAAGTTAAATTTAAAGTTAAAGTTAAAGTTAAAGCTAAAGTTAAAGTTAAAGTTAAAGTTAAAATTAAAGTTAAAGTTAAAGTGAATGTTAAAGTTAAAGCGAAAGTTAAAGTTAAAAATAAAGTTAAAGCTAAAGTTAAAGTTAAATTTAAAGTGAAAATTAAGGTTAAAGTTAAAGTTAAAGTTAAAGTCAAAGTTAAAGTTAAAGCCAAGGTTAAAGTTAAAGTTAAAGTTAAAAATAAAGTTAAAGTTAAAGTTAAAAGTAAAGGTAAAGTTAAAGTTAAAGTTAAAGTGAAAGTTAAAGTTAAAGTTAAATTTAAAATTAAAGTTAAAGTTAAAGTTAATGTTAAAGTTAAAGCTAAATTTAAAGTTAAAGTTAAAGTTGAAGTTAAAGTTAAAGTTAAAATTAAAGTTAAAGTTGAAGTTAAAGTTAAAGTTAAAGTTAAAGTGAATGTTAAAGTTAAAGCGAAAGTTAAAGTTAAAAATAAAGTTAAAGTTAAAGTTAAAGTGAAAGTTAAAGTTAAAGTTAAAGTTAAAGTTAAAATTAAAGTTAAGGTTAAAGTTAAAGTTAAAGCTAAGGTTAAATTTAAAGTTAAAGTTGAAGTTAAAGTTAAAGTTAAATGTAAAGTTAAAGTTAAAGTTAAAGTTAAAGTTAAAGTTAAAGTTAAAGTTAAATTTAAAGTTAAGGTTAAAGTTAAAGTTAAAGTTAAAGTTAAAGTTAAAGTTAAAGTTAAAGTTAAAGTTAAAGTGAATGTTAAAGTTAAAGCGAAAGTTAAAGTTAAAAATAAAGTTAAAGTGAAAGTTAAAGTTAAAATTAAAGTTAAAGTTAAGGTTAAAGTTAAAGTTAAAGTCAAAGTTAAAGTTAAAGCTAAGGTTAAATTTAAAGTTAAAGTTGAAGTTAAAGTTAAAGTTAAAGTTAAAGTTAAAGTGAAAGTTAAAGTTAAAGTTAAAGTTAAAGATAAAGTTAAAGTTAAAGTTAAAGTTAAAGTTAAAGTTAAAGATAAAGTTAAAGTTAAAGTTAAAGTTAAAGTTAAAGTTAAAGTTAAAGTTAAAGTTAAAGTTAAAGTTAAAGTTAAAGTTAAAGTTAAAGTTAAAGTTAAAGTTAAAGTTAAAGTGAATGTTAAAGTTAAAGCGAAAGTTAAAGTTAAAAATAAAGTTAAAGTTAAAGTGAAAGTTAAAGTTAAAGTTAAAGTTAAAATTAATGTTAAGGTTAAAGTTAAAATCAAAGTTAAAGTTAAAGCTAAGGTTAAATTTAAAGTTAAAGTTGAAGTTAAAGTTAAAGTTAAAGTTAAAGTTAAAGTTAAAGTTAAAGTTAAAGTTAAAGTTAAAGTTAAAGTTAAAGTTAAAGTTAAAGTTAAAGTTAAAGTTAAAGCTAAAGTTAAAGCTAAATTTAAAGTTAAAGTTAAAGTTAAGGTTAAAGTTAAAGTTAAAGTTAAAGATAAAGTTAAAGTTAAAGTTAAAGTTAAAGTTAAAGTTAAAGTTAAAGTGAAAGTGAAAGTTAAAGTTAAAGTTAAAGTTAAAGTTAAAGTTAAAGTTAAAGTTAAAGTTAAAGTTAAAGTTAAAGTTAAAGTTAAAGTTAAAGTTAAAGTTAAAGTTAAAGTTAAAGTTAAAGTTAAAGTTAAAGTTAAAGTTAAAGTTAAAGTTAAAGTTAAAGTTAAAGTTAAAGTTAAAGTTAAAGTTAAAATTAAAGATAAAGTTAAAGTTAAAGTTAAAGCTAAGGTTAAATTTAAAGTTAAAGTTGAAGTTAAAGTTAAAGTTAAAGTTAAAGTTAAAGCTAAAGTTAAAGTCAAAGTTAAAGTTAAAGTTAAAGTTAAAGTGAAAGTTAAAGTTAAAGTTAAAGTTAAAGTTAAGGTTAAAGTTAAAGTTAAAGTCAAAGTTAAAGTTAAAGCTAAGGTTAAATTTAAAGTTAAAGTTGAAGTTAAAGTTAAAGTTAAAGTTAAAATTTAAATTAAAGTTAAAGTTGAAGTTAAAGTTAAAGTTAAAGGGAATGTTAAAATTAAAGCGAAAGTTAAAGTTAAAGTTAAAGTTAAAGTGAAAGTTTAAGTTAAAATTAAAGTTAAAGTTAAGGTTAAAGTTAAAGTTAAAGTCAAGGTTAAAGTTAAAGCTAAGGTTAAATTTAAAGTTAAAGTTGAAGTTAAAGTTAAAGTTAAAGTTAAAGTTAAAGTTAAAGTTAAAGCTAAAGTTAAAGTCAAAGTTAAAGTTAAAGTTAAAGTTAAAGTTTAAGTTTAAGTTTAAGTTAAAGTTAAAGTTAAAGTTAAAGTTAAAGTTAAAGTTGAAGTTAAAGTTAAAGTTAAAGTTAAAGTTAAAGTTAAAGTTAAAATTTAAATTTAAGTTAAAGTTGAAGTTAAAGTTAAAGTTAAAGTTAAAGTTAAAGTTAAAGTGAATGTTAAAATTAAAGCGAAAGTTAAAGTTAAAATTAAAGTTAAAGTTGAAGTTAAAGTTAAAGTTAAAGTTAAAGTTAAAGTTAAAGTTAAAGTTAAAGTTAAAGTTAAAGTTAAAGATAAAGTTAAAGTTAAAGTTAAAGTTTAAGTTTAAGTTTAAGTTAAAGTTAAAGTTAAAGTTAAAGTGAAAGTTAAAGTTAAAGTTAAAGTTAAAGTTAAAGTTAAAGTTTAAGTTTAAGTTAAAGTTAAAGTTAAAGTTGAAGTTAAAGTTAAAGTTAAAGTTAAAATTAAAGTTAAAGTTGAAGTTAAAGTTAAAGTTAAAGTTAAAGTTAAAGTTAAAGTTAAAGTTAAAGTTAAAGTTAAAGTTAAAGTTAAAGTTAAAGTTAAAGATAAAGTTAAAGTTAAAGTTAAAGTGAAATTTAAAGTTAAAGTTAAAGTGAATGTTAAAGTTAAAGCGAAAGTTAAAGTTAAAAATAAAGTTAAAGTTAAAGTGAAAGTTAAAGTTAAAGTTTAAGTTAAAGTTAAAGTTGAAGTTAAAGTTAAAGTTAAAATTAAAGTTAAAGTTGAAGTTAAAGTTAAAGTTAAAGATAAAGTTAAAGCTAAAGTTAAAGTGGAAGTTATAGTTAAAGTTAAAGTTAAGGTTAAAGTTAAAGTTAAAGTTAAAGTTAAAGTTAAAGTTAAAGTGAAAGTTAAAGTTAAAGTTAAAGTTAAAGTTAAAGTTAAAGTTAAAGTTAAAGTTAAAGTTAAAGTTAAAGTTAAAATTAAAGTTAAAGTTAAAGTTAAAGTGAATGTTAAAGTTAAAGCGAAAGTTAAAGTTAAAAATAAAGTTAAAGTGAAAGTTAAAGTTAAAATTAAAGTTAAAGTTAAGGTTAAAGTTAAAGTTAAAGTCAAAGGTAAAGTTAAAGCTAAGGTTAAATTTAAAGTTAAAGTTGAAGTTAAAGTTAAAGTTAAAGTTAAAGTGAAAGTTAAAGTTAAAGTTAAAGTGAATGTTAAAATTAAAGCGAAAGTTAAAGTTAAAGTTAAAGTTAAAGTGAAAGTTAAAGTTAAAATTAAAGTTAAAGTTAAGGTTAAAGTTAAAGTTAAAGTTAAAGTCAAAGTTAAAGTTAAAGCTAAGGTTAAATTTAAAGTTAAAGTTGAAGTTAAAGTTAAAGTTAAAGTTAAAGCTAAAGTTAAAGTCAAAGTTAAAGTTAAAGTTAAAGTTAAAGTTAAAGTTAAAGTTAAAGTTTAAGTTTAAGTTAAAGTTAAAGTTAAAGTTAAAGTTGAAGTTAAAGTTAAAGTTAAAGTTAAAGTTAAAGTTAAAATTTAAATTTAAGTTAAAGTTGAAGTTAAAGTTAAAGTTAAAGTGAATGTTAAAATTAAAGCGAAAGTTAAAGTTAAAATTAAAGTTAAAGATAAAGTTAAAGTGAAAGTTAAAGTTAAAGTTAAAGTTTAAGTTAAAGTTAAAGTTAAAGTTGAAGTTAAAGTTAAAGTTAAAATTAAAGTTAAAGTTGAAGTTAAAGTTAAAGTTAAAGTTAAAGTTAAAGTTAAAGTTAAAGTTAAAGTTAAAGTTAAAGTTAAAGTTAAAGTTAAAGTTAAAGTTAAAGTTAAAGTTAAAGTTAAAGTTAAAGTTAAAGTTAAAGTTAAAGTTAAAGTTAAAGTTAAAGTTAAAGTTAAAGTTAAAGTTAAAGTTAAAGTTAAAGTTAAAGTTAAAGATAAAGTTAAAGTTAAAGTTAAAGTTAAAGTGAAATTTAAAGTTAAAGTTAAAGTGAATGTTAAAGTTAAAGCGAAAGTTAAAGTTAAAAATAAAGTTAAAGTTAAAGTTAAAGTGAAAGTTAAAGTTAAAGTTTAAGTTAAAGTTGAAGTTAAAGTTAAAGTTAAAATTAAAGTTAAAGTTGAAGTTAAAGTTAAAGTTAAAGTTAAAGTTAAAGTTAAAGTTAAAGATAAAGTTAAAGTTAAAGTTAAAGTTAAAGTGAAATTTAAAGTTAAAGTTAAAGTGAATGTTATAGTTAAAGCGAAAGTTAAAGTTAAAAATAAAGTTAAAGTTAAAGTTAAAGTGAAAGTTAAAGTTAAAGTTTAAGTTAAAGTTAAAGTTGAAGTTAAAGTTAAAGTTAAAGTTAAAATTAAAGTTAAAGTTGAAGTTAAAGTTAAAGTTAAAGTTAAAGTTAAAGATAAAGTTAAAGATAAAGTTAAAGCTAAAGTTAAAGTTGAAGTTAAAGTTAAAGTTAAAGTTAAAGTTAAAGTTAAAGTTAAAGTTAAAGTTAAAGTTAAAGTTAAAGTTAAAGTTAAAGTTAAAGTTAAAGTTAAAGATAAAGTTAAAGTTAAAGTTAAAGTTAAAGTGAAATTTAAAGTTAAAGTTAAAGTGAATGTTAAAGTTAAAGCGAAAGTTAAAGTTAAAAATAAAGTTAAAGTTAAAGTTAAAGTGAAAGTTAAAGTTAAAGTTTAAGTTAAAGTTAAAGTTGAAGTTAAAGTTAAAGTTAAAATTAAAGTTAAAGTTGAAGTTAAAGTTAAAGTTAAAGTTAAAGTTAAAGTTAAAGTTAAAGTGAAATTTAAAGTTACAGTTAAAGTGAATGTTAAAGTTAAAGCGAAAGTTAAAGTTAAAAATAAAGTTAAAGTTAAAGTTAAAGTGAAAGTTAAAGTTAAAGTTTAAGTTAAAGTTAAAGTTAAAGTTGAAGTTAAAGTTAAAGTTAAAATTAAAGTTAAAGTTAAAGTTAAAATTAAAGTTAAAGTTGAAGTTAAAGTTAAAGTTAAAGTTTAAGTTAAAGTTAAAGTGAAATTTAAAGTTAAAGTTAAAGTGAATGTTAAAGTAAAAGCGAAAGTTAAAGTTAAAATTAAAGTTAAAGTTAAAGTTAAAGTTAAAGTGAAAGTTAAAGTTAAAGTTTAAGTTAAAGTTGAAGTTAAAGTTAAAGTTAAAGTTAAAATTAAAGTTAAAGTTAAAGTTGAAGTTAAAGTTAAAGTTAAAGTTAAAGTTAAAGATAAAGTTAAAGTTAAAGTTAAAGTTAAAGTTAAATTTAAATTTAAAGTTAAAGTTAAAGTGAATGTTAAAGTTAAAGCGAAAGTTAAAGTTAAAAATAAAGTTAAAGTTAAAGTGAAAGTTAAAGTTAAAGTTGAAGTTAAAGTTAAAGTTAAAGTTAAAGTTAAAGATAAAGTTAAAGTTAAAGTTAAAGTTAAAGATAAAGTTAAAGCTAAAGTTAAAGTGGAAGTTATAGTTAAAGTTAAAGTTAAGGTTAAAGTTAAAATTAAAGTGAATGTTAAAGTTAAAGCGAAAGTTAAAGTTAAAGTTAAAGTTGAAGTTAAAGTTAAAGTTAAAATTAAAGTTAAAGTTAAAGTTGAAGTTGAAGTTATAGTTAAAGTTAAAGTTAAAGTTAAAGTTAAAGTGAAAGTTAAAGTTAAAGTTAAAGTGAATGTTAAAGTTAAAGCGAAAGTTAAAGTTAAAGTTAAAGTTAAAGTTAAAGTTAAAATTAAAGTTAAAGTTGAAGTTAAAGTTAAAGTTAAAGTTAAAGTTAAAGTTAAAGTTAAAGTTGAAGTTAAAGTTAAAGTTAAAGTTAAAGTTAAAGTTAAAGTTAAAGTTTAAGTTAAAGTTAAAGTTGAAGTTAAAGTTAAAGTTAAAATTAAAGTTAAAGTTAAAATTAAAGTTAAAGTTGAAGTTAAAGTTAAAGTTAAAGTTAAAGTTAAAGTTAAAGTTGAAGTTAAAGTTAAAGTTAAAATTAAAGTTAAAGTTGAAGTTAAAGTTAAAGTTAAAGTTAAAGTTAAAGTTAAAGTTAAAGTGAAATTTAAAGTTAAAGTTAAAGTGAATGTTAAAGTTAAAGCGAACGTTAAAGTTAAAAATAAAGTTAAAGTTAAAGTTAAAGTGAAAGTTAAAGTTAAAGTTTAAGTTAAAGTTAAAGTTGAAGTTAAAGTTAAAGTTAAAATTAAAGTTAAAGTTAAAGTTAAAATTAAAGTTAAAGTTGAAGTTAAAGTTAAAGTTAAAGTTAAAGTGAAAGTTAAAGTTAAAGTTAAAGTTAAAGTTTAAGTTAAAGTTAAAGTTGAAGTTAAAGTTAAAGTTAAAGTTAAAGTTAAAGTTAAAGTTAAAGTTAAAGTTAAAGTTAAAGTTAAAGTTAAAGTTAAAATTTAAATTTAAGTTAAAGTTGAAGTTAAAGTTAAAGTTAAAGTTAAAGTTAAAGTGAATGTTAAAGTTAAAGCGAAAGTTAAAGTTAAAAATAAAGTTAAAGTTAAAGTTAAAGTTAAAGTGAAAGTTAAAGTTAAAGTTTAAGTTAAAGTTGAAGTTAAAGTTAAAGTTGAAGTTAAAGTTAAAGTTAAAGTTAAAGTGAAAGTTAAAGTTAAAGTTAAAGTTTAAGTTAAAGTTAAAGTTAAAGTTGAAGTTAAAGTTAAAGTTAAAGTTAAAGTTAAAGTTAAAGTTAAAATTTAAATTTAAGTTAAAGTTGAAGTTAAAGTTAAAGTTAAAGTTAAAGTTAAAGTGATGTTAAAATTAAAGGGAAAGTTAAAGTTAAAATTAAAGTTAAAGATAAAGTTAAAGTGAAAGTTAAAGTTAAAGTTAAGTTTAAGTTAAAGTTAAAGTTGAAGTTAAAGTTAAAGTTAAGGTTAAAATTAAAGTTAAAGTTGAAGTTAAAGTTAAAGTTAAAGTTAAAGTTAAAGTTAAAGTTAAAGTTAAAAATAAAGTTAAAGTTAAAGTTAAAGTTAAATTACAAGTTAAAGTTAAAGTTAAATTTAAAGTTAAAGTAAAAGTTAAAGTTAAAGTTAAAGTTAAAGTTAAAGTGAATGTTAAAGTTAAAGCGAAAGTTAAAGTTAAAAATAAAGTTAAAGTTAAAGTTAAAGTGAAAGTTAAAGTTAAGGTTAAAGTTAAAGTTAAAGTCAAAGTTAAAGTTAAAGCTAAGGTTGAAGTTAAAATTAAAGTTAAAAATAAAGTTAAAGTTTAAGTTTAAGTTAAAGTTAAAGTTAAAGTTAAAGTTAAAGTTAAAGTTAAAGTTAAAGTTAAAGTTAAAGGTAAAGTTAAAGTTAAAGTTAAGGTTAAAGTTAAAGTTAAAGTTAAAGTGAAAGTGAAAGTTAAAGTTAAAGTTAAAGTTAAAGTTAAAGTTAAAGTTAAAGTTAAAGTTAAAGTTAAAGTTAAAGTTAAAGTTAAAGTTAAATTTAAAGTTAAAGTTAAAGTTAAAGTTAAAGTTAAAGTTAAAGTTAAAGTTAAAGTTAAAGTTAAAGTTAAAGTTAAAGTTAAAGTTAAAGTTAAAGTTAAAGTTAAAGTTAAAGTTAAAGTTAAAATTAAAGTTAAAGTTAAAGATAAAGTTAAAGTTAAAGTTAAAGTTAAAGTTAAATTTAAAGTTAAAGTTAAAGTTAAAGTTAAAGTTAAAGCTAAAGTTAAAGTTAAAGTTAAAATTAAAGTTAAAGTTAAAGTGAATGTTAAAGTTAAAGCGAAAGTTAAAGTTAAAAATAAAGTTAAAGCTAAAGTTAAAGTTAAATTTAAAGTGAAAATTAAGCTTAAAGTTAAAGTTAAAGTTAAAGTTAAAGTTAAAGTCAAAGTTAAAGTTAAAGCCAAGGTTAAAGTTAAAGTTAAAGTTAAAAATAAAGTTAAAGTTAAAGTTAAAAGTAAAGGTAAAGTTAAAGTTAAAGTTAAAGTGAAAGTTAAAGTTAAAGTTAAATTTAAAATTAAAGTTAAAGTTAAAGTTAATGTTAAAGTTAAAGCTAAATTTAAAGTTAAAGTTAAAGTTAAAGTTGAAGTTAAAGTTAAAGTTAAAATTAAAGTTAAAGTTGAAGTTAAAGTTAAAGTTAAAGTTAAAGTGAATGTTAAAGTTAAAGCGAAAGTTAAAGTTAAAAATAAAGTTAAAGTTAAAGTGAAAGTTAAAGTTAAAGTTAAAATTAAAGTTAAGGTTAAAGTTAAAGTTAAAGCTAAGGTTAAATTTAAAGTTAAAGTTGAAGTTAAAGTTAAAGTTAAAGGTAAAGTTAAAGTTAAAGTTAAAGTTAAAGTTAAAGTTAAAGTTAAAGTTAAAGTTAAAGTTAAAGTTAAAGTTAAAGTTAAAGTTAAAGTTAAAGTTAAAGTTAAAGTTAAAGTTAAAGTTAAAGTTAAAGTTAAATTTAAAGTTAAAGTTAAAGTTAAAGTTAAAGTTAAAGTTAAAGGAAAAGTTAAAGTTAAAGTGAATGTTAAAGTTAAAGCGAAATTTAAAGTTAAAAATAAAGTTAAAGTGAAAGTTAAAGTTAAAATTAAAGTTAAAGTTAAGGTTAAAGTTAAAGTTAAAGTCAAAGTTAAAGTTAAAGCTAAGGTTAAATTTAAAGTTAAAGTTGAAGTTAAAGTTAAAGTTAAAGTTAAAGTGAAAGTTAAAGTTAAAGTTAAAGTTAAAGATAAAGTTAAAGTTAAAGTTAAAGTTAAAGTTAAAGTTAAAGATAAAGTTAAAGTTAATGTTAAAGTTAAAGTTAAAGTTAAAGTTAAAGTTAAAGTTAAAGTGAATGTTAAAGTTAAAGCGAAAGTTAAAGTTAAAAATAAAGTTAAAGTTAAAGTGAAAGTTAAAGTTAAAGTTAAAGTTAAAATTAATGTTAAGGTTAAAGTTAAAATCAAAGTTAAAGTTAAAGCTAAGGTTAAATTTAAAGTTAAAGTTGAAGTTAAAGTTAAAGTTAAAGTTAAAGTTAAAGTTAAAGTTAAAGTTAAAGATAAAGTTAAAGTTAAAGTTAAAGTTAAAGTTAAAGTTAAAGTTAAAGTTAAAGTTAAAGTTAAAGTTAAAGCTAAAGTTAAAGCTAAATTTAAAGTTAAAGTTAAAGTTAAGGTTAAAGTTAAAGTTAAAGTTAAAGTTAAAGTTAAAGTTAAAGATAAAGTTAAAGTTAAAGTTAAAGTTAAAGTGAAAGTGAAAGTTAAAGTTAAAGTTAAAGTTAAAGTTAAAGTTAAAGTTAAAGTTAAAGTTAAAGTTAAAGTTAAAGTTAAAGTTAAAGTTAAAGTTAAAGTTAAAGTTAAAGTTAAAGTTAAAGTTAAAGTTAAAGTTAAAGTTAAAGTTAAAGTTAAAGTTAAAGTTAAAGTTAAAGTTAAAGTTAAAGTTAAAGTTAAAGTTAAAGTTAAAGTTAAAGTTAAAGTTAAAGTTAAAGTTAAAGTTAAAGTTAAAGTTAAAGTTAAAGTTAAAGTTAAAGTTAAAGATAAAGTTAAAGTTAAAGTTAAAGTTAAAGTTAAAGCGAAAGTTAAAGTTAAAAATAAAGTTAAAGTTAAAGTTAAAGTGAAAGTTAAAGTTAAAGTTTAAGTTAAAGTTGAAGTTAAAGTTAAAGTTAAAATTAAAGTTAAAGTTGAAGTTAAAGTTAAAGTTGAAGTTAAAGTTAAAGTTAAAGTTAAAGTTAAAGTTAAAGATAAAGTTAAAGTTAATGTTAAAGTTAAAGTTAAAGTGAAAGTTAAAGTTAAAATTAAAGTTAAAGTTAAGGTTAAAGTTAAAGTTAAAGTTAAAGTCAAAGTTAAAGTTAAAGCTAAGGTTAAATTTAAAGTTAAAGTTGAAGTTAAAGTTAAAGTTAAAGTTAAAGCTAAAGTTAAAGTCAAAGTTAAAGTTAAAGTTAAAGTTAAAGGTAAAGTTAAAGTTAAAGTTAAAATTAAAGTTAAAGTTAAAGTGAATGTTAAAGTTAAAGCGAAAGTTAAAGTTAAAAATAAAGTTAAAGCTAAAGTTAAAGTTAAAGTGAAAGTTAAAGTTAAGGTTAAAGTTAAAGTTAAAGTCAAAGTTAAAGTTAAAGCCAAGGTTAAAGTTAAAGTTAAAGTTAAAAATAAAGTTAAAGTTAAAGTTAAAAGTAAAGGTAAAGTTAAAGTTAAAGTTAAAGTGAAAGTTAAAGTTAAAGTTAAAGTTAAAGTTAAAGTTAAAGTTAAATTTAAAATTAAAGTTAAAGTTAAAGTTAATGTTAAAGTTAAAGTTAAAGTTAAAGTGAATGTTAAAGTTAAAGCGAAAGTTAAAGTTAAAGTTAAAGTTTAAGTTTAAGTTAAAGTTGAAGTTAAAGTTAAAGTTAAAGTTAAAGTTAAATTTAAAGTTAAAGATTAAGTTAAAGTTAAAGTTAAAGTTAAATTTAAAGTTAAAGTTAAAGTTAAAAATAAAGTTAAAATTAAAGTTAAAGTGAAAGTTAAAATTAAATTTAAAGTTAAAGTTATAGTTACAGTTAAAGTTAAAGTTAAAGTGAATGTTAAAGTTAAAGCGAAAGTTAAAGTTAAAAATAAAGTTGAAGTTAAAGTTAAAGTGAAAGTTAAAGTTAAAGTTAAAGTCAAAGTTAAAGTTAAAGCTAAGGTTAAAGTTAAAGTTAAAAATAAAGTTAAAGTTAAAGTTTAAATTAAAGTTAAGGTTAAAGTTAAAGTTAAAGTTAAAGTCAAAGTTAAAGTTAAAGCTAAGGTTAAAGTTAAAGTTAAAAATAAAGTTAAAGTTAAAGTTAAAGTTAAAGTTAAAGTTGAAGTTAAAGTTAAAATTAAAGTTAAAGTTGAAGTTAAAGTTAAAGTTAAAGTTAAAGTTAAAGTTAAAGTTAAAGTTAAAGTTAAAGTTAAAGTTAAAGTTAAAGTGAAAGTTAAAGTTAAAGTTAATGTTAAAGTTAAAGTTAAAGTTAAAATTAAAGTTAAAGTTAAAGTGAAAGTTAAAGTTAAAAATAAAGTTAAAGCTAAAGTTAAAGTGGAGTTATAGTTAAAGTTAAAGTTAAAGTTAAAGTTAAAGTTATAGTTAAAGTTAAAGTTAAAGTTAAAGTTAAAGTTAAAGTTAAAGTTAAAGTTAAAGTTAAAGTTAAAGTTAAAGTTAAAGTTAAAGTTAAAGATAAAGTTAAAGTTAAATTTAAAGTTAAAGTTAAAGTTAAAGTTAAAGTTAAAGTTAAAGTTAAAGTTAGAGTTAAAGTTAAAGTTAAAGTTAAAGTTAAAGCTAAAGTTAAAGTTAAAGTTAAAGGTAAAGTTAAAGTTAAAGTTTAAGTTTAAGTTAAAGTTAAAGTTGAAGTTAAAGTTAAAGTTAAAATTAAAGTTAAAGTTGAAGTTAAAGTTAAAGTTAAAGTTAAAGTGAATGTTAAAGTAAAAGCGAAAGTTAAAGTTAAAATTAAAGTTAAAGTTAAAGTTAAAGTTAAAGTGAAAGTGAAAGTTAAAGTTAAAGTTTAAGTTAAAGTTGAAGTTAAAGTTAAAGTTAAAGTTAAAATTAAAGTTAAAGTTAAAGTTGAAGTTAAAGTTAAAGTTAAAGTTAAAGTTAAAGATAAAGTTAAAGTTAAAGTTAAAGTTAAATTTAAATTTAAAGTTAAAGTTAAAGTGAATGTTAAAGTTAAAGCGAAAGTTAAAGTTAAAAATAAAGTTAAAGTTAAAGTTAAAGTTAAAGTTAAAGTTAAAGTTAAAGCTAAAGTTAAAGTTAAAGTTAAAGGTAAAGTTAAAGTTAAAGTTTAAGTTTAAGTTAAAGTTAAAGTTGAAGTTAAAGTTAAAGTTAAAATTAAAGTTAAAGTTGAAGTTAAAGTTAAAGTTAAAGTTAAAGTGAATGTTAAAGTTAAAGCGAAAGTTAAAGTTAAAAATAAAGTTAAAGTTAAAGTTAAAGTGAAAGTTAAAGTTAAGGTTAAAGTCAAAGTTAAAGTCAAAGTTAAAGTTAAAGCTAAGGTTGAAGTTAAAATTAAAGTTAAAAATAAAGTTAAAGTTTAAGTTTAAGTTAAAGTTAAAGTTAAAGTTAAAGTTAAAGTTAAAGTTAAAGGTAAAGTTAAAGTTAAGGTTAAAGTTAAAGTTAAAGTTAAAGTGAAAGTGAAAGTTAAAGTTAAAGTTAAAGTTAAAGTTAAAGTTAAAGTTAAAGTTAAAGTTAAAGTTAAATTTAAAGTTAAAGTTAAAGTTAAAGTTAAAGTTAAAGTTAAAGTTAAAGTTAAAGTTAAAGTTAAAGTTAAAGTTAAAGTTAAAGTTAAAGTTAAAGTTAAAGTTAAAGTTAAAGATAAAGTTAAAGTTAAAGTTAAAGTTAAATTTAAAGTTAAAGTTAAAGTTAAAGTTAAAGTTAAAGTTAAAGTTAAAGTTAAAATTAAAGTTAAAGTTAAAGTGAATGTTAAAGTTAAAGCGAAAGTTAAAGTTAAAAATAAAGTTAAAGCTAAAGTTAAAGTTAAATTTAAAGTGAAAATTAAGGTTAAAGTTAAAGTTAAAGTTAAAGTTAAAGTTAAAGTTAAAGTCAAAGTTAAAGTTAAAGCCAAGGTTAAAGTTAAAGTTAAAAATAAAGTTAAAGTTAAAGTTAAAAGTAAAGGTAAAGTTAAAGTTAAAGTTAAAGTGAAAGTTAAAGTTAAAGTTAAATTTAAAATTAAAGTTAAAGTTAAAGTTAATGTTAAAGTTAAAGCTAAATTTAAAGTTAAAGTTAAAGTTAAAGTTGAAGTTAAAGTTAAAGTTAAAATTAAAGTTAAAGTTGAAGTTAAAGTTAAAGTTAAAGTGAATGTTAAAGTTAAAGCGAAAGTTAAAGTTAAAAATAAAGTTAAAGTTAAAGTTAAAGTGAAAGTTAAAGTTAAAGTTAAAATTAAAGTTAAGGTTAAAGTTAAAGTTAAAGCTAAGGTTAAATTTAAAGTTAAAGTTGAAGTTAAAGTTAAAGTTAAAGGTAAAGTTAAAGTTAAAGTTAAAGTTAAAGTTAAAGTTAAAGTTAAAGTTAAAGTTAAAGTTAAAGTTAAAGTTAAAGTTAAAGTTAAAGTTAAAGTTAAATTTAAAGTTAAAGTTAAAGTTAAAGTTAAAGTTAAAGTTAAAGTTAAAGTTAAAGTTAAAGTTAAAGTTAAAGTTAAAGTTAAAGTTAAAGTTAAAGTGAATGTTAAAGTTAAAGCGAAAGTTAAAGTTAAAAATAAAGTTAAAGTGAAAGTTAAAGTTAAAATTAAAGTTAAAGTTAAGGTTAAAGTTAAAGTTAAAGTCAAAGTTAAAGTTAAAGCTAAGGTTAAATTTAAAGTTAAAGTTGAAGTTAAAGTTAAAGTTAAAGTTAAAGTGAAAGTTAAAGTTAAAGTTAAAGTTAAAGATAAAGTTAAAGTTAAAGTTAAAGTTAAAGTTAAAGTTAAAGTTAAAGATAAAGTTAAAGTTAAAGTTAAGGTTAAAGTTAAAGTTAAAGTTAAGGTTAAAGTTAAAGTTAAAGTTAAAGTTAAAGTTAAAGTGAATGTTAAAGTTAAAGCGAAAGTTAAAGTTAAAAATAAAGTTAAAGTTAAAGTGAAAGTTAAAGTTAAAGTTAAAGTTAAAATTAATGTTAAGGTTAAAGTTAAAATCAAAGTTAAAGTTAAAGCTAAGGTTAAATTTAAAGTTAAAGTTGAAGTTAAAGTTAAAGTTAAAGTTAAAGTTAAAGTTAAAGTTAAAGTTAAAGTTAAAGTTAAAGTTAAAGTTAAAGTTAAAGTTAAAGTTAAAGTTAAAGTTAAAGTTAAAGTTAAAGTTAAAGTTAAAGTTAAAGTTAAAGTTAAAGTTAAAGTTAAAGTTAAAGTTAAAGTTAAAGTTAAAGTTAAAGTTAAAGTTAAAGTTAAAGTTAAAGTTAAAGTTAAAGTTAAAGTTAAAGTTAAAGTTAAAGTTAAAGTTAAAGTTAAAGTTAAAGCTAAAGTTAAAGCTAAATTTAAAGTTAAAGTTAAAGTTAAAGTTAAGGTTAAAGTTAAAGTTAAAGTTAAAGTTAAAGTTAAAGATAAAGTTAAAGTTAAAGTTAAAGTTAAAGTGAAAGTGAAAGTTAAAGTTAAAGTTAAAGTTAAAGTTAAAGTTAAAGTTAAAGTTAAAGTTAAAGTTAAAGTTAAAGTTAAAGTTAAAGTTAAAGTTAAAGTTAAAGTTAAAGTTAAAGTTAAAGTTAAAGTTAAAGTTAAAGTTAAAGTTAAAGTTAAAGTTGAAGTTAAAGTTAAAGTTAAAGTTAAAGTTAAAGTTAAAGTTAAAGTTAAAGTTAAAGTTAAAGTTAAAGTTAAAGTTAAAGTTAAAGTTAAAGTTAAAGTTAAAGTTAAAGTTAAAGTTAAAGTTAAAGTTAAAGTTAAAGTTAAAGTTAAAGTTAAAGATAAAGTTAAAGTTAAAGTTAAAGCTAAGGTTAAATTTAAAGTTAAAGTTGAAGTTAAAGTTAAAGTTAAAGTTAAAGTTAAAGTTAAAGTTAAAGTCAAAGTTAAAGTTAAAGTTAAAGTTAAAGTGAAAGTTAAAGTTAAAGTTAAAGTTAAAGTTAAAGTTAAGGTTAAAGTTAAAGTTAAAGTCAAAGTTAAAGTTAAAGCTAAGGTTAAATTTAAAGTTAAAGTTGAAGTTAAAGTTAAAGTTAAAGTTAAAATTTAAATTAAAGTTAAAGTTGAAGTTAAAGTTAAAGTTAAAGGGAATGTTAAAATTAAAGCGAAAGTTAAAGTTAAAGTTAAAGTTAAAGTGAAAGTTAAAGTTAAAATTAAAGTTAAAGTTAAGGTTAAAGTTAAAGTTAAAGTCAAAGTTAAAGTTAAAGCTAAGGTTAAATTTAAAGTTAAAGTTGAAGTTAAAGTTAAAGTTAAAGTTAAATTTAAAGCTAAAGTTAAAGTCAAAGTTAAAGTTAAAGTTAAAGTTAAAGTTAAAGTTTAAGTTTAAGTTTAAGTTAAAGTTAAAGTTAAAGTTAAAGTTAAAGTTAAAGTTGAAGTTAAAGTTAAAGTTAAAGTTAAAGTTAAAATTTAAATTTAAGTTAAAGTTGAAGTTAAAATTAAAGTTAAAGTTAAAGTTAAAGTTAAAGTGAATGTTAAAATTAAAGCGAAAGTTAAAGTTAAAATTAAAGTTAAAGATAAAGTTAAAGTGAAAGTTAAAGTTAAAGTTAAAGTTAAAGTTAAAGTTTAAGTTAAAGTTAAAGTTAAAGTTGAAGTTAAAGTTAAAGTTAAAGTTAAAATTAAAGTTAAAGTTGAAGTTAAAGTTAAAGTTAAAGTTAAAGTTAAAGTTAAAGTTAAAGTTAAAGTTAAAGTTAAAGTTAAAGTTAAAGTTAAAGTTAAAGTTAAAGTTAAAGTTAAAGTTAAAGTTAAAGTTAAAGATAAAGTTAAAGTTAAAGTTAAAGTGAAATTTAAAGTTAAAGTTAAAGTGAATGTTAAAGTTAAAGCGAAAGTTAAAGTTAAAAATAAAGTTAAAGTTAAAGTGAAAGTTAAAGTTAAAGTTTAAGTTAAAGTTAAAGTTGAAGTTAAAGTTAAAGTTAAAATTAAAGTTAAAGTTGAAGTTAAAGTTAAAGTTAAAGATAAAGTTAAAGCTAAAGTTAAAGTGGAAGTTATAGTTAAAGTTAAAGTTAAGGTTAAAGTTAAAGTTAAAGTTAAAGTTAAAGTTAAAGTTAAAGTTAAAGTTAAAGTTAAAGTTAAAGTTAAAGTTAAAGTTAAAGTTAAAATGAAAGTTAAAGTTAAAGTTAAAGTTAAAGTTAAAGTTAAAGTTAAAGTTAAAGTTAAAGTTAAAGTTAAAGTTAAAGTTAAAGTTAAAGTGAATGTTAAAGTTAAAGCGAAAGTTAAAGTTAAAAATAAAGTTAAAGTGAAAGTTAAAGTTAAAATTAAAGTTAAAGTTAAGGTTAAAGTTAAAGTTAAAGTCAAAGTTAAAGTTAAAGCTAAGGTTAAATTTAAAGTTAAAGTTGAAGTTAAAGTTAAAGTTAAAGTTAAAGCTAAAGTTAAAGTCAAAGTTAAAGTTAAAGTTAAAGTTAAAGTTAAAGTTAAAGTTTAAGTTAAAGTTAAAGTTAAAGTTAAAGTTAAAGTTGAAGTTAAAGTTAAAGTTAAAGTTAAAGTTAAAGTTAAAGTTAAAGTTAAAATTTAAATTTAAGTTAAAGTTGAAGTTAAAGCTAAAGTTAAAGTGAATGTTAAAATTAAAGCGAAAGTTAAAGTTAAAGTTAAAGTGAAAGTTAAAGTTAAAATTAAAGTTAAAGTTAAGGTTAAAGTTAAAGTTAAAGTTAAAGTCAAAGTTAAAGTTAAAGCTAAGGTTAAATTTAAAGTTAAAGTTGAAGTTAAAGTTAAAGTTAAAGTTAAAGCTAAAGTTAAAGTCAAAGTTAAAGTTAAAGTTAAAGTTAAAGTTAAAGTTAAAGTTAAAGTTTAAGTTTAAGTTAAAGTTAAAGTTAAAGTTGAAGTTAAAGTTAAAGTTAAAGTTAAAGTTAAAGTTAAAATTTAAATTTAAGTTAAAGTTGAAGTTAAAGCTAAAGTTAAAGTGAATGTTAAAATTAAAGCGAAAGTTAAAGTTAAAATTAAAGTTAAAGATAAAGTTAAAGTGAAAGTTAAAGTTAAAGTTAAAGTTTAAGTTAAAGTTAAAGTTAAAGTTGAAGTTAAAGTTAAAGTTAAAATTAAAGTTAAAGTTGAAGTTAAAGTTAAAGTTAAAGTTAAAGTTAAAGTTAAAGATAAAGTTAAAGTTAAAGTTAAAGTTAAAGTTAAAGTTAAAGTTAAAGTTAAAGTTAAAGTTAAAGTTAAAGTTAAAGTTAAAGTTAAAGTTAAAGTTAAAGATAAAGTTAAAGTTAAAGTTAAAGTTAAAGTGAAATTTAAAGTTAAAGTTAAAGTGAATGTTAAAGTTAAAGCGAAAGTTAAAGTTAAAAATAAAGTTAAAGTTAAAGTTAAAGTGAAAGTTAAAGTTAAAGTTTAAGTTAAAGTTGAAGTTAAAGTTAAAGTTAAAATTAAAGTTAAAGTTGAAGTTAAAGTTAAAGTTGAAGTTAAAGTTAAAGTTAAAGTTAAAGTTAAAGTTAAAGTTAAAGTTAAAGATAAAGTTAAAGTTAAAGTTAAAGTTAAAGTTAAAGTGAAAGTTAAAGTTAAAATTAAAGTTAAAGTTAAGGTTAAAGTTAAAGTTAAAGTCAAAGTTAAAGTTAAAGCTAAGGTTAAATTTAAAGTTAAAGTTGAAGTTAAAGTTAAAGTTAAAGCTAAAGTTAAAGTCAAAGTTAAAGTTAAAGTTAAAGTTAAAGGTAAAGTTAAAGTTAAAGTTAAAATTAAAGTTAAAGTTAAAGTGAATGTTAAAGTTAAAGCGAAAGTTAAAGTTAAAAATAAAGTTAAAGCTAAAGTTAAAGTTAAAGTGAAAGTTAAAGTTAAGGTTAAAGTTAAAGTTAAAGTTAAAGTCAAAGTTAAAGTTAAAGCCAAGGTTAAAGTTAAAGTTAAAGTTAAAAATAAAGTTAAAGTTAAAGTTAAAAGTAAAGCTAAAGTTAAAGTTAAAGTTAAAGTGAAAGTTAAAGTTAAAGTTAAAGTTAAAGTTAAAGTTAAATTTAAAATTAAAGTTAAAGTTAAAGTTAATGTTAAAGTTAAAGTTAAAGTTAAAGTTAAAGTTAAAGTGAATGTTAAAGTTAAAGCGAAAGTTAAAGTTAAAGTTAAAGTTAAAGTTTAAGTTTAAGTTAAAGTTGAAGTTAAAGTTAAAGTTAAAGTTAAAGTTAAATTTAAAGTTAAAGATTAAGTTAAAGTTAAAGTTAAAGTTAAATTTAAAGTTAAAGTTAAAGTTAAAAATAAAGTTAAAATTAAAGTTAAAGTGAAAGTTAAAATTAAATTTAAAGTTAAAGTTATAGTTACAGTTAAAGTTAAAGTTAAAGTGAATGTTAAAGTTAAAGCGAAAGTTAAAGTTAAAAATAAAGTTGAAGTTAAAGTTAAAGTGAAAGTTAAAGTTAAAGTTAAAGTCAAAGTTAAAGTTAAAGCTAAGGTTAAAGTTAAAGTTAAAAATAAAGTTAAAGTTAAAGTTTAAATTAAAGTTAAGGTTAAAGTTAAAGTTAAAGTTAAAGTCAAAGTTAAAGTTAAAGCTAAGGTTAAAGTTAAAGTTAAAAATAAAGTTAAAGTTAAAGTTAAAGTTAAAGTTAAAGTTGAAGTTAAAGTTAAAATTAAAGTTAAAGTTGAAGTTAAAGTTAAAGTTAAAGTTAAAGTTAAAGTTAAAGTTAAAGTTAAAGTTAAAGTTAAAGTGAAAGTTAAAGTTAATGTTAAAGTTAAAGTTAAAGTTAAAATTAAAGTTAAAGTTAAAGTGAAAGTTAAAGTTAAAAATAAAGTTAAAGCTAAAGTTAAAGTGGAGTTATAGTTAAAGTTAAAGTTAAAGTTAAAGTTATAGTTAAAGTTAAAGTTAAAGTTAAAGTTAAAGTTAAAGTTAAAGTTAAAGTTAAAGTTAAAGTTAAAGATAAAGTTAAAGTTAAATTTAAAGTTAAAGTTAAAGTTAAAGTTAAAGTTAGAGTTAAAGTTAAAGTTAAAGTTAAAGTTAAAGTTAAAGTTAAAGTTAAAGTTAAAGTTAAAGTTAAAGCTAAAGTTAAAGTTAAAGTTAAAGGTAAAGTTAAAGTTAAAGTTTAAGTTTAAGTTAAAGTTAAAGTTGAAGTTAAAGTTAAAGTTAAAGTTAAAATTAAAGTTAAAGTTGAAGTTAAAGTTAAAGTTAAAGTTAAAGTTAAAGTGAATGTTAAAGTAAAAGCGAAAGTTAAAGTTAAAATTAAAGTTAAAGTTAAAGTGAAAGTGAAAGTTAAAGTTAAAGTTTAAGTTAAAGTTGAAGTTAAAGTTAAAGTTAAAGTTAAAATTAAAGTTAAAGTTAAAGTTGAAGTTAAAGTTAAAGTTAAAGTTAAAGTTAAAGATAAAGTTAAAGTTAAAGTTAAAGTTAAAGTTAAATTTAAATTTAAAGTTAAAGTGAAAGTGAATGTTAAAGTTAAAGCGAAAGTTAAAGTTAAAAATAAAGTTAAAGTTAAAGTGAAAGTTAAAGTTAAAGTTGAAGTTAAAGTTAAAGTTAAAGTTAAAGTTAAAGATAAAGTTAAAGTTAAAGTTAAAGTTAAAGATAAAGTTAAAGCTAAAGTTAAAGTGGAAGTTATAGTTAAAGTTAAAGTTAAGGTTAAAGTTAAAATTAAAGTGAATGTTAAAGTTAAAGCGAAAGTTAAAGTTAAAGTTAAAGTTGAAGTTAAAGTTAAAGTTAAAATTAAAGTTAAAGTTAAAGTTGAAGTTAAAGTTATAGTTAAAGTTAAAGTTAAAGTTAAAGTTAAAGTGAAAGTTAAAGTTAAAGTTAAAGTGAATGTTAAAGTTAAAGCGAAAGTTAAAGTTAAAGTTAAAGTTAAAGTTAAAATTAAAGTTAAACTTGAAGTTAAAGTTAAAGTTAAAGTTAAAGTTAAAGTTAAAGTTAAAGTTAAAGTTAAAGTTAAAGTTAAAGATAAAATTAAAGTTAAAGTTAAATTTAAAGTTAAAGTTAAAGTTAAAGTTAAAGTTAAATTTAAATTTAAATTTAAAATTAAAATTAAAGTTAAAGTTAAAGTTAAAGTTAAAGTTAAAGTTAAAGTTAAAGTTAAAGTCAAAGTTAAAGTTAAAGCTAAGGTTAAAGTTAAAGTTAAAGTTAAAAATAAAGTTAAAGTTAAAGTTAAAGTTTAAGTTAAAGTTAAAGTTAAAGTTAAAGTTGAAGTTAAAGTTAAAGTTAAAGTTAAAATTAAAGTTAAAGTTAAAGTAAAAGTTAAAGTGAAAGTTAAAGTTAAAGTTAATGTTAAAGTTAAAGTTAAAATTAAAGTTAAAGTTTAAGTTAAAGTTAAAGTTAAAGTTAAAGTTAAAGTTGAAGTTGAAGTTAAAGTTAAAATTAAAGTTAAAGTTAAAGTTAAAGTTAAAGTTAAAGTGAAAGTTAAAGTTAAAGTTAAAGTTAAAGTTAAAGTTAAAGTTAATGTTAAAGTTAAAGTTAAAATTAAAGTTAAAGTTAAAGTTAAAGTTAAAGTTAAAGTGAAAGTTAAAGTTAAAGTTAAAGAAAAGGTTAAAGTTAAAGTTAAAGTTAAGGTTAAAGTTAAAGTTAAAGTTAAAGTTAAAGTTAAAGTTAAAGTTAAAGTGAAAGTTAAAGTTAAAATTAAGGTTAAAGTTAAAGTCAAAGTTAAAGTTAAAGTTAAAGTTAAAGTTAAAGTTAAAGTTAAAGTTAAAGTTAAAGTTAAAGTTAAAGTGAATGTTAAAGTTAAAGCGAAAGTTAAAGTTAAAAATAAAGTTAAAGTGAAAGTTAAAGTTAAAGTTAAAATTAAAGTTAAAGTTAAGGTTAAAGTTAAAGTTAAAGTCAAAGTTAAAGTTAAAGCTAAGGTTAAATTTAAAGTTAAAGTTGAAGTTAAAGTTAAAGTTAAAGTGAAAGTTAAAGTTAAAGTTAAAGATAAAGTTAAAGTTAAAGTTAAAGTTAAAGTTAAAGTTAAAGTTAAAGTTAAAGTTAAAGTTAAAGTTAAAGTTAAAGTTAAAGTTAAAGTTAAAGATAAAGTTAAAGTTAAAGTTAAAGTTAAAGTTAAAGTTAAAGTGAATGTTAAAGTTAAAGCGAAAGTTAAAGTTAAAAATAAAGTTAAAGTTAAAGTGAAAGTTAAAGTTAAAATTAATGTTAAAGTTAAAGTTAAAATCAAAGTTAAAGTTAAAGCTAAGGTTAAATTTAAAGTTAAAATTGAAGTTAAAGTTAAAGTTAAAGTTAAAGTTAAAGTTAAAGTTAAAGTTAAAATTAAAGTTAAAGTTAAAGTTAAAGTTAAAGTTAAAGTTAAAGTTAAAGTTAAAGTTAAAGTTAAAGTTAAAGTTAAAGTTAAAGTTAAAGTTAAAGCTAAAGTTAAAGTTAAAGTTAAAGTTAAGGTTAAAGTTAAAGTTAAAGTTAAAGTTAAAGTTAAAGATAAAGTTAAAGTTAAAGTTAAAGTTAAAGTTAAAGTTAAAGTTAAAGTTAAAGTGAAAGTTAAAGTTAAAGTTAAAGTTAAAGTTAAAGTTAAAGTTAAATTTAAAGTTAAAGTTAAAGTTAAAGTTAAAGTTAAAGTTAAAGTTAAAGTTAAAGTTAAAGTTAAAGTTAAAGTTAAAGTTAAAGTTAAAGTTAAAGTTAAAGATAAAGTTAAAGTTAAAGTTAAAGCTAAGGTTAAATTTAAAGTTAAAGTTGAATTTAAAGTTAAAGTTAAAGTTAAAGTTAAAGTTAAAGTCAAAGTTAAAGTTAAAGTTAAAGTTAAAGTTAAAGTTAAAGTTAAAGTTAAAGTGAAAGTTAAAGTTAAAGTTAAAATTAAAGTTGAGGTTAAAGTTAAAGTTAAAGCTAAGGTTAAATTTAAAGTTAAAGTTGAAGTTAAAGTTAAAGTTAAAATTTAAATTAAAGTTAAAGTTGAAGTTAAAGTTAAAGTTAAAGTGAATGTTAAAATTAAAGCGAAAGTTAAAGTTAAAGTTAAAGTTAAAGTGAAATTTAAAGTTAAAATTAAAGTTAAAGTTAAGGTTAAAGTTAAAGTTAAAGTCAAAGTTAAAGTTAAAGCTAAGGTTAAATTTAAAGTTAAAGTTGAAGTTAAAGTTAAAGTTAAAGCTAAAGTTAAAGTCAAAGTTAAAGTTAAAGTTAAAGTTAAAGCTAAAGTTAAAGTTAAAGTTAAAGTTTAAGTTTAAGTTTAAGTTAAAGTTAAAGTTAAAGTTAAAGTTAAAGTTGAAGTTAAAGTTAAAGTTAAAGTTAAAGTTAAAATTTAAATTAAAGTTAAAGTTGAAGTTAAAGTTAAAGTTAAAGTTAAAGTTAAAGTGAATCTTAAAATTAAAGCGAAAGTTAAAGTTAAAATTAAAGTTAAAGATAAAGTTAAAGTGAAAGTTAAAGTTAAAGTTAAAGTTTAAGTTAAAGTTAAAGTTGAAGTTAAAGTTAAAGTTAAAGTTAAAATTAAAGTTAAAGTTGAAGTTAAAGTTAAAGTTAAAGTTAAAGTTAAAGTTAAAGTTAAAGTTAAAGTTAAAGTTAAAGTTAAAGTTAAAGTTAAAGTTAAAGTTAAAGTTAAAGATAAAGTTAAAGTTAAAGTTAAAGTTAAAGTGAAATTTAAAGTTAAAGTTAAAGTGAATGTTAAAGTTAAAGCGAAAGTTAAAGTTAAAGTGAAAGTTGAAGTTAAAGTTTAAGTTAAAGTTAAAGTTGAAGTTAAAGTTAAAGTTAAAATTAAAGTTAAAGTTGAAGTTAAAGTTAAAGTTAAAGTTAAAGTTAAAGTTAAAGTTAAAGATAAAGTTAAAGCTAAAGTTAAAGTGGAAGTTATAGTTAAAGTTAAAGTTAAGGTTAAAGTTAAAGTTAAAGTGAAAAGTAAAGTTAAAGTTAAAGTTAAAGTTAAATTTAAATTTAAAGTTAACTTTAAAGTTAAAGTTAAAGTGAATGTTAAAGTTAAAGCGAAAGTTAAAGTTAAAAATAAAGTTGAAGTTAAAGTGAAAGTTAAAGTTAAAGTCAAAGTTAAAGTTAAAGCTAAGGTTAAAGTTAAAGTTAAAGTTTAAGTTAAAGTTAAAGTTTAAGTTAAAGTTAAAGTTGAAGTTAAAGTTAAAATTAAAGTTAAAGTTGAAGTTAAAGTTAAAGTTAAAGTGAAAGTTAAAGTTAAAGTTAAAGTTAAAGTTAAAGTTAAAGTTAAAGTTAAAGTTAAAGTTAAAGTTAAAGTTAATGTTAAAGTTAAAGTTAAAGTTAATGTTAAAGTTAAAGTTAAAATTAAAGTTAAAGTTAAAGTTAAAGTTAAAGTTAAAGTTAAAGATAAAGTTAAAGTTAAAGTTAAAGTTAAAGTTAAAGTTAAAGTTAAAATTAAAGTTAAAGTTAAAGTTAAAGTTAAAGTTAAAGTGAAAGTGAAAGTTAAAGTTAAAGTTAAAGTTAAATTTAAAGTTAAAGTTAAAGTTAAAGTTAAAGTTAAAGTTAAAGATAAAGTTAAAGTTAAAGTTAAAGTTAAAGTTTAAGTTTAAGTTAAAGTTAAAGTTGAAGTTAAAGTTAAAGTTAAAATTAAAGTTAAAGTTAAAGTTGAAGTTAAAGTTAAAGTTAAAGTTAAAGTTAAAGTTAAAGTTAAAGTGAATGTTAAAGTAAAAGCGAAAGTTAAAGTTAAAATTAAAGTTAAAGTTAAAGTGAAAGTGAAAGTCAAAGTTAAAGTTAAAGTTAAAGTTAAAGTTAAAGTTAAAGTTAAAGTTAAAGTTTAAGTTTAAGTTTAAGTTTAAGTTAAAGTTAAAGTTAAAGTTAAAGTTAAAGTTGAAGTTAAAGTTAAAGTTAAAGTTAAAGTTAAAATTTAAATTAAAGTTAAAGTTGAAGTTAAAGTTAAAGTTAAAGTTAAAGTTAAAGTGAATCTTAAAATTAAAGCGAAAGTTAAAGTTAAAATTAAAGTTAAAGATAAAGTTAAAGTGAAAGTTAAAGTTAAAGTTAAAGTTAATGTTAAAGTTAAAGTTAAAATTAAAGTTAAAGTTTAAGTTTAAGTTAAAGTTAAAGTTAAAGTTGAAGTTAAAGTTAAAATTAAAGTTAAAGTTAAAGTTAAAGTTAAAGTTAAAGTGAAAGTGAAAGTTAAAGTTAAAGTTAAAGTTAAAGTTAATGTTAAAGTTAAAATTAAAGTTAAAGTTAAAGTTAAAGTGAAAGTTAAAGTTAAAGTTAAAGAAAAGGTTAAAGTTAAAGTTAAAGTTAAAGTTAAGGTTAAAGTTAAAGTTAAAGTGAAAGTTAAAGTTAAAGTTAAGGTTAAAGTTAAAGTTAAAGTCAAAGTTAAAGTTAAAGCTAAGGTTAAAGTTAAAGTTAAAAATAAAGTTAAAGTTAAAGTTTAAGTTTAAGTTAAAGTTGAAGTTAAAGTTAAAGTTAAAGATAAAGTTAAAGTTAAAGTTAAAGTTAAATTTAAATTAAAGTTAAAGTTAAAGTTAAAAATAAAGTTAAAGTTAAATTACAAGTTAAAGTTAAAGTTAAAGTTAAAGTTAAATTTAAAGTTAAAGTTAAAGTTAAAGTTAAAGTTAAAGTTAAAGTTAAAGTTAAAGTTAAAGTTAAAGTTAAAGTTAAAGTTAAAGTTAAAGTTAAAGTTAAAGTTAAAGTGAATGTTAAAGTTAAAGCGAAAGTTAAAGTTAAAAATAAAGTTAAAGTTAAAGTTAAAGTTAAAGTGAAAGTTAAAGTTAAAGTTAAGGTTAAAGTTAAAGTTAAAGTCAAAGTTAAAGTTAAAGCTAAGGTTAAAGTTAAAATTAAAGTTAAAAATTAAGTTAAAGTTTAAGTTTAAGTTAAAGTTAAAGTTAAAGTTAAAGTTAAAGTTAAAGGTAAAGTTAAAGTTAAAGTTAAGGTTAAAGTTAAAGTTAAAGTTAAAGTTAAAGTTAAAGTTAAAGTGAAAGTGAAAGTTAAAGTTAAAGTTAAAGTTAAATTTAAAGTTAAAGTTAAAGTTAAAGTTAAAGTTAAAGTTAAAGTTAAAGATAAAGTTAAAGTTAAAGTTAAAGTTAAAGTTAAAGTTAAAGTTAAAATTAAAGTTAAAGTTAAAGTGAATGTTAAAGTTAAAGCGAAAGTTAAAGTTAAAAATAAAGTTAAAGCTAAAGTTAAAGTTAAAGTGAAAGTTAAAGTTAAGGTTAAAGTTAAAGTTAAAGTTAAAGTCAAAGTTAAAGTTAAAGCCAAGGTTAAAGTTAAAGTTAAAGTTAAAAATAAAGTTAAAGTTAAAGTTAAAAGTAAAGGTAAAGTTAAAGTTAAAGTTAAAGTGAAAGTTAAAGTTCAAGTTAAAGTTAAAAATAAAGTTAAAATTAAAGTTAAAGTGAAAGTTAAAATTAAATTTAAAGTTAAAGTTATAGTTAAAGTTAAAGTTAAAGTGAATGTTAAAGTTAAAGCGAAAGTTAAAGTTAAAAATAAAGTTGAAGTTAAAGTTAAAGTGAAAGTGAAAGTTAAAGTTAAGGTTAAAGTTAAAGTTAAAGTTAAAGTCAAAGTTAAAGTTAAAGCTTAGGTTAAAGTTAAAGTTAAAAATAAAGTTAAAGTTAAAGTTAAAGTTTAAGTTAAAGTTAAAGTTGAAGTTAAAGTTAAAATTAAAGTTAAAGTTGAAGTTAAAGTTAAAGTTAAAGTGAAAGTTAAAGTTAAAGTTAAAGTTAATGTTAAAGTTAAAGTTAAAATTAAAGTTAAAGTTAAAGTTAAAGTGAAAGTTAAAGTTAAAAATAAAGTTAAAGCTAAAGTTAAAGTGGAGTTATAGTTAAAGTTAAGGTTAAAGTTAAAGTTATAGTTAAAGTTAAAGTTAAAGTTAAAGTTAAAGTTAAAGTTAAAGTTAAAGTTAAAGTTAAAGTTAAAGTTAAAGTTAAAGTTAAAGTTAAAGTTAAAGTTAAAGATAAAGATAAAGTTAAAGTTAAAGTTAAATTTAAAGTTAAAGTTAAAGTTAGAGTTAAAGTTAAAGTTAAAGTTAAAATTAAAGTTAAAGCTAAAGTTAAAGTTAAAGTTAAAGTTAAAGTTAAAGTTAAAGGTAAAGTTAAAGTTAAAGTTTAAGTTTAAGTTAAAGTTAAAGTTGAAGTTAAAGTTAAAGTTAAAATTAAAGTTAAAGTTAAAGTTGAAGTTAAAGTTAAAGTTAAAGTTAAAGTTAAAGTTAAAGTTAAAGTGAATGTTAAAGTAAAAGCGAAAGTTAAAGTTAAAATTAAAGTTAAAGTTAAAGTGAAAGTGAAAGTTAAAGTTAAAGTTTAAGTTAAAGTTGAAGTTAAAGTTAAAGTTAAAATTAAAGTTAAAGTTAAAGTTGAAGTTAAAGTTAAAGTTAAAGATAAAGTTAAAGTTAAAGTTAAATTTAAAGTTAAAGTGAATGTTAAAGTTAAAGCGAAAGTTAAAGTTAAAAATAAAGTTAAAGTTAAAGTGAAAGTTAAAGTTGAAGTTAAAGTTAAAGTTAAAGTTAAAGTTAAAGTTAAAGATAAAGTTAAAGTTAAAGTTAAAGATAAAGTTAAAGCTAAAGTTAAAGTGGAAGTTATAGTTAAAGTTAAAGTTAAGGTTAAAGTTAAAGTTAAAGTGAATGTTAAAGTTAAAGCGAAAGTTAAAGTTAAAGTTAAAGTTGAAGTTAAAGTTAAAGTTAAAATTAAAGTTAAAGTTAAAGTTGAAGTTAAAGTTATAGTTAAAGTTAAAGTTAAAGTTAAAGTGAAAGTTAAAGTTAAAGTTAAAGTTAAAGTTAAAGTGAATGTTAAAGTTAAAGTTAAAGTTAAAGTTAAAGTTAAAATTAAAGTTGAAGTTAAAGTTAAAGTTAAAGTTAAAGTTAAAGTTAAAGATAAAGTTAAAGTTAAATTTAAAGTTAAAGTTAAAGTTAATTTAAATTTAAATTTAAAGTTAAAATTAAAGTTAAAGTTAAAGTTAAAGTCAAAGTTAAAGTTAAAGCTAAGGTTAAAGTTAAAGTTAAAGTTAAAAATAAAGTTAAAGTTAAAGTTTAAGTTAAAGTTAAAGTTAAAGTTAAAGTTAAAGTTGAAGTTAAAGTTAAAGTTAAAGTTAAAATTAAAGTTAAAGTAAAAGTTAAAGTGAAAGTTAAAGTTAAAGTTAAAGTTAATGTTAAAGTTAAAGTTAAAATTAAAGTTAAAGTTTAAGTTTAAGTTAAAGTTAAAGTTAAAGTTGAAGTTAAAGTTAAAATTAAAGTTAAAGTTAAAGTTAAAGTTAAAGTGAAAGTGAAAGTTAAAGTTAAAGTTAAAGTTAAAGTTAATGTTAAAGTTAAAATTAAAGTTAAAGTTAAAGTTAAAGTGAAAGTTAAAGTTAAAGTTAAAGAAAAGGTTAAAGTTAAAGTTAAAGTTAAAGTTAAGGTTAAAGTTAAAGTTAAAGTGAAAGTTAAAGTTAAAGTTAAGGTTAAAGTTAAAGTTAAAGTCAAAGTTAAAGTTAAAGCTAAGGTTAAAGTTAAAGTTAAAAATAAAGTTAAAGTTAAAGTTTAAGTTTAAGTTAAAGTTGAAGTTAAAGTTAAAGTTAAAGATAAAGTTAAAGTTAAAGTTAAAGTTAAATTTAAATTAAAGTTAAAGTTAAAGTTAAAAATAAAGTTAAAGTTAAATTACAAGTTAAAGTTAAAGTTAAAGTTAAAGTTAAATTTAAAGTTAAAGTTAAAGTTAAAGTTAAAGTTAAAGTTAAAGTTAAAGTTAAAGTTAAAGTTAAAGTTAAAGTTAAAGTTAAAGTTAAAGTTAAAGTTAAAGTTAAAGTTAAAGTTAAAGTTAAAGTTAAAGTGAATGTTAAAGTTAAAGCGAAAGTTAAAGTTAAAAATAAAGTTAAAGTTAAAGTTAAAGTTAAAGTGAAAGTTAAAGTTAAAGTTAAGGTTAAAGTTAAAGTTAAAGTTAAAGTCAAAGTTAAAGTTAAAGCTAAGGTTAAAGTTAAAATTAAAGTTAAAAATTAAGTTAAAGTTTAAGTTTAAGTTAAAGTTAAAGTTAAAGTTAAAGTTAAAGGTAAAGTTAAAGTTAAAGTTAAGGTTAAAGTTAAAGTTAAAGTTAAAGTTAAAGTTAAAGTTAAAGTGAAAGTGAAAGTTAAAGTTAAAGTTAAAGTTAAATTTAAAGTTAAAGTTAAAGTTAAAGTTAAAGTTAAAGTTAAAGATAAAGTTAAAGTTAAAGTTAAAGTTAAAGTTAAAGTTAAAGTTAAAATTAAAGTTAAAGTTAAAGTGAATGTTAAAGTTAAAGCGAAAGTTAAAGTTAAAAATAAAGTTAAAGCTAAAGTTAAAGTTAAAGTGAAAGTTAAAGTTAAGGTTAAAGTTAAAGTTAAAGTTAAAGTCAAAGTTAAAGTTAAAGCCAAGGTTAAAGTTAAAGTTAAAGTTAAAAATAAAGTTAAAGTTAAAGTTAAAAGTAAAGGTAAAGTTAAAGTTAAAGTTAAAGTGAAAGTTAAAGTTAAAGTTAAAGTTAAAGTTAAAGTTAAATTTAAAATTAAAGTTAAAGTTAAAGTTAAAATTAATGTTAAAGTTAAAGTTAAAGTTAAAGTTAAAGTTAAAGTGAATGTTAAAGTTAAAGCGAAAGTTAAAGTTAAAGTTAAAGTTTAAGTTTAAGTTAAAGTTGAAGTTAAAGTTAAAGTTAAAGTTAAAGTTAAAGTTAAAGTTAAATTTAAAGTTAAAGATTAAGTTAAAGTTAAAGTTAAAGTTAAATTTAAAGTTAAAGTTAAAGTTAAAAATAAAGTTAAAATTAAAGTTAAAGTGAAAGTTAAAATTAAATTTAAAGTTAAAGTTATAGTTACAGTTAAAGTTAAAGTTAAAGTTAAAGTGAATGTTAAAGTTAAAGCGAAAGTTAAAGTTAAAAATAAAGTTGAAGTTAAAGTTAAAGTGAAAGTTAAAGTTAAAGTTAAAGTCAAAGTTAAAGTTAAAGCTAAGGTTAAAGTTAAAGTTAAAAATAAAGTTAAAGTTAAAGTTTAAATTAAAGTTAAGGTTAAAGTTAAAGTTAAAGTTAAAGTCAAAGTTAAAGTTAAAGCTAAGGTTAAAGTTAAAGTTAAAAATAAAGTTAAAGTTAAAGTTAAAGTTAAAGTTAAAGTTAAAGTTAAAGTTAAAGTTAAAGTTGAAGTTAAAGTTAAAATTAAAGTTAAAGTTGAAGTTAAAGTTAAAGTTAAAGTTAAAGTTAAAGTTAAAGTTAAAGTTAAAGTTAAAGTTAAAGTGAAAGTTAAAGTTAAAGTTAATGTTAAAGTTAAAGTTAAAATTAAAGTTAAAGTTAAAGTGAAAGTTAAAGTTAAAAATAAAGTTAAAGCTAAAGTTAAAGTGGAGTTATAGTTAAAGTTAAAGTTAAAGTTATAGTTATAGTTAAAGTTAAAGTTAAAGTTAAAGTTAAAGTTAAAGATAAAGTTAAAGTTAAATTTAAAGTTAAAGTTAAAGTTAAAGTTAAAGTTAGAGTTAAAGTTAAAGTTAAAGTTAAAGTTAAAGTTAAAGTTAAAGCTAAAGTTAAAGTTAAAGTTAAAGGTAAAGTTAAAGTTAAAGTTTAAGTTTAAGTTAAAGTTAAAGTTGAAGTTAAAGTTAAAGTTAAAATTAAAGTTAAAGTTAAAGTTAAAGTTAAAGTTAAAGTTAAAGTGAATGTTAAAGAAAAGCGAAAGTTAAAGTTAAAATTAAAGTTAAAGTTAAAGTTAAAGTTAAAGTTAAAGTGAAAGTGAAAGTTAAAGTTAAAGTTTAAGTTAAAGTTGAAGTTAAAGTTAAAGTTAAAGTTAAAATTAAAGTTAAAGTTAAAGTTGAAGTTAAAGTTAAAGTTAAAGTTAAAGATAAAGTTAAAGTTAAAGTTAAATTTAAATTTAAAGTTAAAGTTAAAGTGAATGTTAAAGTTAAAGCGAAAGTTAAAGTTAAAAATAAAGTTAAAGTTAAAGTGAAAGTTAAAGTTAAAGTTGAAGTTAAAGTTAAAGTTAAAGTTAAAGTTAAAGATAAAGTTAAAGTTAAAGTTAAAGTTAAAGATAAAGTTAAAGCTAAAGTTAAAGTGGAAGTTATAGTTAAAGTTAAAGTTAAGGTTAAAGTTAAAATTAAAGTGAATGTTAAAGTTAAAGCGAAAGTTAAAGTTAAAAATAAAGTTAAAGTTAAAGTGAAAGTTAAAGTTGAAGTTAAAGTTAAAGTTAAAGTTAAAGTTAAAGTTAAAGATAAAGTTAAAGTTAAAGTTAAAGATAAAGTTAAAGCTAAAGTTAAAGTGGAAGTTATAGTTAAAGTTAAGGTTAAAGTTAAAGTTAAAGTGAATGTTAAAGTTAAAGCGAAAGTTAAAGTTAAAGTTAAAGTTGAAGTTAAAGTTAAAGTTAAAATTAAAGTTAAAGTTAAAGTTGAAGTTAAAGTTATAGTTAAAGTTAAAGTTAAAGTTAAAGTGAAAGTTAAAGTTAAAGTTAAAGTTAAAGTTAAAGTTAAAGTTAAAGTGAATGTTAAAGTTAAAGTTAAAGTTAAAGTTAAAATTAAAGTTGAAGTTAAAGTTAAAGTTAAAGTTAAAGTTAAAGTTAAAGTTAAAGTTAAAGTTAAAGTTAAAGTTAAAGTTAAAGTTAAAGATAAAGTTAAAGTTAAATTTAAAGTTAAAGTTAATTTAAATTTAAATTTAAAGTTAAAATTAAAGTTAAAGTTAAAGTTAAAGTCAAAGTTAAAGTTAAAGCTAAGGTTAAAGTTAAAGTTAAAGTTAAAAATAAAGTTAAAGTTAAAGTTTAAGTTAAAGTTAAAGTTAAAGTTAAAGTTGAAGTTAAAGTTAAAGTTAAAGTTAAAATTAAAGTTAAAGTAAAAGTTAAAGTGAAAGTTAAAGTTAAAGTTAATGTTAAAGTTAAAGTTAAAATTAAAGTTAAAGTTTAAGTTTAAGTTAAAGTTAAAGTTAAAGTTGAAGTTAAAGTTAAAATTAAAGTTAAAGTTAAAGTTAAAGATAAAGTTAAAGTGAAAGTGAAAGTTAAAGTTAAAGTTAAAGTTAAAGTTAATGTTAAAGTTAAAATTAAAGTTAAAGTTAAAGTTAAAGTTAAAGTTAAAGTGAAAGTTAAAGTTAAAGTTAAAGAAAAGGTTAAAGTTAAAGTTAAAGTTAAAGTTAAAGTTAAGGTTAAAGTTAAAGTTAAAGTGAAAGTTAAAGTTAAAGTTAAGGTTAAAGTTAAAGTTAAAGTCAAAGTTAAAGTTAAAGCTAAGGTTAAAGTTAAAGTTAAAAATAAAGTTAAAGTTAAAGTTTAAGTTTAAGTTAAAGTTGAAGTTAAAGTTAAAGTTAAAGTTAAAGATAAAGTTAAAGTTAAAGTTAAAGTTAAATTTAAATTAAAGTTAAAGTTAAAGTTAAAAATAAAGTTAAAGTTAAATTACAAGTTAAAGTTAAAGTTAAAGTTAAAGTTAAATTTAAAGTTAAAGTTAAAGTTAAAGTTAAAGTTAAAGTTAAAGTTAAAGTTAAAGTTAAAGTTAAAGTTAAAGTTAAAGTTAAAGTTAAAGTTAAAGTTAAAGTTAAAGTTAAAGTTAAAGTTAAAGTTAAAGTTAAAGTTAAAGTTAAAGTTAAAGTTAAAGTTAAAGTGAATGTTAAAGTTAAAGCGAAAGTTAAAGTTAAAAATAAAGTTAAAGTTAAAGTTAAAGTGAAAGTTAAAGTTAAAGTTAAGGTTAAAGTTAAAGTTAAAGTTAAAGTCAAAGTTAAAGTTAAAGCTAAGGTTAAAGTTAAAATTAAAGTTAAAAATTAAGTTAAAGTTTAAGTTTAAGTTAAAGTTAATGTTAAAGTTAAAGTTAAAGGTAAAGTTAAAGTTAAAGTTAAGGTTAAAGTTAAAGTTAAAGTTAAAGTTAAAGTTAAAGTGAAAGTGAAAGTTAAAGTTAAAGTTAAAGTTAAAGTTAAATTTAAAGTTAAAGTTAAAGTTAAAGTTAAAGTTAAAGTTAAAGTTAAAGTTAAAGATAAAGTTAAAGTTAAAGTTAAAGTTAAAGTTAAAGTTAAAGTTAAAATTAAAGTTAAAGTTAAAGTGAATGTTAAAGTTAAAGTTAAAGTTAAAGTTAAAGTTAAATTTAAATTTAAATTTAAAGTTAAAATTAAAGTTAAAGTTAAAGTTAAAGTTAAAGTTAAAGTTAAAGTTAAAGTCAAAGTTAAAGTTAAAGCTAAGGTTAAAGTTAAAGTTAAAGTTAAAAATAAAGTTAAAGTTAAAGTTAAAGTTTAAGTTAAAGTTAAAGTTAAAGTTAAAGTTGAAGTTAAAGTTAAAGTTAAAGTTAAAATTAAAGTTAAAGTTAAAGTAAAAGTTAAAGTGAAAGTTAAAGTTAAAGTTAATGTTAAAGTTAAAGTTAAAATTAAAGTTAAAGTTTAAGTTTAAGTTAAAGTTAAAGTTAAAGTTAAAGTTGAAGTTGAAGTTAAAGTTAAAATTAAAGTTAAAGTTAAAGTTAAAGTTAAAGTTAAAGTGAAAGTTAAAGTTAAAGTTAAAGTTAATGTTAAAGTTAAAGTTAAAATTAAAGTTAAAGTTAAAGTTAAAGTTAAAGTGAAAGTTAAAGTTAAAGTTAAAGAAAAGGTTAAAGTTAAAGTTAAAGTTAAGGTTAAAGTTAAAGTTAAAGTTAAAGTTAAAGTTAAAGTGAAAGTTAAAGTTAAAATTAAGGTTAAAGTTAAATTTAAAGTCAAAGTTAAAGTTAAAGTTAAAGTTAAAGTTAAAGTTAAAGTTAAAGTTAAAGTTAAAGTTAAAGTTAAAGTTAAAGTTAAAGTTAAAGTTAAAGTTAAAGTTAAAGTTAAAGTTAAAGTTAAAGTTAAAGTTAAAGTTAAAGTTAAAGTTAAAGTTAAAGTTAAAGTTAAAGTTAAAGTTAAAGTTAAAGTGAATGTTAAAGTTAAAGCGAAAGTTAAAGTTAAAAATAAAGTTAAAGTGAAAGTTAAAGTTAAAGTTAAAATTAAAGTTAAAGTTAAGGTTAAAGTTAAAGTTAAAGTCAAAGTTAAAGTTAAAGCTAAGGTTAAATTTAAAGTTAAAGTTGAAGTTAAAGTTAAAGTGAAAGTTAAAGTTAAAGTTAAAGATAAAGTTAAAGTTAAAGTTAAAGTTAAAGTTAAAGTTAAAGTTAAAGTTAAAGTTAAAGTTAAAGATAAAGTTAAAGTTAAAGTTAAAGTTAAAGTTAAAGTTAAAGTTAAAGTTAAAGTGAATGTTAAAGTTAAAGCGGAAGTTAAAGTTAAAAATAAAGTTAAAGTTAAAGTGAAAGTTAAAGTTAAAGTTAAAATTAATGTTAAAGTTAAAGTTAAAATCAAAGTTAAAGTTAAAGCTAAGGTTAAATTTAAAGTTAAAATTGAAGTTAAAGTTAAAGTTAAAGTTAAAGTTAAAGTTAAAGTTAAAGTTAAAGTTAAAGTTAAAGTTAAAATTAAAGTTAAAGTTAAAGTTAAAGTTAAAGTTAAAGTTAAAGTTAAAGTCAAAGTTAAAGTTAAAGTTAAAGTTAAAGTTAAAGTTAAAGTTAAAGTTAAAGCTAAAGTTAAAGTTAAAGTTAAAGTTAAGGTTAAAGTTAAAGTTAAAGTTAAAGATAAAGTTAAAGTTAAAGTTAAAGTTAAAGTTAAAGTTAAAGTTAAAGTTAAAGTTAAAGTTAAAGTTAAAGTTAAAGTTAAAGTGAAAGTGAAAGTTAAAGTTAAAGTTAAAGTTAAAGTTAAAGTTAAATTTAAAGTTAAAGTTAAAATTAAAGTTAAAGTTAAAGTTAAAGTTAAAGATAAAGTTAAAGTTAAAGTTAAAGCTAAGGTTAAATTTAAAGTTAAAGTTGAAGTTAAAGTTAAAGTTAAAGTTAAAGTTAAAGTTAAAGTTAAAGTTAAAGTCAAAGTTAAAGTTAAAGTTAAAGTTAAAGTTAAAGTTAAAGTTAAAGTTAAAGTTAAAGTGAAAGTTAAAGTTAAAGTTAAAATTAAAGTTGAGGTTAAAGTTAAAGTTAAAGCTAAGGTTAAATTTAAAGTTAAAGTTGAAGTTAAAGTTAAAGTTAAAATTTAAATTAAAGTTAAAGTTGAAGTTAAAGTTAAAGTTAAAGTGAATGTTAAAATTAAAGCGAAAGTTAAAGTTAAAGTTAAAGTTAAAGTGAAATTTAAAGTTAAAATTAAAGTTAAAGTTAAGGTTAAAGTTAAAGTTAAAGTCAAAGTTAAAGTTAAAGCTAAGGTTAAATTTAAAGTTAAAGTTGAAGTTAAAGTTAAAGTTAAAGCTAAAGTTAAAGTCAAAGTTAAAGTTAAAGTTAAAGTTTAAGTTTAAGTTTAAGTTAAAGTTAAAGTTAAAGTTAAAGTTGAAGTTAAAGTTAAAGTTAAAGTTAAAGTTAAAATTTAAATTAAAGTTAAAGTTGAAGTTAAAGTTAAAGTTAAAGTTAAAGTGAATCTTAAAATTAAAGCGAAAGTTAAAGTTAAAATTAAAGTTAAAGATAAAGTTAAAGTGAAAGTTAAAGTTAAAGTTAAAGTTTAAGTTAAAGTTAAAGTTGAAGTTAAAGTTAAAGTTAAAGTTAAAATTAAAGTTAAAGTTGAAGTTAAAGTTAAAGTTAAAGTTAAAGTTAAAGTTAAAGTTAAAGTTAAAGTTAAAGTTAAAGTTAAAGTTAAAGTTAAAGTTAAAGATAAAGTTAAAGTTAAAGTTAAAGTTAAAGTTAAAATTTAAATTAAAGTTAAAGTTGAAGTTAAAGTTAAAGTTAAAGTTAAAGTTAAAATTAAAGTTGAAGTTAAAGTTAAAGTTAAAGTTAAAGTTAAAGTTAAAGTTAAAGTTAAAGTTAAAGTTAAAGTTAAAGTTAAAGTTAAAGTTAAAGATAAAGTTAAAGTTAAATTTAAAGTTAAAGTTAAAGTTAATTTAAATTTAAATTTAAAGTTAAAATTAAAGTTAAAGTTAAAGTTAAAGGTCAAAGTTAAAGTTAAAGCTAAGGTTAAAGTTAAAGTTAAAGTTAAAAATAAAGTTAAAGTTAAAGTTTAAGTTAAAGTTAAAGTTAAAGTTAAAGTTGAAGTTAAAGTTAAAGTTAAAGTTAAAATTAAAGTTAAAGTAAAAGTTAAAGTGAAAGTTAAAGTTAAAGTTAAAGTTAATGTTAAAGTTAAAGTTAAAATTAAAGTTAAAGTTTAAGTTTAAGTTAAAGTTAAAGTTAAAGTTGAAGTTAAAGTTAAAATTAAAGTTAAAGTTAAAGTTAAAGATAAAGTTAAAGTGAAAGTGAAAGTTAAAGTTAAAGTTAAAGTTAATGTTAAAGTTAAAATTAAAGTTAAAGTTAAAGTTAAAGTTAAAGTTAAAGTGAAAGTTAAAGTTAAAGTTAAAGAAAAGGTTAAAGTTAAAGTTAAAGTTAAAGTTAAGGTTAAAGTTAAAGTTAAAGTGAAAGTTAAAGTTAAAGTTAAGGTTAAAGTTAAAGTTAAAGTCAAAGTTAAAGTTAAAGCTAAGGTTAAAGTTAAAGTTAAAAATAAAGTTAAAGTTAAAGTTTAAGTTTAAGTTAAAGTTGAAGTTAAAGTTAAAGTTAAAGTTAAAGATAAAGTTAAAGTTAAAGTTAAAGTTAAATTTAAATTAAAGTTAAAGTTAAAGTTAAAAATAAAGTTAAAGTTAAATTACAAGTTAAAGTTAAAGTTAAAGTTAAAGTTAAATTTAAAGTTAAAGTTAAAGTTAAAGTTAAAGTTAAAGTTAAAGTTAAAGTTAAAGTTAAAGTTAAAGTTAAAGTTAAAGTTAAAGTTAAAGTTAAAGTTAAAGTTAAAGTTAAAGTTAAAGTGAATGTTAAAGTTAAAGCGAAAGTTAAAGTTAAAAATAAAGTTAAAGTTAAAGTTAAAGTGAAAGTTAAAGTTAAAGTTAAGGTTAAAGTTAAAGTTAAAGTTAAAGTCAAAGTTAAAGTTAAAGCTAAGGTTAAAGTTAAAATTAAAGTTAAAAATTAAGTTAAAGTTTAAGTTTAAGTTAAAGTTAAAGTTAAAGTTAAAGTTAAAGGTAAAGTTAAAGTTAAAGTTAAGGTTAAATTTAAAGTTAAAGTTAAAGTTAAAGTTAAAGTGAAAGTGAAAGTGAAAGTTAAAGTTAAAGTTAAAGTTAAAGTTAAATTTAAAGTTAAAGTTAAAGTTAAAGTTAAAGTTAAAGTTAAAGTTAAAGTTAAAGTTAAAGATAAAGTTAAAGTTAAAGTTAAAGTTAAAGTTAAAGTTAAAGTTAAAATTAAAGTTAAAGTTAAAGTGAATGTTAAAGTTAAAGTTAAAGTTAAAGTTAAAGTTAAATTTAAATTTAAATTTAAATTTAAAGTTAAAATTAAAGTTAAAGTTAAAGTTAAAGTTAAAGTTAAAGTTAAAGTTAAAGTCAAAGTTAAAGTTAAAGCTAAGGTTAAAGTTAAAGTTAAAGTTAAAAATAAAGTTAAAGTTAAAGTTAAAGTTTAAGTTAAAGTTAAAGTTAAAGTTGAAGTTAAAGTTAAAGTTAAAGTTAAAGTTAAAATTAAAGTTAAAGTTAAAGTTAAAGTGAAAGTTAAAGTTAAAGTTAATGTTAAAGTTAAAGTTAAAATTAAAGTTAAAGTTTAAGTTTAAGTTAAAGTTAAAGTTAAAGTTAAAGTTGAAGTTGAAGTTAAAGTTAAAGTTAAAATTAAAGTTAAAGTTAAAGTTAAAGTTAAAGTGAAAGTTAAAGTTAAAGTTAAAGTTAATGTTAAAGTTAAAGTTAAAATTAAAGTTAAAGTTAAAGTTAAAGTTAAAGTGAAAGTTAAAGTTAAAGTTAAAGAAAAGGTTAAAGTTAAAGTTAAAGTTAAGGTTAAAGTTAAAGTTAAAGTTAAAGTTAAAGTTAAAGTTAAAGTTAAAGTTAAAGTGAAAGTTAAAGTTAAAATTAAGGTTAAAGTTAAAGTTAAAGTCAAAGTTAAAGTTAAAGTTAAAGTTAAAGTTAAAGTTAAATTTAAAGTTAAAGTTAAAGTTAAAGTTAAAGTTAAAGTTAAAGTTAAAGTTAAAGTTAAAGTTAAAGTTAAAGTGAATGTTAAAGTTAAAGCGAAAGTTAAAGTTAAAAATAAAGTTAAAGTGAAAGTTAAAGTTAAAGTTAAAATTAAAGTTAAAGTTAAGGTTAAAGTTAAAGTTAAAGTCAAAGTTGAAGTTAAAGCTAAGGTTAAATTTAAAGTTAAAGTTGAAGTTAAAGTTAAAGTTAAAGTGAAAGTTAAAGTTAAAGTTAAAGATAAAGTTAAAGTTAAAGTTAAAGTTAAAGTTAAAGTTAAAGTTAAAGTTAAAGTTAAAGTTAAAGTTAAAGTTAAAGTTAAAGATAAAGTTAAAGTTAAAGTTAAAGTTAAAGTTAAAGTTAAAGTTAAAGTTAAAGTGAATGTTAAAGTTAAAGCGAAAGTTAAAGTTAAAAATAAAGTTAAAGTTAAAGTGAAAGTTAAAGTTAAAGTTAAAATTAATGTTAAAGTTAAAGTTAAAATCAAAGTTAAAGTTAAAGCTAAGGTTAAATTTAAAGTTAAAATTGAAGTTAAAGTTAAAGTTAAAGTTAAAGTTAAAGTTAAAGTTAAAGTTAAAATTAAAGTTAAAGTTAAAGTTAAAGTTAAAGTTAAAGTTAAAGTTAAAGTTAAATTTAAAGTTAAAGTTAAAGTTAAAGTTAAAGTTAAAGCTAAAGTTAAAGTTAAAGTTAAAGTTAAGGTTAAAGTTAAAGTTAAAGTTAAAGTTAAAGATAAAGTTAAAGTTAAAGTTAAAGTTAAAGTTAAAGTTAAAGTTAAAGTTAAAGTTAAAGTGAAAGTGAAAGTTAAAGTTAAAGTTAAAGTTAAAGTTAAATTTAAAGTTAAAGTTAAAGTTAAAATTAAAGTTAAAGTTAAAGTTAAAGTTAAAGATAAAGTTAAAGTTAAAGTTAAAGCTAAGGTTAAATTTAAAGTTAAAGTTGAAGTTAAAGTTAAAGTTAAAGTTAAAGTTAAAGTTAAAGTCAAAGTTAAAGTTAAAGTTAAAGTTAAAGTTAAAGTTAAAGTTAAAGTTAAAGTGAAAGTTAAAGTTAAAGTTAAAATTAAAGTTGAGGTTAAAGTTAAAGTTAAAGCTAAGGTTAAATTTAAAGTTAAAGTTGAAGTTAAAGTTAAAGTTAAAATTTAAATTAAAGTTAAAGTTGAAGTTAAAGTTAAAGTTAAAGTGAATGTTAAAATTAAAGCGAAAGTTAAAGTTAAAGTTAAAGTTAAAGTGAAATTTAAAGTTAAAATTAAAGTTAAAGTTAAGGTTAAAGTTAAAGTTAAAGTCAAAGTTAAAGTTAAAGCTAAGGTTAAATTTAAAGTTAAAGTTGAAGTTAAAGTTAAAGTTAAAGCTAAAGTTAAAGTCAAAGTTAAAGTTAAAGTTAAAGTTAAAGTTAAAGTTAAAGTTGAAGTTAAAGTTAAAGTTAAAGTTAAAGTTAAAATTTAAATTAAAGTTAAAGTTGAAGTTAAAGTTAAAGTTAAAGTTAAAGTTAAAGTTAAAGTGAATCTTAAAATTAAAGCGAAAGTTAAAGTTAAAATTAAAGTTAAAGATAAAGTTAAAGTGAAAGTTAAAGTTAAAGTTAAAGTTTAAGTTAAAGTTAAAGTTGAAGTTAAAGTTAAAGTTAAAGTTAAAATTAAAGTTAAAGTTGAAGTTAAAGTTAAAGTTAAAGTTAAAGTTAAAGTTAAAGTTAAAGTTAAAGTTAAAGTTAAAGTTAAAGTTAAAGTTAAAGATAAAGTTAAAGTTAAAGTTAAAGTGAAATTTAAAGTTAAAGTTAAATTGAATGTTAAAGTTAAAGCGAAAGTTAAAGTTAAAAATAAAGTTAAAGTTAAAGTGAAAGTTAAAGTTAAAGTTTAAGTTAAAGTTAAAGTTGAAGTTAAAGTTAAAGTTAAAATTAAAGTTAAAGTTGAAGTTAAAGTTAAAGTTAAAGTTAAAGTTAAAGTTAAAGTTAAAGTTAAAGTTAAAGTTAAAGATAAAGTTAAAGCTAAAGTTAAAGTGGAAGTTATAGTTAAAGTTAAAGTTAAGGTTAAAGTTAAAGTTAAAGTGAAAAGTAAAGTTAAAGTTAAAGTTAAATTTAAATTTAAAGTTAACTTTAAAGTTAAAGTTAAAGTGAATGTTAAAGTTAAAGCGAAAGTTAAAGTTAAAAATAAAGTTGAAGTTAAAGTGAAAGTTAAAGTTAAAGTCAAAGTTAAAGTTAAAGCTAAGGTTAAAGCTAAAGTTAAAGTTTAAGTTAAAGTTAAAGTTTAAGTTAAAGTTAAAGTTGAAGTTAAAGTTAAAATTAAAGTTAAAGTTGAAGTTAAAGTTAAAGTTAAAGTGAAAGTTAAAAGTTAAAGTTAGTGTTAAAGTTAAAGTTAAAGTTAAAGTTAAAGTTAAAGTTAAAGTTAAAGTTAATGTTAAAGTTAAAGTTAAAGTTAATGTTAAAGTTAAAGTTAAAATTAAAGTTAAAGTTAAAGTTAAAGTTAAAGTTAAAGAAAAGGTTAAAGTTAAAGTTAAAGTTAAAGTTAAGGTTAAAGTTAAAGTTAAAGTTAAAGTTAAAGTTAAAGTTAAAGTTAAAGTTAAAGTTAAAGTTAAAGTTAAAGTTAAAGTTAAAGTTAAAGTTAAAGTTAAAGTTAAAGTTAAAGTTAAAGTTAAAGTGAAAGTTAAAGTTAAGGTTAAAGTTAAAGTTAAAGTCAAAGTTAAAGTTAAAGCTAAGGTTAAAGTTAAAGTTAAAAATAAAGTTAAAGTTAAAGCTTAAAGTTAAAGTTGAAGTTAAAGTTAAAGTTAAAGTTAAAGTTAAAGTTAAAGTTAAAGTTAAAGTTAAAGTTAAAGTTAAAGTTAAAGTTAAAGTTAAAGTTAAAGTTAAAGATAAAGTTAAAGTTAAAGTTAAAGTTAAAGTTAAAGTTAAATTTAAAGTTAAAGATAAAGTTAAAGTTAAATTTAAAGTTAAAGTTAAAGTTAAAAATAAAGTTAAAATTAAAGTTAAAGTGAAAGTTAAAATTAAAGTTAAAGTTAAAGTTAAAGTTAAAGTTAAAGTGAATGTTAAAGTTAAAGCGAAAGTTAAAGTCAAAGTTAAAGTTAAAGTTAAAGTTTAAGTTAAAGTTGAAGTTAAAGTTAAAGTTAAATTTAAAGTTAAAGATAAAGTTAAAGTTAAAGTTAAAGTTAAAGTTAAATTTAAAGTTCAAGTTAAAGTTAAAAATAAAGTTAAAATTAAAGTTAAAGTGAAAGTTAAAATTAAATTTAAAGTTAAAGTTATAGTTAAAGTTAAAGTTAAAGTGAATGTTAAAGTTAAAGCGAAAGTTAAAGTTAAAAATAAAGTTGAAGTTAAAGTTAAAGTGAAAGTGAAAGTTAAAGTTAAGGTTAAAGTTAAAGTTAAAGTTAAAGTCAAAGTTAAAGTTAAAGCTAAGGTTAAAGTTAAAGTTAAAAATAAAGTTAAAGTTAAAGTTAAAGTTTAAGTTAAAGTTAAAGTTGAAGTTAAAGTTAAAATTAAAGTTAAAGTTGAAGTTAAAGTTAAAGTTAAAGTTAAAGTGAAAGTTAAAGTTAAAGTTAAAGTTAATGTTAAAGTTAAAGTTAAAATTAAAGTTAAAGTTAAAGTTAAAGTGAAAGTTAAAGTTAAAAATAAAGTTAAAGCTAAAGTTAAAGTGGAGTTATAGTTAAAGTTAAGGTTAAAGTTAAAGTTATAGTTAAAGTTAAAGTTAAAGTTAAAGTTAAAGTTAAAGTTAAAGTTAAAGTTAAAGTTAAAGTTAAAGTTAAAGTTAAAGTTAAAGATAAAGATAAAGATAAAGTTAAAGTTAAAGTTAAATTTAAAGTTAAAGTTAAAGTTAGAGTTAAAGTTAAAGTTAAAGTTAAAGTTAAAGTTAAAGCTAAAGTTAAAGTTAAAGTTAAAGTTAAAGTTAAAGGTAAAGTTAAAGTTAAAGTTTAAGTTTAAGTTAAAGTTAAAGTTGAAGTTAAAGTTAAAGTTAAAATTAAAGTTAAAGTTAAAGTTGAAGTTAAAGTTAAAGTTAAAGTTAAAGTTAAAGTTAAAGTGAATGTTAAAGTAAAAGCGAAAGTTAAAGTTAAAATTAAAGTTAAAGTTAAAGTGAAAGTGAAAGTTAAAGTTAAAGTTTAAGTTAAAGTTGAAGTTAAAGTTAAAGTTAAAATTAAAGTTAAAGTTAAAGTTGAAGTTAAAGTTAAAGTTAAAGATAAAGTTAAAGTTAAAGTTAAATTTAAAGTTAAAGTGAATGTTAAAGTTAAAGCGAAAGTTAAAGTTAAAAATAAAGTTAAAGTTAAAGTGAAAGTTAAAGTTGAAGTTAAAGTTAAAGTTAAAGTTAAAGATAAAGTTAAAGTTAAAGTTAAAGATAAAGTTAAAGCTAAAGTTAAAGTGGAAGTTATAGTTAAAGTTAAAGTTAAGGTTAAAGTTAAAGTTAAAGTGAATGTTAAAGTTAAAGCGAAAGTTAAAGTTAAAGTTAAAGTTAAAGTTGAAGTTAAAGTTAAAGTTAAAATTAAAGTTAAAGTTAAAGTTGAAGTTAAAGTTATAGTTAAAGTTAAAGTTAAAGTTAAAGTGAAAGTTAAAGTTAAAGTTAAAGTTAAAGTTAAAGTTAAAGTTAAAGTTAAAGTTAAAGTTAAAGTGAATGTTAAAGTTAAAGTTAAAGTTAAAGTTAAAGTTAAAGTTAAAATTAAAGTTGAAGTTAAAGTTAAAGTTAAAGTTAAAGTTAAAGTTAAAGTTAAAGATAAAGTTAAAGTTAAATTTAAAGTTAAAGTTAAAGTTAATTTAAATTTAAATTTAAAGTTAAAATTAAAGTTAAAGTTAAAGTTAAAGTCAAAGTTAAAGTTAAAGCTAAGGTTAAAGTTAAAGTTAAAGTTAAAAATAAAGTTAAAGTTAAAGTTTAAGTTAAAGTTAAAGTTAAAGTTAAAGTTGAAGTTAAAGTTAAAGTTAAAATTAAAGTTAAAGTAAAAGTTAAAGTGAAAGTTAAAGTTAAAGTTAAAGTTAATGTTAAAGTTAAAGTTAAAATTAAAGTTAAAGTTTAAGTTTAAGTTAAAGTTAAAGTTAAAGTTGAAGTTAAAGTTAAAATTAAAGTTAAAGTTAAAGTTAAAGTGAAAGTGAAAGTTAAAGTTAAAGTTAAAGTTAAAGTTAAAGTTAATGTTAAAGTTAAAATTAAAGTTAAAGTTAAAGTTAAAGTGAAAGTTAAAGTTAAAGTTAAAGAAAAGGTTAAAGTTAAAGTTAAAGTTAAGGTTAAAGTTAAAGTTAAAGTGAAAGTTAAAGTTAAAGTTAAGGTTAAAGTTAAAGTTAAAGTCAAAGTTAAAGTTAAAGCTAAGGTTAAAGTTAAAGTTAAAAATAAAGTTAAAGTTAAAGTTTAAGTTTAAGTTAAAGTTGAAGTTAAAGTTAAAGTTAAAGTTAAAGATAAAGTTAAAGTTAAAGTTAAAGTTAAAGTTAAATTTAAATTAAAGTTAAAGTTAAAGTTAAAAATAAAGTTAAAGTTAAATTACAAGTTAAAGTTAAAGTTAAAGTTAAAGTTAAATTTAAAGTTAAAGTTAAAGTTAAAGTTAAAGTTAAAATTAAAGTTAAAGTTAAAGTTAAAGTTAAAGTTAAAGTTAAAGTTAAAGTTAAAGTGAATGTTAAAGTTAAAGCGAAAGTTAAAGTTAAAAATAAAGTTAAAGTTAAAGTTAAAGTTAAAGTTAAAGTGAAAGTTAAAGTTAAAGTTAAGGTTAAAGTTAAAGATAAAGTTAAAGTTAAAGTTAAAGTGAAATTTAAAGTTAAAGTTAAATTGAATGTTAAAGTTAAAGCGAAAGTTAAAGTTAAAAATAAAGTTAAAGTGAAAGTTAAAGTTAAAGTTAAAATTAAAGTTAAAGTTAAGGTTAAAGTTAAAGTTAAAGTCAAAGTTGAAGTTAAAGCTAAGGTTAAATTTAAAGTTAAAGTTGAAGTTAAAGTTAAAGTTAAAGTGAAAGTTAAAGTTAAAGTTAAAGATAAAGTTAAAGTTAAAGTTAAAGTTAAAGTTAAAGTTAAAGTTAAAGTTAAAGTTAAAGTTAAAGTTAAAGTTAAAGTTAAAGATAAAGTTAAAGTTAAAGTTAAAGTTAAAGTTAAAGTTAAAGTTAAAGTTAAAGTGAATGTTAAAGTTAAAGCGAAAGTTAAAGTTAAAAATAAAGTTAAAGTTAAAGTGAAAGTTAAAGTTAAAGTTAAAATTAATGTTAAAGTTAAAGTTAAAATCAAAGTTAAAGTTAAAGCTAAGGTTAAATTTAAAGTTAAAATTGAAGTTAAAGTTAAAGTTAAAGTTAAAGTTAAAGTTAAAGTTAAAGCTAAAGTTAAAATTAAAGTTAAAGTTAAAGTTAAAGTTAAAGTTAAAGTTAAAGTTAAATTTAAAGTTAAAGTTAAAGTTAAAGTTAAAGTTAAAGCTAAAGTTAAAGTTAAAGTTAAAGTTAAGGTTAAAGTTAAAGTTAAAGTTAAAGTTAAAGATAAAGTTAAAGTTAAAGTTAAAGTTAAAGTTAAAGTTAAAGTTAAAGTTAAAGTTAAAGTGAAAGTGAAAGTTAAAGTTAAAGTTAAAGTTAAAGTTAAATTTAAAGTTAAAGTTAAAGTTAAAATTAAAGTTAAAGTTAAAGTTAAAGTTAAAGATAAAGTTAAAGTTAAAAATAAAGTTAAAGTTAAAGTTAAAGTTAAAGTTAAAGTTAAAGTTAAAGTTAAATTTAAAATTAAAGTTAAAGTTAAAGTTAATGTTAAAGTTAAAGTTAAAAATAAAGTTAAAGTTAAAGTTAAAGTTAAAGTGAAAGTTAAAGTTAAAGTTTAAGTTAAAGTTGAAGTTAAAGTTAAAGTTAAAATTAAAGTTAAAGTTGAAGTTAAAGTTTAAGTTAAAGTTAAAGTGAAAGTTAAAGTTAAAGTTAAAGTTTAAGTTAAAGTTAAAGTTAAAGTTGAAGTTAAAGTTAAAGTTAAAGTTAAAGTTAAAGTTAAAGTTAAAGTTAAAATTTAAATTTAAGTTAAAGTTGAAGTTAAAGTTAAAGTTAAAGTTAAAGTTAAAGTGATGTTAAAATTAAAGCGAAAGTTAAAGTTAAAATTAAAGTTAAAGATAAAGTTAAAGTGAAAGTTAAAGTTAAAGTTAAGTTTAAGTTAAAGTTAAAGTTAAAGTTAAAGTTAAAGTTGAAGTTAAAGTTAAAGTTAAAGTTAAAATTAAAGTTAAAGTTGAAGTTAAAGTTAAAGTTAAAGTTAAAGTTAAAGTTAAAGTTAAAGTTAAAGTTAAAGTTAAAGTTAAAGTTAAAGTTAAAAATAAAGTTAAAGTTAAAGTTAAAGTTAAATTACAAGTTAAAGTTAAAGTTAAATTTAAAGTTAAAGTAAAAGTTAAAGTTAAAGTTAAAGTTAAAGTTAAAGTTAAAGTTAAAGTGAATGTTAAAGTTAAAGCGAAAGTTAAAGTTAAAAATAAAGTTAAAGTTAAAGTTAAAGTGAAAGTTAAAGTTAAGGTTAAAGTTAAAGTTAAAGTCAAAGTTAAAGTTAAAGCTAAGGTTGAAGTTAAAATTAAAGTTAAAAATAAAGTTAAAGTTTAAGTTTAAGTTAAAGTTAAAGTTAAAGTTAAAGTTAAAGTTAAAGGTAAAGTGAAAGTTAAAGTTAAGGTTAAAGTTAAAGTTAAAGTTAAAGTGAAAGTGAAAGTTAAAGTTAAAGTTAAAGTTAAAGTTAAAGTTAAAGTTAAATTTAAAGTTAAAGTTAAAGTTAAAGTTAAAGTTAAAGTTAAAGTTAAAGTTAAAGTTAAAGTTAAAGTTAAAGTTAAAGTTAAAGTTAAAGTTAAAGTTAAAGTTAAAGTTAAAGATAAAGTTAAAGTTAAAGTTAAAGTTAAATTTAAAGTTAAAGTTAAAGTTAAAGTTAAAGCTAAAGTTAAAGTTAAAGTTAAAGTTAAAATTAAAGTTAAAGTTAAAGTGAATGTTAAAGTTAAAGCGAAAGTTAAAGTTAAAAATAAAGTTAAAGCTAAAGTTAAAGTTAAATTTAAAGTGAAAATTAAGGTTAAAGTTAAAGTTAAAGTTAAAGTTAAAGTCAAAGTTAAAGTTAAAGCCAAGGTTAAAGTTAAAGTTAAAGTTAAAAATAAAGTTAAAGTTAAAGATAAAAGTAAAGGTAAAGTTAAAGTTAAAGTTAAGTGAAAGTTAAAGTTAAAGTTAAATTTAAAATTAAAGTTAAAGTTAAAGTTAAAGTTAATGTTAAAGTTAAAGCTAAATTTAAAGTTAAAGTTAAAGTTAAAGTTGAAGTTAAAGTTAAAGTTAAAATTAAAGTTAAAGTTGAAGTTAAAGTTAAAGTTAAAGTTAAAGTGAATGTTAAAGTTAAAGCGAAAGTTAAAGTTAAAAATAAAGTTAAAGTTAAAGTTAAAGTGAAAGTTAAAGTTAAAGTTAAAGTTAAAGTTAAAATTAAAGTTAAGGTTAAAGTTAAAGTTAAAGCTAAGGTTAAATTTAAAGTTAAAGTTGAAGTTAAAGTTAAAGTTAAAGGTAAAGTTAAAGTTAAAGTTAAAGTTAAAGTTAAAGTTAAAGTTAAAGTTAAAGTTAAAGTTAAAGTTAAATTTAAAGTTAAAGTTAAAGTTAAAGTTAAAGTTAAAGTTAAAGTTAAAGTTAAAGTTAAAGTTAAAGTTAAAGTGAATGTTAAAGTTAAAGCGAAAGTTAAAGTTAAAAATAAAGTTAAAGTGAAAGTTAAAGTTAAAATTAAAGTTAAAGTTAAGGTTAAAGTTAAAGTTAAAGTCAAAGTTAAAGTTAAAGTTAAAGTTAAAGTCAAAGTTAAAGTTAAAGCTAAGGTTAAATTTAAAGTTAAAGTTGAAGTTAAAGTTAAAGTTAAAGTGAAAGTTAAAGTTAAAGTTAAAGTTAAAGATAAAGTTAAAGTTAAAGTTAAAGTTAAAGTTAAAGTTAAAGTTAAAGTTAAAGTTAAAGTTAAAGATAAAGTTAAAGTTAAGGTTAAAGTTAAAGTTAAAGTTAAAGTTAAAGTTAAAGTTAAAGTTAAAGTGAATGTTAAAGTTAAAGCGAAAGTTAAAGTTAAAAATAAAGTTAAAGTTAAAGTTAAAGTTAAAATTAATGTTAAGGTTAAAGTTAAAATCAAAGTTAAAGTTAAAACTAAGGTTAAATTTAAAGTTAAAGTTGAAGTTAAAGTTAAAGTTAAAGTTAAAGTTAAAGTTAAAGTTAAAGTTAAAGTTAAAGTTAAAGTTAAAGTTAAAGTTAAAGTTAAAGTTAAAGTTAAAGTTAAAGTTAAAGTTAAAGTTAAAGCTAAAGTTAAAGCTAAATTTAAAGTTAAAGTTAAAGTTAAGGTTAAAGTTAAAGTTAAAGTTAAAGTTAAAGTTAAAGTTAAAGTTAAAGTTAAAGTTAAAGATAAAGTTAAAGTTAAAGTTAAAGTTAAAGTTAAAGTTAAAGTTAAAGTTAAAGTGAAAGTGAAAGTTAAAGTTAAAGTTAAAGTTAAAGTTAAAGTTAAAGTTAAAGTTAAAGTTAAAGTTAAAGTTAAAGTTAAAGTTAAAGTTAAAGTTAAAGTTAAAGTTAAAGTTAAAGTTAAAGTTAAAGTTAAAGTTAAAGTTAAAGTTAAAGTTAAAGTTAAAGTTAAAGTTAAAGTTAAAGTTAAAGTTAAAGTTAAAGTTAAAGTTAAAGTTAAAGTTAAAGTTAAAGTTAAAGTTAAAGTTAAAGTTAAAGTTAAAGTTTAAGGTAAAGTTAAAGTTAAAGCTAAGGTTAAATTTAAAGTTAAAGTTGAAGTTAAAGTTAAAGTTAAAGTTAAAGTTAAAGTCAAAGTTAAAGTTAAAGTTAAAGTTAAAGTGAAAGTTAAAGTTAAAGTTAAAGTTAAAGTTAAGGTTAAAGTTAAAGTTAAAGTCAAAGTTAAAGTTAAAGCTAAGGTTAAATTTAAAGTTAAAGTTGAAGTTAAAGTTAAAGTTAAAGTTAAAGTTAAAATTTAAATTAAAGTTAAAGTTGAAGTTAAAGTTAAAGTTAAAGGGAATGTTAAAATTAAAGCGAAAGTTAAAGTTAAAGTTAAAGTTAAAGTGAAAGTTAAAGTTAAAATTAAAGTTAAAGTTAAGGTTAAAGTTAAAGTTAAAGTCAAAGTTAAAGTTAAAGCTAAGGTTAAATTTAAAGTTAAAGTTGAAGTTAAAGTTAAAGTTAAAGCTAAAGTTAAAGTCAAAGTTAAAGTTAAAGTTAAAGTTAAAGTTAAAGTTAAAGTTAAAGTTTAAGTTTAAGTTTAAGTTTAAGTTAAGGTTAAAGTTAAAGTTAAAGTTAAAGTTGAAGTTAAAGTTAAAGTTAAAGTTAAAGTTAAAGTTAAAGTTAAAATTTAAATTTAAGTTAAAGTTGAAGTTAAAATTAAAGTTAAAGTTAAAGTTAAAGTTAAAGTTAAAGTGAATGTTAAAATTAAAGCGAAAGTTAAAGTTAAAATTAAAGTTAAAGATAAAGTTAAAGTGAAAGTTAAAGTTAAAGTTAAAGTTAAAGTTAAAGTTAAAGTTTAAGTTAAAGTTAAAGTTAAAGTTGAAGTTAAAGTTAAAGTTAAAGTTAAAATTAAAGTTAAAGTTGAAGTTAAAGTTAAAGTTAAAGTTAAAGTTAAAGTTAAAGTTAAAGTTAAAGTTAAAGTTAAAGTTAAAGTTAAAGTTAAAGTTAAAGTTAAAGTTAAAGTTAAAGTTAAAGTTAAAGTTAAAGTTAAAGTTAAAGTTAAAGTTAAAGATAAAGTTAAAGTTAAAGTTAAAGTGAAATTTAAAGTTAAAGTTAAAGTGAATGTTAAAGTTAAAGCGAAAGTTAAAGTTAAAAATAAAGGTAAAGTTAAAGTGAAAGTTAAAGTTAAAGTTTAAGTTAAAGTTAAAGTTGAAGTTAAAGTTAAAGTTAAAATTAAAGTTAAAGTTGAAGTTAAAGTTAAAGTTAAAGATAAAGTTAAAGCTAAAGTTAAAGTGGAAGTTATAGTTAAAGTTAAAGTTAAGGTTAAAGTTAAAGTTAAAGTTAAAGTTAAAGTTAAAGTTAAAGTTAAAGTTAAAGTTAAAGTTAAAGTTAAAGTTAAAGTTAAAGTGAAAGTTAAAGTTAAAGTTAAAGTTAAAGTTAAAGTTAAAGTTAAAGTTAAAGTTAAAGTTAAAGTTAAAGTTAAAGTTAAAGTTAAAGTTAAAGTTAAAGTTAAAGTTAAAGTTAAAGTGAATGTTAAAGTTAAAGCGAAAGTTAAAGTTAAAAATAAAGTTAAAGTGAAAGTTAAAGTTAAAATTAAAGTTAAGGTTAAAGTTAAAGTTAAAGTTAAAGTTTAAGTTAAAGTTAAAGTTAAAGTTGAAGTTAAAGTTAAAGTTAAAGTTAAAATTAAAGTTAAAGTTGAAGTTAAAGTTAAAGTTAAAGTTAAAGTTAAAGTTAAAGTTAAAGCTAAGGTTAAATTTAAAGTTAAAGTTGAAGTTAAAGTTAAAGTTAAAGTTAAAGTGAAAGTTAAAGTTAAAGTTAAAGTGAATGTTAAAATTAAAGCGAAAGTTAAAGTTAAAGTTAAAGTGAAAGTTAAAGTTAAAGTTAAAGTTAAAGTTAAAGCTAAAGTTAAAGTCAAAGTTAAAGTTAAAGTTAAAGTTAAAGTTAAAGTTAAAGTTAAAGTTAAAGTTAAAGTTTAAGTTTAAGTTAAAGTTAAAGTTAAAGTTAAAGTTGAAGTTAAAGTTAAAGTTAAAGTTAAAGTTAAAGTTAAAGTTAAAGTTAAAGTTAAAATTTAAATTTAAGTTAAAGTTGAAGTTAAAGTTAAAGTTAAAGTGAATGTTAAAATTAAAGCGAAAGTTAAAGTTAAAATTAAAGTTAAAGATAAAGTTAAAGTGAAAGTTAAAGTTAAAGTTAAAGTTTAAGTTAAAGTTAAAGTTAAAGTTGAAGTTAAAGTTAAAGTTAAAATTAAAGTTAAAGTTGAAGTTAAAGTTAAAGTTAAAGTTAAAGTTAAAGTTAAAGATAAAGTTAAAGTTAAAGTTAAAGTTAAAGTTAAAGTTAAAGTTAAAGTTAAAGTTAAAGTTAAAGTTAAAGTTAAAGTTAAAGTTAAAGTTAAAGTTAAAGTTAAAGTTAAAGTTAAAGTTAAAGTTAAAGTTAAAGTTAAAGTTAAAGTTAAAGATAAAGTTAAAGTTAAAGTTAAAGTTAAAGTGAAATTTAAAGTTAAAGTTAAAGTGAATGTTAAAGTTAAAGCGAAAGTTAAAGTTAAAAATAAAGTTAAAGTTAAAGTTAAAGTGAAAGTTAAAGTTAAAGTTTAAGTTAAAGTTGAAGTTAAAGTTAAAGTTAAAATTAAAGTTAAAGTTGAAGTTAAAGTTAAAGTTAAAGTTAAAGTTAAAGTTAAAGATAAAGATAAAGTTAAAGTTAAAGTTAAAGTGAAATTTAAAGTTAAAGTTAAAGTGAATGTTATAGTTAAAGCGAAAGTTAAAGTTAAAAATAAAGTTAAAGTTAAAGTTAAAGTGAAAGTTAAAGTTAAAGTTTAAGTTAAAGTTAAAGTTGAAGTTAAAGTTAAAGTTAAAATTAAAGTTAAAGTTGAAGTTAAAGTTAAAGTTAAAGTTAAAGTTAAAGTTAAAGTTAAAGTTAAAGTTAAAGTTAAAGATAAAGTTAAAGATAAAGTTAAAGCTAAAGTTAAAGTTGAAGTTAAAGTTAAAGTTAAAGTTAAAGTTAAAGTTAAAGTTAAAGTTAAAGTTAAAGTTAAAGTTAAAGTTAAAGTTAAAGTTAAAGTTAAAGTTAAAGTTAAAGTTAAAGTTAAAGTTAAAGATAAAGTTAAAGTTAAAATTAAAGTTAAAGTGAAATTTAAAGTTAAAGTTAAAGTGAATGTTAAAGTTAAAGCGAAAGTTAAAGTTAAAAATAAAGTTAAAGTTAAAGTTAAAGTGAAAGTTAAAGTTTAAGTTAAAGTTAAAGTTGAAGTTAAAGTTAAAGTTAAAATTAAAGTTAAAGTTGAAGTTAAAGTTAAAGTTAAAGTTAAAGTTAAAGTTAAAGTTAAAGTTAAAGTTAAAGTTAAAGTTAAAGTTAAAGTTAAAGATAAAGTTAAAGTTAAAGTTAAAGTTAAAGTTAAAGTGAAATTTAAAGTTAAAGTTAAAGTGAATGTTAAAGTTAAAGCGAAAGTTAAAGTTAAAAATAAAGTTAAAGTTAAAGTTAAAGTGAAAGTTAAAGTTAAAGTTTAAGTTAAAGTTAAAGTTGAAGTTAAAGTTAAAGTTAAAATTAAAGTTAAAGTTGAAGTTAAAGTTAAAGTTAAAGTTAAAGTGAAAGTTAAAGTTAAAGTTAAAGTTTAAGTTAAAGTTAAAGTTAAAGTTGAAGTTAAAGTTAAAGTTAAAGTTAAAGTTAAAGTTAAAGTTAAAGTTAAAGTTAAAGTTAAAGTTAAAGTTAAAATTTAAATTTAAGTTAAAGTTGAAGTTAAAGTTAAAGTTAAAGTTAAAGTGAATGTTAAAATTAAAGCGAAAGTTAAAGTTAAAATTAAAGTTAAAGATAAAGTTAAAGTGAAAGTTAAAGTTAAAGTTTAAGTTAAAGTTAAAGTTGAAGTTAAAGTTAAAGTTAAAGTTAAAATTAAAGTTAAAGTTGAAGTTAAAGTTAAAGTTAAAGTTAAAGTTAAAGTTAAAGTTAAAGTTAAAGTTAAAGTTAAAGTTAAAGTTAAAGTTAAAGATAAAGTTAAAGTTAAAGTTAAAGTTAAAGGTAAAGTTAAAGTGAAATTTAAAGTTAAAGTTAAAGTGAATGTTAAAGTTAAAGCGAAAGTTAAAGTTAAAAATAAAGTTAAAGTTAAAGTTAAAGTGAAAGTTAAAGTTAAAGTTTAAGTTAAAGTTAAAGTTGAAGTTAAAGTTAAAGTTAAAATTAAAGTTAAAGTTGAAGTTAAAGTTAAAGTTAAAGTTAAAGTTAAAGTTAAAGATAAAGTTAAAGCTAAAGTTAAAGTGGAAGTTATAGTTAAAGTTAAAGTTAAGGTTAAAGTTAAAGTTAAAGTTAAAGTTAAAGTTAAAGTGAAAGTTAAAGTTAAAGTTAAAGTTAAAGTTAAAGTTAAAGTGAAAGTTAAAGTTAAATTTAAAGTTAAAGTTAAAGTTAAAGTTAAAGTGAATGTTAAAGTTAAAGTTAAAAATAAAGTTGAAGTTAAAGTTAAAGTGAAAGTTAAAGTTAAAGTTAAAGTTAAGGTTAAAGTTACAGTTAAAGTTAAAGTCAAAGTTAAAGTTAAAGCTAAGGTTAAAGTTAAAGTTAAAGTTAAAAATAAAGTTAAAGTTTAAGTTTAAGTTTAAGTTAAAGTTAAAGTTAAAGTTAAAGTTGAAGTTAAAGTTAAAGTTAAAATTAAAGTTAAAGTTGAATTTAAAGTTAAAGTTAAATTTAAAGTTAAAGTTAAAGTTAAAGTTAAAGTTAAAGTTAAATTTAATGTTAAAGTTAAAGTTAAAGTTAAAGTTAAAGTTAAAGTTAAAGTTAATGTTAAAGTTAAAGTTAAAGTTAAAATTAAAGTTAAAGTTAAAGTTAAAGTTAATGTTAAAGTTAAAGTTAAAGTTAAAATTAAAGTTAAAGTTAAAGTTAAAGTGAAAATTAAAGTTAAAGTTAAAGTTAAAGTTAAATTTAAAGTTAAAGTTAAAGTTAAAGTTGAAGTTAAAGTTAAAGTTAAAGTTAAAGTTAAAGTTAAAGTTAAAGTTAAAGAAAAGGTTAAAGTTACAGTTAAAGTTAAAGTCAAAGTTAAAGTTAAAGCTAAGGTTAAAGTTAAAGTTAAAGTTAAAAATAAAGTTAAAGTTAAAATTAAAGTTAAAGTTAAAGTTAAAGTGAAAATTAAAGTTAAAGTTAAAGTTAAAGTTAAATTTAAAGTTAAAGTGAAAGTTAAAGTTAAAGTTAAAGTTAAAGTTAAAGTTAAAGTGAAAGTTAAAGTTAAAGTTAAAGTTAAAGTTAAAGTTAAAGTTAAAGTTAAAGTTAAAGTTAATGTTAAAGTTAAAGTTAAAGTTAAAATTAAAGTTAAAGTTAAAGTTAAAGTGAAAATTAAAGTTAAAGTTAAAGTTAAAGTTAAATTTAAAGTTAAAGTTAAAGTTAAAGTTGAAGTTAAAGTTAAAGTTAAAGTTAAAGTTAAAGTTAAAGTTAAAGAAAAGGTTAAAGTTAAAGTTAAAGTGAAAGTTAAAGTTAAATTTAAAGTTAAAGTTAAAGTTAAAGTTAAAGTGAATGTTAAAGTTAAAGCGAAAGTTAAAGTTAAAGTTTAAGTTTAAGTTAAAGTTAAAGTTGAAGTTAAAGTTAAAATTAAAATTAAAGTTAAAGTTGAAGTTAAAGTTAAAGTTAAAATTAAAGTTAAAGTTAAAGATAAAGTTAAAGTTAAAGTTAAAGTTAAAGTTAAAGTTAAAGTTAAAGTTAAGTTAAAGTTAAAGTTAAAGTTAAAGTTAAAGTTAAAGTTAAAGTTAAAGTTAAAGTTAAAGTTAAAGTTAAAGTTAAAGTTAAAGTTAAAGTTAAGTTAAAGTTAAAGTTAAAGTTAAAGTTAAATTTAAAGTTAAAGTTAAAGTTAAAGTTAAAGTTAAAGTTAAAGTTAAAGTTAAAGTTAAAGTTAAAGTTAAAGTTAAAGTTAAAGTTAAAGTTAAAGTTAAAGTTAAAGCTAAAGTTAAAGTTAAAGTTAAAAGTAAAGGTAAAGTTAAAGTGAAAGTTAAAGTTAAAGTTAAAGTTAAAGTTAAAGTTAAAGTTAAAGTTAAAGTTAAAGTTAAGTTAAAGTTAAAGTTAAAGTTAAAGTGAATGTTAAAGTTAAAGCGAAAGTTAAAGTTAAAAATAAAGTTAAAGTGAAAGTTAAAGTTAAAATTAAAGTTAAAGTTAAGGTTAAAGTTAAAGTTAAAGTCAAAGTTAAAGTTAAAGCTAAGGTTAAATTTAAAGTTAAAGTTGAAGTTAAAGTTAAAGTTAAAGTGAAAGTTAAAGTTAAAGTTAAAGTGAATGTTAAAATTAAAGCGAAAGTTAAAGTTAAAGTTAAAGTTAAAGTTAAAGTGAAAGTTAAAGTTAAAATTAAAGTTAAAGTTAAGGTTAAAGTTAAAGTTAAAGTCAAAGTTAAAGTTAAAGCTAAGGTTAAATTTAAAGTTAAAGTTGAAGTTAAAGTTAAAGTTAAAGTTAAAGCTAAAGTTAAAGTCAAAGTTAAAGTTAAAGTTAAAGTTAAAGTTAAAGTTAAAGTTAAAGTTAAAGTTTAAGTTTAAGTTAAAGTTAAAGTTAAAGTTAAAGTTAAAGTTGAAGTTAAAGTTAAAGTTAAAGTTAAAATTTAAATTTAAGTTAAAGTTGAAGTTAAAGTTAAAGTTAAAGTGAATGTTAAAATTAAAGCGAAAGTTAAAGTTAAAATTAAAGTTAAAGATAAAGTTAAAGTGAAAGTTAAAGTTAAAGTTAAAGTTTAGGTTAAAGTTAAAGTTAAAGTTAAAGTTGAAGTTAAAGTTAAAATTAAAGTTAAAGTTGAAGTTAAAGTTAAAGTTAAAGTTAAAGTTAAAGTTAAAGTTAAAGTTAAAGTTAAAGTTAAAGTTAAAGTTAAAGATAAAGTTAAAGTTAAAGTTAAAGTTAAAGTTAAAGTGAAATTTAAAGTTAAAGTTAAAGTGAATGTTAAAGTTAAAGCGAAAGTTAAAGTTAAAAATAAAGTTAAAGTTAAAGTTAAAGTGAAAGTTAAAGTTAAAGTTTAAGTTAAAGTTGAAGTTAAAGTTAAAGTTAAAATTAAAGTTAAAGTTGAAGTTAAAGTTAAAGTTAAAGTTAAAGTTAAAGTTAAAGTTAAAGATAAAGTTAAAGTTAAAGTTAAAGTTAAAGTGAAATTTAAAGTTAAAGTTAAAGTGAATGTTAAAGTTAAAGCGAAAGTTAAAGTTAAAAATAAAGTTAAAGTTAAAGTTAAAGTGAAAGTTAAAGTTAAAGTTTAAGTTAAAGTTAAAGTTGAAGTTAAAGTTAAAGTTAAAATTAAAGTTAAAGTTGAAGTTAAAGTTAAAGTTAAAGTTAAAGTTAAAGTTAAAGTTAAAGATAAAGTTAAAGCTAAATTTAAAGTTGAAGTTAAAGTTAAAGTTAAAGTTAAAGTTAAAGTTAAAGTTAAAGTTAAAGTTAAAGTTAAAGTTAAAGTTAAAGTTAAAGATAAAGTTAAAGTTAAAGTTAAAGTTAAAGTGAAATTTAAAGTTAAAGTTAAAGTGAATGTTAAAGTTAAAGCGAAAGTTAAAGTTAAAAATAAAGTTAAAGTTAAAGTTAAAGTGAAAGTTAAAGTTAAAGTTTAAGTTAAAGTTAAAGTTGAAGTTAAAGTTAAAGTTAAAATTAAAGTTAAAGTTGAAGTTAAAGTTAAAGTTAAAGTTAAAGTTAAAGTTAAAGTTAAAGTTAAAGTTAAAGTTAAAGTTAAAGTTAAAGTTAAAGTTAAAGTTAAAGTTAAAGTTAAAGTTAAAGTTAAAGTTAAAGTTAAAGTTAAAGTTAAAGTTAAAGTTAAAGTTAAAGTTAAAGTTAAAGTTAAAGTTAAAGATAAAGTTAAAGTTAAAGTTAAAGTTAAAGTGAAATTTAAAGTTAAAGTTAAAGTGAATGTTAAAGTTAAAGCGAAAGTTAAAGTTAAAAATAAAGTGAAAATTAAAGTTAAAGTTGAAGTTAAAGTTAAATTTAAAGTTAAAGTTAAAGATAAAGTTGAAGTTAAAGTTAAAGTTAAAGTTAAAGTTAAAGTTAAAGTTAAAGTTAAAGAAAAGGTTAAAGTTAAAGTTAAAGTGAAAGTTAAAGTTAAATTTAAAGTTAAAGTTAAAGTTAAAGTTAAAGTGAATGTTAAAGTTAAAGCGAAAGTTAAAGTTAAAGTTAAAGTTTAAGTTTAAGTTAAAGTTAAAGTTGAAGTTAAAGTTAAAATTAAAATTAAAGTTAAAGTTGAAGTTAAAGTTAAAGTTAAAATTAAAGTTAAAGTTAAAGATAAAGTTAAAGTTAAAGTTAAAGTTAAAGTTAAAGTTAAAGTTAAGTTAAAGTTAAAGTTAAAGTTAAAGTTAAAGTTAAAGTTAAAGTTAAAGTTAAAGTTAAAGTTAAAGTTAAAGTTAAAGTTAAAGTTAAAGTTAAAGTTAAAGTTAAAGTTAAAGTTAAAGTTAAAGTTAAAGTTAAAGTTAAAGTTAAAGTTAAATTTAAAGTTAAAGTTAAAGTTAAAGTTAAAAATAAAGTTAAAGTTAAAGTTAAATTTAAAGTTAAAGTTAAAGTTAAAGTTAAAGTTAAAGTTAAAGTTAAAGTTAAAGTTAAAGTTAAAGGTAAAGTTAAAGTTAAAGATAAAGTTAAATTTAAAGTTAAAGTTAAAATTAAAGTTAAAGTTAAAGTTAAAGTGAATGTTAAAGTTAAAGCGAAAGTTAAAGTTAAAAATAAAGTTAAAGTTAAAGTTAAAGTTAAGGTTAAAGTTAAAGTTAAAGTCAAAGTTAAAGTTAAAGCTAAGGTTAAAGTTAAAATTAAAGTTAAAAATAAAGTTAAAGTTAAAGTTAAAGTTAAAGTTTAAGTTTAAGTTAAAGTTAAAGTTAAAGTTAAAGTTAAAGTTAAAGTTAAAGTTAAAGTTAAAGTTAAAGTTAAAGTTAAAGTTAAAGTTAAAGTTAAAGTTAAAGTTAAAGTTAAAGTTAAAGTTAAAGTTAAAGTTAAAGTTAAAGTTAAAGTTAAAGTTAAAGTTAAAGTTAAAGTTAAAGTTAAAGTTAAAGTTAAAGTTAAAGTTAAAGTTAAAGTTAAAGCTAAAGTTAAAGTTAAAGTTAAAAGTAAAGGTAAAGTTAAAGTGAAAGTTAAAGTTAAAGTTAAAGTTAATGTTAAAGTTAAAGTTAAAGTTAAAGTTGAAGTTAAAGTTAAAGTTAAAATTAAAGTTGAAGTTAAAGTTAAAGTTAAAGTGAATGTTAAAGTTAAAGCGAAAGTTAAAGTTAAAAATAAAGTTAAAGTGAAAGTTAAAGTTAAAATTAAAGTTAAAGTTAAGGTTAAAGTTAAAGTTAAAGTCAAAGTTAAAGTTAAAGCTAAGGTTAAATTTAAAGTTAAAGTTGAAGTTAAAGTTAAAGTTAAAGTGAAAGTTAAAGTTAAAGTTAAAGTGAATGTTAAAATTAAAGCGAAAGTTAAAGTTAAAGTTAAAGTTAAAGTTAAAGTGAAAGTTAAAGTTAAAATTAAAGTTAAAGTTAAGGTTAAAGTTAAAGTTAAAGTCAAAGTTAAAGTTAAAGCTAAGGTTAAATTTAAAGTTAAAGTTGAAGTTAAAGTTAAAGTTAAAGTTAAAGATAAAGCTAAAGTTAAAGTCAAAGTTAAAGTTAAAGTTAAAGTTAAAGTTAAAGTTAAAGTTAAAGTTAAAGTTTAAGTTTAAGTTAAAGTTAAAGTTAAAGTTAAAGTTAAAGTTAAAGTTGAAGTTAAAGTTAAAGTTAAAGTTAAAATTTAAATTTAAGTTAAAGTTGAAGTTAAAGTTAAAGTTAAAGTGAATGTTAAAATTTAAGCGAAAGTTAAAGTTAAAATTAAAGTTAAAGATAAAGTTAAAGTGAAAGTTAAAGTTAAAGTTAAAGTTTAAGTTAAAGTTAAAGTTAAAGTTAAAGTTAAAGTTAAAGTTGAAGTTAAAGTTAAAGTTAAAATTAAAGTTAAAGTTGAAGTTAAAGTTAAAGTTAAAGTTAAAGTTAAAGTTAAAGTTAAAGTTAAAGTTAAAGTTAAAGTTAAAGTTAAAGTTAAAGATAAAGTTAAAGTTAAAGTTAAAATTAAAGTGAAATTTAAAGTTAAAGTTAAAGTGAATGTTAAAGTTAAAGCGAAAGTTAAAGTTAAAAATAAAGTTAAAGTTAAAGTTAAAGTGAAAGTTAAAGTTAAAGTTTAAGTTAAAGTTGAAGTTAAAGTTAAAGTTAAAATTAAAGTTAAAGTTGAAGTTAAAGTTAAAGTTAAAGTTAAAGATAAAGTTAAAGTTAAAATTAAAGTTAAAGTGAAATTTAAAGTTAAAGTTAAAGTGAATGTTAAAGTTAAAGCGAAAGTTAAAGTTAAAGTTAAAGTTAAAGTGAAAGTTAAAGTTAAAGTTTAAGTTAAAGTTAAAGTTGAAGTTAAAGTTAAAGTTAAAATTAAAGTTAAAGTTGAAGTTAAAGTTAAAGTTAAAGTTAAAGATAAAGTTAAAGCTAAAGTTAAAGTTGAAGTTAAAGTTAAAGTTAAAGTTAAAGTTAAAGTTAAAGTTAAAGTTAAAGTTAAAGTTAAAGTTAAAGATTAAGTTAAAGTTAAAGTTAAAGTTAAAGTGAAATTTAAAGTTAAAGTTAAAGTGAATGTTAAAGTTAAAGCGAAAGTTAAAGTTAAAAATAAAGTTAAAGTTAAAGTTAAAGTGAAAGTTAAAGTTAAAGTTTAAGTTAAAGTTAAAGTTGAAGTTAAAGTTAAAGTTAAAATTAAAGTTAAAGTTGAAGTTAAAGTTAAAGTTAAAGTTAAAGTTAAAGTTAAAGTTAAAGTTAAAGTTAAAGTTAAAGTTAAAGTTAAAGTTAAAGATAAAGTTAAAGTTAAAGTTAAAGTGAAATTTAAAGTTAAAGTTAAAGTGAATGTTAAAGTTAAAGCGAAAGTTAAAGTTAAAAATAAAGTTAAAGTTAAAGTTAAAGTGAAAGTTAAAGTTAAAGTTTAAGTTAAAGTTAAAGTTGAAGTTAAAGTTAAAGTTAAAATTAAAGTTAAAGTTGAAGTTAAAGTTAAAGTTAAAGTTAAAGTGAAAGTTAAAGTTAAAGTTAAAGTTTAAGTTTAAGTTAAAGTTAAAGTTGAAGTTAAAGTTAATGTTAAAGTTAAAGTTAAAGTTAAAGTTAAAGTTAAAGTTAAAATTTAAATTTAAGTTAAAGTTGAAGTTAAAGTTAAAGTTAAAGTTAAAGTTAAAGTTAAAGTTAAAGTTAAAGTTAAAGTGAATGTTAAAATTAAAGCGAAAGTTAAAGTTAAAATTAAAGTTAAAGATAAAGTTAAAGTTAAAGTTAAAGTTGAAGTTAAAGTTAAAGTTAAAGTTAAAGTTAAAGTTAAAGTTAAAATTAAAGTTAAAGTTGAAGTTAAAGTTGAAGTTAAAGTTAAAGTTAAAGTTAAAGTTAAAGTTAAAGTTAAAGTTAAAGTTAAAGTTAAAGTTAAAGTTAAAGTTAAAGATAAAGTTAAAGTTAAAGTTAAAGTTAAAGTTAAAGTGAAATTTAAAGTTAAAGTTAAAGTGAATGTTAAAGTTAAAGCGAAAGTTAAAGTTAAAAATAAAGTTAAAGTTAAAGTTAAAGTGAAAGTTAAAGTTAAAGTTTAAGTTAAAGTTAAAGTTGAAGTTAAAGTTAAAGTTAAAATTAAAGTTAAAGTTGAAGTTAAAGTTAAAGTTAAAGTTAAAGTTAAAGATAAAGTTAAAGCTAAAGTTAAAGTGGAAGTTATAGTTAAAGTTAAAGTTAAGGTTAAAGTTAAAGTTAAAGTTAAAGTTAAAGTTAAAGTTAAAGTTAAAGTTAAAGTTAAAGTGAAAGTTAAAGTTAAAGTTAAAGTTAAAGTTAAAGTTAAAGTTAAAGTTAAAGTGAAAGTTAAAGTTAAATTTAAAGTTAAAGTTAAAGTTAAAGTGAATGTTAAAGTTAAAGTTAAAAATAAAGTTGAAGTTAAAGTTAAAGTGAAAGTTAAAGTTAAAGTTAAAGTTAAGGTTAAAGTTATAGTTAAAGTTAAAGTCAAAGTTAAAGTTAAAGCTAAGGTTAAAGTTAAAGTTAAAAATAAAGTTAAAGTTAAAGTTTAAGTTTAAGTTAAAGTTAAAGTTAAAGTTAAAGTTGAAGTTAAAGTTAAAGTTAAAATTAAAGTTAAAGTTGAATTTAAAGTTAAAGTTAAATTTAAAGTTAAAGTTAAAGTTAAAGTTAAAGTTAAATTTAATGTTAAAGTTAAAGTTAAAGTCAAAGTTAAAGTTAAAGTTAAAGCTAAAGTTAAAGTTAAAGTTAAAGTTAATGTTAAAGTTAAAGTTAAAGTTAAAATTAAAGTTAAAGTTAAAGTTAAAGTGAAAATTAAAGTTAAAGTTAAAGTTAAAGTTAAATTTAAAGTTAAAGTTAAAGTTAAAGTTGAAGTTAAAGTTAAAGTTAAAGTTAAAGTTAAAGAAAAGGTTAAAGTTAAAGTTAAAGTGAAAGTTAAAGTTAAATTTAAAGTTAAAGTTAAAGTTAAAGTGAATGTTAAAGTTAAAGCGAAAGTTAAAGTTAAAGTTAAAGTTTAAGTTTAAGTTAAAGTTAAAGTTGAAGTTAAAGTTAAAATTAAAATTAAAGTTAAAGTTGAAGTTAAAGTTAAAGTTAAAATTAAAGTTAAAGTTAAAGATAAAGTTAAAGTTAAAGTTAAAGTTAAAGTTAAAGTTAAGTTAAAGTTAAAGTTAAAGTTAAAGTTAAAGTTAAAGTTAAAGTTAAAGTTAAAGTTAAAGTTAAAGTTAAAGTTAAAGTTAAAGTTAAAGTTAAAGTTAAAGTTAAAGTTAAAGTTAAAGTTAAATTTAAAGTTAAAGTTAAAGTTAAAGTTAAAGTTAAAAATAAAGTTAAAGTTAAAGTTAAACTTAAAGTTAAACTTAAAGTTAAAGTTAAAGTTAAAGGTAAAGTTAAAGTTAAAGTTAAAGTTAAAGATAAAGTTAAATTTAAAGTTAAAGTTAAAATTAAAGTTAAAGTTAAAGTTAAAGTTAAAGTTAAAGTTAAAGTTAAAGTTAAAGTTAAAGTTAAAGTTAAAGTTAAAGTTAAAGTTAAAGTTAAAGTTAAAGTTAAAGTTAAAGTTAAAGTTAAAGTTAAAGTTAAAGTTAAAGTTAAAAGTAAAGGTAAAGTTAAAGTGAAAGTTAAAGTTAAAGTTAAAGTTAAAGTTAAAGTTAATGTTAAAGTTAAAGTTAAAGTTAAAGATGAAGTTAAAGTTAAAGTTAAAATTAAAGTTGAAGTTAAAGTTAAAGTTAAAGTGAATGTTAAAGTTAAAGCGAAAGTTAAAGTTAAAAATAAAGTTAAAGTTAAAGTTAAAGCTAAGGTTAAAGTTAAAGTTAAAGTTAAAGTTAAAGTCAAAGTTAAAGTTAAAGCTAAGGTTAAAGTTAAAATTAAAGTTAAAAATAAAATTAAAGTTAAAGTTAAAGTTAAAGGTAAAGTTAAAGTTAAAGTTAAAGTTAAAGTGAAAGTTAAAGTTAAAGTTAAAGTTAAAGTTAAAGTTAAAGTTAAAGTTAAAGTTAAATTTAAAGTTAAAGTTAAAGTTAAAGATAAAGATAAAGTTAAAGTTAAAGTGAATGTTAAAGTTAAAGCGAAAGTTAAAGTTAAAAATAAATTTAAAGTTAAAGTTAAAGTTAAGGTTAAAGTTAAAGTTAAAGTCAAAATTAAAGTTAAAGCTAAGGTTAAAGTTAAAATTAAAGTTAAAAATAAAGTTAAAGTTAAAGTTAAAGATAAAGTTAAAGTTAAAGTTAAAGTTAAAGCGAAAGTTAAAGTTAAAGTTAAAGTTAAAGTTAAATTTAAAGTTAAAGTTAAAGTTAAAGTTAAACATAAAGTTAAAGTTACAGTTAAAGTTAAATTTAAAGTTAAAGTTAAAGTTAAAATTAAAGCTAAAGTTAAAGTTAAAATTAAAGTTAAAGTTAAAGTTAAAGTTAAAGTGAATGTTAAAGTTAAAGCGAAAGTTAAAGTTAAAAATAAAGTTAAAGTTAAGGTTAAAGTGAAAGTTAAAGTTAAATTTAAGGTTAAAGTTAAAGTTAAAGTTAAAGTCAAAGTTAAAGTTAAAGCTAAGGTTAAAGTTAAAGTTAAAGTTAAAAATAAAGTTAAAGTTAAAGTTAAAAGTAAAGGTAAAGTTAAAGTTAAAGTTAAAGTTAAAGTTAAAGTGAAAGTTAAAGTTAAAGTTAAAGTTAATGTTAAAGTTAAAGTTAAAGTTAAAGTTAAAGTTAAAGTTAAAGTTAAAGTTAAAGTTAAAGTTAAAGTTAAAGTTAAAGTTAAAGTTAAAGTTAAAGTTAAAGTTAAAGTTAAAGTTAAAGTTAAAGCTAAATTTAAAGTTAAAGTTAAAGGTAAAGTTAAAGTTGAAGTTAAAGTTAAAGTTAAAATTAAAGTTAAAGTTGAAGTTAGAGTTAAAGTTAAAGTGAATGTTAAAGTTAAAGCGAAAGTTAAAGTTAAAAATAAAGTTAAAGTTAAAGCGAAAGTTAAAGTTAAAGTTAAAGTTAAAGTTAAAATTAAAGTTAAATTTAAGGTTAAAGTTAAAGTTAAAGCTAAGGTTAAATTTAAAGTTAAAGTTGAAGTTAAAGTTAAAGTTAAAGGTAAAGTTAAAGTTAAAGTTAAAGTTAAAGTGAATGTTAAAGTTAAAGCGAAAGTTAAAGTTAAAAATAAAGTTAAAGTTAAAGGGAAAGTTAAAGTTAAAATTAAAGTTAAAGTTAAGGTTAAAGTTAAAGTTAAAGCCAAAGTTAAAGTTAAAGCTAAGGTTAAATTTAAAGTTAAAGTTGAAACTAAAGTTAAAGTTAAAGTTAAAGTGAAAGTTAAAGTTAAAGTTAAAGTTAAAGATAAAGTTAAAGTTAAAGTTAAAGTTAAAGTGAATGTTAAAGTTAAAGCGAAAGTTAAAGTTAAAAATAAAGTTAAAGTTAAAGTGAAAGTTAAATTTAAAGCTAAGGTTAAATTTAAAGTTAAAGTTAAAGTTAAAGTTAAAGTGAAAGTTAAAGTTAAAGTTAAAGTTAAAGTTAAAGATAAAGTTAAAGTTAAAGTTAAAGATAAAGTTAAAGTTAAAGTTAAAATCAAAGTTAAAGTTAAAGCTAAGGTTAAATTTAAAGTTAAAGTTGAAGTTAAAGTTAAAGTTAAAGTCAAAGTTAAAGTTAAAGTCAAAGTTAAATTTAAAGTTAAAGTTAAAGTTAAAATTAAAGCTAAAGTTAAAGTTAAAGTTAAAGTTATAGTTAAAGTTAAAGTTAAGGTTAAAGTTAAAGATAAAGTTAAAGTTAAAGTTAAAGATAAAGTTAAAGTTAAAGTTATAGTTAAAGTTAAAGTTAAAGTTAAAGTGAAAGTTAAAGTTAAAGTTAAAGTTAAAGTTAAAGTTAAAGCTAAGGTTAAATTTAAAGTTAAAGTTGAAGTTAAAGTTAAAGTTAAAGTCAAAGTTAAAGTTAAAGTTAAAGTTAAAGTTAAAGTTAAAGTTAAAGTTAAAGTCAAAGTTAAAGTTAAAGTTAAAGTGAAAGTTAAAGTTAAAGTTAAAATTAAAGTTAAAGTCAAAGTTAAAGTTAACGTTAAAGTTAAAGTTAAAGTTAAAGTTAAAGTTAAAGTTAAAGTTAAAGATAAAGTTAAAGTTAAAGTTAAAGTTTAAGTTAAAGTTACAGTTAAAGTTAAAGTTGAAGTTAAAGTTAAAATTAAAATTAAAGTTAAAGTTAAAGTTGAAGTTAAAGTTAAAGTTAAAGTTAAAGTTAAAGTGAATGTTAAAGTTAAAGCGAAAGTTAAAGTTAAAATTAAAGTTAAAGTTAAAGTGAAAGTTAAAGTTAAAGTTTAAGTTAAAGTTAAAGTTGAAGTTGAAGTTGAAGTTAAAGTTAAAGTTAAAATTAAAGTTAAAGTTAAAGTTGAAGTTGAAGTTAAAGTTAAAGTTAAAGTTAAAGTTAAAGATAAAGTTAAAGGTAAAGTTAAAGTTAAAGTTAAAGTTAAAGTTAAAGTTAAATTTAAAGTTAAAGTTAAAGTTAAAGTGAAAGTGAAAGTTAAAGTTAAAGTGAAAGTTAAAGTTAAAGTTAAAGTTAAAGTTAAAGTTGAAGTTAAAGTTAAAGTTAAAATTAAAGTTAAAGTTGAAGTTAAAGTTAAAGTTAAAGTTAAAGTTAAAGTTAAAGTTAAAGTTAAAGTTAAAGTTAAAGTTAAAGTTAAAGTTAAAGTTAAAGTTAAAGTTAAAGTTAAAGTTAAAGATAAAGTTAAAGTTAAAGTTAAAGTTAAAGTGAAATTTAAAGTTAAAGTTAAAGTGAATGTTAAAGTTAAAGCGAAAGTTAAAGTTAAAAATAAAGTTAAAGTTAAAGTGAAAGTTAAAGTTAAAGTTTAAGTTAAAGTTGAAGTTAAAGTTAAAGTTAAAATTAAAGTTAAAGTTGAAGTTAAAGTTAAAGTTAAAGTTAAAGTTAAAGTTAAAGTTAAAGTTAAAGTTAAAGTTAAAGATAAAGTTAAAGTTAAAGTTAAAGTTAAAGTGAAATTTAAAGTTAAAGTTAAAGTGAATGTTAAAGTTAAAGCGAAAGTTAAAGTTAAAAATAAAGTTAAAGTTAAAGTTAAAGTGAAAGTTAAAGTTAAAGTTTAAGTTAAAGTTAAAGTTGAAGTTAAAGTTAAAGTTAAAATTAAAGTTAAAGTTGAAGTTAAAGTTAAAGTTAAAGTTAAAGTTAAAGATAAAGTTAAAGCTAAAGTTAAAGTTGAAGTTAAAGTTAAAGTTAAAGTTAAAGTTAAAGTTAAAGTTAAAGTTAAAGTTAAAGTTAAAGTTAAAGATAAAGTTAAAGTTAAAGTTAAAGTTAAAGTTAAAGTGAATTTTAAAGTTAAAGTTAAAGTGAATGTTAAAGTTAAAGCGAAAGTTAAAGTTAAAAATAAAGTTAAAGTTAAAGTTAAAGTTAAAGTGAAAGTTAAAGTTTAAGTTAAAGTTAAAGTTGAAGTTAAAGTTAAAGTTAAAATTAAAGTTAAAGTTGAAGTTAAAGTTAAAGTTAAAGTTAAAGTTAAAGTTAAAGTTAAAGTTAAAGTTAAAGTTAAAGTTAAAGTTAAAGTTAAAGTTAAAGTTAAAGTTAAAGTTAAAGTTAAAGTTAAAGATAAAGTTAAAGTTAAAGTTAAAGTGAAATTTAAAGTTAAAGTTAAAGTGAATGTTAAAGTTAAAGCGAAAGTTAAAGTTAAAAATAAAGTTAAAGTTAAAGTTAAAGTGAAAGTTAAAGTTAAAGTTTAAGTTAAAGTTAAAGTTGAAGTTAAAGTTAAAGTTAAAATTAAAGTTAAAGTTGAAGTTAAAGTTAAAGTTAAAGTTAAAGTGAAAGTTAAAGTTAAAGTTAAAGTTTAAGTTTAAGTTAAAGTTAAAGTTGAAGTTAAAGTTAAAGTTAAAGTTAAAGTTAAAGTTAAAGTTAAAGTTAAAGTTAAAGTTAAAATTTAAATTTAAGTTAAAGTTGAAGTTGAAGTTAAAGTTAAAGTTAAAGTTAAAGTTAAGGTTAAAGTGAATGTTAAAATTAAAGCGAAAGTTAAAGTTAAAATTAAAGTTAAAGATAAAGTTAAAGTTAAAGTTAAAGTTGAAGTTAAAGTTAAAGTTAAAGTTAAAGTTAAAGTTAAAGTTAAAGTTAAAATTAAAGTTAAAGTTGAAGTTAAAGTTAAAGTTAAAGTTAAAGTTAAAGTTAAAGATAAAGTTAAAGTTAAAGTTAAAGTTAAAGTTAAAGTGAAATTTAAAGTTAAAGTTAAAGTGAATGTTAAAGTTAAAGCGAAAGTTAAAGTTAAAAATAAAGTTAAAGTTAAAGTTAAAGTGAAAGTTAAAGTTAAAGTTTAAGTTAAAGTTAAAGTTGAAGTTAAAGTTAAAGTTAAAATTAAAGTTAAAGTTGAAGTTAAAGTTAAAGTTAAAGTTAAAGTTAAAGTTAAAGTTAAAGTTAAAGTTAAAGTTAAAGATAAAGTTAAAGCTAAAGTTAAAGTGGAAGTTATAGTTAAAGTTAAAGTTAAGGTTAAAGTTAAAGTTAAAGTTAAAGTTAAAGTTAAAGTTAAAGTGAAAGTTAAAGTTAAAGTTAAAGTTAAAGTTAAAGTTAAAGTTAAAGTGAAAGTTAAAGTTAAATTTAAAGTTAAAGTTAAAGTTAAAGTGAATGTTAAAGTTAAAGTTAAAAATAAAGTTGAAGTTAAAGTTAAAGTGAAAGTTAAAGTTAAAGTTAAAGTTAAGGTTAAAGTTACAGTTAAAGTTAAAGTCAAAGTTAAAGTTAAAGCTAAGGTTAAAGTTAAAGTTAAAAATAAAGTTAAAGTTAAAGTTTAAGTTTAAGTTAAAGTTAAAGTTAAAGTTAAAGTTAAAGTTGAAGTTAAAGTTAAAGTTAAAATTAAAGTTAAAGTTGAATTTAAAGTTAAAGTTAAATTTAAAGTTAAAGTTAAAGTTAAAGTTAAATTTAATGTTAAAGTTAAAGTTAAAGTCAAAGTTAAAGTTAAAGTTAAAGCTAAAGTTAAAGTTAAAGTTAAAGTTAATGTTAAAGTTAAAGTTAAAGTTAAAATTAAAGTTAAAGTTAAAGTTAAAGTGAAATTAAAGTTAAAGTTAAAGTTAAAGTTAAATTTAAAGTTAAAGTTAAAGTTAAAGTTGAAGTTAAAGTTAAAGTTAAAGTTAAAGTTAAAGTTAAAGAAAAGGTTAAAGTTAAAGTTAAAGTGAAAGTTAAAGTTAAATTTAAAGTTAAAGTTAAAGTTAAAGTGAATGTTAAAGTTAAAGCGAAAGTTAAAGTTAAAGTTAAAGTTAAAGTTTAAGTTTAAGTTAAAGTTAAAGTTGAAGTTAAAGTTAAAATTAAAATTAAAGTTAAAGTTGAAGTTAAAGTTAAAGTTAAAATTAAAGTTAAAGTTAAAGATAAAGTTAAAGTTAAAGTTAAAGTTAAAGTTAAGTTAAAGTTAAAGTTAAAGTTAAAGTTAAAGTTAAAGTTAAAGTTAAAGTTAAAGTTAAAGTTAAAGTTAAAGTTAAAGTTAAAGTTAAAGTTAAAGTTAAAGTTAAAGTTAAAGTTAAATTTAAAGTTAAAGTTAAAGTTAAAGTTAAAGTTAAAAATAAAGTTAAAGTTAAAGTTAAATTTAAAGTTAAACTTAAAGTTAAAGTTAAAGTTAAAGTTAAAGTTAAAGTTAAAGTTAAAGGTAAAGTTAAAGTTAAAGTTAAAGATAAAGTTAAATTTAAAGTTAAAGTTAAAATTAAAGTTAAAGTTAAAGTTAAAGTGAATGTTAAAGTTAAAGCGAAAGTTAAAGTTAAAAATAAAGTTAAAGTTAAAGTTAAGGTTAAAGTTAAAGTTAAAGTCAAAGTTAAAGTTAAAGCTAAGGTTAAAGTTAAAATTAAAGTTAAAAATAAAGTTAAAGTTAAAGTTAAAGTTAAAGTTAAAGTTAAAGTTAAAGTTAAAGTTAAATTTAAAGTTAAAGTTAAAGTTAAAGTTAAAGTTAAAGTTAAAGTTAAAGTTAAAGTTAAAGTTAAAGTTAAAGTTAAAGTTAAAGTTAAAGTTAAAGTTAAAGTTAAAGTTAAAGTTAAAGTTAAAGTTAAAGTTAAAGTTAAAAGTAAAGGTAAAGTTAAAGTGAAAGTTAAAGTTAAAGTTAAAGTTAAAGTTAAAGTTAATGTTAAAGTTAAAGTTAAAGTTAAAGTTGAAGTTAAAGTTAAAGTTAAAATTAAAGTTGAAGTTAAAGTTAAAGTTAAAGTGAATGTTAAAGTTAAAGCGAAAGTTAAAGTTAAAAATAAAGTTAAAGTTAAAGTTAAAGCTAAGGTTAAAGTTAAAGTTAAAGTTAAAGTTAAAGTTAAAGTTAAAGTCAAAGTTAAAGTTAAAGCTAAGGTTAAAGTTAAAATTAAAGTTAAAAATAAAGTTAAAGTTAAAGTTAAAGGTAAAGTTAAAGTTAAAGTTAAAGTGAAAGTTAAAGTTAAAGTTAAAGTTAAAGTTAAAGTTAAAGTTAAAGTTAAATTTAAAGTTAAAGTTAAAGTTAAAGATAAAGATAAAGTTAAAGTTAAAGTGAATGTTAAAGTTAAAGCGAAAGTTAAAGTTAAAAATAAATTTAAAGTTAAAGTTAAAGTTACGGTTAAAGTTAAAGTTAAAGTCAAAGTTAAAGTTAAAGCTAAGGTTAAAGTTAAAATTAAAGTTAAAAATAAAGTTAAAGTTAAAGTTAAAGGTAAAGTTAAAGTTAAAGTTAAAGCGAAAGTTAAAGTTAAAGTTAAAGTTAAAGTTAAATTTAAAGTTAAAGTTAAAGTTAAAGTTAAACATAAAGTTAAAGTTACAGTTAAAGTTAAATTTAAAGTTAAAGTTAAAGTTAAAATTAAAGCTAAAGTTAAAGTTAAAATTAAAGTTAAAGTTAAAGTTAAAGTTAAAGTGAATGTTAAAGTTAAAGCGAAAGTTAAAGTTAAAAATAAAGTTAAAGTTAAGGTTAAAGTGAAAGTTAAAGTTAAATTTAAGGTTAAAGTTAAAGTTAAAGTTAAAGTCAAAGTTAAAGTTAAAGCTAAGGTTAAAGTTAAAGTTAAAGTTAAAAATAAAGTTAAAGTTAAAGTTAAAAGTAAAGGTAAAGTTAAAGTTAAAGTTAAAGTTAAAGTGAAAGTTAAAGTTAAAGTTAAAGTTAAAGTTAATGTTAAAGTTAAAGTTAAAGTTAAAGTTAAAGTTAAAGTTAAAGTTAAAGTTAAAGTTAAAGTTAAAGTTAAAGTTAAAGTTAAAGTTAAAGTTAAAGTTAAAGTTAAAGTTAAAGTTAAAGTTAAAGTTAAAGTTATAGTTAAAGTTAAAGTTAAAGCTAAATTTAAAGTTAAAGTTAAAGGTAAAGTTAAAGTTGAAGTTAAAGTTAAAGTTAAAATTAAAGTTAAAGTTGAAGTTAAAGTTAAAGTTAAAGTGAATGTTAAAGTTAAAGCGAAAGTTAAAGTTAAAAATAAAGTTAAAATTAAAGCGAAAGTTAAAGTTAAAGTTAAAGTTAAAGTTAAAATTAAAGTTAAATTTAAGGTTAAAGTTAAAGTTAAAGCTAAGGTTAAATTTAAAGTTAAAGTTGAAGTTAAAGTTAAAGTTAAAGGTAAAGTTAAAGTTAAAGTTAAAGTTAAAGTTAAAGTTAAAGTTAAAGTGAATGTTAAAGTTAAAGCGAAAGTTAAAGTTAAGAATAAAGTTAAAGTTAAAGGGAAAGTTAAAGTTAAAATTAAAGTTAAAGTTAAGGTTAAAGTTAAAGTTAAAGCCAAAGTTAAAGTTAAAGCTAAGGTTAAATTTAAAGTTAAAGTTGAAACTAAAGTTAAAGTTAAAGTTAAAGTGAAAGTTAAAGTTAAAGTTAAAGTTAAAGTTAAAGATAAAGTTAAAGTTAAAGTTAAAGTTAAAGTGAATGTTAAAGTTAAAGCGAAAGTTAAAGTTAAAAATAAAGTTAAAGTTAAAGTGAAAGTTAAATTTAAAGCTAAGGTTAAATTTAAAGTTAAAGTTAAAGTTAAAGTTAAAGTGAAAGTTAAAGTTAAAGTTAAAGTTAAAGATAAAGTTAAAGTTAAAGTTAAAGATAAAGTTAAAGTTAAAGTTAAAATCAAAGTTAAAGTTAAAGCTAAGGTTAAATTTAAAGTTAAAGTTGAAGTTAAAGTTAAAGTTAAAGTCAAAGTTAAAGTTAAAGTTAAATTTAAAGTTAAAGTTAAAGTTAAAATTAAAGCTAAAGTTAAAGTTAAAGTTAAAGTTATAGTTAAAGTTAAAGTTAAGGTTAAAGTTAAAGATAAAGTTAAAGTTAAAGTTAAAGATAAAGTTAAAGTTAAAGTTAAAGTTAAAGTTAAAGTTAAAGTGAAAGTTAAAGTTAAAGTTAAAGATAAAGTTAAAGTTAAAGCTAAGGTTAAATTTAAAGTTAAAGTTGAAGTTAAAGTTAAAGTTAAAGTTAAATTTAAAGTTAAAGTTAAAGTTAAAATTAAAGCTAAAGTTAAAGTTAAAGTTAAAGTTAAAGTTAAAGTTAAAGTTAAAGTTGAAGTTAAAGTTAAAATTAAAATTAAAGTTAAAGTTAAAGTTGAAGTTAAAGTTAAAGTTAAAGTTAAAGTTAAAGTTAAAGTTAAAGTGAATGTTAAAGTTAAAGCGAAAGTTAAAGTTAAAATTAAAGTTAAAGTTAAAGTGAAAGTTAAAGTTAAAGTTTAAGTTAAAGTTAAAGTTGAAGTTGAAGTTAAAGTTAAAGTTAAAATTAAAGTTAAAGTTAAAGTTGAAGTTGAAGTTAAAGTTAAAGTTAAAGTTAAAGTTAAAGGTAAAGTTAAAGGTAAAGTTAAAGTTAAAGTTAAAGTTAAAGTTAAAGTTAAAGTTAAATTTAAAGTTAAAGTTAAAGTTAAAATCAAAGTTAAAGTTAAAGCTAAGGTTAAATTTAAAGTTAAAGTTGAAGTTAAAGTTAAAGTTAAAGTCAAAGTTAAAGTTAAAGTTAAATTTAAAGTTAAAGTTAAAGTTAAAATTAAAGCTAAAGTTAAAGTTAAAGTTAAAGTTAAAGTTAAAGTTAAAGTTAAAGTTGAAGTTAAAGTTAAAATTAAAATTAAAGTTAAAGTTAAAGTTGAAGTTAAAGTTAAAGTTAAAGTTAAAGTTAAAGTTAAAGTGAATGTTAAAGTTAAAGCGAAAGTTAAAGTTAAAATTAAAGTTAAAGTTAAAGTGAAAGTTAAAGTTAAAGTTTAAGTTAAAGTTAAAGTTGAAGTTGAAGTTAAAGTTAAAGTTAAAATTAAAGTTAAAGTTAAAGTTGAAGTTGAAGTTAAAGTTAAAGTTAAAGTTAAAGTTAAAGGTAAAGTTAAAGGTAAAGTTAAAGTTAAAGTTAAAGTTAAAGTTAAAGTTAAAGTTAAAGTTAAATTTAAAGTTAAAGTTAAAGTTAAAGTGAATGTTAAAGTTAAAGTTAAAGCGAAAGTTAAAGTTAAAAATAAAGTTAAAGTTAAAGTTAAAGTGAAAGTGAAAGTTAAAGTTAAAGTTTAAGTTAAGGTTAAAGTTAAAGTTGAAGTTAAAGTTAAAGTTAAATTTAAAGTTAAAGTTGAAGTTAAAGTTAAAGTTATAGTTAAAGTTAAAGATAAAGTTAAAGCTAAAGTTAAAGTGGAAGTTATAGTTAAAGTTAAAGTTAAGGTTAAAGTTAAAGTTAAAGTTAAAGTGAATGTTAAAGTTAAAGCGAAAGTTAAAGTTAAAGTTAAAGTTTAAGTTAAAGTTAAAATTGAAGTTAAAGTTAAAGATAAAATTAAAGTTAAAGTTAAAGTTGAAGTTAAAGTTAAAGTTAAAGTTAAAGTTAAAGTGAAAGTTAAAGTTAAAGTTAAAGTGAATGTTAAAGTTAAAGCGAAAGTTAAAGTTAAAGTTAAAGTTAAAGTTTAAGTTAAAGTTGAAGTTAAAGTTAAAGTTAAAGTTAAAATTAAAGTTAAAGTTAAAGTTGAAGTTAAAGTTAAAGTTAAATTTAAAGTTAAAGTTAAAGTTAAAGATAAAGTTAAAGTTAAAGTTAAAGTTAAAGTTAAATTTAAAGTTAAAGATAAAGTTAAAAATAAAGTTAAAATTAAAGTTAAAGTTAAAGTTAAAGCTAAATTTAAAGTTAAAGTTAAAGTTAAAGTTTAAGTTAAAGTTAAAGTTGAAGTTAAAGTTAAAGTTAAAATTAAAGTTAAAGTTGAAGTTAAAGTTAAAGTTAAAGTTAAAGTTAAAGTTAAAGTTAAAGTTAAAGTTAAAGTTAAAGTTAAAGTTAAAGTTAAAGTTAAAGTTAAAGTTAAAGTTAAAGTTAAAGTTAAAGTTAAAGATAAAGTTAAAGTTAAAGTTAAAGTGAAATTTAAAGTTAAAGTTAAAGTGAATGTTAAAGTTAAAGCGAAAGTTAAAGTTAAAAATAAAGTTAAAGTTAAAGTTAAAGTGAAAGTTAAAGTTAAAGTTTAAGTTAAAGTTAAAGTTGAAGTTAAAGTTAAAGTTAAAATTAAAGTTAAAGTTGAAGTTAAAGTTAAAGTTAAAGTTAAAGTTAAAGTGAAAGTTAAAGTTAAAGTTAAAGTTAAAGTTTAAGTTTAAGTTAAAGTTAAAGTTGAAGTTAAAGTTAAAGTTAAAGTTAAAGTTAAAGTTAAAGTTAAAGTTAAAGTTAAAATTTAAATTTAAGTTAAAGTTGAAGTTGAAGTTAAAGTTAAAGTTAAAGTTAAAGTTAAGGTTAAAGTGAATGTTAAAATTAAAGCGAAAGTTAAAGTTAAAATTAAAGTTAAAGATAAAGTTAAAGTTAAAGTTAAAGTTGAAGTTAAAGTTAAAGTTAAAGTTAAAGTTAAAGTTAAAGTTAAAATTAAAGTTAAAGTTGAAGTTAAAGTTAAAGTTAAAGTTAAAGTTAAAGTTAAAGATAAAGTTAAAGTTAAAGTTAAAGTTAAAGTTAAAGTGAAATTTAAAGTTAAAGTTAAAGTGAATGTTAAAGTTAAAGCGAAAGTTAAAGTTAAAAATAAAGTTAAAGTTAAAGTTAAAGTGAAAGTTAAAGTTAAAGTTTAAGTTAAAGTTAAAGTTGAAGTTAAAGTTAAAGTTAAAATTAAAGTTAAAGTTGAAGTTAAAGTTAAAGTTAAAGTTAAAGTTAAAGTTAAAGTTAAAGTTAAAGTTAAAGTTAAAGTTAAAGTTAAAGATAAAGTTAAAGCTAAAGTTAAAGTGGAAGTTATAGTTAAAGTTAAAGTTAAGGTTAAAGTTAAAGTTAAAGTTAAAGTTAAAGTTAAAGTTAAAGTTAAAGTGAAAGTTAAAGTTAAAGTTAAAGTTAAAGTTAAAGTTAAAGTGAAAGTTAAAGTTAAATTTAAAGTTAAAGTTAAAGTTAAAGTGAATGTTAAAGTTAAAGTTAAAAATAAAGTTGAAGTTAAAGTTAAAGTGAAAGTTAAAGTTAAAGTTAAAGTTAAGGTTAAAGTTACAGTTAAAGTTAAAGTCAAAGTTAAAGTTAAAGCTAAGGTTAAAGTTAAAGTTAAAAATAAAGTTAAAGTTAAAGTTTAAGTTTAAGTTAAAGTTAAAGTTAAAGTTAAAGTTAAAGTTGAAGTTAAAGTTAAAGTTAAAATTAAAGTTAAAGTTGAATTTAAAGTTAAAGTTAAATTTAAAGTTAAAGTTAAAGTTAAATTTAATGTTAAAGTTAAAGTTAAAGTCAAAGTTAAAGTTAAAGTTAAAGCTAAAGTTAAAGTTAAAGTTAAAGTTAATGTTAAAGTTAAAGTTAAAGTTAAAATTAAAGTTAAAGTTAAAGTTAAAGTGAAATTAAAGTTAAAGTTAAAGTTAAAGTTAAATTTAAAGTTAAAGTTAAAGTTAAAGTTGAAGTTAAAGTTAAAGTTAAAGTTAAAGTTAAAGTTAAAGAAAAGGTTAAAGTTAAAGTTAAAGTGAAAGTTAAAGTTAAATTTAAAGTTAAAGTTAAAGTTAAAGTGAATGTTAAAGTTAAAGCGAAAGTTAAAGTTAAAGTTAAAGTTTAAGTTTAAGTTAAAGTTAAAGTTGAAGTTAAAGTTAAAATTAAAATTAAAGTTAAAGTTGAAGTTAAAGTTAAAGTTAAAATTAAAGTTAAAGTTAAAGATAAAGTTAAAGTTAAAGTTAAAGTTAAAGTTAAGTTAAAGTTAAAGTTAAAGTTAAAGTTAAAGTTAAAGTTAAAGTTAAAGTTAAAGTTAAAGTTAAAGTTAAAGTTAAAGTTAAAGTTAAAGTTAAAGTTAAAGTTAAAGTTAAAGTTAAAGTTAAAGTTAAAGTTAAAGTTAAAGTTAAAGTTAAATTTAAAGTTAAAGTTAAAGTTAAAGTTAAAGTTAAAAATAAAGTTAAAGTTAAAGTTAAATTTAAAGTTAAACTTAAAGTTAAAGTTAAAGTTAAAGTTAAGTTAAAGTTAAAGTTAAAGGTAAAGTTAAAGTTAAAGTTAAAGATAAAGTTAAATTTAAAGTTAAAGTTAAAATTAAAGTTAAAGTTAAAGTTAAAGTGAATGTTAAAGTTAAAGCGAAAGTTAAAGTTAAAAATAAAGTTAAAGTTAAAGTTAAGGTTAAAGTTAAAGTTAAAGTCAAAGTTAAAGTTAAAGCTAAGGTTAAAGTTAAAATTAAAGTTAAAAATAAAGTTAAAGTTAAAGTTAAAGTTAAAGTTAAAGTTAAAGTTAAAGTTAAAGTTAAAGTTAAAGTTAAATTTAAAGTTAAAGTTAAAGTTAAAGTTAAAGTTAAAGTTAAAGTTAAAGTTAAAGTTAAAGTTAAAGTTAAAGTTAAAGTTAAAGTTAAAGTTAAAGTTAAAGTTAAAGTTAAAGTTAAAGTTAAAGTTAAAAGTAAAGGTAAAGTTAAAGTGAAAGTTAAAGTTAAAGTTAAAGTTAAAGTTAAAGTTAATGTTAAAGTTAAAGTTAAAGTTAAAGTTGAAGTTAAAGTTAAAGTTAAAATTAAAGTTGAAGTTAAAGTTAAAGTTAAAGTGAATGTTAAAGTTAAAGCGAAAGTTAAAGTTAAAAATAAAGTTAAAGTTAAAGTTAAAGCTAAGGTTAAAGTTAAAGTTAAAGTTAAAGTTAAAGTTAAAGTTAAAGTTAAAGTTAAAGCTAAGGTTAAAGTTAAAATTAAAGTTAAAAATAAAGTTAAAGTTAAAGTTAAAGGTAAAGTTAAAGTTAAAGTTAAAGTGAAAGTTAAAGTTAAAGTTAAAGTTAAAGTTAAAGTTAAAGTTAAAGTTAAATTTAAAGTTAAAGTTAAAGTTAAAGATAAAGATAAAGTTAAAGTTAAAGTGAATGTTAAAGTTAAAGCGAAAGTTAAAGTTAAAAATAAATTTAAAGTTAAAGTTAAAGTTACGGTTAAAGTTAAAGTTAAAGTCAAAGTTAAAGTTAAAGCTAAGGTTAAAGTTAAAATTAAAGTTAAAAATAAAGTTAAAGTTAAAGTTAAAGGTAAAGTTAAAGTTAAAGTTAAAGTTAAAGCGAAAGTTAAAGTTAAAGTTAAAGTTAAATTTAAAGTTAAAGTTAAAGTTAAAGTTAAACATAAAGTTAAAGTTACAGTTAAAGTTAAATTTAAAGTTAAAGTTAAAGTTAAAATTAAAGCTAAAGTTAAAGTTAAAATTAAAGTTAAAGTTAAAGTTAAAGTTAAAGTGAATGTTAAAGTTAAAGCGAAAGTTAAAGTTAAAAATAAAGTTAAAGTTAAGGTTAAAGTGAAAGTTAAAGTTAAATTTAAGGTTAAAGTTAAAGTTAAAGTTAAAGTCAAAGTTAAAGTTAAAGCTAAGGTTAAAGTTAAAGTTAAAGTTAAAAATAAAGTTAAAGTTAAAGTTAAAAGTAAAGGTAAAGTTAAAGTTAAAGTTAAAGTTAAAGTGAAAGTTAAAGTTAAAGTTAAAGTTAAAGTTAATGTTAAAGTTAAAGTTAAAGTTAAAGTTAAAGTTAAAGTTAAAGTTAAAGTTAAAGTTAAAGTTAAAGTTAAAGTTAAAGTTAAAGTTAAAGTTAAAGTTAAAGTTAAAGTTAAAGTTAAAGTTAAAGTTAAAGTTAAAGTTATAGTTAAAGTTAAAGTTAAAGCTAAATTTAAAGTTAAAGTTAAAGGTAAAGTTAAAGTTGAAGTTAAAGTTAAAGTTAAAATTAAAGTTAAAGTTGAAGTTAAAGTTAAAGTTAAAGTGAATGTTAAAGTTAAAGCGAAAGTTAAAGTTAAAAATAAAGTTAAAATTAAAGCGAAAGTTAAAGTTAAAGTTAAAGTTAAAGTTAAAATTAAAGTTAAATTTAAGGTTAAAGTTAAAGTTAAAGCTAAGGTTAAATTTAAAGTTAAAGTTGAAGTTAAAGTTAAAGTTAAAGGTAAAGTTAAAGTTAAAGTTAAAGTTAAAGTTAAAGTTAAAGTTAAAGTTAAAGTGAATGTTAAAGTTAAAGCGAAAGTTAAAGTTAAGAATAAAGTTAAAGTTAAAGGGAAAGTTAAAGTTAAAATTAAAGTTAAAGTTAAGGTTAAAGTTAAAGTTAAAGCCAAAGTTAAAGTTAAAGCTAAGGTTAAATTTAAAGTTAAAGTTGAAACTAAAGTTAAAGTTAAAGTTAAAGTGAAAGTTAAAGTTAAAGTTAAAGTTAAAGTTAAAGATAAAGTTAAAGTTAAAGTTAAAGTTAAAGTGAATGTTAAAGTTAAAGCGAAAGTTAAAGTTAAAAATAAAGTTAAAGTTAAAGTGAAAGTTAAATTTAAAGCTAAGGTTAAATTTAAAGTTAAAGTTAAAGTTAAAGTTAAAGTGAAAGTTAAAGTTAAAGTTAAAGTTAAAGATAAAGTTAAAGTTAAAGTTAAAGATAAAGTTAAAGTTAAAGTTAAAATCAAAGTTAAAGTTAAAGCTAAGGTTAAATTTAAAGTTAAAGTTGAAGTTAAAGTTAAAGTTAAAGTCAAAGTTAAAGTTAAAGTTAAATTTAAAGTTAAAGTTAAAGTTAAAATTATAGTTAAAGTTAAAGTTAAGGTTAAAGTTAAAGATAAAGTTAAAGTTAAAGTTAAAGATAAAGTTAAAGTTAAAGTTAAAGTTAAAGTTAAAGTTAAAGTGAAAGTTAAAGTTAAAGTTAAAGATAAAGTTAAAGTTAAAGCTAAGGTTAAATTTAAAGTTAAAGTTGAAGTTAAAGTTAAAGTTAAAGTCAAAGTTAAAGTTAAAGTTAAAGTTAAAGTTAAAGTTAAAGTTAAAGTCAAAGTTAAAGTTAAAGTTAAAGTGAAAGTTAAAGTTAAAGTTAAAATTAAAGTTAAAGTCAAAGTTAAAGTTAACGTTAAAGTTAAAGTTAAAGTTAAAGTTAAAGTTAAAGTTAAAGTTAAAGTTAAAGTTAAAGTTAAAGTTAAAGATAAAGTTAAAGTTAAAGTTAAAGTTTAAGTTAAAGTTAAAGTTAAAGTTAAAGTTGAAGTTAAAGTTAAAATTAAAATTAAAGTTAAAGTTAAAGTTGAAGTTAAAGTTAAAGTTAAAGTTAAAGTTAAAGTTAAAGTTAAAGTTAAAGTGAATGTTAAAGTTAAAGCGAAAGTTAAAGTTAAAATTAAAGTTAAAGTTAAAGTGAAAGTTAAAGTTAAAGTTTAAGTTAAAGTTAAAGTTGAAGTTGAAGTTAAAGTTAAAGTTAAAATTAAAGTTAAAGTTAAAGTTGAAGTTGAAGTTAAAGTTAAAGTTAAAGTTAAAGTTAAAGGTAAAGTTAAAGGTAAAGTTAAAGTTAAAGTTAAAGTTAAAGTTAAAGTTAAAGTTAAATTTAAAGTTAAAGTTAAAGTTAAAGTGAATGTTAAAGTTAAAGTTAAAGCGAAAGTTAAAGTTAAAAATAAAGTTAAAGTTAAAGTTAAAGTGAAAGTGAAAGTTAAAGTTAAAGTTTAAGTTAAGGTTAAAGTTAAAGTTGAAGTTAAAGTTAAAGTTAAATTTAAAGTTAAAGTTGAAGTTAAAGTTAAAGTTATAGTTAAAGTTAAAGATAAAGTTAAAGCTAAAGTTAAAGTGGAAGTTATAGTTAAAGTTAAAGTTAAGGTTAAAGTTAAAGTTAAAGTTAAAGTGAATGTTAAAGTTAAAGCGAAAGTTAAAGTTAAAGTTAAAGTTTAAGTTAAAGTTAAAATTGAAGTTAAAGTTAAAGATAAAATTAAAGTTAAAGTTAAAGTTGAAGTTAAAGTTAAAGTTAAAGTTAAAGTTAAAGTGAAAGTTAAAGTTAAAGTTAAAGTGAATGTTAAAGTTAAAGCGAAAGTTAAAGTTAAAGTTAAAGTTAAAGTTTAAGTTAAAGTTGAAGTTAAAGTTAAAGTTAAAGTTAAAATTAAAGTTAAAGTTAAAGTTGAAGTTAAAGTTAAAGTTAAATTTAAAGTTAAAGTTAAAGTTAAAGATAAAGTTAAAGTTAAAGTTAAAGTTAAAGTTAAATTTAAAGTTAAAGATAAAGTTAAAAATAAAGTTAAAATTAAAGTTAAAGTTAAAGTTAAAGCTAAATTTAAAGTTAAAGTTAAAGGTAAAGTTAAAGTTGAAGTTAAAGTTAAAATTAAAGTTAAAGTTGAAGTTAAAGTTAAAGTTAAAGTGAATGTTAAAGTTAAAGCGAAAGTTAAAGTTAACAAGTAAGGAAGGCTAAGTTCGGGTGTAACCGAACATAACATACTCAGTTGAGAGCTGTGGAGACAAAGTAAGGGAAAATCACCATATTGTAAAAAGAACCTAGGGTAACCCTGGAATGTGTTTGTATGACATGTGTATCAAATGGAAGGTATTAAAGAGTATTTTAAGAGGAAGTGGGCCATCGTTCTATAGATGGACGCCATTTAGGGATATCGCCATAAAGGTGGACCAGGCCTGACTCTAGAATTTGTTTGTACTATATGGGTCTCAAATGAAAGGTGTTAATGAGTATTTTGAAAGGGAGTGGGCCTTAGTTCTGTAGGTGGACGCCTTTTCGGAATATCGGTATAAAAGTGGACCAGGGGTGACTCTAGAATGCGTTTGTACAATATGGGTATCAAATGAAAGGTGTTAATGAGTATTTTAAAAGGGCGTGGGCCTTAGTGCTATAGGTGGACGCCTTTTCGAGATATCGCCATAAAGGTGGACCAGGGCTGACTCTAGAATTTGTTTGTACTATATGGGTATCAAATGAAAGGTGTTAATGAGTATTTTAAAAGGGCGTGGGCCTTAGTTCTACAGGTGGACGCCTTTTCGAGATATCGCCATAAAGGTGGACCAGGGGTGACTCTAGAATTTGTTTGTACTATATGGGTATCAAATGGAAGGTGTTAATGAGTATTTTAAAAGGGAGTGGGTCCTAGTTCTATAGGTGGACGCCTTTTCGAGATATCGCCATAAATGTGGACCAGGGGTGACTCTAGAATTTGTTTGTACGATATGGGTATCAACGAAAAGGTGTTAATGAGTATTTTAAAAAGGAGTGGACCTTAGTTCTATAGGTGGACGCCTTTTCGAAATATCGCCATAAAGGTGGACCAGGGGTGACTCTAGAATTTGTTTGTACTATATGGGTATCAAATGAAATGTGTTAATGAGTATTTTAAAAGGGCGTGGGCCTTAGTTCTATAGGTGGACGCCTTTTCGAGATATCGCCATAAACGTGGACCAGGGGTGACTCTAGAATTTGTTTGTACTATATGGGTCTCAAATGAAAGGTGTTAATGAGTATTTTGAAAGGGAGTGGGCCTTAGTTCTGTAGGTGGCCTTTTCGGAATATCGGTATAAAAGTGGACAAGGGGTGACTTTAGAATGCGTTTGTACAATATGGGTATCAAATGAAAGGTGTTAATGAGTATTTTAAAAGGGCGTGGGCCTTAGTTCTATAGGTGGACGCCTTTTCGAGATATCGCCATAAAGGTGGACCAGGGGTGACTCTAGAATTTGTTTGTACTATATGGGTATCAAATGAAAGGTGTTAATGAGTATTTTAAAAGGGCGTGGGCCTTAGTTCTATAGGTGGACGCCTTTTCGAGATATCGCCATAAAGGTGGACCAGGGGTAACTCTAGAATTTGTTTGTACTATATGGGTATCAAATGGAAGGTGTTAATGAGTATTTTAAAAGGGCGTGGGCCTTAGTTCTATAGGTGGACGCCTTTTCGGAATGTCGCAATGAAGGTGGACCAGGGGTGACTCTAGAATTTGTTTGTACTATATGGGTATCAAATGAAAGGTGTTAATGAGTATTTTAAAATGGCGTGGGCCTTAGTTCTATAGGTGGACGCCTTTTCGAAATATCGCCATAAAGGTAGACCAGGGGTGACTCTAGAATTTGTTTGTACTATATGGGTATCAAATGGAAGGTGTTAATGAGTATTTTAAAAGGGAGTGGACCTTAGTTCTATATGTGGACGCCTTTTCGAGATATCGCCATAAACGTGGACCAGGGGTGACTCTAGAATTTGTTTGTACTATATGGGTATCAACGGAAAGGTGTTAATGAGTATTTTAAAAAGGAGTGGACCTTAGTTCTATATGTGGACGCCTTTTCGAGATATCGCCATAAACGTGGACCAGGGGTGACTCTAGAATTTGTTTGTACTATATGGGTCTCAAATGAAAGGTGTTAATGAGTATTTTGAAAGGGAGTGGGCCTTAGTTTTGTAGGTGGACGCCTTTTCGGAATATCGGTATAAAAGTGGACCAGGGGTGACTCTAGAATTTGTTTGTACTATATGGGTATCAAATGAAAGGTGTTAATGAGTATTTTAAAAGGGCGTGGGCCTTAGTTCTATAGGTGGACGCCTTTTCGAAATATCGCCATAAAGGTGGACCAGGGGTGACTCTAGAATTTGTTTGTACTATATGGGTATCAAATGGAAGGTGTTAATGAGTATTTTAAAAGGGAGTGGGCCCTAGTTCTATATGTGAACGCCTTTTCGAGATATCGCCATAAACGTGGACCAGGGGTGACTCTAGAATGTGTTTGTACGATATGGGTATCAAATTAAAGGTATTAATGAGGGTTTTAAAAGGGAGTGGCCCTTGGTTGTATATGTGAAGGCGTTTTCGAGATATCGACCAAAATGTGGACCAGGGTGATCCAGAACATCATCTGTCGGGCACCGCTAATTTATTTATATATGTAATACCACGAACAGTATTCCTTCCAAGATTCCAAGGGCTTTTGATTTCGCCCTGCAACACTTTTTCATTTTCTTCTACTTAATATGGCAGGTGTCACACCCATTTTACAAAGTTTTTTTTCTAAAGTTATATTTTGCGTCAATAGACCAATACAATTACCATGTTTCATCCCTTTTTTCGTATTTGGTATAAAATTATGGCATTTTTTTTTATTTTTCGTAATTTTCGATATCGAAAAAGTGGGCGTGATCATAGTCGGATTTCGGCCATTTTTTACACCAATACAAAGTGAGTTCAGATAAGTACGTGAACTGAGTTTAGTAAAGATATATCGATTTTTGCTCAAGTTATCGTGTTAACGGCCGAGCGGAAGAACAGACGGCCGACTGTGTATAAAAACTGGGCGTGGCTTCAACCGACTTCGCCCTTTTTCACAGAGAACAGTTATCGTCCTAGAGTCTAAGCCTCTACCAAATTTCACAAGGATTGGTAGACTTTTGTTCGACTTATGGCATTAAAAGTATCCTAGACAAATTAAATGAAAAAGGGCGGAGCCACGCCCATTTTGAAATTTTCTTTTATTTTTGTATTTTGTTGCACCATATCATTACTGGAGTTGAATGTTGACATAATTTTCTTATATACTGTAAAGATATTAACTTTTCTTTTAAAATTTGAATTTAAAAAAAAATTTTTTTTAAAAGTGGGCGTGGTCGTTCTCCGATTTTGCTAATTTTTATTAAGCAGACATATAGTAATAAGAGTAACGTTCCTGCCAAATTTCATCATGATATCTTCAACGAATGCCAAATTACAGCTTGCAAAACTTCTAAATTACCCTCTTTTAAAAGTGGGCGGTGCCACGCCCCTTGTCCAAAATTTTACTAGTTTTGTATTCCGCGTCATAAGTTCAACTCACTTACCAAGTTTCATTGCTTAATCCATATTTGGTAATGAATTATCGCACTTTTTGATTTTTCGAAATTTTCGATATCGAAAAAGTGGGCGTGGTTATTGTCCGATATCGTTCATTTTAAATAGCGATCTGAGATGAGTGCCCAGGAACCTACATACCAAATTTCATCAAGATACCTCAAAATTTACTCAAGTTATCGTGTTAACGGACAGACGGACGGACGGACATGGCTCAATCGAATTTTTTTTTTCGATACTGATGATTTTGATATATGGAAGTCTATATCTATCTCGATTCCTTTATACCTGTACAACCAACCGTTATCTAATCAAAGTTAATATACTCTGTGAGCTCTGCTCAACTGAGTATAAAAATTCAATAAATTAACAAATGCTACAAAACAAGTATATATGTAATTCCGTTTGTGTGTATAAAAATTCAGGGAATTTGTGGCGGTTCATATATTCTTAAATATGGTATAAACCAAAAAACTCAATAGTCCAAAAATAAAATTACAATTAAACTTTAATTTTTCCTTTCAGACTTTACAGCTGTGTATGTCATAGAAAAAAAAGATATTAAAAACGAATCCAAAATCGACTAGATCCGAAATGAAAAGTAATGAAACGTTAACAACAAACGAACTTCTGTGGAACGTTAAAAAAATTGATTTTGGAAGATAATGTCTATATAAGGTCTTATCGAAAGCAAAGAACTTGCATCCATAAGAAATTACCGATTCAATTCAAAAGATTAAATTTGCCTAGTGGAAAGAGTATTAGGGCTGCGACAGTATGACAGTTTTTTTTTTTTTTTTTGTTAGAAATACAACGTTTAACGAAAACTAAAGGGCAGCATTCACAAACCTATTCGGAAAGATAAAACAAAAAAGTTTTAATATACTGTTTGTATAGCGGAAATATAAGACTTTTTTTAACTATTATTTCTTAGCACTTGATAGGAAAAACAAGCTTATATGCCGTATTTAATGAAAAAAATTAGAAATATTAACTTTGATGTGTTTGGTGCTGCCTTGGCGAAGATTCAGTGAAGGCGATTGCGTCCGTATATACGCATCTAATGTCAAGTCAGTCGTCGTGCTAGCTGTGTGGCACATCACGCTCGAGAACTTCTTTCAGTGAATGGATGCCACACTTCCTTGCTTGTAGCTATCGTGGCAACGACTCTAAGCCTCACTTACTGGTAATGCTGGATCGCCAGTAAGGTAAGTTAAACAGCCCGCCTCGATTTTCTACAAATGTCCGTCTGCTAGCTAAGTGCCTTTCCAGATACCACTTTGAGTACGTGTAGTTGACCCTATTACAGAGAAGGGTCAGGTGAAACGACCATTGGTCAAACGTATCCTCCTTCCCACGAAGGAGATAGATTGCGAGAGGACCAAGAGCTATTCCTAACAATCCCTCCGTTCCTCTAACTCCCTCCTTCCCAAACGCCGCCTTGCTATCAACCCCTCCGTTCCTTTACCTCCCTCCTTCCCAAACTCCGCCTTCCTATCAAACCCCCCTCTTCATAGACTTCCAAGTAGTGACCCCAACCAACTCATCGCGTCACCTTGAGAGCATAACCTATAAACTACGCTACTGAGTCCAGGCTACACGTGTGAGGCTCCCATTGAGGATTCCGACCGCCCGTGCCAACCCCGGAATCCTCGGGCTCGCTACGTGAGTCGACGACTTTCAACCTACGCTCTCAAATGCGGACTCGCCGTGTGAGGATCCCCCTGAGGATTCCAAACACCCTAAGCACTGTGTGCCACACCGGAATCCTCGGGCTTGACACGCGAGGGGACAATTTTCTAACTGAGCTACTCAGTCCGGACTCCACGTGTGAGGCTCCAACTGAGGATTCCAACCGCCCGTGCCATCCACGGAATCCTCGAGCTCGCCACGTGAGTGGACGACTTTCAGCATACGCTCCTAAATGCGGACTCGCCGTGTGAGGCTCCCACTGAGCATTCCAACCACCCTAAGCACTGTGTGCCACACCGGAATCCTCGGGCTCGACACGCGAGTCCCCACTATTCTAAAAATTACGCTCTAGCGGTAACGGAGACGGAAGGAGTACCTACAAGGAAGCCGTCAAGGGAACAGGAAATCAGAAAACCCAGCTCTCGTTCACCCGGAACGAGGCCAACCAACAACCCTAGCGCAGATCTACTATCTGCCACAGAACATAAATACACTCGGCCCATTATAAATTGCAAAAATCATCCCACAATTCACTCGCTTACCCATAGCGAGGACACCAGAACCCTAACGCAGATCCACTGTCTGCCACAGCACACAAATGCACTCGGCCAGATGCACGAGGGCAACAAAATTTAGCAATCCGGGCTTTTTAACATCTTCATATACCGAACAAGCAACGTAAGGGAATTCAAAGGTCTACCGGAATAGATATTAAGCGTAAAAATTCCCATTTTTCGTACATTCTTTCTTTTCATTTCATTCGCAAAGGCGGGTTAGAGATTGTGCAACTTATAAATATAATACTTCTTTAGGTATATGCGATTTATTAAGTATGACAAGCATACTCTAATTCGTTATTAGGTAAACTATGTGTTTGGATCATTCCATCTCAAGTCGACTAGTGGTGGAAATGGACCTCTTTTAAATTTATATTAATCTCAGTCGAAAGTATCTTTCGATTAAACAACCACGTTTTGCCGCCACAAAAAATTAGCATTTTTTTGATTCGGCATTTTTCCAAATTATACTATTCAGCTTTTCAATTTAAAATCTTCAATTGTTTTTTTTGCTTTGCTTTGAAATTTGATATAAATAGTATAGTTTTTGGAGAACTTGGTAGTTAATTGGAGTAAACAAAATTATTACATTAAGTTTTCTAAAATTTTACTGAAGCAACATACCGCGCATACGAAAAAACGGGCTCTCAAAATTAATACTATTTATACTACACACCTTGGAAAGCTTTTAGTATTTAGCGGCGGTATGAATAACATGATACCCATTGAAACTAAGTAGTTTAAGAACTAATATAAAAAATAAAATAATTAAAAAAATGTTTTTAAGTTAAACGGTTTTATTGAAAACAATACTTACATGAAGTAATAATAATACTAAAAGCTACAAAATAATTAGGTAGGTCCTAGGTACTAGTCATCACACTCCTCATCAATCTATGGCGTTGATCAGACAATTAAATAAAAGCTTTGGGCGCGTGAAATTTCTAAAAATGTGAGGCGTAGCATAACCTGATTTAGGTTCAGTTGGTCTTTATATGACTATCGATAGAAATTTGACGCGTCTAACGCTTTTATTGAATTGTCTGATCAACGCCATAGATTGATGAGGAGTGTGATGACTAGTAACTAGGACCTACCTAATCATTTTGTAGCTTTTAGTATTATTATTACTTCATGTAAGTATTGATTTCAATAAAACCGTTTAACTTACAAAATTTTTTTTAATTATTTTATTTTCAAGTTTTTAGTCTTTGTTTAAATGCCTATTATTTCTCATTCTATTTAGTTCATTTAGTGATTCATCATTACAAAGAATATTTCCTGACAATTTGTTACAATCTAAGTCCTCAATACATAATCCTTCCAAAGACTTTACTCGACTCTGCGCCACGTATGCTTGTCCCTCCTCCAACTCCAAAATATTTTGATGTCACTTCTACCGGACTGTATGTAATATTTGTTCCAAATATGAGCCAAATCGGACATCATGGGTTGCTTTCTATTCATTTATGTATTATGTGTTCCAAATATGGACCAAATCAGAACACAAATACGATTTTTTTAATATCTCGATCTTTGCGCCACCTAGTGGCGATTTTTTTCATAGATCGCTTTCTATTCTTGTATGTATTATGTGTTCCAAATATGAGCCAAATCGGACCACAAATGCGATTTTTGTGAATATCTCGAGCCTTGCGCCACCTAGCCGCGCTTTTTTTCATAGGTCGCTTTCTATTCTTGTATGTATTATGTGTTCCAAATATTAGCCAAATCGGACCACAAATACGATTTTTGTGAATATCTCGATCCTTGCGCCACTTATTATTGCATTGTCATCGGGTTCTGAACTATATTCCAAGTTTGAAGCTTCTAGCTTATCGGGAAGTTACTTAAATTTCAATTACGAAATTCGTTCACAATGGCCGTGCATGCGTCGGCTGTCAAGTCAAGCTAAATAAAACAGAGTTGCTTTAAATATTTGCCATTAAACTAATACTAATACAAAAGGTTAAAACAAAATTACATTCAATAATATTTTCTGTAAATTACCTTGTGAAACAAAAAAATTAGCAATAATGATATAGGTGCCTCTAAACATCCGCAGTTTTTTTAAAGCAGAGATTCGTTTGAGCACTATGAATTGAGTTTCCTCGAAATTTTTCGGTTATGCCTTTCATATTACTGCAAATAATTGAGTACTAAAATTCCGGACGACTATCCCCTGTGCAAATAATTATCCTGACATATTTCGAATTAAAAATTTTAACCTAATTGAGTGTGCAACACAGCAGTGATGAGCGTAAAAATCAATTAAATAGTGACAAATAGACTTTGGTCCATGGTTTAAGATATGTTGCGTTCATTCAAAAATAATGTTTAATCAAATTTGCATCACGTTTCCGTACTGTAAATGGTTCTGAATGATCCCCACAGGGTATCGTAGTTAATTTCGAAATTTGTCTAAAATATTCTCGGAATAATACCGATTGTAATTTCTAAAAAAAAGTTGGAATATACTACAGAAGATATCTTGAACAAGTAAGGAAGGTTAAGTGTTAAGTGTATCAAATGAAAGGCATTAAAGAATATTTTATGAGGGAGTGGGCCATAGTTCTATAGGTGGACGCCATTTAGGGATATAGCCATAAAGGTGGACCAGGGTTGATTCTAGAATGCGTTTGTACGATATGGGTATCAAATGAAAGGTATTAATGAGTATTTTAAAAGGGCGTGGACCTAAGTTCTATAGATGGACGCCTTTTCGAGATATCGCCGTAAAGATGGACCAGGGGTGACTCTAGAATGCGTTTGTACGATATGGGTATCAAATGAAAGGTATAAATGAGCATTTTAAAAGGGAGTAATCCTTAGTTCCATAGGTGGACGCCGTTTCGAGATATCGCCATAAAGGTGGGCCAGGGGTGACTCTAGAATTCGTTTGTGCAATATGGGTATCAAACGAAAGGAGTTAATGAGTACTTTAAGAGGGAGTGGGCCTTTCTGGACCAGGGGTGACTCTAGACTTTGTTTGTGCGATATGGGTATCAAATGAAAGGTGTTAATGAGTATTTTTAAAAGGGAGTGGGCCTTCGTTCTATAGGTGTTCGCCTTTTCGAAATATCGCCGTAAAGATGGACCAGGGGTGACTCTAGAATGCGTTTGTACGATATGGGTATCAAATGAAAGGTGTTAATGAGCATTTTAAAAGGGAGTAATCCTTAGTTCCATAGGTGGACGCCGTTTCGAGATATCGCCATAAAGGTGGACCAGGGGTGACCCTAGAATTTGTTTGCACAATATGGGCATCAAAAGAAAGGTGTTAATGAGTATTTTAAAAGGGAGTGTGCCTTAGTTCTATAGGTGGACGCCGTTTCGAGATATCGCCATAAAGGTGGGCCAGGGGTGACTCTAGAATTCGTTTGTGCAATATGGGTATCAAACGAAAGGAGTTAATGAGTATTTTAAGAGGGAGTTGGCCTTAGTTCTATAGGTGGACGCATTTTCGAGGTATCGCAATAAAGGTGGACCAGGGGTGACTCTAGACTTTGTTTGTACGATATGGGTATCAAATGAAAGGTGTTAATGAGTATTTTTAAAAGGGAGTGTGCCTTCGTTTTATAGGTGTTCGCCTTTTCGAGATATCGCCATAACGGTGGACCAGGGGTGATTTTAGAATTTGTTACTATGATATGGGTATCAAATGAAAGGTGTTAATGATTATTTTAAAGGGGCGTGGGGCTTAGTTCTATAGGTGGACCCCTTTTCGAGATATCGCCATAAAGGTGGACCAGGGGTGACTCTAGAATTCGTTTGTGCAATATGGGTATCAAACGAAAGGAGTTAATGAGTATTTTAAGAGGGAGTGGGCCTTAGTTCTATAGGTGGACGCCTTTTCAAGATATCGCCATAAAGATGGACCAGGTGTGACTCTAGAATCCGTTTGTACGATATGGGTATCAAATGAAAGGTGTTAATGATTATTTTAAAAGGGAGTAATCCTTAGTTCCATAGGTGGACGCCGTTTCGAGATATCGCCATAAAGGTGGGCCAGGGGTGACTCTAGAATTCGTTTGTGCAATATGGGTATCAAACGAAAGGAGTTAATGAGTACTTTAAGAGGGAGTGGGCCTTTCTGGACCAGGGGTGACTCTAGACTTTGTTTGTGCGATATGGGTATCAAATGAAAGGTGTTAATGAGTATTTTTAAAAGGGAGTGGGCCTTCGTTCTATAGGTGTTCGCCTTTTCGAAATATCGCCTTTAAGGTGGACCAGGGGTGACTCTAGAATGAGTTTGTACGATATGGGTATCAAATTAAAGGTATTAATGAGAGTTTTAAAAGGGAATGGTGGTAGTTGTATATGTGAAGGCGTTTTCCAGATATCGACCAAAATGTGGACCAGGGTGACCCAGAACATCATCTGTTGGATACCGCTAATTTATTTATATATGTAATACCTGCCAAGATTTTAAGGGTTTTTTATTTCGCCCCGCAGAACTTTTTCATTTTCTTCTACTTAATATGGTAGGTGTCACAACCATTTTATAAAGTTTTTTCTAAAGTTATATTTCGCGTCAATAGAACAATCCAATTACCTTAACATATTTCATCCCTTTTTTCGTATTTGGTATAGAATTATGCCATTTTTTTCATTTTTCGTAATTTTCGATATCGATAAAGTGGGCGTGGTCATAGTCGGATTTCGTTCATTTTTCATACCAAGATAAAGTGAGTTCAGATAAGTACGTGAACTGAGCTTAGTAAAGATATATCGATTTTTGCTCAAGTTATCGTGTTAACGGCCATGCGGAAGGACAGACGGACGACTGTGTATAAAAACTGGGCGTGACATCAACCGATTTCGCCCATTTTCACAGAAAACAGTTAACGCCATAAAATCTATGCCCCTACCAAATTTCAAAAGGATTGGTTAATTTTTGTTCGACTTATGGCGTTAAAAGTATTCTAGACAAATTAAATGAAAAAGGGCGGAGCCACGCCCATTTTTAAATTTTCTTTTATTTTTGTACTTTGTTGCACCATATCATTACTGGAGTTGAATCTTGACATAATTTACTTATATACTGTAAAGATATTAAATTTTTTGTTAAAATTTTACTTTAAAAAAATTTTTTTTTTAAAAGTGGGCGTGGTCCTTCTCCGATTTTGCTAATTTTTATTAAGCGCACATATAGTAATAAGAGTAACGTTCCTGCCAAATTTCATCATGATATCTTCAACGACTGCCAAATTACAGCTTGCAAAATTTTAAATTACCTTCTTTTAAAAGTGGGCGGCGCCACGCCCATTGTCCAAAATATTACTAATTTTCTATTTTGCGTCATAAGTTCAACTTATCTACCAAGTTTCGTCGCTTTATTGGTCTTTTGTAATGAATTATCGCACTTTTTCGGTTTTTCGAAATTTTCGATATCGAAAAAGTGGGCGTGGTTATAGTCCGATATCGTTCATTTTAAATAGCGATCTGAGATGAGTGCTCAGGAACCTACATACCAAATTTCATCAAGATACCTCAAAATTTACTCAAGTTATCGTGTTAACGGACGGACGGACGGACGGACGGACATGGCTCAATCAAATTTTTTTTCGATCCTGATTATTTTGATATATGGAAGTCTATATCTATCTCGATTCCTTTATATATGTACAACCAACCGTTATCCAATCAAACTTAATATACTCTGTGAGCTCTGCTCAACTGAGTATAAAAATAAAGTTAAAGTTAAAGCGAAAGTTAAAGTTAAAGTTAAAGTTAAAATTAAAGTTAAATTTAAGGTTAAAGTTAAAGTTAAAGTTAAAGCTAAGGTTAAATTTAAAGTTAAAGTTGAAGTTAAAGTTAAAGTTAAAGGTAAAGTTAAAGTTAAAGTTAAAGTGAATGTTAAAGTTAAAGCGAAAGTTAAAGTTAAAAATAAAGTTAAAGTTAAAGGGAAAGTTAAAGTTAAAATTAAAGTTAAAGTTAAGGTTAAAGTTAAAGTTAAAGTCAAAGTTAAAGTTAAACCTAAGGTTAAATTTAAAGTTAAAGTTGAAATTAAAGTTAAAGTTAAAGTTAAAGTGAAAGTTAAAGTTAAAGTTAAAGTTAAAGTTAAAGTTAAAGATAAAGTTAAAGTTAAAGTTAAAGTTAAAGTTAAAGTTAAAGTTAAAGTTAAAGTTAAAGTGAATGTTAAAGTTAAAGCGAAAGTTAAAGTTAAAAATAAAGTTAAAGTTAAAGTGAAAGTTAAAGTTAAAGCTAAGGTTAAATTTAAAGTTAAAGTTAAAGTTAAAGTGAAAGTTAAAGTTAAAGTTAAAGATAAAGTTAAAGTTAAAGTTAAAGTTAAAGATAAAGTTAAAGTTAAAGTTAAAATCAAAGTTAAAGTTAAAGCTAAGGTTAAATTTAAAGTTAAAGTTGAAGTTAAAGTTAAAGTTAAAGTTAAAGTCAAAGTTTAAGTTAAAGTTAAAGTTAAAGTTAAAATTAAAGTTAAAGTTAAAGCTAAAGTTAAAGTTAAAGATAAAGTTATAGTTAAAGTTAAAGTTAAGGTTAAAGTTAAAGATAAAGTTAAAGTTAAAGTTAAAGATAGAGTTAAAGTTAAAGTTAAAGTTAAAGTGAAAGTTAAAGTTAAAGTTAAAGATAAAGTTAAAGTTACAGTTAAAGCTAAGGTTAAATTTAAAATTAAAGTTGAAGTTAAAGTTAAAGTTAAAGTCAAAGTTAAAGTTAAAGTTAAAGTTAAAGTTAAAGTTAAAGTTAAAGTTAAAGTTAAAGTTAAAGTTAAAGTTAAAGTTAAAGTTAAAGTTAAAGTTAAAGTTAAAGTTAAAGTTAAAGTTAAAGTTAAAGTTAAAGTTAAAGTGAAAGTTAAAGTTAAAGTTAAAATTAAAGTTAAAGTCAAAGTTAAAGTTAACGTTAAAGTTAAAGTTAAAGTTAAAGTTAAAGTTAAAGTTAAAGTTAAAGTTAAAGTTAAAGTTAAAGTTAAAGGTAAAGTTAAAGTTAAAGTTTAAGTTAAAGTTAAAGTTAAAGTTAAAGTTGAAGTTAAAGTTAAAGTTAAAATTAAAATTAAAGTTAAAGTTAAAGTTAAAGTTGAAGTTAAAGTTAAAGTTAAAGTGAATGTTAAAGTTAAAGCGAAAGTTAAAGTTAAAATTAAAGTTAAAGTTAAAGTTAAAGTGACGGTTAAAGTTAAAGTTAAAGTTAAAGTTAAAGTTAAAGTTAAATTTAAAGTTAAAGTTAAAGTTAAAGTTAAAGTTAAAGTTAAAGTTAAAGTTAAAGTTAAAGTTAAAGTTAAAGTTAAAGTTAAAGTTAAAGTTAAAGTTAAAGTTAGAGTTAAAGTTAAAGAAAAGGTTAAAGTTAAAGTTAAAGTTAAAGTTAAAGTGAAAGTTAAAGTTAAAGGTAAGTTAAAGTGAATGTTAAAGTTAAAGCGAAAGTTAAAGTTAAAGTTAAAGTTTAAGTTAAAGTTGAAGTTAAAGTTAAAGTTAAAGTTAAAATTAAAATTAAAGTTAAAGTTGAAGTTAAAGTTAAAGTTAAAGTTAAAATTAAAATTAAAGTTAAAGTTAAAGCGAAAGTTAAAGTTAAAATTAAAGTTAAAGTTAAAGTTAAAGTGACGGTTAAAGTTAAAGTTAAAGATAAAGTTAAAGTTAAATTTAAAGTTAAAGTTAAAGTTAAAAATAAAGTTAAAGTTAAAGTTAAATTTAAAGTTAAAGTTAAAGTTAAGTTAAAGTTAAAGTGAAAGTTAAAGTTAAAGTTAAAGTTACAATTAAATTTAAAATTAAGGTTAAAGTTAAAGTTAAAGTTAAAGCTAAGGTTAAATTTAAAGTTAAAGTTAAATTTAAAGTTAAAGTTAAAGTTACGGTTAAAGTTAAAGTTAAAGTTAAAGTTAAGATTAAGGTTAAAGTTACAGTTAAAGTTAAAGTTAAAGTTAAAGTTAGAGTTAAAGTTAAAGTTAAAGTTAAAGTTAAAGTGAAAGTTAAAGTTAAAGTGAAAGTTAAAGTTAAAGTTAAAGTTAGAGCTAAAGTTAAAGTTAAAGTGAAAGTTAAAGTTAAAATTAAAATTAAAGTTAAAGTTAAAGTTAAATTTAAAGTTAAAGTTAAAGTTAAGTTAAAGTTAAATTTAAAGTTAAAGTTAAAGTTAAAATTAAAGTTAAAGTTAAAGTTAAAGTTAAATTTAAAGTTAAAGTTAAAGTTAAAGTTAAAGTTAAAGTTAAAGTTAAAGTTAAAGTTAAATTTAAAGTTAAAGTTAAAGTTAAAGTTAAAGTTAAAGTTAAGGTTAAAGTTAAAGTTAAAGTTAAAGTTAAAGATAAAATTAAAGTTAAAGTTAAAGTTAAAGTTAAAGTTAAAGTTAAAGTTAAGGTTAAAGTTAAAGTTAAAGTTAAAGTTAAAGATAAAATTAAAGTTATAGTTAAAGTTAAAGTTAAAGTTAAATTTAAAGTTAAAGTTAAAGTTAAAATTAAAGTTAAAGTTAAAGTTAAATTTAAAGTTAAAGTTAAAGTTAAATTTAAAGTTAAAGTTAAAGTTAAAGTTAAAGTTAAGGTTAAAGTTAAAGTTAAAGTTAAAGTTGAAGTTAAAGATAAAATTAAAGTTAAAGTTAAAGTTAAAGTTAAAGTTAAAATTGAAGTTAAAGTTAAAGATAAAATTAAAGTTAAAGTTAAAGTTGAAGTTAAAGTTAAAGTTAAAGTTAAAGTTAAAGTGAAAGTTAAAGTTAAAGTTAAAGTGAATGTTAAAGTTAAAGCGAAAGTTAAAGTTAAAGTTAAAGTTAAAGTTAAAGTTAAAGTTAAATTTAAAGTTAAAGTTAAGTTAAAGTTAAAGTTAAATTTAAAATTAAAGTTAAAGTTAAAATTAAAGTTAAAGTTAAAGTTAAAGTTAAAGTTAAATTTAAAGTTAAAGTTAAAGTTAAATTTAAAGTTAAAGTTAAAGTTAAGGTTAAAGTTAAAGTTAAAGTTAAAGATAAAATTAAAGTTAAAGTTAAAGTTAAAGTTAAAGTTAAAGTTAAAGTTAAAGTTAAAGTTAAGGTTAAAGTTAAATTTAAAGTTAAAGTTAAAGTTACAGTTAAGGTTAAAGTTAAAAATAAAGTTAAAGTTAAAGTGAATGTTAAAGCTAAAGTGAAAGTTAAAGTTAAAGTGAAAGTTAAATATTAACTTCTCATTTATTCAATAAAAGTAAAAAATTTGTTTTTTTATCGGTCACCACGCTTAAAAAGGTTAACTTGAATCAATATCAAAGACAAAACTTGAATTAATATCAAAGAAAACAAAATGTTGCATAAATATTATAATTGCATAAGTTGATAATATGCAATAGCTTTACCGCGGCAGTCCCCGAGTGCCACACGTCCTTTTTTTTTCACAGCCGACCTTTAAGAGCGTCGACTCACTTAAAAATCGGCATGTGTTTACAAATTATTATGAAGTAACCGTAACTTGATGCCAACATGACTTTATATTTATGTATTTTTTTTTTTGTTTGTTAACATTTTTATTGATGAGTAAATTGGAATGCTATTGTTGAAACTGTTTTTTGTTAAATTATATGGGTTAATAGCAGATTTTTTTTTTATATCGGTATTTTCCTATTACTATTTTCTAGTATACTGGGGGTTTAAGTAAAGATATTTTTTATTACTATATTCAACTCTATTTAGAGTAAAAGATATTTTCCTATTACTATTTTCTATTCTGTAGGGGGTTTTAAGTAAAAACATTTGTTTTATTACTATATTCTTTCTATTTAGAATAAAAGATGTTTTCCTATTAGTCTTTCCTATTCTACCTGTGGCTAAAGTAGAAATATTTTTCCTAAAATTATGACCTCTCTAAAAGCGAGGTTTCCTAACTGAAGCAGCCCATACTTATATCTATTTCTTTTTTTTTTGATATTCCTTACTTTAATTATATCTATTAAATAACAGCTTTTCATTGTTATTTCATTTCATTAGGGTTATATTAAACTTAGTACAAAACAAGTAAGGAAGGCTAAGTTCGGGTGTAACCGAACATTACATACTCAGTTGAGAGCTATGGAGACAAAATAAGGGAAAATCACCATTTAGGAAAATGAAGATAGGGAAACCCTGGAATGTGTTGTTTGTACGATAAGGGTATCAGATGAAACGTGTTAATGTGTATTTTAAAAGGGAGTGGGCCTTAGTTCTATAGGCGGACGGCTTTTCGAGACATCGCCATAAAGGTGGACCAGGGGTGACTCTAGAATCTGTTTGTACGATATGGGTATCAAATGAAAGGTGTTAATGAGTATTGTAAAAGGGTGTGGGCCTTAGTTCTATAGGTGGACGGCTTTTCGAGATATCGCCATAAAGGTGGACAAGGGGTCACTCTAGAATTTGTTTGTACGATATGGGTATCAAATGAAAAGTGTTAATGAGTGTTTTAAAAGGGAGTGGGCCTTAGTTCTATAGGCGGACGCCTTTTCGAGATATCGCCATAAAGGTGGACCAGGGGTGACTCTAGAATTTGTTTGTACAATATGGGTATCAAACGAAAGGTGTTAATGAGTATTTTAAAAGGGAGTGGGCCTTAGTTCTATAGGCGAACGGCTTTTCGAGCTAGCGCCATAAAGGTGGACCAGGGGTGACTCTAGAATAGGTTTGTACGATATGGGTGTCAAATGAAAGGTGTTAATGAGTATTTTAAAAGGGAGTGGGCCTTAGTTCTATAGGTGGACACCTTTTCGAGATATCGCCATAAAGATGGACCAGGGGTCACTCTAGAATTTGTTTGTACAATATGGGTATCAAATGAAAGGTGTTAATGAGTATTTTAAAAGGGAGTGGGCCTTAGTTCTATAGGTGGACGCCTTTTCGAGATATCGCCATAAAGGTGGAGCAGGGGGACTCTAGAATTTGTTTGTACGATATGGGTATCAAATGAAAGGTGTTAATGAGTATTTTAAAAGGGAGTGGGCCTTAGTTCGTTGGGTGGACGCCTTTTCGAGATATGGTCATAAAGGTGGGCCAGGGGTGACTCTAGAATTTGTTTGTACGATATGGGTATCAAATGAAAGGTGTTAATGAGTATTTTAAAAGGGAGTGGGCCTTAGTTTTATAGGTGGACGCCTTTTCGAGATATCGCCTTAAACGTGGACCAGGGATGACTCTAGAATGCGTTTATACAATATGGGTATCAAATGAAAGGTGTTAGTGAGTACTTTAAAAGGGAGTGGGCCTTAGTTCTATGGGTGGACGCCTTTTCGAAATATCGGCATAAAGGTGGATCAGGGGTGACTCTAGAATTTGTTTGTATGATATGGGTATCAAATGAGAGGTGTTAATGAGTATTTTAAAAGAGAGTGGGCCTTAGTTCTATAGGTGGACGCCTTTTCGAGATATCGCCATAAAGGTGGACCAGGGGGTGACTTTAGAATTTGTTTGTACGATATGGGTATCAAATGAAAGGTGTTAATGAGTATTTTAAAAGGGAGTGGGCCTTAGTTTTATAGGTGGACGCCTTTTCGAGATATCGCCATAAAAGTGGACCAGGGACGACTCTAGAATTTGTTTGTACGATATGGGTATCAAATGAAAAGTATTAATGAGTATTTTAAAAGGGAGTGGGCCTTAGATTTATAGGTGGACGCCTTCTCGAGATATCGCCATAAAGGTGGACCAGGGGTGACTCTAGAATTTGTTTGTACGTTATGGGTATCAAATGAAAAGTGTTAATGAGTATTTTAAAAGGGAGTGGGCCTTAGTTTTATAGGTGGACGCCTTTTCGAGATATCGCCATAAAAGTGGACCAGGGATGACTCTAGAATGTGTTTGTACAATATGGGTATCAAATGAAAGGTGTTAATGAGTATTTTAAAAGGGAGTGGGCCTTAGTTTTATAGGTGGACGTCTTTTCGAGATATCGCCATAAAAGTGGACCAGGGATGACTCCAGAATTTGTTTGTACGATATGGGTATCAAATGAAAGGTGTTAATGAGTATTTTAAAAGGGAGTGGGCCTTAGTCTTATAGATGGACGCCTTTTCGAGATATCGCCATAAAAGTGGACCAGGGATGACTCTAGAATGCGTTTATACAATATGGGTATCAAACGAAATGTGCTAATGAGTATTTTAAAAGGGAGTGGGCCTTAGTTTTATAGGTGGACGCCTTTTCGATATATCGCCATAAACGTGGACCAGGGATGACTCTAGAATGCGTTTATACAATATGGGTATCAAACGAAAGGTGTTAATGGGTATTTGAAAAGAGAGTGGGCCTTAGTTTTACAGGAGGACGCCTTTTCGAGATATCGCCATAAAAGTGGACCAGGGGTGACTCTAGAATTTGTTTGTACGATATGGGTATCAAATGAAGGGTGTTAATTAGTATTTTAAAAGGGAGTGGGCCTTAGTTTTATAGATGGACGCCTTTTCGGGATATCGTTATAAAGGTGGAACAGGGTTGACTCTAGAATGCATTTGTACATTGAAAGGTGATAATGAGTATTTTAAAAGGGAGTGGGCCTTAGCTCTATAGGTGGACGCCTTTTCGATATATCACCATAAAGGTGGACCAGGGGTGACTCTATAATGTGTTTGTACAATATGGGTGTCAAATTAAAGGTATTAATAAGAATTTTAAAAGGGGGTGGTGGTAGTTGTATATGTGAAGGCGTTTTCGAGATTTCGACCAAAATGTGGACCAGGGTGAGCCAGAATATCATCTGTCGGGTACTGCTAATTTATTTATATATGCAATACCACGAACAGTATTCCTGCCATGATTCCAAGGGCTTTTGGTTTCGCCCTGCATAACTTTTTCATTTTCTTCTACTTAATATGGTAGGTGTCACACCCATTTAACAAAGTTTTTTTCGAAAGTTATATTTTGCGTCAATAAACCAATCCAATTACCATGTTTCATCCCTTTTTTCGTATACGGTATAGAATTATGGCATTTTTTTCATTTTTCGTAATTTTCGATATCGAAAAAGTGGGCGTGGTCATAGTCGGATTTCGGCCATTTTTTATACAAATACAAAGTGAGTTCAGATAATTATGTGAACTGAGTTTAGTAAAGATATATCGATTTTTGCTCAAGTTATCGTGTTAACGGCCGAGCGGAAGGACAGACGACCGACTGTGTATAAAAACTGGGCGTGGCTTCAACCTATTTCGCCCTTTTTCACAGAAAACAATTATCATCCTAGAATCTAAGCGCCTACCAAATTTCACAGGGATTGGTAAATTTTTATTCGACTTATGGCATTAAATGTATCCTAGACAAATCAAATGAAAAAGGGAGGAGCAACGCCCTTTTTGAAATTTTCTTTTGTTTTTGTATTTTGTTGCACCATATCATTACTGGAGCTGAACGTTGATATAATTTACTTATATACTGTAAAGATATTAAATTTTTTGTAAAAATTTCACTTTAAAAAAAAAATTTTTTTTAAGTGGGCGTGGTCGTTCTCCGATTTTGCTAGTTTTTATTAAGCATACATATAATAATAGAGGTAACGTTCCTGCCAAATTTCATTATGATATCTTCAACGACTGCCAAATTACAGCTTGCAAAACTTCTAAATTGCCTTCTTTAAAAAGTGGGCGGTGCCACGCCCATTGTCCAAAATTTTACTTATTTTCTATTCTGCGTCATAAGTTCAACCCACCTACCAAGCTTCATCGCTTTATCTGTCTTTGGTAATGAATTATCGCACTTTTTCGATTTTTCGAAATTTTCGATATCGAAAAGGTGGGCGTGGTTATAGTCCCATATCGTTCATTTTAAATAGCGATCTGAGATGAGTGCCCAGGAACCTACATACCAAATCTCGTCAAGATCCCTTAAAATTTACTCAAGTTATCGTGTTAACGGACGGATGGACGGACATGGCTCAATCAAATTTTTTTTCGATACTGGTGATTTTGATATATGGAAGTCTATATCTATCTCGATTCCTTTATACCTGTACAACCAACCGTTATCCAATCAAAGTTAATATACTCTGTGAGCTCTGCTCAACTGAGTATAAAAAATCTGTAGCTAATTATATGGAAATTTCTAAGATGAAATATGGAACTACTTATGCAGAAATTTAGGAGCTGTGATTGACGGAAGAGCAAGGTAGCTTATATTAGCAGTTGTAGTTCAGCTAGTGAGCGGAAGGAAGGTAGGATCTTAAAGAACGTGGGTACCAATTATTGTCATATCAAATTTGCCTACTCGAGCATATATTCAATTATTTTTCACCCTTTTGTCCCTCAGGACAACTGTGTTTTCCTTATAAATTTCAAGTCCTGGATTGGCGGCATTTGTACAACGTGTGTACAGCCTGATAAGTAATTGTCCTAAGTCAGTTTTATCATCTACAATCAGGTTGCTTGTATTTTTTACGCTACCATTTTAGGAGCGCGAAATGTCTTATTGCTGCAAATTTATATAGCGCTTCACATATATTTTTACATGTTCTCTTTGTGACTTCTCTTCATTCTTTTATTTTTGTTCTTATTGTCTGGTTGTAAAATTTTTGTATTTTTTTTCGTTAGGTTTTGCTTACTTCCGCTGTCCTAGAATTTTCTATTGCTTCATGACCATCTTTGTCAGGAGCATTCAAAGTAATCATGCAAATTTTTGATTTGCTGTTTGCTTTAGGCAGGGCTGCCTTTACTGTCGATTGTGACATTTTGAGATTTACTATTTGAGATTTAACTTGAATTGTTTATTGCTCTTCCTCAGCTTTGGGTTTGGTAATTTGGGTAGAGAAAAAAAATTTTAGACGCGCTGTTGCACGTTATTCAATTGCCTATATTAAATTTCATATAGTTTTTAAGTTAAGCCTCTATGGCTATCGCTATGATTAATAGCCCTATCGTGCATATTAAAGCACCTAGCCAAATGTCTGTGGTTTTTGTGTCCACTTGGGCTTGTGGCTCATATTTTATCAATTTGTTGTCAACTTTTTCCTCTTCAGAGGTTTCTTTACCGAATTCATTGCCAGCTATCGCTATCATTATGGCGTGCGCAATCTTTGTCCACCAAGACATTTTGAAACTTCTGTAATTTCTTTCCTGTTTCAGTAAACAAGGGTAAATTCCAATAAAATTTCTTTGATTTTTTTTTTCTTTATCCTAAATAATCCATATTATTTATAATTGCTATATTATAGAAATTGTTATTCTAAAAATTTTATAATTTACTTTACTAAGCTATAGTTTATTTTACAAAATATTAAAAATATTTTTATTTGTTCACTGTAAAAAAAAATTTAAATGCTATTATAATTCAACTTTTGGCGTTTTCGGGGAACACACTTCTCATCATCCTCATAATTTCTTCTTCTTTGGTCGTAGGGTTTACTATGTCCTCTAGGGTTGGCTCCCTAGTCATACCAATTTGCTTCCAAAAGGATTAACCCATTGTATTTTTTTTTTCATAATCTACTATTCCTGCATCTAAAATTACTTTATCCTCCCATATAATGGGGTGTTCCCAATATTTCCCTGGCATTCCAATTTACGTACTTAAAAATGAAAGTTAACTGAGCATTTTATGAAACGTCCTAAACATTCCAATTTATTTATTTGAATTTTGATTTATTTTACATTTAATTAATGCCCTTTTTTTGTTTTTGTAAAGCATGATTGACTTAAAATTTCAAAGTTCCTTTTAATTAAACTAGTCCTACTGTAAGGAAAGAGAGAAAAAAAAATTCCCTAAGCAAAAACAAAGTTTTTGCTCATAGTTTAGCGTCCCTGGGCCGCTTAATTGATTCTAATTTTTTATATACTTAACATACGTAAAACTCGCTGCCAATCTTGGTGCTAATCGTACTGCTAATCCTGTCCTGCTGGTTTGCTATTAGTCTTTAATTGGTTTCCGGCCGTCATTCTGATATTCTATTTATTCAACTTTACTTATGCGTTTGCTGCCAGTCACATTTAGTGTTCATTTTCCGTTCTATTATCTTTATTCCACCCTTTTTATGCATGGCAATTGCGGTTTGCCGATTGCCTTTGCTCTACTTTATTGTTTCCTTTTGCCTTGGTTTGTTTTTAAGTTTGTTTTAAAGTTAAAGTTAAAGTGAATGTTAAAGTTTAAGCGAAAGTTAAAGTTAAAAATAAAGTTGAAGTTAAAGTTAAAGTGAAAGTTAAAGTTAAAGTTAAAGTTAAGGTTAAAGTTACAGTTAAAGTTAAAGTCAAAGTTAAAGTTGAAGCTAAGGTTAAAGTTAAAGTTAAAGTTAAAAATAAAGTTAAAGTTTAATTTTAAGTTAAAGTTAAAGTTAAAGTTAAAGTTAAAGTTGAAGTTAAAGTTAAAGTTAAAATTAAAGTTAAAGTTGAAGTTAAAGTTAAAGTTAAATTTAAAGTTAAAGTTAAAGTTAAAGTTAAAGTGAAAGTTAAAGTTAAATTTAATGTTAAAGTTAAAGTTAAAGTTAAAGTTAATGTTAAAGTTAAAGTTAAAGTTAAAATTAAAGTTAAAGTTAAAGTTAAAGTGAAAATTAAAGTTAAAGTTAAAGTTAAATTTAAAGTTAAAGTTAAAGTTGAAGTTAAAGTTAAAGTTAAAGTTAAAGTTAAAGAAAAGGTTAAAGTTAAAGTTAAAGTGAAAGTTAAAGTTAAAGTTAAAGTGAATGTTAAAGTTAAAGCGAAAGTTAAAGTTAAAGCTAAAGTTAAAGTTTAAGTTTAAGTTAAAGTTTAAGTTTAAGTTAAAGTTAAAGTTAAAGTTGAAGTTAAAGTTAAAATTAAAATTAAAGTTAAAGTTGAAGTTAAAGTTAAAGTTAAAATTAAAGTTAAAATTAAAGTTAAAGTTAAAGTTAAAGTTAAAGTTAAAGTTAAAGTTAAAGTTAAAGTTAAAGTTAAAGTTAAAGTTAAGTTAAAGTTAAAGTTAAAGTTAAAGTTAAAGTTAAAGTTAAAGTTAAAGTTAAAGTTAAAGTTAAAGTTAAAGTTAAAGTTAAAGTTAAAGTTAAAGTTAAATTTAAAGTTAAAGTTAAAGTTAAAGTTAAAAATAAAGTTAAAGTTAAAGTTAAATTTAAAGTTAAAGTTAAAGTTAAAGTTAAAGTTAAAGTTAAAGTTAAAGTTAAAGTTAAAGTTAAAGGTAAAGTTAAAGTTAAAGTTAAAGATAAAGTTAAATTTAAAGTTAAAGTTAAAATTAAAGTTAAAGTTAAAGTTAAAGTGAATGTTAAAGTTAAAGCGAAAGTTAAAGTTAAAAACAAGTAAGAACGGGACTGTCTTCGGCTGTGCCGAAGACTTCATACCTTTCATGAATGGGGCTGAACAATAATCTTATCCCGTTCGTAATCTCCGAATAATCGGATGTATAAGATAAGAAATATATAGTGAACAGATCTACATACCTTAACGATTTTTAAGATAAATATAAAATAAAAAAACAGGTAGGTACTTTGTGTGAGGATGCAAAGTTTCAGGTTTTTTGTGGTCTGCGTGTAAAAACTATGACTACGAATCATGTATTTCTACAATATATGACGTAAACGTAACTATTTGATGAAATTTGATGAATTTTGAAGCTTCTAGCCGTAAAAAGGGGGCAAAAATTAGAGTTTATATGGGGTATATAATATATATACCACCGATCTCTATGATTTTTTCAGACAACAATATATGCTATATACGTAAGCATATGGTGAAATTTGAAGCGTCTAGCTGTTAAAAAGGGGCAGAAATTGCGCAAAGTTTCTTAACGGAACAATCGGTTGTATGAGATATATACTATATATACCACCGATCTCAATGATTTTTTCAGACAACAATATATGCTATACACGTAAGCATTTGGTGAAATTTGAACATATCTAAACGGTTTTTAAGATAAATATAAAATAAACAAGTAGGGAAGGCTAAGTTCGGGTGCAACCGAACATTACATACTCAGTTGAGAGCTATGGAGACAAAATAAGGAAAATCACCATGTAGGAAAATGAACCTAGGGAACCCTGGAATGTGGTTGTATGACATGTGTATCAAATGGAAGGTATTAAAGAGTATTTTAAGAGAGAGTAGGTCATAGTTCTATAGATGGACGCCATTTAGGGATATCGCCATAAAGGTGGACCAAGGCTGACTCTAGAATTTGTTTGTACGATATGGGTATCAAACGAAAAGTGTTACTGAGCATTTTAAGAGGGAGTGGGCAATAGGTCTATAGGTGGACGCCTTTTCGAAATGTCGCCATTAGGGTGGGCCAGGGGTGACTCTAGAATGTGTTTGTATGATATGGGTATCAAATGAAAGATGGTAATGAGTATTTTAAAAGGGAGTAATCCTTAGTTCTATAGGTGGACGCCTTTTGGAGATATCGCCATAAAGGTGGACCAAGGGTGACTCTAGAATGTTTGTACGATATGGGTATCAAACGAAAGATGTTACTGAGCATTTTAAGAGGGAGTGGGCATTAGGTCTATAAGTGGACGCCTTTTCGAGATATCGTCATTAGGGTGGGCCAGGGGTGACTCTAGAATGTGTTTGCACGATATGGGTATCAAACGAAAGGTGTTACTGAGCATTTTAAGAGGGAGTTGGGATTAGGTCTATAGGTGGAGGCCTTTTCGAGACATCGCCAATAGGGTGGGCCAGGGGTGACTCTAGAATGTTTGTACGATATGGGTATCAAACGAAAGGTGTTACTGAGCATTTTAAGAGGGAGTGGACATTAGGTCTATAAGTGGACGCCTTTTCGAGATATCGCCATTAGGGTGGGCCAGAGGTGACTCTAGAATGTATGTACGATATGGGTATCAAACGAAAGGTGTTACTGAGCATTTTAAGAGGGAGTGGGCATTAGGTCTATAGGTGGACGCCTTTTCGAGATATCGCCATTAGGGTGGGCCAGGGGTGACTCTAGAATGTGTTTGTACGATATGGATATCAAATTAAAGGTATTAATGAGGGTTTTAAAAGCGAGTGGCCCTTAGATGTATATGTGAAGGTGTTCTCGCGATATCGACCAAAATGTGGACCAGGTGATCCAGAAAATCATCTGTCGGGTACTGCTAATTTATTTATATATGCAATACCACTAACAGTATTCCTGCCAAGATTCCAAGGGCTGTTGATTTCGCCTTGTAGAACTTTTTCATTTTCTTCTACTTAATATGGTAGGTGTCACACCCATTTTACAAAGTTTTTTCCAAAGTTATATTTTGCGTCAATAAACCAATCCAGTTACCATGTTTCATCCCTTTTTTCGTATTTGGTATAGAATTATGGCATTTTTTTCATTTTTCGTAATTTTCGATATCGATAAAGTGGGCGTGGTTATGGTCGGATTTCGGCCATTTTTTATACCAAGATAAAGTGAGTTCAGATAAGTAGGTGGGCTAAGTTTAGTAAAGATATATAGTTGTTTGCTCAAGTTATTGTGTTAACGGCCGAGCGGAAGGACAGACGGTGGACTGTGTATAAAAACTGGGCGTGGCTTCCACCGATTTCGCCCATTTTCACAGAGAACAGTTACCGTCATAGAATCTATGTCCCTACCAAATTTGAGGAGGATTGGTAAATTTTTGTTCGACTTATGGCATTAAAAGTATTCTAGACAAACTAAATGAAACTGGGCGGAGCCACGCCCATTTTAAAATTTTCTTTTATTTTTGTATTTTGTTGCATCATATCATTACAGGAGTTGAATTTTGACTTAATTTACTTATATACAGTAAAGATATTAAATTTTTTGTTAAAATTTGAATTTAAAAAAAAATTTTTTTAAAAAGTGGGCGTGTTCTTCATCCAATTTCGCGAATTTTTATTTAGCACATATATAGTAATAGTAGTAGCGTTCCTGCCAAATTTCATCATGATATCTTCAACGACTGCCAAATTACAGCTTGCAAAACTTTTAAATTACCTTCTTCTAAAAGTGGGCGGTGCCATGCCCATTGTCCAAAATCTTACTAATTTTCTATTCTGTGTCATAACGTCAACCCATCTGCCAAGTTTCATTGCTCTAACCGCCTTTGGCAATGAATTATCGCATTTTTTCGGTTTTTCGAAATTTTCGATATCGAAAAAGTGGGCGTGGTTATAGTCCGATATCGTTCATTTTAAATAGCGATCTGAGATGAGTGCCCAGGAATCTACATACCAAATTTCATCAAGATATCTCAAAATTTACTCAAGTTATCGTGTTAACGGACGGACGGACGGACGGACGGACATGGCTCAATCACATTTTTTTTCGATCCTGATTATTTTGATATATGGAAGTCTATATCTATCTCGATTCCTTTATATATGTACAACCAACCGTTATCCAATCAAAGTTAATATACTCTGTGAGCTCTGCTCAACTGAGTATAATAAAGTTAAAGTTAAAGTTAAAGTTAAAGTTAAGCTTAAAGTTAAAGTTAAAGTCAAAGTTAAAGTTAAAGTTAAAGTTAAAGTTAAAGTTAAAAGTAAAGGTAAAGTTAAAGTGAAAGTTAAAGTTAAAGTTAAAGTTAAAGTTAAAGTTAAAGTTAATGTTAAAGTTAAAGTTGAAGTTAAAGTTAAAGTTAAAGTTAAAATTAAAGTTGAAGTTAAAGTTAAAGTTAAAGTTAAAGTTAAAGTTAAAGTTAAAGTTAAAGTTAAAGTTAAAGTTAAAGTTAAAGTTAAAGTTAAAGTTAAAAGTAAAGGTAAAGTTAAAGTGAAAGTTAAAGTTAAAGTTAAAGTTAATGTTAAAGTTAAAGTTGAAGTTAAAGTTAAAGTTAAAGTTAAAATTAAAGTTGAAGTTAAAGTTAAAGTTAAAGTGAATGTTAAAGTTAAAGCGAAAGTTAAAGTTAAAAATAAAGTTAAAGTTAAAGTTAAAGCTAAGGTTAAAGTTAAAGTTAAAGTTAAAGTTAAAGTCAAAGTTAAAGTTAAAGCTAAGGTTAAAGTTAAAATTAAAGTTAAAAATAAAGATAAAGTTAAAGTTAAAGGTAAAGTTAAAGTTAAAGTTAAAATTAAAGTGAAAGTTAAAGTTAAAGTTAAAGTTAAAGTTAAAGTTAAAGTTAAAGTTAAATTTAAAGTTAAAGTTAAAGTTAAAGATAAAGTTAAAGTTAAAGTGAATGTTAAAGTTAAAGCGAAAGTTAAAGTTAAAAATAAATTTAAAGTTAAAGTTAAAATTAAGGTTAAAGTTAAAGTTAAAGTTAAAGTCAAAGTTAAAGTTAAAGCTAAGGTTAAAGTTAAAATTAAAGTTAAAAATAAAGTTAAAGTTAAAGTTAAAGGTAAAGTTAAAGTTAAAGTTAAAGTTAAAGTTAAAGCGAAAGTTAAAGTTAAAGTTAAAGTTAAAGTTAAATTTAAAGTTAAAGTTAAAGTTAAAGTTAAAGATAAAGTTAAAGTTACAGTTAAAGTTAAATTTAAAGTTAAAGTTAAAGTTAAAATTAAAGCTAAAGTTAAAGTTAAAATTAAAGTTAAAGTTAAAGTTAAAGTGAATGTTAAAGTTAAAGCGAAAGTTAAAGTTAAAAATAAAGTTAAAGTTAAAGTTAAGGTTAAAGTGAAAGTTAAAGTTAAATTTAAGGTTAAAGTTAAAGTTAAAGTTAAAGTTAAAGTCAAAGTTAAATTTAAAGCTAAGGTTAAAGTTAAAGTTAAAGTTAAAAATAAAGTTAAAGTTAAAGTTAAAGTTAAAAGTAAAGGTAAAGTTAAAGTTAAAGTTAAAGTTAAAGTGAAAGTTAAAGTTAAAGTTAAAGTTAAATTTAATGTTAAAGTTAAAGTTAAAGTTAAAGTTAAAGTTAAAGTTAAAGTTAAAGTTAAAGTTAAAGTTAAAGTTAAAGTTAAAGTTAAAGGTAAAGTTAAAGTTAAAGCTAAATTTAAAGTTAAAGTTAAAGGTAAAGTTAAAGTTGAAGTTAAAGTTAAAGTTAAAATTAAAGTTAAAGTTGAAGTTAAAGTTAAAGTTAAAGTGAATGTTAAAGTTAAAGCGAAAATTAAAGTTAAAAATAAAGTTAAAGTTAAAGCGAAAGTTAAAGTTAAAGTTAAAATTAAAGTTAAATTTAAGGTTAAAGTTAAAGCTAAGGTTAAATTTAAAGTTAAAATTGAAGTTAAAGTTAAAGTTAAAGTTAAAGTTAAAGTTAAAGTTAAAGTTAAAGGTAAAGTTAAAGTTAAAGTTAAAGTTAAAGTTAAAGTTAAAGTGAATGTTAAAGTTAAAGCGAAAGTTAAAGTTAAAAATGAAGTTAAAGTTAAAGGGAAAGTTAAAGTTAAAATTAAAGTTAAAGTTAAGGTTAAAGTTAAAGTTAAAGCCAAAGTTAAAGTTAAAGCTAAGGTTAAATTTAAAGTTAAAGTTGAAACTAAAGTTAAAGTTAAAGTTAAATTGAAAGTTAAAGTTAAAGTTAAAGTTAAAGTTAAAGTTAAAGTTAAAGATAAAGTTAAAGTTAAAGTTAAAGTGAATGTTAAAGTTAAAGCGAAAGTTAAAGTTAAAAATAAAGTTAAAGTTAAAGTGAAAGTTAAATTTAAAGCTAAGGTTAAATTTAAATTTAAAGTTAAAGTTAAAGTTAAAGTGAAAGTTAAAGTTAAAGTTAAAGTTAAAGTTAAAGTTAAAGTTAAAGTTAAAGTTAAAGTTAAAGTTAAAGTTAAAGTTAAAGTTAAAGTTAAAGTTAAAGATAAAGTTAAAGTTAAAGTTAAAGATAAAGTTAAAGTTAAAGTTAAAATCAAAGTTAAAGTTAAAGCTAAGGTTAAATTTAAAGTTAAAGTTGAAGTTAAAGTTAAAGTCAAAGTTAAAATTAAAGTTAAAGTTAAATTTAAAGTTAAAGTTAAAGTTAAAATTAAAGCTAAAGTTAAAGTTAAAGCTAAAGTTAAAGTTAAAGTTATAGTTAAAGTTAAAGTTAAGGTTAAAGTTAAAGATAAAGTTAAAGTTAAAGTTAAAGATAAAGTTAAAATTAAAGTTATAGTTAAAGTTAAAGTTAAAGTTAAAGTTAAAGTTAAAGTGAAAGTTAAAGTTAAAGATAAAGTTAAAGTTAAAGCTAAGGTTAAATTTAAAGTTAAAGTTGAAGTTAAAGTTAAAGTTAAAGTCAAAGTTAAAGTTAAAGTTAAAATTAAAGTTAAAGTCAAAGTTATAGTTAAAGTTAAAGTGAAAGCTAAAGTTAAAGTTAAAATTAAAGTTAAAGTCAAAGTTAAAGTTAACGTTAAAGTTAAAGTTAAGGTTAAAGTTAAAGTTAAAGTTAAAGTTAAAGTTAAAGTTAAAGTTAAAGTTAAAGTTAAAGTTAAAGATAAAGTTAAAGTTAAAGTTAAAGTTTAAGTTAAAGTTAAAGTTAAAGTTAAAGTTAAAGTTGAAGTTAAAGTTAAAGTTAAAGTTAAAATTAAAGTTAAAGTTGAAGTTAAAGTTAAAGTTAAAGTGAATGTTAAAGTTAAAGCGAAAGTTAAAGTTAAAATTAAAGTTAAAGTTAAAGTTAAAGTGAAAGTTAAAGTTAAAGTTTAAGTTAAAGTTAAAGTTGAAGTTGAAGTTAAAGTTAAAGTTAAAATTAAAGTTAAAGTTGAAGTTAAAGTTAAAGTTAAAGTTAAAGTTAAAGTTAAAGTTAAAGTTAAAGTTAAAGATAAAGTTAAAGGTAAAGTTAAAGTTAAAGTTAAAGTTAAAGTTAAAGTTAAAGTTAAAGTTAAATTTAAAGTTAAAGTTAAAGTTAAAGTGAATGTTAAAGTTAAAGTTAAAGCGAAAGTTAAAGTTAAAAATAAAGTTAAAGTTAAAGTTAAAGTGAAAGTGAAAGTTAAAGTTAAAGTTTAAGTTAAGGTTAAGGTTAAAGTTAAAGTTAAAGTTGAAGTTAAAGTTAAAGTTAAAATTAAAGTTAAAGTTGAAGTTAAAGTTAAAGTTATAGTTAAAGTTAAAGATAAAGTTAAAGCTAAAGTTAAAGTGGAAGTTATAGTTAAAGTTAAAGTTAAGGTTAAAGTTAAAGTTAAAGTTAAAGTGAATGTTAAAGTTAAAGCGAAAGTTAAAGTTAAAGTTAAAGTTTAAGTTAAAGTTAAAATTGAAGTTAAAGTTAAAGATAAAATTAAAGTTAAAGTTAAAGTTGAAGTTAAAGTTAAAGTTAAAGTTAAAGTTAAAGTTAAAGTTAAAGTTAAAGTTAAAGTTAAAGTGAAAGTTAAAGTTAAAGTTAAAGTGAATTTTAAAGTTAAAGCGAAAGTTAAAGTTAAAGTTAAAGTTTAAGTTAAAGTTAAAGTTGAAGTTGAAGTTAAAGTTAAAGTTAAAATTAAAGTTAAAGTTAAAGTTGAAGTTAAAGTTAAAGTTAAATTTAAAGTTAAAGTTAAAGATAAAGTTAAAGTTAAAGTTAAAGTTAAAGTTAAATTTAAAGTTAAAGATAAAGTTAAAAATAAAGTTAAAATTAAAGTTAAAGTTAAAGTTAAAGCTAAATTTAAAGTTAAAGTTAAAATTAAAGTTAAAGTTAAAGTTAAAGTGAAAGTTAAAGTTAAAGTTTAAGTTAAAGTTACAGTTGAAGTTGAAGTTAAAGTTAAAGTTAAAATTAAAGTTAAAGTTAAAGTTGAAGTTAAAGTTAAAGTTAAAGTTAAAGTTAAAGTTAAAGTTAAAGTTAAAGTTAAAGTTAAAGATAAAGTTAAAGGTAAAGTTAAAGTTAAAGTTAAAGTTGAAGTTAAAGTTAAAATTAAAGTTAAAGTTGAAGTTAAAGTTAAAGTTAAAGTGAATGTTAAAGTTAAAGCGAAAGTTGAAGATAAAAATAAAGTTAAAGTTAAAGCGAAAGTTAAAGTTAAAGTTAAAGTTAAAGTTAAAGTTAAAGTTAAAGTTAAAGTTAAAGTTAAAATTAAAGTTAAATTTAAGGTTAAAGTTAAAGTTAAAGTTAAAGCTAAGGTTAAATTTAAAGTTAAAGTTGAAGTTAAAGTTAAAGTTAAAGCGAAAGTTAAAGTTAAAAATAAAGTTAAAGTTAAAGTTAAAGTGAAAGTGAAAGTTAAAGTTAAAGTTTAAGTTAAGGTTAAAGTTAAAGTTAAAGTTGAAGTTAAAGTTAAAGTTAAAATTAAAGTTAAAGTTGAAGTTAAAGTTAAAGTTAAAGTTATAGTTAAAGTTAAAGATAAAGTTAAAGCTAAAGTTAAAGTGGAAGTTATAGTTAAAGTTAAAGTTAAGGTTAAAGTTAAAGTTAAAGTTAAAGTGAATGTTAAAGTTAAAGCGAAAGTTAAAGTTAAAGTTAAAGTTTAAGTTAAAGTTAAAATTGAAGTTAAAGTTAAAGATAAAATTAAAGTTAAAGTTAAAGTTGAAGTTAAAGTTAAAGTTAAAGTTAAAGTTAAAGTTAAAGTTAAAGTTAAAGTTAAAGTTAAAGTTAAAGTTAAAGTTAAAGTGAAAGTTAAAGTTAAAGTTAAAGTGAATGTTAAAGTTAAAGCGAAAGTTAAAGTTAAAGTTAAAGTTAAAGTTAAAGTTTAAGTTAAAGTTAAAGTTGAAGTTCAAGTTAAAGTTAAAGTTAAAATTAAAGTTAAAGTTAAAGTTGAAGTTAAAGTTAAAGTTAAATTTAAAGTTAAAGTTAAAGTTAAAGATAAAGTTAAAGTTAAAGTTAAAGTTAAATTTAAAGTTAAAGATAAAGTTAAAAATAAAGTTAAAATTAAAGTTAAAGTTAAAGTTAAAGCTAAATTTAAAGTTAAAGTTAAAGGTAAAGTTAAAGTTGAAGTTAAAGTTAAAATTAAAGTTAAAGTTGAAGTTAAAGTTAAAGTTAAAGTTAAAGTGAATGTTAAAGTTAAAGCGAAAGTTAAAGATAAAAATAAAGTTAAAGTTAAAGCGAAAGTTAAAGTTAAAGTTAAAGTTAAAGTTAAAGTTAAAGTTAAAGTTAAAGTTAAAATTAAAGTTAAATTTAAGGTTAAAGTTAAAGTTAAAGTTAAAGCTAAGGTTAAATTTAAAGTTAAAGTTGAAGTTAAAGTTAAAGTTAAAGTTAAAGGTAAAGTTAAAGTTAAAGTTAAAGTGAATGTTAAAGTTAAAGCGAAAGTTAAAGTTAAAAATAAAGTTAAAGTTAAAGGGAAAGATAAAGTTAAAATTAAAGTTAAAGTTAAGGTTAAAGTTAAAGTTAAAGTCAAAGTTAAAGTTAAACCTAAGTTTAAATTTAAAGTTAAAGTTGAAATTAAAGTTAAAGTTAAAGTTAAAGTTAAAGTGAAAGTTAAAGTTAAAGTTAAAGTTAAATTTAAAGTTAAAGTTAAAGATAAAGTTAAAGTTAAAGTTAAAGTTAAAGTTAAAGTTAAAGTTAAAGTTAAAGTTAAAGTGAATGTTAAAGTTAAAGCGAAAGTTAAAGTTAAAAATAAAGTTAAAGTTAAAGTGAAAGTTAAAGTTAAAGCTAAGGTTAAATTTAAAGTTAAAGTTAAAGTTAAAGTGAAAGTTAAAGTTAAAGTTAAAGTTAAAGTTAAAGTTAAAGATAAAGTTAAAGTTAAAGTTAAAGTTAAAGATAAAGTTAATGTTAAAGTTAAAGTTAAAATCAAAGTTAAAGTTAAAGCTAAGGTTAAATTTAAAGTTAAAGTTGAAGTTAAAGTTAAAGTTAAAGTCAAAGTTAAAGTTAAAGTTAAAGTTAAAGTTAAAGTTAAAGTTAAAGTTAAAGTTAAAGTTAAAGTTAAAGTTAAAATTAAAGTTAAAGTTAAAGCTAAAGTTAAAGTTAAAGATAAAGTTATAGTTAAAGTTAAAGTTAAGGTTAAAGTTAAAGATAAAGTTAAAGTTAAAGATAGAGTTAAAGTTAAAGTTAAAGTTAAAGTTAAAGTTAAAGTTAAAGTGAATGTTAAAGTTAAAGCGAAAGTTAAAGTTAAAATTAAAGTTAAAGTTAAAGTGAAAGTTAAAGTTAAAGTTAAAGTTTAAGTTAAAGTTAAAGTTGAAGTTGAAGTTAAAGTTAAAGTTAAAATTAAAGTTAAAGTTAAAGTTAAAGTTGAAGTTAAAGTTAAAGTTAAAGTTAAAGTTAAAGTTAAAGATAAAGTTAAAGGTAAAGTTAAAGTTAAAGTTAAAGTTAAAGTTAAAGTTAAAGTTAAATTTAAAGTTAAAGTTAAAGTTAAAGTGAATGTTAAAGTTAAAGTTAAAGCGAAAGTTAAAGTTAAAAATAAAGTTAAAGTTAAAGTTAAAGTGAAAGTGAAAGTTAAAGTTAAAGTTTAAGTTAAGGTTAAAGTTAAAGTTAAAGTTGAAGTTAAAGTTAAAGTTAAAATTAAAGTTAAAGTTAAAGTTGAAGTTAAAGTTAAAGTTATAGTTAAAGTTAAAGATAAAGTTAAAGCTAAAGTTAAAGTGGAAGTTATAGTTAAAGTTAAAGTTAAGGTTAAAGTTAAAGTTAAAGTTAAAGTTAAAGTGAATGTTAAAGTTAAAGCGAAAGGTAAAGTTAAAGTTAAAGTTTAAGTTAAAGTTAAAATTGAAGTTAAAGTTAAAGATAAAATTAAAGTTAAAGTTGAAGTTAAAGTTAAAGTTAAAGTTAAAGTTAAAGTTAAAGTTAAAGTTAAAGTGAATGTTAAAGTTAAAGCGAAAGTTAAAGTTAAAGTTTAAGTTAAAGTTAAAGTTGAAGTTAAAGTTAATGTTAAAATTAAAGTTAAAGTTAAAGTTGAAGTTAAAGTTAAAGTTAAAGTTAAATTTAAAGTTAAAGTTAAAGATAAAGTTAAAGTTAAAGTTAAAGTTAAAGTTAAAGTTAAAGTTAAATTTAAAGTTAAAGATAAAGTTAAAAATAAAGTTAAAATTAAAGTTAAAGTTAAAGTTAAAGTTAAAGCTAAATTTAAAGTTAAAGTTAAAGGTAAAGTTAAAGTTGAAGTTACAGTTAAAATTAAAGTTAAAGTTGAAGTTAAAGTTAAAGTTAAAGTGAATGTTAAAGTTAAAGCGAAAGTTAAAGATAAAAATAAAGTTAAAGTTAAAGCGAAAGTTAAAGTTAAAGTTAAAGTTAAAGTTAAAGTTAAAGTTAAAGTTAAAGTTAAAATTAAAGTTAAATTTAAGGTTAAAGTTAAAGTTAAAGTTAAAGCTAAGGTTAAATTTAAAGTTAAAGTTGAAGTTAAAGTTAAAGTTAAAGTTAAAGGTAAAGTTAAAGTTAAAGTTAAAGTGAATGTTAAAGTTAAAGCGAAAGTTAAAGTTAAAAATAAAGTTAAAGTTAAAGGGAAAGATAAAGTTAAAATTAAAGTTAAAGTTAAGGTTAAAGTTAAAGTTAAAGTCAAAGTTAAAGTTAAACCTAAGTTTAAATTTAAAGTTAAAGTTGAAATTAAAGTTAAAGTTAAAGTTAAAGTTAAAGTGAAAGTTAAAGTTAAAGTTAAAGTTAAATTTAAAGTTAAAGTTAAAGATAAAGTTAAAGTTAAAGTTAAAGTTAAAGTTAAAGTTAAAGTTAAAGTTAAAGTTAAAGTGAATGTTAAAGTTAAAGCGAAAGTTAAAGTTAAAAATAAAGTTAAAGTTAAAGTGAAAGTTAAAGTTAAAGCTAAGGTTAAATTTAAAGTTAAAGTTAAAGTTAAAGTGAAAGTTAAAGTTAAAGTTAAAGTTAAAGTTAAAGTTAAAGATAAAGTTAAAGTTAAAGTTAAAGTTAAAGATAAAGTTAATGTTAAAGTTAAAGTTAAAATCAAAGTTAAAGTTAAAGCTAAGGTTAAATTTAAAGTTAAAGTTGAAGTTAAAGTTAAAGTTAAAGTCAAAGTTAAAGTTAAAGTTAAAGTTAAAGTTAAAGTTAAAGTTAAAGTTAAAGTTAAAGTTAAAATTAAAGTTAAAGTTAAAGCTAAAGTTAAAGTTAAAGATAAAGTTATAGTTAAAGTTAAAGTTAAGGTTAAAGTTAAAGATAAAGTTAAAGTTAAAGATAGAGTTAAAGTTAAAGTTAAAGTTAAAGTTAAAGTTAAAGTGAATGTTAAAGTTAAAGCGAAAGTTAAAGTTAAAATTAAAGTTAAAGTTAAAGTGAAAGTTAAAGTTAAAGTTAAAGTTAAAGTTTAAGTTAAAGTTAAAGTTGAAGTTGAAGTTAAAGTTAAAGTTAAAATTAAAGTTAAAGTTAAAGTTAAAGTTGAAGTTAAAGTTAAAGTTAAAGTTAAAGTTAAAGTTAAAGATAAAGTTAAAGGTAAAGTTAAAGTTAAAGTTAAAGTTAAAGTTAAAGTTAAAGTTAAATTTAAAGTTAAAGTTAAAGTTAAAGTGAATGTTAAAGTTAAAGTTAAAGCGAAAGTTAAAGTTAAAAATAAAGTTAAAGTTAAAGTTAAAGTGAAAGTGAAAGTTAAAGTTAAAGTTTAAGTTAAGGTTAAAGTTAAAGTTAAAGTTGAAGTTAAAGTTAAAGTTATAATTAAAGTTAAAGTTAAAGTTGAAGTTAAAGTTAAAGTTATAGTTAAAGTTAAAGATAAAGTTAAAGCTAAAGTTAAAGTGGAAGTTATAGTTAAAGTTAAAGTTAAGGTTAAAGTTAAAGTTAAAGTTAAAGTTAAAGTGAATGTTAAAGTTAAAGCGAAAGTTAAAGTTAAAGTTAAAGTTTAAGTTAAAGTTAAAATTGAAGTTAAAGTTAAAGATAAAATTAAAGTTAAAGTTAAAGTTGAAGTTAAAGTTAAAGTTAAAGTTAAAGTTAAAGTTAAAGTTAAAGTTAAAGTGAATGTTAAAGTTAAAGCGAAAGTTAAAGTTAAAGTTTAAGTTAAAGTTAAAGTTGAAGTTAAAGTTAATGTTAAAATTAAAGTTAAAGTTAAAGTTGAAGTTAAAGTTAAAGTTAAAGTTAAATTTAAAGTTAAAGTTAAAGATAAAGTTAAAGTTAAAGTTAAAGTTAAAGTTAAAGTTAAAGTTAAATTTAAAGTTAAAGATAAAGTTAAAAATAAAGTTAAAATTAAAGTTAAAGTTAAAGTTAAAGTTAAAGCTAAATTTAAAGTTAAAGTTAAAGGTAAAGTTAAAGTTGAAGTTACAGTTAAAATTAAAGTTAAAGTTGAAGTTAAAGTTAAAGTTAAAGTGAATGTTAAAGTTAAAGCGAAAGTTAAAGATAAAAATAAAGTTAAAGTTAAAGCGAAAGTTAAAGTTAAAGTTAAAGTTAAAGTTAAAGTTAAAATTAAAGTTAAATTTAAGGTTAAAGTTAAAGTTAAAGTTAAAGCTAAGGTTAAATTTAAAGTTAAAGTTGAAGTTAAAGTTAAAGTTAAAGGTAAAGTTAAAGTTAAAGTTAAAGTGAATGTTAAAGTTAAAGCGAAAGTTAAAGTTAAAAATAAAGTTAAAGTTAAAGGGAAAGTTAAAGTTAAAATTAAAGTTAAAGTTAAGGTTAAAGTTAAAGTTGAAGTCAAAGTTAAAGTTAAACCTAAGGTTAAATTTAAAGTTAAAGTTGAAATTAAAGTTAAAGTTAAAGTTAAAGTGAAAGTTAAAGTTAAAGTTAAAGTTAAAGTTAAACTTAAAGTTAAAGTTAAAGTTAAAGTTAAAGTTGAAGTTAAAGTTAAAGTTAAAGTTAAAGTGAATGTTAAAGTTAAAGCGAAAGTTAAAGTTAAAAATAAAGTTAAAGTTAAAGTGAAAGTTAAAGTTAAAGCTAAGGTTAAATTTAAAGTTAAAGTTAAAGTTAAAGTGAAAGTTAAAGTTAAAGTTAAAGTTAAAGTTAAAGATAAAGTTAAAGTTAAAGTTAAAGATAAAGTTAAAGTTAAAGTTAAAGTTAAAATCAAAGTTAAAGTTAAAGCTAAGGTTAAATTTAAAGTTAAAGTTGAAGTTAAAGTTAAAGTTAAAGTCAAAGTTAAAGTTAAAGTTAAAGTTAAAGTTAAAGTTAAAGTTAAAGTTAAAGTTAAAGTTAAAGTTAAAGTTAAAGTTAAAGTTAAAATTAAAGTTAAAGTTAAAGCTAAAGTTAAAGTTAAAGATAAAGTTATAGTTAAAGTTAAAGTTAAGGTTAAAGTTAAAGATAAAGTTAAAGTTAAAGTTAAAGATAGAGTTAAAGTTAAAGTTAAAGTTAAAGTTAAAGTGAATGTTAAAGTTAAAGCGAAAGTTAAAGTTAAAATTAAAGTTAAAGTTAAAGTGAAAGTTAAAGTTAAAGTTAAAGTTTAAGTTAAAGTTAAAGTTGAAGTTGAAGTTAAAGTTAAAGTTAAAATTAAAGTTAAAGTTAAAGTTGAAGTTAAAGTTAAAGTTAAAGTTAAAGATAAAGTTAAAGGTAAAGTTAAAGTTAAAGTTAAAGTTAAAGTTAAAGTTAAATTTAAAGTTAAAGTTAAAGTTAAAGTGAATGTTAAAGTTAAAGTTAAAGCGAAAGTTAAAGTTAAAAATAAAGTTAAAGTTAAAGTTAAAGTTAAAGTGAAAGTGAAAGTTAAAGTTAAAGTTTAAGTTAAGGTTAAAGTTAAAGTTAAAGTTGAAGGTAAAGTTAAAGTTAAAATTAAAGTTAAAGTTAAAGTTGAAGTTAAAGTTAAAGTTATAGTTAAAGTTAAAGATAAAGTTAAAGCTAAAGTTAAAGATAGAGTTAAAGTTAAAGTTAAAGTTAAAGTTAAAGTGAATGTTAAAGTTAAAGCGAAAGTTAAAGTTAAAATTAAAGTTAAAGTTAAAGTGAAAGTTAAAGTTAAAGTTAAAGTTTAAGTTAAAGTTAAAGTTGAAGTTGAAGTTAAAGTTAAAGTTAAAATTAAAGTTAAAGTTAAAGTTGAAGTTAAAGTTAAAGTTAAAGTTAAAGATAAAGTTAAAGGTAAAGTTAAAGTTAAAGTTAAAGTTAAAGTTAAAGTTAAAGTTAAGGTTAAAGTTAAAGTTAAAGTTAAAGTGAATGTTAAAGTTAAAGCGAAAGTTAAAGTTAAAGTTAAAGTTTAAGTTAAAGTTAAAATTGAAGTTAAAGTTAAAGATAAAATTAAAGTTAAAGTTAAAGTTGAAGTTAAAGTTAAAGTTAAAGTTAAAGTTAAAGTTAAAGTTAAAGTTAAAGTGAAGTTAAAGTTAAAGTTAAAGTGAATGTTAAAGTTAAAGCGAAAGTTAAAGTTAAAGTTAAAGTTTAAGTTAAAGTTAAAGTTGAAGTTAAAGTTAAAGTTAAAATTAAAGTTAAAGTTAAAGTTGAAGTTAAAGTTAAAGTTAAATTTAAAGTTAAAGTTAAAGATAAAGTTAAAGTTAAAGTTAAAGTTAAAGTTAAAGTTAAATTTAAAGTTAAAGATAAAGTTAAAAATAAAGTTAAAATTAAAGTTAAAGTTAAAGTTAAAGTTAAAGCTAAATTTAAAGTTAAAGTTAAAGGTAAAGTTAAAGTTGAAGTTACAGTTAAAATTAAAGTTAAAGTTGAAGTTAAAGTTAAAGTTAAAGTGAATGTTAAAGTTAAAGCGAAAGTTAAAGATAAAAATAAAGTTAAAGTTAAAGCGAAAGTTAAAGTTAAAGTTAAAGTTAAAGTTAAAGTTAAAATTAAAGTTAAATTTAAGGTTAAAGTTAAAGTTAAAGTTAAAGCTAAGGTTAAATTTAAAGTTAAAGTTGAAGTTAAAGTTAAAGTTAAAGTTAAAGTTTAAGTTAAAGTTAAAGTTGAAGTTGAAGTTAAAGTTAAAGTTAAAATTAAAGTTAAAGTTAAAGTTGAAGTTAAAGTTAAAGTTAAAGTTAAAGATAAAGTTAAAGGTAAAGTTAAAGTTAAAGTTAAAGTTAAAGTTAAAGTTAAGGTTAAAGTTAAAGTTAAAGTTAAAGTGAATGTTAAAGTTAAAGCGAAAGTTAAAGTTAAAGTTAAAGTTTAAGTTAAAGTTAAAATTGAAGTTAAAGTTAAAGATAAAATTAAAGTTAAAGTTAAAGTTGAAGTTAAAGTTAAAGTTAAAGTTAAAGTTAAAGTTAAAGTTAAAGTTAAAGTGAAGTTAAAGTTAAAGTTAAAGTGAATGTTAAAGTTAAAGCGAAAGTTAAAGTTAAAGTTAAAGTTTAAGTTAAAGTTAAAGTTGAAGTTAAAGTTAAAGTTAAAATTAAAGTTAAAGTTAAAGTTGAAGTTAAAGTTAAAGTTAAATTTAAAGTTAAAGTTAAAGATAAAGTTAAAGTTAAAGTTAAAGTTAAAGTTAAAGTTAAAGTTAAATTTAAAGTTAAAGATAAAGTTAAAAATAAAGTTAAAATTAAAGTTAAAGTTAAAGTTAAAGTTAAAGCTAAATTTAAAGTTAAAGTTAAAGGTAAAGTTAAAGTTGAAGTTACAGTTAAAATTAAAGTTAAAGTTGAAGTTAAAGTTAAAGTTAAAGTGAATGTTAAAGTTAAAGCGAAAGTTAAAGATAAAAATAAAGTTAAAGTTAAAGCGAAAGTTAAAGTTAAAGTTAAAGTTAAAGTTAAAGTTAAAATTAAAGTTAAATTTAAGGTTAAAGTTAAAGTTAAAGTTAAAGCTAAGGTTAAATTTAAAGTTAAAGTTGAAGTTAAAGTTAAAGTTAAAGGTAAAGTTAAAGTTAAAGTTAAAGTGAATGTTAAAGTTAAAGCGAAAGTTAAAGTTAAAAATAAAGTTAAAGTTAAAGTTAAAGATAAAGTTAAAGTTAAAGTTAAAGTTAAAGTTAAAGTTAAAGATAAAGTTAAAGTTAAAGTTAAAGTTAAAATCAAAGTTAAAGTTAAAGCTAAGGTTAAATTTAAAGTTAAAGTTGAAGTTAAAGTTAAAGTTAAAGTCAAAGTTAAAGTTAAAGTTAAAGTTAAAGTTAAAGTTAAAGTTAAAATTAAAGTTAAAGTTAAAGCTAAAGTTAAAGTTAAAGATAAAGTTATAGTTAAAGTTAAAGTTAAGGTTAAAGTTAAAGATAAAGTTAAAGTTAAAGTTAAAGATAGAGTTAAAATTAAAGTTAAAGCTAAAGTTAAAGTTAAAGATAAAGTTAAAGATAAAGTTAAAGTTACAGTTAAAGCTAAGGTTAAATTTAAAGTTAAAGTTGAAGTTAAAGTTAAAGTCAAAGTTAAAGTTAAAGTTAAAGTTAAAGTTAAAGTTAAAGTTAAAGTGGAAGTTATAGTTAAAGTTAAAGTTAAGGTTAAAGTTAAAGTTAAAGTTAAAGTGAATGTTAAAGTTAAAGCGAAAGTTAAAGTTAAAGTTAAAGTTTAAGTTAAAGTTAAAATTGAAGTTAAAGTTAAAGATAAAATTAAAGTTAAAGTTGAAGTTAAAGTTAAAGTTAAAGTTAAAGTTAAAGTTAAAGTTAAAGTTAAAGTGAAGTTAAAGTTAAAGTTAAAGTGAATGTTAAAGTTAAAGCGAAAGTTAAAGTTAAAGTTAAAGTTTAAGTTAAAGTTAAAGTTGAAGTTAAAGTTAAAGTTAAAATTAAAGTTAAAGTTAAAGTTGAAGTTAAAGTTAAAGTTAAATTTAAAGTTAAAGTTAAAGATAAAGTTAAAGTTAAAGTTAAAGTTAAAGTTAAAGTTAAAGTTAAAGTTAAATTTAAAGTTAAAGATAAAGTTAAAAATAAAGTTAAAATTAAAGTTAAAGTTAAAGTTAAAGTTAAAGCTAAATTTAAAGTTAAAGTTAAAGGTAAAGTTAAAGTTGAAGTTACAGTTAAAATTAAAGTTAAAGTTGAAGTTAAAGTTAAAGTTAAAGTGAATGTTAAAGTTAAAGCGAAAGTTAAAGATAAAAATAAAGTTAAAGTTAAAGCGAAAGTTAAAGTTAAAGTTAAAGTTAAAGTTAAAGTTAAAATTAAAGTTAAATTTAAGGTTAAAGTTAAAGTTAAAGTTAAAGCTAAGGTTAAATTTAAAGTTAAAGTTGAAGTTAAAGTTAAAGTTAAAGGTAAAGTTAAAGTTAAAGTTAAAGTGAATGTTAAAGTTAAAGCGAAAGTTAAAGTTAAAAATAAAGTTAAAGTTAAAGTTAAAGATAAAGTTAAAGTTAAAGTTAAAGTTAAAGTTAAAGTTAAAGTTAAAGATAAAGTTAAAGTTAAAGTTAAAGTTAAAATCAAAGTTAAAGTTAAAGCTAAGGTTAAATTTAAAGTTAAAGTTGAAGTTAAAGTTAAAGTTAAAGTCAAAGTTAAAGTCAAAGTTAAAGTTAAAGTTAAAGTTAAAGTTAAAGTTAAAGTTAAAGTTAAAGTTAAAGTTAAAATTAAAGTTAAAGTTAAAGCTAAAGTTAAAGTTAAAGATAAAGTTAAAGATAAAGTTAAAGTTACAGTTAAAGCTAAGGTTAAATTTAAAGTTAAAGTTGAAGTTAAAGTTAAAGTCAAAGTTAAAGTTAAAGTTAAAGTTAAAGTTAAAGTTAAAGTTAAAGTTAAAGTTAAAGTTAAAGTGAAAGTTAAAGTTAAAGTTAAAATTAAAGTTAAAGTCAAAGTTAAAGTTAACGTTAAAGTTAAAGTTAAAGTTAAAGTTAAAGTTAAAGTTAAAGATAAAGTTAAAGTTAAAGTTAAAGTTTAAGTTAAAGTTAAAGTTAAAGTTGAAGTTAAAGTTAAAGTTAAAATTAAAATTAAAGTTAAAGTTAAAGTTAAAGTTAAAGTTGAGGTTAAAGTTAAAGTTAAAGTTAAAGTGAATGTTAAAGTTAAAGCGAAAGTTAAAGTTAAAATTAAAGTTAAAGTTAAAGTTAAAGTGAAAGTTAAAGTTAAAGTTAAAGTTAAAGTTAAAGTTAAATTTAAAGTTAAAGTTAAAGTTAAAGTTAAAGTTAAAGTTAAAGTTAGAGTTAAAGTTAAAGAAAAGGTTAAAGTTAAAGTTAAAGTTAAAGTTAAAGTGAAAGTTAAAGTTAAAGTTAAAGTGAATGTTAAAGTTAAAGCGAAAGTTAAATTTAAAGTTAAAGTTTAAGTTAAAGTTGAAGTTAAAGTTAAAGTTAAAATTAAAATTAAAGTTAAAGTTGAAGTTAAAGTTAAAGTTAAAATTAAAGTTAAAGTTAAAGATAAAGTTAAAGTTAAATTTAAAGTTAAAGTTAAAGTTAAAGTTAAAAATAAAGTTAAAGTTAAATTTAAAGTTAAAGTTAAAGTTAAAGTTACAATTAAATTTAAAATTAAGGTTAAAGTTAAAGTTAAAGTTAAAGTCAAAGTTAAAGTTAACGTTAAAGTTAAAGTTAAAGTTAAAGTTAAAGTTAAAGTTAAAGTTAAAGTTAAAGTTAAAGATAAAGTTAAAGTTAAAGTTAAAGTTTAAGTTAAAGTTAAAGTTAAAG